>NW_020664436.1:54529864-54586437 GCF_002925995.2 Terrapene triunguis
AAAAAAAAAAAAAAAAAAAAAAAAAAAAAAAAAAAAAAAAAAAAAGGAAGAGAGATGAAATGTTCTCTGAAATCATGGAATCGACCCGCAATGAAAGAGCTCATCTGAATGAGTGGAAGGACGCGGTTTCAAAGTACAGGAAAGAGGCCAGTGAACTTGAGGACAGGAGGGACCAACGTGAGGACATGAGGGACCAACGTGAGGAGAGGAGAGATGCTTGAGATGAGAGGTGGCGGCAGGAAGGTCAGAGGAGGCAGGATGCAACGCTGGGGCTGCTGCATGAGCAAACGGACATGCTCCGGCGTCTGGTGGAGCTTGAGGAATGACAGCAGGATCACAGACTGCCGCTGCAGCCCCTGTATAACCACCCTCCCTCCTCACCATATTCCATAGCCTCCTCACCCAGACGTGTAAGAACGCGGGGGGGAGGGTGGAGGCTCCGTGCACCCTCCCACTCCACCTCAGCGGACAGCCCAACCAAAAGGCTGTCATTACTTTGAACTTTTTAGTGGCCTTTTCCTTCCCTCCTATCCTCCTCCCAAACCCCACCTGGGCTACCTTGTCAGTTCTCTCCCTCTTTTTATAATCAATAAATAAAGAATAAATGATTTTTAAACAATAGTGACTTTATTTCCTTTGAAAGCAAGCTGTGATCGAAGGGGGAAGGTGGGTTGCTTACAGAGAATGAGTCAAGGGGGCGGGTTTTCATCAAGGAGAAACAAAACAGAACTTTCACACCATAGCCTGGCCAGTCATGAAACTGGTTTTCAAAGCTTCTCTGATGCGCAGCGCTTCCTGGTGTGCTCTTCTAATCACCCTGGTGTCTGGCTGCACGTAATCAGCGGCCAGGTGATTTGCCTCAGCCTCCCACCCCGCCATAAAAGGTCTCCTCCTTACTCTCACAGAGATTGTGGAGCACACAGCAAGCAGCAATAACAATGGGAATATTGGTTTGGCTGAGGTCTGAGCGAGTCAGTAATGTGCGCCAGCGGCCCTTTAAACGTCCAAATGCACATTCTACCACCATTCTGCACTTGCTCAGCCTGTAGTTGAAAAGCTCCTGACTACTGTCCAGGCTGCTTGTGTATGGCTTCATGAGCCATGGCATTAAGGGGTAGGCTGGGTCCCCAAGGATAACTATTGGCATTTCAACATCCCCAGGGGTTATTTTCTGGTCTGGGAAGTAAGTCCCTTGCTGCAGCCGTTTAAACAGAGTAGTGTTCCTGAAGACGCGAGTGTCATGAACCCTTCCCGGCCAGCCCACGTTGATGTTGGTGAAACGTCCCTTGTGATCCACAAGTGCTTGCAGCACCATTGAAAAGTACCCCTTGCGGTTTATGTACTGGCTGCCCAGGTGCTCCGGTGCCAAGATAGGGATATGGGTTCCATCTATCGCCCCACCACAGTTAGGGAATCCCATTGCAGCAAAGCCATCCACTATGACTGCACATTTCTCAGAGTCACTACCTTTGGTAGCAGCAGCTCAGTGATTGCTTTGGTTACTTGCATCACAGCAGCCCCCACAGTAGATTTTCCCACTCCAAATTGATTCCCGACTGACTGGTAGCTGTCTGGCGTTGCATGCTTCCACAGGGCTATCGCCACTTGCTTCTCAACTGTGAGGGCTGCTGTCATCTTGGTATTCTGGCAGGTCAGGGCAGGGGAAAGCAAGTCACAAAGTTCCATGAAAGTGCCCTTACGCATGCGAAAGTTTTACAGCCACTGGGAATCATCCCAGACCTGCAACACTATGCGGTCCCACCAGTCTGTGCTTGTTTCCCAGGCCCAGAATCGGTATTCCACGGCTAGAACCTGCCCCATTAACAACATGATCTCCAAAGCGCCGGGGTCCGCGGTTTGAGAGAATTCTGTGACCATGTCCATGTCCTCATCACTCTCGTCGCCGCGCTGCAGTCGCCGCCTCCTCCTCGCCTGGTTTTTCTGGTCCTGGTTCAGCATAAACTGCACGAGAACGCGCGAGGTGTTTACAATGTTCATGACTGCTGTCTTGAGCTGAGCGGGCTCCATGCTTGACGTGATATGGCGTCCACAGTGCAGTGTTCACCCAAGAAAAAAAGGCACGAAACGGTTGTCTGCCGTTGCTTTCTTAGAGGGGGGGGGTGAGGCTGTACCCAGAACCACCAACAACAATGTTTTTTGCCCCATCAGGCATTGGGATCTCAACCCAGAATTCCAATGGGCGGGGGAGGCTGTGGGAACTATGAGATAGCTACCCACAGTGCAACACTCCGGAAGTCGACGCTAACCTCGGTACATGGACGCACACTGCCGAATTAATGTGCTTAGTGTGGCCACGTGCACTCGACTTTATACACTCTGTTTCCAAAAATCAGTTTCTATAAAATCGGAATAATCCCGTAGTGTAGACATACCAAAAACAGACACTGCTGTTTGTTTTGTCAACAGAACTGGCTTCCACCAGTATCCTACCATGCCTGCCCTGACCGCTCTGCTCACTGTTTTGAACTCAGCTGCCCTGCAGGCATGCACCCCTCCGCTTTCAAAGCTAGGGAAGTATCTGACATCTGAGCAAGCTGCTCAGTTGGGGTAACAAAGAGCAAATAATTAATGTGGAATGCGCCTGTTCTGCCCTGCACTAGGAACACAGGGGCTGAGAGACTGCTGCTGCAGGAAACGGGGGAGGGAGGATTGGGGAGTGGGAAACTGCTGTCCTGCTTTGACATTCCTCAGCAGGGAGAGCTCACAGAGCTGCTCAGGATGCGGCTCCTGGCAGCTGAGGAGGATGTGGGAGAACTTGGAGGGAACCACAGAACCATAGGCAGGCAGAGCAGGCTGCTTCGGGAGAGACTGCTGTGGCGAGCAGAGCTGGGAGCTGATGTGGGGGGGTCCCCCTCCCCTGGCCTCAGGATAGGTCAGTCAGCCTGCTGTCTCCCCTACCCCAGACACACCACTCTCCTCTCCCTCACCCCCACACTGCAGTTGAAAAAGTGGTTGACAATCTACTAGGATGCCCCTTGCCCCTGGATAGATGGAAATGAGAAACCTGCATATGTGACACTGTACCTGCCCCATAAGGTGTTGCAAATTGGGATAGCTACCCACAGTGCACTGCTCTTTGTGTCGATGCAAGAGCTGTTAGTGTGGATGCACTCTGTCAACACAAGGAGCTAGTGTGGACATGCAACAGCGGTTTTAATTAAAGCAGCATAACTTTTGCTGACAAAACTTTGTAGTGTAGACCAGGCCTAACGTACGATGGACAGCTCCCTAAAGCCCCAGCGATCAGAGCCATGTGATAACATCAGAATCTAAGCTTTCACTGAAAAAAAATTATGTTTATTAACCTGAAGGTTGCAAAGAAAAGCTTAAAAACAGGAACCCAGCATAACCAATGCAGAGATGATTGCGTGAAAATGTAGACAGCAATCACAATGGAAAATGCCTGGCTGCACACACCACTAGAGCAGGCCAGGGCCAGATCTGGGGGGGGGGGCCTCTGCTGCTGTTCTGCAAGGGCTCTGCTGCCACTGCTAAGGAGTAGTAGGAGGGTCATCACTGCCACTTCATCCTCTGCTGGGCATTGCCTAAAACTGGCCCTGTCAACCACTCAACTTCCTCACCAACTGCAACAGATTACTGGCAGTATAGGGGTTTTGTAGTTGTGCAGTGTAGCATTTTACAGGCTGCTGCTACAGTACTGACCTATCCTTCCTGTCCAAGTTTTTTCTTCCTGATTTGATCATATTCACAGCTCTATATTCATCTTGTGTTTCCCACATACACCTCTACAGATCAGCCAATAAAAGTGATAATAAATTGAGTGCCACCACTTTCGTCAGTTTGGCATTAAGCAAAAGGGCCATTGGCTGTGTGGGAAAGAGTTTAGTCCAGACAGGTGGGACACTGATCACACCACAGCGACCGAATCAAAAGAGCAGACAGAGTTTGAAATGAGAACAGCAGCAGCAGAGTGAGCAATAGCAAAGTCTCCAGGAAGGATCCCACTGTTATGTTAGCATCATTGAATCTGATCTATGCTCTATACACAGGAGATCACAGGACTGAGCATAAGCAACAATCAAAGTTTAAGGAAATAATAGACAATTTACAACCTCATCCCTCTTCTCAGGCAAAATCCCACTGTGCTCCAAGACAGCATCCTTCTAACTCCAGAGGAAATGATTCATGAGAAATATCCTCCTATGAACATTTTCAGCAGCATCAACATCTTCTGCAAGGGCCATTCATGCTTCAGCCTGTGGTTTTAACAAGTCCCTGCTTCTGTCTGATTGCCTAGCTTTCTGACATAAGTTTAGTTATTGGACCTATATTTTTCAGTGGATGCTATTTGAGACCTGCAGAGAGAACTGCTAGGTTAGGAGGTGGCCACTTCAGAAAAAAAAAACAACTAAGGACACAATGCTGCAGTGTGTTTTCCTCAGCCCCACAGTTAAATGGGAGCATATCAAATCTGTCCTCCATAATCTACCCTGGCTTCCCATGAATATGAAGGACTGAAGCCTTGAACTTGACTCATCTTCAAGGCATTCAATAGCCTGGACCCAGCATATCCAAAAGATCATTTAGAGCTCAGGGACCATCATAAATCTTACCCATCTTCTGCTCCAGGTGCACACTTCTTTCACCTTGCCTTCTCTAACAAACACACCGCAACATGTACATTAAAATTTATATATATTTTTTTATATTAAAAACCCAAAACACTTCATTATACACACAATTCTCCCTCCCGCCTCCCCAAAGAGGAGAAGAGAAGGAACAAACCACACATAATAATGCGTGGAAGCAGAATTAAAGCAGGGTAAATGTTTTAGTCTTGTGTCAAAGGCTGACTTTCAATAGATCGCAGCGAGGTAGCGTTTTTCTTCTACAAATGTTAATCATGTCATTTAGTGCACTACTGGAATGCACTCAAATACAATGGTGATGAGGGCAGCATAAGAATATATAGAACAGAACAGAAAGCTATGTTACATGCCCTGGGACACACCACTCACATCCAGCTATGGTCACTTAATAATGCCTCTGTAGAAATTCTTTTGCATTTAATAATCCACAATCTCCAAGTGGTGCAGGAAAAACAATGATCTAATTTAAGGTTAAAATCCACAGTACTGACAGCTAGAATAACCCCCACCCACCCACACAGTGATGGAGCACAACCCTTTATTCACACCATAAACACTATTGTAATAATCTTTGTACAAAGTATACCTTGTAAGGTATCATCCGAAAATTCATAATTTGCTGGTCAGTATTGTCCTAATAAAATATGTATGGAAGCATTGTAGGTGAACTTCTAAGATTTCCCTGTACGATGTTAAGAGTCCATGTTCAAAACTCACTGTGGCACCAAACTGGTCAAACAGGCCTGTCATGAATAAAGGAGTGTGCATATGCCTTAATTTGCATATAAGCAGTAAACAGAGTCACCAAAAAGGGAAACAAATCTCAAACAGGTGAAAAAAGAAGAAAAAAAAGCAGCAGGGAACATCCTTCCATCCGGATTCTGTCTCCTAGTTCCCAGCTGGAAACATTTTCAAGAGGGGGACTTCTGAAAAGAAGGGGCAAACATCGCAATCCACCCATCTCTCTCTCCCCTGACCCTAGCATTCTCTAAACCTGAGAAGACAAAAGGAAACAGTCATTGGACTTTGGGGGAAGGGCCCTGACCTGAGAGTTTGATCAGTAATCTTGTTGGAAGCATGTGGTGAGAAGTTTTGCTTGAATCTTATATAGTTTGTTAAGTTAGGCACTAGTAAGTGTTTTATCTTTATTTTTCTTGTAACCATTTCTGACTTTTATGCTTCATTACTTGTAATCACTTAAAATCGCTCTCTTTGTAATTAATAAACTTGTTTCACTGTTTTATCCAGTGTGTTTAAATTGAAGTGTCTGGGTAATTCTATTTAAGATAATAAAATGGTATATTATTCCCCAATAGGAATACCAAACTTAATATATTTGAACTGTCCAAGAGAAGGCTGGACAGTACAAGACATACATGTCTGGGGAAAATCTGGGACTGGGAGTGTGTTGGGCTCACCCTGCAGTATAACCAAGGCTGGTGAGAGCCAGGGTGTAACTGGCAGGCTGCGGTTACACAAAGACACGCATGGTGTGGCTTGCATGCTCGAAGGTTGTTTGTGAGCAGCCAAGTGGGAGCTACTTTTGCAAGGCTTTGTAAGGCACCATAGATTGCAGGGCAGGGGTGAAACAGAACAGAACTGGTCTGAATTGTACCCCGGTATGTCACATCCACACAATTATTACAACCTATATCCATGCCACTTTTTCAGCAGTAACGTCAGTAACACCCCAAATAATAGACTAAAAAGTATGTTCTGTGGAACATAATATAGCTCATGACTAACTTTGCAAATGCTTAGGACTATCTTTCCTGACATACAATAAATATTTGCAGGATCAGGGCCTCAGGAAGCAAGTTATGTTTTTCTAATAAAATATAGTCTGAAACTACTGAGCGGTCTCCAACAAGGCACTTAGGGCCTCAGTCATATTCCACATTGTACACCAGTCAGTGGGGCCAAATCCTGGGAGAATAAAGCAGACACAGTAGTAGGATGGAAATAAACAGTATGGTTTGAAAAGTAAGTAGGAATCTATGGCCACATTCTGTGTCTTCCCCTGCACAAAGCCTAAGCAAACATACTGGCATCCTTCTCTATGATACACTCTCTCACCTTGCCCCCCCAAATAGTCATTCCCTCCCGTCCCCAAATATATTCACCCACCTTCACTTCCCTGTCCCTTAATACAGTGGCTCTCAATCTTTCCAGACTACTGCACACCTTTCAGGAGTCTGATTTGACTTGCATACCCCCAGTTTCACCTCACTTAAAAGCTACTTGCTTATAAAATCAGACACAAAAATACAAAGAGAGTCACAGCACACGATTACTGAACTATTGCTAACTTTCTCATTTTAACCATATAATTATAAAATCAATTGGAATATAAAATATTGTACTTACATTTCGGTGTATAGTATATACAGCAGTATAAACAAGACATTGTCTGTGTGATATTTTAGTTTGTTCTGACTTCACTAGTGCTTTTATTTGTAGCCTGTTGTAAAACTAGACAAATATCTAGTTGAGTTGATGTACCCCCGGAACCCCTCTGTGTACCCCCAGGGGTACGTGTATCCCTGGTTGAGAACCACTGCCTTAATGCATATCCCAATGTTTGTTCCTTCCACTATCCCAACACTTCTATCTCTCTTAACTACTCACCCCATTACACTTACCCACCCACCCCCACTCATACTTCTACATACTTTTACAGTTTCCTTCATCTTCCCAAACCTATCTTTTACCATCTGTAGTCACCCCAAAACTTTCTCTGTCCAAACATAGCTCCAACCACAGGCCAGAGTTCCTCTGCTTACCTCCCCTCCTCCAAGGCCTTCTGGAGCCACTGGGATGCTTTGCTAGAAATCATGGTCTGAATAAAGACACTGGATTTATGGCTTATTAAAACAATCAGTAACCCAATAACCCCTCCCCATTTTTAGTGCTATGTCTGCAGAGGTTCTGATGGGCTACTTCACTTTAAATGGTCTCAAAATGTGTGTTAACTAGGGCTGTCAAGCGATTAAAAAAATTAATCGAGATTAATAGCGCTATTAATTGCACTGTTAAACAATAATAGATTACCATTTAAATATTTTATGTTTTCTACATTTTTAAATATATTGATTTCAATGACAACACAGAACACAATGCTCACTTTATATTTATTTTTATTACAAATATTTGTGCTATAAAACAAAATAGTATTTTTCAATTCACCTCACACAAGTACTGTAATACAATCTCTATCATGAAAGTTGAACTTACAAATGTACAATTATGTACAAAATATAACTGCATTCAAAAATAAAACAATGTAAAACTTTACAGCCTACAAGTCCACTCAGTCCTACTTCTCATTCAGTCAGTTACTCAGACAAACAAGTTTGTTTATATTTTCAGAAGATAATCCTATTCACTTCTTGTTTACAACGTCACCTGAAAGTGAGAACAGGTGTTCACATGGCACTGTTCTGGCTGGTGTCGCAAAATATTTATGTGCCAGATGCATTAAAGATTCATATGTTCCTTCATGCTTCAACTACCATTCTAAAGGACATGCATCCATACTAATGAGGAGTTCTGCTCGATAACGATCCAAAGCAGTGCAGACCAACGCATGTTCATTTTCATCATCTGATGCCACCAGCGGAAGGTTGATTTTCTTTTTTGGTCGTTTGGGTTCTATAGTTTCCACATCGGAGTGTTGCTCTTTTAAGACTTTTGAAAGCATGTTTCATGCCTCTCAGATTTTGGAAGGCACTTCAGATTCTTAAACCTTGGGTCTAGTGCTGTAGCTATCTTTAGAAATCTCACATTGGTACCTTCTTTGTGTTTTGTCAAATCTGCAGTGAAAGTGTTCTTAAAATGAACTTGTGCTGGGTCATCATCCAAGACTGCTATAACATGAAAAATATGGCAGAATGCAGGTAAAACCGAGCAGGGGGCATACAATTTTCCCCCAAGGAGTTCAGTCACAAATTTAATTAACGCATTTTTTTTTAAATGAGAGTCATCAGCATGGAAGCATGTCCTCTGTAATGGCGGCCGAATTATGAAGAGGCATATGAATGTTTAGCATATCTGGCACATAAATACATTACAATGCCAGCTACAAAAGTGCCATGCAAATGGCACTTTCTGGTGACATTGTAAATAAGAAGAGGGCACCATTATCTCCCATAAATGTAAACAAACTTGTTTGTCTTCGTGATTGAAGAAGGAGGACTGAGTGGACATATAGGCTCTAAAGTTTTACATTGTTTTGTTTTTGAGTGGAATTACGTAACAAAAAAAGTCTACATTTGTAAGTTGCACTTTTATGATAAAGAGATTGCATTACGGTATTGTATGAGGTGAAGTGAAAAATACTATTTTTTATCATTTTTACAGTGCAAATATTTGTAATAATAATATAAAGTGAACACTGTACACTTTGTATTCTGTGTTGTAACTGAAATCAATATATTTGGAAATGTAGAAAAACATCCAAAAATATTTAAATAGTATTCTATTATTGTTTAACAGTGCGATTAATAGCGCTATTAATCTCAATTACTTTTTTTAATTGCTTGAGAGCCCTAGTTTACACACATTTTGAGAGACCATTTAAAGTGAAGTAGCCCATCAATTGGTATTCTATTGTTTAACAGTGCGATTAAAACTGCGATTAATCGCGATTAATTTTTTTGAGTTAATCGTGTGAGTTAACTGAGATTAATCGACAGCCCTAGTGTTGACTATTTGTCTTTAGCTGTGACACTTTAAGTACCTTTCCCAGACCTGAAGAAAGCTCTGTGTGGCTCAAAAACTTGTCTCTCTCACCAACAGAAGTTGGTCCAATACAAGATATTACCTCACCCACCTTGTGTCTCTAATAACCTGGATCCAACACAGCTACAACAATACTACAAACTTTCATTCTTAAATTTTACAAACACCAAGCCTGAAAATGAAATTAACTATTTTGAAATGAAGTTTAGTAAAAGTCAGAGAGTAACGTACTTTTGAAAATTTAAGTGACCGAGTAGCACAAGTCACTTCAAATGGGACAAGATCTAATGCTGTAAATATGTGCACCATGACAAACATTTCTGTAATTTAAAAGAAAGCAATACTGGTTTAAACTCAATCATTTGAGCTGCAGGGTAAAAAGGAGTTATTTTTTTTCCCCACAATCTAAATTCTTCGATAGCCTTAGTTTTAGAGGAATAGACAATAATGAAAATAGCATACATGTTTGCACAATTACTTCTAAGCCTCTTTACATAGAAATGAAATGAGACTGGGTTTTATAGACACTATTAAGGGAAATAAATTAGAAGAGCTGCCTATACCTGGCTTTCTCAAACTCTTGGGCCTGTCCCATCTGCTTTCCTCCCATGTCTGGATGGGACTTGAAACCTTTGTCTTTTCATGTACAGTCTTGACAAGAACAAAATGCAAACTACTGCCTGAGATTCTGTTAGATCTTCTGTGCACTTTTTTCCAGCTCTTACTAAAAACTCTTTCATGCATCCCTCAGGGCTGCAGGAACTGAGAAGGTATTCCCCTATGACGACTCCTCCTGTCTAGCTGCAGTTAGGGTTGCCAACTCTGTAATATTTAAAAACCAGACACTCCATCAGGAGTGCCTGAACCTCCCCTGGCCCTTCCCCCCATTCGCCCCTCTTCTCCCCTCCACCATTGCTTGTTGCTCTCCCTTTCTTTCCCACCCCACCTCCAGAGGGACTCACCTACAGAGCCGGGGCTGGGAGCTGCAGCTGCTCAATGCAGGTAGCAGGCAGCCCTGGCTGAGCAGGGGCTAGCAAGGGTGATGAGCCAGAGCCTCCCCACCTCCCCTTCCTGTAGTAACGGACGTTTAGCATCTGGTAGTAGATCTAACCAGACACCGTCAGGTCCTCTTTTCCACAGGACTTTCCAGGCAAAAACCAGGCACCTGGCCACCCTAGCTGGGGTGGGGTCAAAAATGTGTTGCTAGTGCTAAAGGCAGAAAAACTGTTTCTTCTCCATTCCCTATACTCCCCCTAGTGGTGCCCAGACAGAGTGGAGCTTCTGTGGAAAGAGGAGGCAGCAGCAGCCAGATGCCTCAGGGCCTTGCTGGCAGGAAGACAAAATGGAACAGCCTCAAGGGAACAGCCTGAGGACTGGAAGGACGGAACATGGGGGGGAAGACAAGTTGGGGAGCTCCCTGGAGTCCTGGTTATCCCTTGAATATGTATCCCCTCATTATGTCCAATGATCCTATTTCCTCTTAAACCTCAGGTCTCTAACTACATTCCCCCTCGAGTCCCTGTTCTCCTGGGAGTAGTTGGGACTTGTGGGTCCCTCTACACATTATCAGTGTGAGTAAATGATTCCACACCTGGGCTGAGTTAGGTGCACAGAAACAAGCTCATCCATATTACTGGAACATCTCAAGGTGAAAGCTATTGCTACTGTAAATATGGTTTAGTAGTCTGGCATTACACTAATTGCAGTGATATATGAATACTGATTTACCCCAACTGATGGGAAGGTGGGGCCTGAGCTCATTTGTTTTGATAACAGTTGGACTTGATTGTAAAATGTTTGAGAGCCACTGGTCTGTACTGCAGTTTCTAAGGCTTTGAGCCCTAACAAATCTTGGGTGAATTTTAAATATGGGAATAAATTAGAATAATTGGAAATTCATCTCATTCATGACAATATTCAACTTTTGGTCATATTGTCCATGTGTTTTAGCATGTAATACCTTTGGGCAAGATGAACTATTTAGAGTAGGAGTGGTAAACATCCATAACGCAGGTCAAGTGGATGAGTTTAAACACATGCTATTGGAAGAATGACCAAGCATCTTTTGTATATTTTTAGTTTAATATTTAGTAAATTTTAAGTGATAACATTAATTGAATATAAACTTGTTCTCCAATAACAGTCTACTGCTTACAAATAAGCAGAGATATTCATGTGGAAACATTCAGGCTCATAATGGAGTGGGGTGGGGGGAAAAAAATCACATCCTGGCGATAGTGATATCACACCAAACATAAAAGTGAAGTTTTTTTAAAAAGCCTCCTAATTAATCTGGTTTTGTAATGATTTAAACGAATAAAAACATGGGTTATAAAAATAGTTAAATGGCTCTCTGAATTCCCTCCTGTTGTGGAAGGAATCCTTACAGCTGTCATTGTAAAAGTTCTAAAAACCACATTTTGGTTTGGTGTGTATATATATATATATATATATATATATTATATATATATATATATATACACACACACACCCCAAACCCTACCATGGGTCTTCAGTGGTGTTTTAACCTGGGACCTTCAGGACCAAAGTACACACCTTTGCCACCTGAGCTAAAAAAGTAAGTCCATTAACTGGTGGCACTTTGAGGTTGTTTTCCTCTATATGCATCAGCCTCTAGGTGGGGAGGCAACACAAACTTTACAAGCATGGTAACACAAACCCCAATGCAGTATATACAAATTATATAAAAGCTCAGCCTCAGATTGCCTCTTTCTATGGAGGAAATCCAAGATGGCAGTCTTGAGGTGCTCAGTCTCCCTTCCCTTATGAAACAGCAGGTAAGAAGCAGCAAATTCACAAAAGTAGAAATTTCTGTTCTCTCTCAATTGTTTTTTTCACTGACCAGTTGTGATGGAAAGTAGCTTCAGTTATTTTCTGTATTTTTATGAATAGGTTATTGTGAAGGAGCAGAGAGACGGCCAGCAGGCACAGCAGGGGTTAAAGAAAACCTGTGGGGTCAGCTAGCCTGCAGCCAATGCCAGGTCTCGAAGCGGGAGAAAAGAAGGGAAACTGGCTCAGTCAGGGGCTGACTGGCAAAGAGGCAGGTGCTCTCTGTGTGTCTGTCTGAAGGCACAGATGCAACCTACCTGCTAACGCAGCCACTGGAAGCAAGTAAGTGTTCCCCTGCCAAGGGGAATCTACCGCCAAGCCCCAACTGTGGGGAAACTGAACTAGCAGGGCCACGCCCCAAACTAAAGGACTTACATAGGGAACAGCTCAGACAACAGTTACTGAACCCCACCCCCCTCACGGCTGGGAGCAAGAGCCATCTCCCCTGTCTAGGGGTGTGAGTGGCCCAGGACACTGAGCCAGGACCAAAGGGAAAGGAGGGCAGGTCCCCCCCCTCCAGCCCCTAACCAACAATCTAGCCGCTAGGCTGCCCGGCCACTGAGGGCCCTATCACAAATGGTCGAGAATGTGGGCATGACCCCATTTCCTGCTGCAGGGAGTTAAAACAAACAAACAAAAAAAGGGGCAGAGAGAGAGAGAAGCCGCCCCATTCCAAGCCCTTGAATGGAGGTGGAACAGCTGCTGAAATGGATGGCCGAGCAAAACACCCACCATCAACAGCAACTCCTGCAGCAGATGGCTATGCAGCAGTATCAGCAAATTTGTGAATTGGCAGCCCAGCAGCAGCAACAACAGCTGGTCCAACAGGTGACCTCCATTTTGCAACCCGCTGCCCCAGCAGAGCTCCCTAGCCCCGCCCCATCCAGCTTGCCAGAATGGGGCCTGACGATAATCCTGAGGCTTTCTTAGAGACTTCTGAACAGGTGGCCATGGTAGCCCGGTGGCCCTGAGACGAATGGGCTGCAGTGCTGGCCCCGTACTTAACCAGAGTAGCACACACCACATACCACGCTTTAGACCCCACTGCTGCCCAGGACTATGCCCAAGTCAAGGCAGTGATCCTTGACACCCTAAATATTTCAGAGGAAACCTTCTGGCAATGCTTCCGGGGGGAGCGGTACCTGTGGGGGGCCCAACCCTGCCTGGTTGCCCAGAAGCTGCGTGACTCATGCTGGAGATGGCTCAAACCAGATGCAAAGACGGGTGCAGGTCGCTGAACGGGTTCTACTAGAGCAGTTTGTCCAGATTCTGCCCCCTGGGGGAAGAGAATGGGTGTTGTGGCATCACCATGACAGAGGCCATTCAGTTCATGGAGAACTACCTAACCACCAGAACTCAGGGAGGCGCATCGTGACCCGAGCACCCAGGTACCCAGGCAGAAAACCCTACGTGCCACCCAAGAGCAGGACCAGTGTTTCACATGTGGCCATTCTGGGCACTGGTCCAGAGACTGCCCGTACATGGAATGTAGCTTTGGGAAGATCTGGATTCCGCAGGCACGAGCATGTCCCGGAGACCCAGCAAAGCTGAGCATCTTGCTGCGGGTAAATGGGAAAGAAGAGATTGAACTCAGAGTCAGGGTACGAAATACGGTGGTGCCTAATCCTGGCCCACCTCAGGGCACCATCATGTTGCAATGTGTGCATGGAGATGTGAGGGCCTACCCCCACACGGAAGTGACTTTAACAATAGGGAAACGCGAAGAGCCCCTGATGGTCAGTCTAGCCCT
Organism: Terrapene triunguis; assembly: GCF_002925995.2. NCBI lineage: Eukaryota > Metazoa > Chordata > Testudines > Emydidae > Terrapene > Terrapene triunguis. The sequence continues at coordinate 54,543,836 of NW_020664436.1, forward strand.
GACACTGGCCTACCCACTTATCTTAGGCCAGAACTGGGACTATTTTGGGAAATTGTTAGCGAACCTGGTGGTGCCCCTGTCCGACGGTCGAGGACCCCAGCCACCGGCCAGCCTGAAGCAGTGACCCTTGCAGGCTTGGGGGAGGTTGCTGACCCTGGTAAAGGGGCATCACAGGTCTCAGCGCCAACTCAGGACCACCAGGCCCCCTCCCAGCCAGGAGGGGAACTCCCCCCCATTTCCCCAAATCAGAGATCCTGACTCGCCTCTCTAACTTTGTGGAGGAGCAACGGGCTGACGACACCCTGAGCCAGGCATATGCCCAAGTGGCAGTGGTGAAGGGGGAGACTGTTGAACTCCGCCAAGCGGGACGGTTCCCACGCTTCAACATTCAAGGTGACCGTCTGTACCGCATAGAAAAAGATCAACCAACCGAAGATGTTCCACGTCAGTTCTTGGTGTCCCGGCCTTAACGGAAGGAAGTTATGTGGCTCGCCCATGCCATACCTATGGCTGGGCACCTTGGAAGGGAAAAGACATTGGCCGGGATTTTAGGCTGGTTCTTTTGACCGGGGATCTACCGAGATGTGGCGATTTCTGTGCCTCATGCCCAGAGTGTCAACTCACCCCACCGCGGCCAGCTGAGAGAGCCCCATTGATCCCCCTCCCACTTGTAGGTGTATCCTTTGAGTGGATTGGAGTTGACATAGTTGGCCCTCTTGAGAAGAGCACCGCCAGATACCAGTTCATCCTTGTTGTGGTGGACTATGTGACCCGGTACCCCGAAGCAGTGCCGTTACACTCCATGAACACCAAGGAGGTAGTGACGGAACTTATGAACATCTTCACCCGAATCATGGTGCCCTGGGAAATCTTGACAGATCAAGGGACAAACTTTATGTCCCAAACGTTCAAACGGCTCTGCTGTCTACTCAAGATCAAGACCTTATGAACGTCTGTATACCATCCCCAAACGGACAGCCTGGTAGAGCGCTTTAATCGAGCCCTAAAAAACAATGCTCCAAAGGTTCATCCTCTCACTCTCTAGCTAGGGAACATGTTTTTCTTCTTCTAGTATTTCTTCATTCACTCTAATGGTTACTTTTGGAACATTGATAGCCATATATTTTGTCTTCCTCTTGCTGATGAACAAACCACATCCAGCCTGATTGAATCATTGACCCCCCCACTTGGTAAGGCAACTCCCATCTTTTCTTGCGCTGTATATTTATGCCTGCCTACTGTAATTTTCACTCCATACATCTGAAGAAGTGGGTTATAGCCCACAAAATCTTATGCTCCAAGAGATCTGTTAGTCGTTAAGATGCCACAAGACTCATCGTTTTTGCTGAAACAAACTGATACAGCTACCCCTCTGAAACTATTCTTTCAGCAATATGCAGATTTCTGACTCTGTTTTTAGATTTTTACTTTTATTAATCATTTGGAGTCAGTTATCCAGTTAATGACACACTGTGGCTGACAAAGAATCAGAGTTGTATAATAATAAGGATACTGAATTTCTACCCATTTTTTTTTCAATCCCATAAAATACCCAGATTCAGCTCCATGTAGACACACAACTCCACTCACATAGATCTTATTTCAGGATCAGAGCCTTAGATTATAAACTCTTTGGGGCAAAGGCCAGGCTTTTTTGTGTGTTTGTACACCACCTAGCACAACAACACTCCAACCCTTATTAGGACCTGCTATAATATAAATATTAAATAGTTATTTTAAAATATGTAAACATTGCTTTTGTCCCCCTACTATTTTTTCTGGTTAGCTCAGTTATTTATTCTCTTTTCTTAGTTTGGTTGCTTTTTTTTTTTGTTTTTAACCATAAATCTTAACAGGGAGACCAGAGATGTATGCAACCTAGGGTCTGTTTCTGCTCCTACCCCAGTTAAAGGCAAGACGCCTGGTGTCTTCAGTGGGGCAGGATCGAGTCCTTACTGAATAAAATAACTACACTGCTTACAAAATACATCACAAGGTTTAAAACACCATGTATGATACCAAAATATTACTACATCAGGCTCTCATTTCAATCAAGTCCTCCAGTCCTTACTCAAGCAAGACTCCTATTGACTCCTGTACAAAAAATAAAGTGATCTTAAAATAGCAAACTTTTCCTGACAGCAACCTTTGATTCTCCCTTTTTGTATATCACATTTTCATCTGGATTAATCAACTTCATTGGGAATTTTGCTTGAGGGGAAAAAAATTCAGATTGTGGTTCCAAATGAATAAACTACAATTAGTAGCCATCTCCTTTGGTTGTACCATAAATTTGTCTTTTATTCATCTTTTCCCTAAACTAACTATTGATTTTCTGGTTTTTCCCATTTCATTTTATTTTTAACTGAGAGACACATGAATGACCCAAGAGCGTTTTACCCACAAATTCTGGTTCCTGTGGTATACAATAGGTATTTTCTGTCATATTACCATGTAAATCCAAGGAAATGGAAACAGACCTCAGTGAATTAGGGCTTGATCCTGCAAGAGGCTGCGAAATTCTGGTCATGACCCAAAGCACTTAAACAAGCGAATAGTTGCATTAAAATCAGTGGGACTACGAGCATATGTAAATAATAAACCCCACCATAGGTCAGCAATAGGGATTGAACCTGGGACTACTTATGTAATTACAGGTTAAATGCTAGGCTGGATTGCTCAGTACCTTGCAGGATTGAACTCTTAATGCCTTACTGTTTTAATCTGATTATGGAGCTTTCAGTGAAAATAAAATAACCCTTAGATTCTGACAAAATTATAATGGTTAAAATCATCAGTTGTAGCTCACTTCTATTCAAGTAAAGCAATCTTACTATACTAAACTCTGTGAGTCAGTATCCCTTTAGCAATATTGCACTTTCATGCTGGCTCTAACAAATGAGCAACAAGTAAAATATGTTTCTATGCCAACAACATAGTAATTCGGAGAATAAAATCGTATGTAATTTATATCTATCTAAGGCGGCTTATCTCCCTGTATGGAGTGCTGTTTTCTGCTAAAGACAAAAGACTAATTGTTCCATAATTATATTCAAAGTATTTTGTTACAACTAAATGCTACTGGCAACATATACACTAAAATGTTCCAAACTTAAAACAATGTAGCAGCATTTCCAAATTATTCAGCTACAGTTTCTATACAATGAAAACATAATTTGCTGCTTTTAAAGTTGCTACATTGTGCATAGAGTGTTTTAGAAACAAATGAAGGGGAAATTTGATGGGGCTTTTTTTCCTTTGTAGGGATTTATATGGCTCCCATCACTTTATAGGAGTGCCTTTTATTTACAGCAAAAAATAAGAGAACAATCACTTCTGTATCAATCTAGAACCAAGATAAATCACAAAATAGGAAACCTATTATGACAGAATTTTATTGAACCATATAATCCTCATCCTTTAAAAGCATAGTAATAAAATGCAGGTCTCTCTCATGTTGCAACTGGTTGTTTTGCAACTGGTGTTATACCAAAAGGACAAATTAAGGGAATTATCCCCTCTTCAAACAGTAAAGACACTTATTTTGTATATTTAACTACTGAATAAAATATACTTTGCCAAGAACTTAAATGAGTGCACAATAATTCTGTATCAACATATTGCATGATAATTGATTAATGAAAAAATTAACCTCTTCAATCCTAAAATATTGACTAGATAAGTGTTTTCAATTCTGCAGAGCAATATATAGATTGAATTCTATATCACTATTGTTAATTATTGTGCCTAGGAAAAAATTTAAAGTATCTACTAACCCTCTAAACTGTAGTCTCCTTTAGGAGCGTACTGTTACTAATAAGCTTCTGTCCACTGGATGAATGATTTAGTAGTCAGTTATGTATCGATGTAAGGAAACAATACAATCCCCTTTGTAGTTTCCATCTGTCTCTCACCAATAATCAGTACACCACCATTTCTGTCAAAGCAAACATAAAGCTGAACAAAAATCGAAGTTCTATACAAATAAATACGAACAGGCAAACTAGCCTTGGGGAAAAGTACAACCGTTTTGCTTCCACTCCTCACTAGCGACTCCTGCCAATGAGTCGATCGCAGCCTGTGAAGTATTTCAGAATTGTGAGACCACAACAAATGGTCTTTGCAGCTGCAAAGAGACCGGCAGCCTCCAGCATGCCAAAGGACCTATTTAGGAGTTTGGGGGGCGAGAGGGGTTGTATTTCAGTCTGCCCACCAATGCCATGCCCCCTCCCCTGCCCCAGGTTAGTGCAGGGAGTTAAAGGAAGGGGTGTCTCTCCTCCTTCCCAGCTTGATAAGAGTTTCACAGATGGGCAGAACAGGCACTGCGTTGTTCTCCCTACCCCGTGTCTTCCCTGCCTCGAGAGCTCAGATTTGTGCCTCTCTTCCGAAGTCACTTCCGATTGACTTGGGAGGGTGCGGCGTGTAAATAGCTCTCTGGACGTGGGGGGGGAGAAAAGGGTTGGTTTAGTAAGACCCCACCCCTGCCGTACCTGCAGTGACTGTGCGAGGTCTCAGCCGCTCCGGCTGCTTCTCTGCTCTCAAGCGGAGAACTCCGGGGCTGCTCGGCGCCGATGGGGGGCCATAGGCCCTGTTCAGAGAGGCGGGGGCGAGTCAGTGGGTGGCTGGGCAGCCGATTGCCTGGCCCTTTCCCTGCATCATCCGGAGAGCGACTCGGGCCGAGAGAGCCATGCTGGGGGGCGCGTGTGGGAGTGAAGCCGGGGGGCGCTGCAGGACACTTATTCCTGGCCCAGGGAGACGGCTCGCCGTCCCAGAGCTGCTGGCGCGGGCACCTGGGCAGCTGCACGGCCAGCCAGAGGTTGCTGCCCCCTGCTCATCCCTGGGCACTGAGGAGACGCCATGGCCCCGGGCTCTTGGACCGCAGCGCTAGCCGGCGGGGCCCGGGGGCGCCTCTGCTGCTCCTGCTGCTACTGCAGCCGGGACTCATCTGTCAGCTGGAGAGGGGGAGAGACAGGCGGGAAAGTTTTCAGCTGCCGTGCGTGCGGCGCCGCCCCACCCCCGCGGGAGCTCCCGCAAACGCAGCCCACCGGCTGGCCAGCCACCCACACAGCAGCGCCTGGCGCACGGCGGCCCGGCCCGCGCCCAGCCGCTCACGCCCGCTGATACCAGCCTGGGGGCGCGGCACAGCCTGCCAGCGCCTGCCGCTAAGTTTCACGTCTCGCCTCCCAGCCTGAAACCCGTCTCCACCCATGCGCCACGGAGAGCCGTGGGGACAGCAGAGCGGGGGTGAGGGGCGGGCTCCGAGCCGAGGGGCGCGACAGAGGCCGGGACAGAGCCCCTGGACAGGGACCCCAGCGCCCTTAGGTACAGGAACAAAGCTCCTAGCTGCACAGGGACCCCACAGCCCCTAGCACGGGGTAAGGGCGAGGCCAACGCTTGGAGAGGGCGGGGACCGCCCAGGACCCCTGGGCAGGGACAGGATCCCTTAGGCGGCCGCCCAGAGCTAGGCACAGGGACAGAGAGCCCCCGGGCGGGACGAGGGCAAGCCGGCGGGGTCCCGGCCCCAGCCCCTTTCTTACCTCCCTGCTACAAGAGGAAAGGCGAGTCAGTAAGTTTCTCCGCTCCCCGAAGAGCCCGGGATTCCCCGCGGCTCCCCCGCACGGTGTCTGCCCTTCTCCTCTCCCGGCTGCCTTGCGAGATCTTCGGGAGGAGCGAGCGGTTTGCGCGGCGCTCGGCCCCTCGTGCCACCTCTCCTCCCCCTGGCGAGGCGCTGCGCCTTGGGGCCGGTCTGCCAGACTGCCGAGCTCCCGGCGGCTCCGAGTCCCAGCTAGCCGGGCGGGGGAGGAGGAGGAGGAGTCGCAAGGAGAGGCACTGATCCGGCAGGAAAGAGAGGAGGAGGGCACAAGTGTAGGGGGCTTGTGTTGGAGGGGAGCTCTGTGTGTATGTGTCACTTGCATTCACACATTGCAGCTACGTGCTGAAGTGGGAATGCCCGTGTCTTTGGGAACAGGCAGGAGCGGCGCAGGGGAGACCATCTGCGGAATTTCCCGAGGAAGAGAAAGGTGTCCCCACCCAGCCAGCTGCTGGGGAGCCGGGAGGCTGGTGGGAAGTGGGCTCTTGCACCCTGACCCCCAATTTGCATGTCTGTACATGCAAGACGCTGGCTCTTAAAACGGGTGGCAAATCTCCCGGGAAGCGACAAAGCAATAACGAAAAAGAAAAGAAAGGAGCAGGAAATGATTCACTTTAATTTTTATATATAACCGCAGTTTTATGATTCCGCTTTTTTGGTTGTTGGCTGCGGCCGCCCCCCATCCCCCGTGTCTAGCCAGAGGCTTCACAACTCAGCCAAACTCCAATGTGGGATCTCTCCATGTCTAGCCCCTTCCAGGGCTGTGGGGCTTGTGAGAAGTGGAGTCTTAACCCTCACAATTTTAATCAAATTTCAGTTTTAGTGGGAGAGAGTCTATCAACTTAAATAGTCACATTTCTGTCTGAACGTTTTTTTAATCTGCTATTGTCACAAGCAACACAGTGATTGTGAATGCAAGATGACAGAACAAATTGCTTGAGCATTCGATAGCACTCTGTGTATGGCAGTTTAGTTAATGGGTTTCCCCTGTTATTTGGGTGAGTCACTTAAGAACAAAGGTGAGAAAAAAATGTAAACTGGGAAAATGTTACTGAAACCACAAAAAGTGACAGGGGGTTGAGTGGCAAGTGTAGTACTTGAAGCTACTTTTAATTCTTTTTAAAAAATCCATTAGATTTCAAGTTGGCATTGCCCTGTATACTACGCACCTGCTTCTAAGGCCCTGTCTACACTGGCAAGTTTGTGCACAATAAAGCAGCTTTGAATGCTGTAACTCTTGAGGTGTACACACTGCCAAGCCACTTAGTGAACAGAAACTGCGCAGATGCAGCACTCTAAAAAACCACCCCGACAAGAGGCGTAGAGCTTTCTGCTCCAGGGCTACAGCACTGCGGTGCCAGGGTAGATAACATGGAGATTACAGGCTGCGATTGGCCTCTGGGAGGTGTCCCACAATGCCTGGTCTCACCTCTCTGGCCATTGGTTTGAACTCTACTGCCCTGCTCTCACTCAGGTGACCAACCATCAGCCCCACCCCGTACATTCCTTTGCAAATTTGAAAGTCCCCTTCCTGTTTGCTTGGTGATGCATGTAGTGGTCTCAATGTATCTTTCCAGGTGGCCATGCCTGCTACGTGCACCAGGCGATCCCCCACTTGGAGCAATGCCGAGCTGCTGGACCTCATCGGAATTTGGGGAGAGGAGGGATTGTTAGAGAGTCTCCCCCATGCAGACACTGGCTGACCCTTAGCCTCTCTCATTCAGTCAGGCACATCTACCCTGGTCCCCATGTGTCCCTGCACCACCACTCCCATTCAGCCTCCTGACCAGTCTCCCCCCCCCCCCCCAACCCTTCTGAACCCCAATGACCCCCCCATGTGCCTCATGCCATTAGTCTCCCCATATCCTGTGCCTCCTGACCTGGCCTCATGGGCAGGGCGCTGTGAGAAATGCAGCCTTTTCTCTTCCCTATCCACAGTTGGGGCTGCTCTCTGTTCTGGTGCCACAGCAGCCCTCTGGTGGGCAAAAAGCTTAACTGCAGCACCTCTCTGGCAGAATGTATTTTCTGCAGAGAAAAAATAATTCTGTGTGGGACATGAATTCTGTGCAATTTTTCAATCAGTGAACTGCAAGGAATACCTTCTGTCTAGCTTTTACACAGAGGTGGAGTGGACTCCATGCATCCTCTTCTCTGACACAGGGCCAGTGATTTTGTCATTAATTGTTATTTTAATATATGGGGGGAAAGGTTCTGTGTGAGCTGCAAGGAAATTTTAGTAAAAAAGAAGTGGAGATGCCCCTTCCAGTGAGAGACAGTTGGGAGGTCTGTCTTGCAAACAAGGAACATGTGATTTTGTTTCTTACATGTGTGTTTTGAGATTCTATCAATATTCTGGTAGTACATTCTTAGAGACAGAGAGCCTGATTCTTTTCTCACTTACATCAGCTTTACAGAATACATGAGAGGAGAATCAGGCCCAGAGGTTTTCTTGTTGGATCAGGAGTTAACAGCGAGAGAACTACAAATCATTGGAGTGTTAACCAATGTCAAGGCCAATAATCTTGTTTTTAAAGGTCAATATGGGTATTCCTGGTGTCTAATAATACAAATATTTTAATGTATTAATTATGAGGGTAATTGCTTCTTTGAACGTATCAAGGCTCAGTAATTAGCTTAATCACTGAGCTCTTGCATTTAAATGAAAGGAAGGAATGACTTCAATTGCAAGTAGAGGCATTAGGAATGTTATACTAATTTTTCTTCCAATTTCTATCATTCAGCTCACTGCACTAGAAGCCATCTATTTGCTCTAATAAATAGGGCTGTGAGTGGAAAAACTGTAAGCTTACCTTTTATAAATTTTAAGCAGTCAAAAACAAGATTCAGATATTTTGGTTTTCCCCTTTTGACAGGAACTGTTCCCTGGACTCAGATTTGTGCCCATGCTGGCTTTTGACTGGATTTGCCTATAGCTTTATAAATCTCAGCTATCCCATTTTATTAAGAGAGCTACACTTGTAGTATTTTGAGCCTAGCATTTCAGTTTCATAGAAAGTAAACATTGAAAGGATCCCAATTAGAGATGAAGCACTGTAGCCAAACTTGGGTCATAACATAACCATAACTTGGGAAAAAACATTTCCATAACTTGGGAAAAAACCAAAGGCCAGTTAAAAAATAACTGTTTTTACTTTTGCTAGAGCTTTCCATGGGACTTACAGCCAGATACTTTTACATAACTGAGCATTCCACCTTAAAATACAATAGTATCAAGAATTATTTTACTTCTTTATATGACATAAGAATGCTGAAGTCCTCATTCATTCCTTACTAAGGCAAAATTCCCAAAAAACTTAGTGGAGTTCTCAGTAAGGAGTGAATAAGGACTTCAGGATTTGGCTCAGTGATAATAATTATAAAAGCACCTTAAATGTACACTCTACTGTACAGTATAGGGAGAGCTGTGACTAATAACTGGTTCACTGCCTCAAAAGTTTACAGTATAAGGCCCTGATTCAGCAAAGCACTTAACTATGTGCTTATGTGATTTGTAAATTAGGGGCTTAGAGGAAGGCTTAAAGACAAATCACAAACCAGTCACTAATAATAAGTTATGAATTTGTAACCAAATTTCAGCTCTAAAAGAGGAATCTAAGTCATTTTATAATAAATATGTTCCAGCAGAAAATGGAATTAACAGCTTTAATATTTCTATTACAGAGTTTCAGTGCACAGAAAAAGAAATCCAAAACCTTTCTGTTGTTCCTCAGAAATGGGACACCAACCATTAAGTGTTGTAAAAACATTCAGATTAATTGAGATGTAAATCAGCACAGAGCCAAGAGAATATTTTCAGAGCCATCTACTGGGATTTGGTCATGTATTTCCTATTTACGTTAACAGGAATTGCACAGCTAGGTCTCAATGCATCATTTTGTATGTATGCGGCATTGTTGTAGCCGTGTTGGTCCAGGAAATTAGAGAGTTAAGATGGGTGAGATAATATCTTTTATTGAACCAACTTCTGTTGGCAAGAGAGACAAGCTTTTGAGTTTACACAGAGCTCTTCTTCAGGTCTGCAAAATGTACTCAGAGTGTCACAGCTAAATACAAGGTGGAACAGATTGTTTAGCATAAAGACCATTCAAGATGAAGTGGCCATTAACACCCGTTCAGTTATAGGGGAGAAAGGAAGGGAGGAGGGAAAAAAGCAGGTTGGCATGGTGGTGGTAGGGTTTTAAGTGGGTTATAGATTTTTGTAATAAGCTATAAATCCAGTGTGTCTCTATTCAGTACATGATTTTTAGTGTCTAGCAAAGTTATGAATTTAAGCTCCCAGGCTCATCTTTTGAAGGTATTGTACAGAATGACGACGGAGAGGTCAAATATAGAGTGATTATTTTGTGAAAAGCGTTCACTCACAGGTGATGGTGTTTTTGTCTTTTATCATTTTCCTGTGTGAGTTCATTTGAGAGTGTAGTGATTGTCTGGTTTCACCCGCTTAGTTATTAGGACATTTAGTGTACTAGATGAGGTACACCAGATGTTGAACAGTGTGTTGGGGTGTGGGGTGTTGATCATTGTAGCAGTAGAGATATGTCTACAGGTTTTGTATCTGTTGTTCTGGCCTGGAAGGGTGTGTTGTTGCTTTGAGTTGGTGTGTCCCGATCTGTGGGGAGCTTGCTTTTGGTGATGGGGTTGGAGATTGTTTGAAGGCCAGGAGAGGGGGGTTCAGGAAAGATTTATTTCAGGTTGTGGTCCCCATTTTGCCAGCTAAATAAGTTGTCACTCTACTATACATCCAGTAATTCATTTTTTGTCCATGATAACATTAATATGTGACAAGAGGTCCTCTTAATTGAATATAGATTGTTCTGAATCATCAGTTGGTAGTTTTTATCTATAGAAAACTAGATTTGATTCTCTTCAGAAGATTACACTTTTCATTAAAATAGAAGCTAAATTAATCTAACTTTTAAATCCTTTCGATATATAGTATTATTTATCATCAAACAAATAATTTAAAAAGAAACAGAAGATGCACACTTACTACAATAGCTTACATATGTCCTGAAATGATTCAAAAGTTTACACTATCTCTCAGATGGTTTTTCCACAGAAGTAGTGTAGTTTCACCCAACAATTTATTTTATGTAGTTGTTGGGGCAGAAGTGTTACATTTTATGGCTACCTGACTATGTCTGGAAGGTAATGTTGATAATTAATGAAAAATCTTGCAAGTTGGATATAGTACAATTAAGTACACAAAGATGCCATAGATGGGGTAAAAAGAATCTACCCAATAAATAATAAATGTATAATACAAGAAAAGTTGTCTCCAAATAAGAATTAATTTGAAATCATGTTTTAATGTACCAGATGATTGACAAAAATGGTCTAATCCTGCAAACGTCTACCTTCACTTCCCATGGACTATTTGCATAAGTATTAAAAAAGAATTTTGTTAATTGTTAATATCTTCGTTATTCTTATCAGATAAAATCTTTTAAATTATGTTTTAGAAGTCTGAAAACATTTCAGTCATGTTTTTCAATTTTTGTGTTAAAAATAGGACTTGACATACTGCATAAACAGCATTCTCATTTGTAGACCAGTTGGCTTTGACTGAATTATTCCTTCTTGTATTTGTTATGCACACATATTCTAAGGATTTTTTTTTTACATGGCAAAAATGCTATTGTTAAATAGCTATTCCACACTAGCACTCTGTGGGGATATTTTTATTGTGCACTAAGAATGACTTTGTGTGGTTTTATCTTAATCCACTTTGGAAGTGGATTAAGATAAAGTGCAAAAAATACACTCCTAAAGCTTGTCTACACAGGGATTTTAAAGTGGGTCAAACTGAGTTAATCTGGTTTGAAAACAATTATGTACTCATGACACAATCCATTGCTATTTGCTGTTGTACCTTAGTGGGTTAGGGGGTGGGGTGGGGCTGGAATTATGCTCCTGATTTGGTTTTGCAGGTTTGTTTTTGCATTTGAGATGCTTCTGTTGTGTCAGAGTGGTTGGGGGGGGGGGGGGGGGGGGGGGGGGGGGGGGTGTTCTGGGGAGTGGCTACAGGGGTTGAGCCAGTTAGTAATCCTCTCTGAATCCCCTTTAGGCTGTCTTGACTCTCAGTGCCATTAACACTGCACACTAACTCCACATTTGCCACAAACTCTAGAGTCCTCTTGCCAAGTGGACTACGTTTGCTGAGAATTGAATTAGCAAGGGCTAGTGTTCATGTGGAAACAGTGGCTGCTCTCCACTTTCTTCCATGCTTCCAACAGCTATCCCACAGTGCTTTGCAAGGCAACTGTTACTAACTTAGTTCACCTGTGTGACTTCCCCTGCTCTGCTAGTAAGTTCCCAGGATGTCCCCTCCACCACTTTAAAAGCTGGCACAGGGCCAGAATTTGCCCATTTGCTCCTGAAGCTGTGTGTGTCAACATTCTTGCAATACAACTGCAATAGCGCACCAGAAGCCCCACAACAGCTGCTTGGAGTCATGCTGAGACCCTGGATCTCAGAGCCATTTGGAAAGTGTCAATGCAGGAAGCATTTGTATAAATGCTATAAATGAATAAAGCCCTTTTTGTGGACATTGCCAAGCAGATGTCAGTAGGGGCCAAAACCAGGATGCTGACCAGTGCCAGATAAAGAGCAAGTAGCTCAGGAGTATGTAAAATGAAACAAGGAACAAAAGGAGACAATCTGCCAGGGGACATGTGAATGGACAGGAATGGATCCTACACAATTATGGAACAATCCATTCAAGATACCAGGTGAAGGCTGCTGCCCACACTCACCCCCCCACTGAGGACAACTGGCAAGGTCCTCTGGAGGATGAGCAGAAGGATGTTGGAAAGGAACTGTCCCCTGAGAGCCAGGATCTTTTTGGGACTCAGGACCCTGATGCCAGCCACAGTCATGCCCTTCTGCAATGTACACTGATTCTGCCCTACGTCAGCCAAGCTCGAGTCCCAACCAGAAACCCAGGCCAGAACCAAAGAGGCAGATCCCCTGGATGGAACTTTGGAATGTAAGTATCAATCATTACAATTAATTATTATTATTGTGCTATGCTGCCTTTCTGCCTTCTATTCTGAGTGCCCGTGGCTGCATCCATCTTAGACAGATGTGAGCTAGGAGTCCTTCTGAATATCTAGCCCCTTATACATGTTGCCAAAATGGTGGGTGCTCCCCCCGGGTGCCCAACCTCTGTCTCATGCCAAAGTCATGACTATTGGCAGTTTTCAGGACTGCAGCACAGAGACTCTTGCCCATCTGCCTATTTTCCTTTTCCCCGTCCCTCATCTGGTGAAACCCCTGCCCACAATCCCATTTGCCAGCCTAAAATGGCAGCTAGCACATTGGCACAGCCACAGTAGCCTCTACACACGGTGCTCCCCCCACCCCACCCCACCCAGAACATTCAAATAATGAAAAAAATAATTTGTGGAAAATGCAACAGTTTATTGAGACAGTGGTTACAGGAAAATAAGTTTGGTTAGTGTCCACCGTTTACATGACATAGGCATTTCATGCCTGGTAAAGGTACAAACAATACTGTTCCCTGCTGAGGTGTAAATGTCCTATAACAAGCATTCTAAACAGCAATCACTGCAGGACACTATCTTCTTCTCTCTGTACTTTCTCCATGTCTGCAGTGGAGACAAAGAAGAACTTAAGACCACGGAATTGCTTGATTTTGCATCACACATTATAAGGAATAGCCCATCCCCTGGCATAGCTCGCAAGCCCCTTCCACTCCTCTAGCACTTTTAGGAGGGACCATCCTGGTAAATAACTTTACAGCATATCTTGTATCCCACTAATCTCCCCTTTGCCTTTTTAAATAAGGCCATTCTCTGCCTCCTAGTCATCCACCTCAATGTAATGGCACTCAGAGTCAAGACAGCCTAAAGGGGATTCAGAGGGGATTACTAACTGGCTCAACCCCTGTAGCCACTCCCCAGAACACTCCCCTCCCTTCCAACCACTCTGACACAACAGAAGCATCTCAAATGCAAAAACAAACCTGCAAAACCAAAACAGGAGCATAATTCCAGCCCCACCCCACCCCCTAGCCCGCTAAGGTACAACAGCATACACAGCAGACAGAAATTTCAATGCAGACCATTTACCATCTCTGAGGTAGAAATTTAGGGATGTACGGTCACATATGCATACTAAAAAAAATTCCCTCAGATGGGCTATCTGGAAGATGAACAATAAGCAACTAGGGTTTTTTTTCCATACTCCCACAGTCACAGCACTTGCAACAGCCAGACTATCCAGCACAAGGTCTTCATCTATTGCTGAGGCTGGCCAATCTGATGTGGTGAAAAAGGAAGACTCAGGATGAGATGTTTGGAGCGGCATGGCAGAGACCCAGAGGAAGACTACATTGGCTGATGGGTAGAGGCAGTACATGATGATCCAGAGGTAGAAAAAAAATGCAGCTCTCCCGGGAGATCATGGCAGTGGCCAAGGACAGTGTGGCAATGGCCAAGGAGAACATGGCAAGACAGGAAAATGCAGAGGCAACTCTTGGACACTATCCTGAGCCAAAATGCTCTCCTACAAAACATTCTCCTGCTAGGCCAACAGGCCCTGCTGTCCCATAAGCTGGAACCCTGCCATGTCCTTGAGACCCTGGATAATACTGGCTGCTGGGACCAGCAACAACTCCTCCGTGCCAGACCCACACAGCACTTGTCCCAGAGACCATTCTCCACTCAGGTCCATCATCTGCACACCAAGAACACTAGTTCCTGGAAGCCCAGCACTTGAGCCCGGCAACACACCTGAAAAAGTTGAGCTGTGGCACTCAACCCCAGAACCCCCTCATACAAGAAGAGGCAGAGGAAAGACCTATATGCACCTATAACTTTAACCCCCACCCTTCAACCTTGTTATTTTTGTACTGTTTAGATTGTCTCATTTTCAGTTTGGGTTGCACCATCCTATTTAAAGGTTTGGGGGGGTTGTTGGTTAGTCAGTAGTTTGTTTTGGTAAATGTATTTTTAGATTAAAAAGTATTGTTATTTATCCACCAATGCAATTAAAACTTTAGTTTTGCATTTGTTACTGTTGTTTCACAGTAAAAACGGTTTAAAACCCATTTTGGTCAATTTTGACTCATCACTACATGTAACACAAAATCCTTCAAATAAAGCTAAAACAATTTATACTGTTTTACAAAAGTACATAGGCAACATCCCACTTCCACCACCATAAACCATACTACACTATTCACAGTCTATTCCCATCCCTCCCTTTACAGATTAGCAGTTGGCTATACAGCTACATACGAGACTGAAAATATGAACAGTAGGCATCACTGACAAAATTCCCCTAGATATTAGTGTTCTCTGTGGGATGCCTTGCTGGCTGCTTGAACTGCCAAGAAAGTCTCTGCACCTCAGCCTCCCACACATTGTTAAGGCTTTTTTCCTTGGTCCCACAAATATTGTGCAGAACACAGCACACAACTATAATGGTGGGGACATATTTTTCTGCAACTTCAAAACAATTCCATAAACAGCACCATCTGCTTTTCAGACAGCCAAATGCATGCTCAGCCACCATTCTGCACCTACTACAGCCTGGCCTACAATGGAAAATTAGGTCAGCATAACTATGTCTCTCAGGGGTGTGAAAAATCCACACCCTTGAGTGATGTAGTTAAGCCAATCTAAGTCCCACGTGCAGACAGCACAAGATCGATGACAAATTCTTCGGTCAACCTACCTACCACTTCTTGGGGAGGTGGATTACCTACACCGATGGGAGATTACCTCCAGTTGGCACAGGTAGTGGCTACACTGAAGCGCTCCAGTGCCACGGCTGCAGCAGCTCAGCTGTCCTGCTGTAGCATTGTGTGTGTAGACAAACACTTAGGCAACAGTTAAATTGTTCCTTCCTTTTGTCCAAATGGCCTGTGTATGACTTCATTAACCAGAGCATCAGCAGATAAGCTTCCACACTATTAATGTTCATAGTAGTCCCCAGGGGAAAACAGTCCTTTCTCCATTAATTTAAATAGAACTGAGTTCCAAAAGAGCCTCACATCATGGTCTCTTCCACGTCACCCAGTATTTATGTTTGTAAACCTGTCATGGTGGTCAATCAGCCTTTAGAAGACCATAGAGAAATACATCATTCTATTTATAAATTCTGTACCCTGGTGGGAGATGGGGGAGGGTGGCACAAATGATAAACACATGGGTTCCAATACAGTTTGGGAATCCCATGTGTGCAAAGCATTCAATAATCTCCTGAGCATGACCCAGCTTTATAACCTGGCTAGGCAGTATATATGCATGACAGTGGCCCCAACAGTTAATCTCCCTGGGCTGACCTGGTTGGCTACAGACAGGTAACATTCTGGGGGAACCAGCTTACAGAAGGCAATGGTGACCTGCTTCTCTAAAGGCATGGGGCATGTTGGTACACTGCTGCAGCTCCAGGGTCAGTTCTGCGCACACCTCAAAAAAAGATAGAATTTCAGGATGAGAGGGCTATCTTCACTGCTGGTCATCTCCTGGCCTGCAGAATGATCCTTTACCACCAATTTACTCTGGTTTACTGGGCCCAGAAACAGCGCTGCAGCAGCAGCAGCGTACCAGACACATATCAAAAAGTTTTGTATTAAATCTCCTGTGTAGACATACCCTTAATGAAGGATAATAAGAAGAGTGTTTACCCAGGAGTCTACTGTGAAATAGCTATTGGTCTTTAAATTTACACCCTACTTATTTTGCACTAACTTCCCTGTGAATTTCCTATGTAGACAAGTCCTACAACTTACTTAATATGGGACCCATTCTTACTATTAGGAGTGGGTCCATTGACATAAATGCTACTAATCATGGTAATATTCATTATGTCTGACAGTGTTTGCAGGGTTGAGTCCTTAGTGAATTTTTTCACTGACAGGAAAGTTTGCAGAAACAGTGAATTTTAAGTGAATATTGCAAAATATGAATGGAAAGTGAATTCTGAAATCATAACAACAGTAACAATTCTGAAATCATAACAATAGTAATTGCACCAGAAACCTGATTCTAAGCATTACACTCATCAACCTAGAAAACAGAAATATACCATGTGGCCTAAGTAGCCAAACTAGTGGGCTGAAATAGGTTTACATAAAACATAAATGGAGTAATTTTTGAACAATGAACAAATTCATGGACCTCAAGCTCTGTTCACAGACCATTCATGAACAGAAAAATTCAATGGTTAAATAAAATTAAATTGCAGGAAACAGCTTGCCCATCTGTACTGTATTTAAGAGCATAAGAAGTCCTAATGAGATATTTCCTCTGAATAAAAAATACCCTCTCTGTTTGGAGTGTCTCAGGAGGAAGAGGGATAATGGTAGCTAGTTTACCTTATTCATTAATGTGGCTTTCACTCTTCATTTGCATAGGAGTCTTCTCAGTGTCTCTTTTAAAGTGCATAAGTATGTGCCTTTCAAATTTTAGATGTAGTCAATAGTGTCAGTGAAAGAGGAGATGGCACACGGAAATGCCATCCTTTCATCATATGTTTCCTGGAAGAAAAAACCATGTACTGTGTGATTTAACAACCTGGTCCCATAACAACAAGCTTCCCACGCATGTATGTTGTCATGAGCACTACCAATACGGTCTCTACAAAAGTTCATCAGGGACCTATAGATCAACCGATGAAAGGAGAATGAATGTGAAGCAGAATTCTCTCTGGAGAAAGGTACTGTTGCTATGCTAAGGGTGAAATTACCATTTCTTCTTTATGATTTTGAAATATGTCGTTGAAGTATTTCAGATGCAACAGACTGTAATTATCTACCATCATGTTAACTGTGACGATAATCAGATCAGACGTCATTCCATTCCATAACATCTTAAATTCTGCACATTATTATTATGGAAAAACCATCTTCAAACACTAGAAAAAGCAAATTGATATTTGGTTTGAATAACTATGCCACT
This sequence comes from Terrapene triunguis, assembly GCF_002925995.2. NCBI lineage: Eukaryota > Metazoa > Chordata > Testudines > Emydidae > Terrapene > Terrapene triunguis. The sequence continues at coordinate 54,561,377 of NW_020664436.1, forward strand.
GTGGAGATGCACCATAATGGGAAACATGAATATTTTTTCATCCTTCTTCCCAGTCCCAGCTCCATAGAGAAAAGAACTTGGTCCTTGTAAAACATTAAGGTATCTTTTTTTAAAATGACCTAATTAAGTTACTCCAAGTGCGATCCATCAACTTCATGTCACCTGAATATTGCTGAATTACCTAGAGAAAACAGAGAAATATCAACAATAATTCACTTGGTGAATTAAAAATCTCTCTATTTTATAGGCCTTCAGTAATACCTTAGTGCAGTAGCTCTCAACCTTTCCAGGCAACTGTACCCCTTTTCGGAGTCTGATTTGTCTTGCATACTCCCCCCAAATTTCACCTCACTTAAAAACTACTTGCTTACAAAATCAGACATAATAATACAAAAGTGTCACAACACACTTTACAGTGTCACACATTACTGACAAATTGGTTACTTTCTCATTTTTACCATATAATTATAAAATAAATCAAGTGGAATATAAATATTGTACTTACATTTCAGTGTATAGTATATAGAGCAGTATAAACAAGTCATTGTCTGTATGAAATTTTAGTTTGTACTGACTTTGCTAGTGCTCTTTAGGTAGCCTATTGTAAAATTAGGCAAATATCTAGATGAGTTGATGTATCCCCTGGAACACATGTGCGTACCCCCAGGGTTACACGTACCCCTGGTTGAGAACCACTGCTCTAGTGGCATGACAAGCTACACAAGTGTTGCCAAAATGTATCTAAAAAAAGTGACATCCTTCAAGGTACATACAGTCTGCCCAAAATAGGGCTTTACAATGTGATAGAACACCAATCTCCTAGGACTATTTGCCATTACTGTCTATCCTTGATTCAAAGGCAGATTCTCAATTCCAGTGTTATAGGAGAAACGTTATATACTTATTGATATTCCAGAAAAAAGAAAAAAAGAAGCTAAGACAGCTTTAACTCAGAAAACTGCCAAAATCGTCTTTATAGATACCCATTTTGTAGAAAGATTGTCAGGACAGTCTTTAATGATGCCAAATAATAGGTAGTGGAATGTACTTTAGAGCAAATAAAGGTATGCTTATAGTAGTTCATCCTCATTTTTCTAGGATCCCCCTGTGTAATGTCCTATGCAAGTCCCCCAATTAAATGAATTCCACTGATAATAGCGCAGACAAAAATAGCTTATATGTGAATAGTTTGATAAAGTGAGTGAAATCCTAAACATTAGGTCCTCATGGAAATATATTGTGGAAATAGACTCAGCTTTATTAACAATGCAGTACAATTTGTTATTCCATTACCTGCCTTTCAGAAACAGGCATGAAAATTCATGCATAATTTAGTAACAAAGCCTGCCAAATATGGCATTATAGCAGAATAATTGATTACATCAGGAAGTTAACATTTATAACAAGAATGATTAATTTATGTAATTTTATTTATACCCAGACCCAATGTTATGACTCCCACCCAACACAAATCTGCAATTTATTTTGTCTGGTATTTCAGGGACTTAATCCTCTATAAAAATCCAGCCTCTCTAGATCTTTATCTCAGTAGTCTTCAGTCTGTCTGATATACACAGCTGTTCTCTCCTTCTGTTTTTAATTCCAGTTAGGATTTTCAGAATGTACTGAAGGGTTAGTAACTTGATTTTTGTTGTGGATTTTTTTACATTCAAGAGGACCTTGGAAGCCAGAATAGGGGGGTCTGATGGCAATGTTCTTACCTTGAGTAAGAACCAAAGCCCTCATTCTGTGTCTATTGAAATCAATGTCAATATTTCTTTTACATTCAAATTCTCCTTGTCTTACTCACATAGAACTTGTCTTTGCTAGCTGCTGAACACTCTCTATCCCAGTCCAGTAAAGCACATAAGCATTTGCTTAAATTTAAACATGTGAATTGTCCCATTGAAGTTAATAAAACTAATGTTCTCAACTTTACATAAACTCAGTTGCTTTGTTGGACTGCACTCAGATTCTCAGTACTTTGCTGGACTGAAGACATGAAGACTAATCCCTGGTGTTGAGCACCTCCAACAAAGTACTGAGCACCCTCAACTATTTTGTAATTTCATGCGAGTTGAAGATCAGGGTCATTGGCTTCAAATCCTGATACAGTAGAACCTCAGAGTTACAAACACCTCAGGAATAGAGTTTGTTCTTAACTCTGAAATGTTCCTAACTCTGAACAAAACGTTATGGTTGTTCTTTCAAACGTTTACAACTGAACATTGACTTAATACTGCTTTGAAACTTTACTATGGAGAAGAAAAATGCTGCTTTCCTTCCCTCCTCCCCCCCCCCCCAGTAGTTTACATTTAACACAGTACTGTACTGTATTTGCTTTTTCTTTTTTGGAGGGGGTGGGGGGGAGGCGGGGGGTGTGTCTCTGCTGCTGCCTGATTGCATACTTCCGGTTCCAAATGAGGCATGTGGTTGACTGGTCACTTCCTAGTTAAGGTGTTTGTAACTCTGAGAGCCTACTGTAGTTTTATGAATAGCTCCATTGGCTTCAAACCCTGTTCATCTTACAAGTAGTCTCATTAACTTTCAGAAGAATGTTCAAGTGAGTATGGTCTTTGCAGCAGGAATCTTATCTACATTCAGGATCATTAAGTTTCTAGTATGCTGTTGATATTATATCAATAAAAGGATTTGGCTTTACAACAGCTATTGATCATGCCAAGCCTCAGCCTCCCTAGAAATAAGGGAGGCATTTCCCATAAAAGAAGAAAAATTAAAAACTTACCAAAAAAAAAACAAAAAAAAACCTCAACTCCATAACTCTTTGCATAGTTCAGTTTTGTTGTACTACTTCTTAGACCATAAGCTCTTCAAGGCAAGGCCCAAGTCTGCATCTGTATATGTGCAGTACCTAGTACTGCGGGGGTGTCTTGATCTTTATTAGGGCCTCTCCAGCAGTAATAACATTAAATAAAAATAATAATTTTTAAACTAATTGTTCAGAATTCCTTTCAGCTAGTTTAACAGCGAAGCCTGTAGACATTCTGCTCTGTCCTCAGATGTTCTGAGACAATGAAGCCATATTCTAAAGTCTAGAGATGGGAGGTTATCCCATGACTAACAGTAGTATACATCTTAAAAAGACAAAGTGACATCACACTGTCACCTGCACCTGGGTCTGAATAAAAGATCATTACAAATTTAATCACATAGATAAATGCAGGATAATTCATCCAATTATATTATCTATTGAGATACATTTTGTTGAGCTTATTGGCTATGTTGTTATTTTCTTTAGCATGGTATATAATATATCTGCAGGCAATAAGCATGTTAAAAAATGTATTTATCATTACTCTTTGACCGTGTGATGGGGTGTCCACGCCCACAGTAGCCTGGAAAGGGTTAATGTGGCTCAGAAGGGGGTAAGTAACCTGATAGGCCATACCTGAGGGAGAGTCAGACTTGATAGGAAAGCTCTGATTGAAGATGGAGCCCAGCTAGGCAGTAGCAAGCAGAGCTGGTATAAGGCAAGCTGTGAGGGCAGAAGGAGACTGCAGTGTGAAAGCCAGTAGTCACTTAGAATGGGCAAGGAGGAGACCCGGGGGAGAGTAGAAGTCCTGGATCCAGGACCTGAAGGAAGGGTTTACCCAGAAGGGTGGTGGAGAAGAAGCCCAGTAGAGGTGGAGTAGGCAAAGGTTCAGGGAGATGGCAGCAAGGTTTGGGATGGCGCAGACCTTGGCTGCTGATTTGAGGATTCCGGAGATGGAACCCAGAGTGGAGGATGGATGGGCCTGACTTCTCCTACCAGCCCCTGGGGAAGTGGTATAGCTTTGAATTGGAGGAGTGCTGGGAACAATAGCCTGTCAACTAGTCCAGTGACTTTGATACCCTGGAAGGGGAAAACTATAGTGACCTGGCCAGAGGGCCAAGCCACCATGAGGAAGCACCTGAGTCACCAAGAGGGAGTAACAGGACTCCAGAGAGAGAGAGAGAGAGAGAGAGAGAGAGACCGAGACCGACCATTGGGTGAGCAATTGAAAGAGGCAGCATCAGACTGGTTAAGAGCTAATCCCACGATGAGCCACAAGGATACGCCGCAGTGGTGAGTAGTGATACCCTGTTACAGACTATTTCATTTGCACTCTACCCACTAATCCATCTCCACTAGGACAATTAGCATTCAAAATCTCTAAGCAGGTCAGTCACCAATCTTTAAAATCTGTCAGAAAAATATTTCCTTCCTCCCCCCAGAACTTTCTCCTGTATCTCAATGCCTCTTCTATCCTGATTTTTAAAAAAAAGCATAGCTCTACCTCATGTCTCCCTGCAGTATCAAAGCACAATGAGTACTTATCAGCGCTCCTCTCTCCTGCATCAGGCATACCAGAGCCAGAGTGTTGGGACTGGCTAGACTCCTCCAGAGTTAAGAAGAGGTCCCAGCTCACAAGTCCTTGTCACCTGCCCCCCATCCTCCTCCAACTCCACTTCCTCATCCACCATGGAAGCAAAATATTTCTGAACACCTACTCAATTTAATGAAGCTCCTCACTGTCTGTCATTTTGTAACTTTCAATAAGAAGCCCTTAGAGATCATATTGATTTTTAGAATAAGACCTTGTTTACACTACGAAGTTTTGTCAACAAAACAGTGAATCCGTACACACTGCAATGCGACTTTTGGCGGCACAAATGCCCTGTTTTGGCAACAAAATACAACCACCCTGAAGAGAGACATAAGTCTTTTTCCTCTAAATTTTTATCAACAAAGTGCCAGTGTATAGACCATGCTTGATTTAATCGCTTTAATTGGCCTCAGGTGGTGTCCCATAATGCCCTTCGTGACCACTCGGGTCAGCAGTTTGAACTCCACTGCCCTGCAGCCAGGTAAACAACCATCCGTCCTTCCCCCTTAGAAGCCCCAGGAATTTTTGAAATTCAATTTCCTGTTGGCTCTGCATGGAGAGGTCTCATCGCATCTTCCCAGGTGACCATGGTGGCTTATCGCAGCAAATGCTCTCCTACTTGGACCACTGCGGAGCTGCTGGAGCTGCTCTGTATATGGGGAAAGGAGGCTGTGCAGTCCCAGCTGCGCTTGAGCTGTAGGAATTGGGACACCTACAGGTACGTTCATGTGCGGTGGGTATTGTAAGCACGGGTAAGATGGCCTCGCCCATGCTCCGCCCCCAGGCCAGGCCCCCTCCTGTGGTTCCCAGCACTCTGCCTTGGTTGCCCCAGCCTGGCTGGTCTGCCTCCTGCAGGGAGTCCAGGAGGCTGCTGTTGGGGCTGCGCTGCGCCGCCCGGAGCACCGGGGCTAGCCACATCGCCCAGAGCACCGGGGCCAGGAGCGCTGCCACTGCGGTGCTCTGGGCTCCTGTGGGGGAGGGAGACGGGGGGGGCAAGTGGGGAGGGATGGGGCCTTGGGCACAAGTGAGGGGGTAGGGGTTAGCCTCCAACGGCCTGGTCACCAGCCACCCATGGGTATATTTCTCAAGGCTTGTGTTAAAAGGGGTACGATTGGGACATGCTGCAGTGCAAAGCGAAGATAAAGGAGCTGAGGCAGGCGTACCATAAGGCGAGGGAGGCAAACTGTCGCTCCGGTGCTGCACCTAAGATCTGCTGGTTCTACAAGGAGCTGGATGTTATCCTTGGTGGTGACCCCACATGCATCACCAACAGCCCCATGGATACTTGGGCGGGCCTGGAGGTGGCGAAAAGAGGACGTAACCCAGAAGACGAAGTCATTGATGAAAAGGTGGAGTTAGATGACAATGTGGAGCTCCCGATAGGGTCGCCTGGTGGGGCAGGCAGCCAGGAACTGTTCACTACTCCAGAGGTGTCTAGCCAGTCTCAGCAGTTACTCTCCAGCAAGCAAGAAGCAGGAAAGGAGATGCCTGGTAAGTGACTGTGGTTTGTGTAGTGCAGAGGTGGGTTCAGGGCATAGAAATGTAGAAGGCTGACTGTGTTTCTGTGAGCTGGATATTTCCCTGTGTAGCTAATCAGTACGGTGGAACAGGGTGTTGATGCCTTCCGAGATCTCACAGGAATCCTCCAGAGAGATATCCAGGAAAGTTTCCTGGAGATATTTTGCAATCCTTTGCTGAAGGTTCCGTGGCAGAGCAGCTTTGTTCCTTCCCCCATTGTAGGAAACTTTCCCATGCCATTCAGGAATCACTTGTGCAGGGACCAAAGTGGCAAACAGGTGAGTGAGCAGGATAGGAAGTAGGGCAGAAGCCACAAGCATGTAGTAAATGTACCCTCATTTCCTTGCTTACCCTTAGTAAGGAGATATCTGCTAGAATGACCCCCCACCTATGGAAAAGCGTAGGACAATTTTAGAATTTTTTCCCTAGTTGGCTGCACCACAACCCTTGCAGAGGGAGTTCTTTTCCCCATGTTGACGGCACCCCTCCCCCCCCCACGAGCACTCACCATGCTTTGGGTGTTTGCAGAGATGTGTGCTTGCCAAGGGTCAGTGAGAAAGCAATTGTTATGTTGCAAACGGTGTATTTTACTGAAATGTTTCAATGCTGTGCGTGAATTTAAGAATCATGCTTCTGTACATTTTTTCTTGTGCTTCGGCAGATCTGGCCTTCAGGAACACCCTACACACACTGTCCAAGTGTCTCTGATAGATAAGAAAGTGCCCAAGATGGAGCAAAGAAGACATGTTCCGGGAAGTACTGCACTTCTCCAATGCAGAGAAAAGGGAACACAAGGAGTGGTGGAAAGCTGAAAGGCAGGACAGAAAAGAAAATCATGAGTTTGTTAAGGACGCTCCTGAGCGGATGATTAAAGTAATGGAGGATCAAATGCAGCTGCTGAAGTCCTTAATAATGCTTCATACTGAGCAGATGTGTGCCTGCCCTCCCCTGCAGCACATTCAGAACTTTTTTCCCCCTCCCCCCCCCAACTCCACCCACACAGTCCTTTCCACTTTCTGGGACTTCTCAGTTTCCCCTTCACTTCACCCCCCCCCTCCACCCAACTTTCATAATGATAGCTGGACCTATGAACAGCTCTGAAAGTCTGCCCTTCCCTGGTACCTCCTTTCCCACCAAGCGTCTTTGTGTGGTTGTAGTTGTTTCTTGTGCAATAAAATCAAAGTTTTTGAATGGTAACATCTTTATTTTTGTTTTCTACAAATTGAGGTAGCAGGCACTACCAATACATACACAGGCCATTTATTCCTGTGCTTGCTGGAATGTAGGGCCCCAAATTTCACCATTGCTTCCTAGGAAAACTACGTGTAATGTAACATTGCAGCACCAGTCACAGATATACAGTACTGGTTCTCATTTTCAAAGTGTTGCCTCAGAGCCTCCCTGGTTTGAATTTCCCCCTTCTGGGCTCCTCTGATAGCCCTGGTATCTGGCTGCTCAAAATCAGTGCCAAGTGGCCTGCCTCAGCACTCCATCCCTGAGCAAACCTATCACCTTTAGCGTCACAAAGATTATGCAACGTACAACACTCAGCTATAACCATGGGGATATTATCCTTATGGAGGTCTAACCTGCGATAAAGGCATTGCCAGAGCACCTTTAATCTGCCAAAGGCACGTTCAACTGTCATCTGGCACCTACTTAGCCTGTTGTTGAACTGCTCCTTACTGCTGTTCAGGTTACCCATGTAAGGTTTCATGAGCCACGGCTGTAAGAGATATGCCGGGTCCCCCAGGATCACTATGGGCATTCCAACATCCCCCACTGTAATCTGGTTTGGAAAGAAAGTCCCTGCTTGTATCTCTCTATACAGGCCGGTCTTCCTGAAGATGTGTGCGTGATGCACCTTCCCAGACCACCCCGTGCTGATGTTAGTGAAACGCCCACGGTGATCCACAAGCGCCTGCAACACCATGGAGAAGTACCCCTTCCTATTGATGTACTCCATCGCAAGGTAGACTAGTGCCAAAATTGGAATATATGTGCCATCTATCGCCCCTCCACAGTTAGGAAAATCCATTTCTGCAAACCATCCACTATTTCACACACAATTCCCAGAGTCATGGTCCTTCATAGCAGGATGCGATTTATTGCCTGCACACTTGCATTAACGCAGCCCCAATGGTCGACTTCCCAACTCCAAATTGATTTGCAGCCGACTGGTAGCAGTCTGAAGTCGCCAGCTTCCACACTGCATGTCATAACTATAAAGGGAAGGGTAACAGCTCTCTGTGTACAGAGACTCCAAATCCTTTTACCTGGAAAGGGTTAAGAAGCTCGGGTAACCTGGCTGACACCTGACCCAAGGACCAATAAGGAGACAAGATACTTTCAAATCTTGGGGGGGGAAAGGTTTGTGTGTGTGCTCTTTGTTTTAGGGGTGGTTCGCTCTGGGGACTGAGAGGGACCAGACATCAATCCAGGTTCTCCCCATCTTTCTAAACAAGTCTCTCCTATTTCAAACTAGTAAGTAAAAGACAGGCAAGGCGTCTTAGATTTACTTTGTTTTCTCAACTTGTAAATGTACCTTTTTACCAGAGTGTGTATCTTTGTTTGCTGTACTTTGAACCTAAGACAGAGGGGGGTCCTCTGAGCTCTTTAAGTTTGATTACCCTGTAAAGCTATTTTCCATACTGATTTTACAGAGATGATTTTTACCTTTTTCTTTAATTAAAAGCCTTCTTTTTTAAGAACCAGATTGATTTCTCCTTGTTATAAGATCCAAGGGGGTTTGGATCTGTATTCACCAGGAGTTGGTGAAAGGAGGGTGGAAGGAAGGAGGGGGGATGGTTAACTTCTCCTTGTTTTAAGATCCAAGGGGGTTTGGATCTGTGTTCACCAGGGAATTGGTGAAAGGTTTCTCAAGGCTTCCCAGGGAGGGAATTCTTGTGATGGTGGCAGCGGACCAAAGCTAAGCTGGTAGATAAGCTTAGAAGTTTTTATGCAGGCCCCTACATTTGAACCCTAAAGTTCAAAGTGGGGATCCAGCCTTGACACTGCAATTGCCACATGCTTCTCTACCAGTAGGGCATCTCTCATTCTGGCGTCTTGCACCGCAGTGCTGGGTGAGCTCTGCACACATGGCCATCCTTACCCGTACGCAAAGTACGCAGCTGCATAGGGCACCAGGAAATTTGAGGCACCAAATTTCCTGGTGCCCTGCGCAGCTGGGTGCTGCTCCAGCCCCTGCTCTGCCTCTTCCCCATGGCCCCCGCCCCGCCCCAGCCCCGCCCCAGCCCCACCCCCACTCCCCTGACGATTGCAGCAGGGCTGGGCCCGTACTCACCGGTGGCGGGAAGTGCAGCGGCCTGGCCCCAGCTATGCCGCCGGTGAGTGCTGGGAAGTGGTTCCCCCCTGTTCCCTAAGCCAGTCCCATTTCCCCCCCCCCCACGGAGGCCTGGACCCCCCTGTAGGGGGGGCTGCATAGGGCCCCAGAATAGCTAGGGACGGCCCTGTCCGCACACAGTTCCAGGAAGATGGTTTTCCACATCCGAAAGTTCTGTTACTGCTCATCAACCCACACCTGCATGACGATACAATACCACCATTCAGGGCTTGTTTCCCGAGCCCAAAAGCAACGGTCTACCGTGCAGCTGTTCCGTGAATGCTAAAAGCAATCTAAAGTTGCTCCTATCCATATCACACAGCATGTCAGGCAACTAGGAGTCTTCTTCAGTTAGGAACTTCATGATTAACTGCACGGCCATCCGCGATGTCTTCATGACAGTTAACAGAGCATACGAGAGCAGTGCGGGATCCATCCCTTCTCACAAAGATGCCGGGCTGCACAGCAAATAAGGGCTGTTGAAAAATGCTGTGAAAGAAAGCTGGAAGCCCATGGAGTGCTGGGACAGAAAGCAATGCCTCACGGGACACTGAGCCTGGTCCCAAGATGCTCCATGAACAGCTCCGCCTTCCCACAACACCTAGCGACAGAAGGTGTTGAGCTGGACCGTGGGACAGGTACCAATTAATTGTTCACACTGTCAATGATAATGCCCCAGCTGTGGACGTGTTCTACTAACAGAGGGAGCGAGTGTAATAATGACATTACAATTTTTATTATGTCGATTTTTGAGTGTTAACATCACTTTTATCGACAAAGCTTGGTAGTGTAGACAAGGTCTAAGGAACCAAGAGCAGAGCAGCTGCTGAGCACAAGTTATACAAAGGAAATTACCCTAGAAGGAGCTGTGGATGCAGCTATCTTGTCTGAATCCACAAGACAAATGCTCTTCAGTTACAGAAAGCACCTCTGCAAACTTGCCATTTGAAGAGATTGTTTTAGATAATTGTGTTCAATTCATTTGCGAAGAATTTCAAATATTTGTCATGGAAAATTAAGTTAGCTACACTGGAGCTGATGTGTATCACCCAGTATCAAGTGGGCTAGTAAAATGTTTTATGTAGACACTTAAAAGTTGGAATCCTTCATCATTGTGTTTCAAATTTCTGTTATCACTTATTGCATAAGTCTAAACTTGAAGCTACCACTCAGAATATTTGAGCAGAATACTTTCTCAAATGCCACTTATCAATTAGATATGATTTATTTAAATCAGATTTGGCAAAAGAAGTTTATGAACATGTAGCAGGGCAACAACTCACCCCTGCGGTGCCTCCTGCTGGTCATTCAGGGAATTAGCTCACCAGCCTCTGGAGCGCCCTCTGCAGGCCAGTGTCTTGCCTTGCTGCTGGCCCCGGTGTCCCTCCCGGATCCCGGTGCCCCTTCTCTCGGGGTTCTGCCCCTTGCAGTACCCCACAGTCTCACTGGGTCTCCCCTCCTGGGGGAACCCTCAATCCCCTTATTACCACCTTGCCTCAGTCTTGGGCTACTTCCAGTCACCATCTAGCCCCCGCTCACTGGGGCAGACTGCAGTATAATTGCCACTCATCATTGGCAAGGAAGGTTTGGACCTGCTGCCTCTGCCTACCCTTAGGCTGCCCCTCTGCAACCTCAGTACCCTTCTTGGCCTTTAACAAGGCCTGCAGCCTGGGGGTTTTCCAGACAGGAGCTCCCCAGCTCCTCTGACCTTTCCCCAACCCTGCTCCACTTTAGGTACTCTGCTCAGCTCCCAGCAGCCAGGCCCATCCCTCTCAACAGCTAGAGAGAGACTCTTTTTTAGCCTCTGGCCCACAGCCCTCTTCTAAGGGCCAGCTGGGCCCTAACTGAGCTGGCCACAGCTGTGGTCAGCTACTCACTCAGCTTCCCCAGCTGTTCTTAATCCCTTTTACCCTGCTGCAGCCTTCTCCGGGACTGCTTTTAATGCCTCCAAGCAGGAGCGGGGTGACTACCCCGCTACAGACCAACAGCCCAGAGTAAAGAATCCTACAGACTACTCCCTATCTCCCAAGATGTATATACCAAAGATTCTTAGTATGTAATTACAGAGGAAGGAGTGGGGGAAATATTGCCAGGAAGGCAATGTGGTACCAGTGCCATAACTCATAAAAATTGAAAGGAATTATGAAGAAGCATACTAACCTGCTGTTATCAGATAAAGGTTCAGAAAATACAATGACAATGGTGATCAAGAACCGATGTGGCTTGCAGAAAGCTGGGCCTAAATTCTGTGACAAGACCTTCTAATTTCTGCAGCAGACTGAAAATACGGTGGCAGCACCATTTAAATTTAAAAAAAAACTTAACTGAATTAAGTATTAATTGACTAATACATTCAATGACATACCCCTGTGATATTTATTTTGCTATTTAGTGTATTTTATGCCTTTTCTATATTCTCAGTTTTCTAGGTGCTGCAAATTTTATGTTGAAAACACATAAAAAAACATCATAAAAGATTTCAGGGAAATTGAAGGTTTTAGCACCGAAAAGCAGTGGGAAATGATTGGGGGATTAAGGTTTTTCTGCTAAAATTAGCAGCAGTGAAATAGTTGACAATGTTGCCATTTTAAATTGCCATCTTTGTTTGTTTATGTGTCAGAGTTAAATACCACACTGACATGAATGGGGGTAGCTCTCAGTTCTCAGAGCTATTGTTTCAGGTTTTCTGCAGTTCCAGAAAGAACACACTGCATTTGTTTACATTCAACTAATGTTTTTAAGATTTTCTAAGCAACCATAAAGGCTAGAAACATACATGTTTTCTAAATTAAAGACTAGATTGTGGAACAGTTTGGTATCTCCACAGAATGAGTCTGACCCCCTGCCTTAGAATATTGTTAATTGCCTCAACATGTTTGCCACTGAGCACATAGCGGACAGTCTGAAGGCTCCATTGTTGAATTTAGCCAGAATCCCAAGGCATTCCACAAATTGTTTCCATAACTAAAGTTTGACGAGCTGTGTTGGGATCTATTTATTTTAAATCTCTCTTCATACTGGGAAAATGCCCTCATTAGCAGGGTGGCCAAAACTCTGCATGATTGACTGGAGGAATTTGGAAGAATTCAATTTTTATCGGTAAATGTAGGCACGTGTCAATTCACGGTAAACACAGACCGATGAAAAAATATTTCCATCAATAATAAAAATGCACAGCTAGGCAAAGTAAGGAAAATGCTGCTTGAGAACATCTTAGAGTTTGAGTTAAGAATATTTACTTTGTCAACCCATCACATGTCAAAATACAATCTGTTTTAATGATTATAAAGCTTTAACATTTTGAATCTGTCTGCTGTCATTAAATAATTATTGCCTAACCCCCGTCCACAATTTCTGGCAACTGTGAAAATTTATACTGATAAATAAAAAGTGGTTAAAAATAAAGAGACTGAAATATTTAAAAAAAATAATCAAATTTTGTCAAACCTAATCAAGCTTACTTTGGACAAGAGAATTGTTGCATTGTAGCTGTCTCATACATACACACATCAGCCAGTTGTGCCATCAGTCTGCGCTCAAATTCCCATTGGCTTCAATGTGAATTCAGAATATGAAAGGATGACAAAGCTATGCTCTGAATAGCATTTACTTATGTTAACTGTCAATGGAAAAGTTTTCCTGTAAATTGAAGGGATTACTGACATTCTCTTACTGACACTTTTTCTGACTCATAAGACTGGTGATGTTAACCTTGGTCTCCTAACTAAATTCCAGTGTGGGTAATTACATTCTCACTATCTAGATTTCCCCCTGCCGTTTCAATTTGTTACAGTATTCTTCTTCAGTTCCGGCCCCTTGCTTCTATATAGAGTAGCTAGGTGACTGCATTTCAGTTGTGGAGAAAGTTAAACCATCTGTATAATTTAGATTGGTAAAGCCCAGATGCTACTTTGGGATCTGCTAGCATGGATCCTACCACCCACAGAAAGTCCCATGGAGCTTTGTAGATCCCAGTATACCATTGGACCCTAAGGTTTTGTCTACACTAGAAAAAATGTTCCAGTTTAATTAAATAGATTTTAAATTTAACCTAAATCATTTTAACTTGCATTTAAAATTACCTTGGTAAGCTAAACTAATTTATCTTTGAAATTCTCCTTTGCCTGTGATGCCTGCAGAAAACTTAACAATAGTTGGGCTGCTGATGTGCTGAGACCACTGCCTATCATACTGATCAATATTATCTCATTGTACTCCTTTGTCTGTCTCCATCTGTTGTCTCTTGTCTTATACTTGCATTGCAGCGTCTTTAGGGCACAGATTGTCTTTTTTTATTTTGTTTGTACAGCACCTAACACAATGAGGTCCTGATCCATGACTGGGGCACCTAGGTGATATGGTAATACTACTAAAAATAATACATGAGTGTTAAGATGATTTGTATGTGCCTGCCGTAAAGATTTGAACTGATTTAACTAGATCAACCTCAAATTGAGTTTGTTAAACCAATACAATTTATCTAATATAGATAAGTTCCTAAGTCTATAAAGCACTTTGGGGTCATTTATTGTAAAAGGAACCATATAAATGTAAGATAATTGTCTTTTTTTCTTTGAGTCATTGACCTACCATAACATCAGGGTATAACTAACTTAAGAAGTAGATAAGTCGACTTATCTTGCAGTTCAGAAGAGTGATTTCCCAGAATCCAGATTCTCCAGCAGTGTTTGTGTGGGGTTTTTTTGTTCGTTTGGTTTGGGATTTTTTGAGCCTGCATAACATCTCTATTGACCATGTGGGTCTGACTCTCCCCTGCCAAGCACCTTATGTAATCAGTTACACCTGAGCAACCGGGCTGTGAAGTGCTACTGTTCTGATTTGTGAGTGCTTTACACCTACTTCAGACCTAGCCATGATTTTGGAAAAAGTAAGAAAGAGGCTGCCCCTGCAAATCTTGTTCAGGTTTTACACTAAGCCCATTGCATACAGGGAGAGAATTTTAGGAGCATCGACAATACACACATAAATTTAGCCCCTGATATGAGGACTAGAATTGTATATTGACCATGTATATGAACTCTGCCAATCTGAAAATCTTTCATGCTGTGAGAGCCACCTGGCCCACACAGAAAGTTCTGAACTCGCTTAGGGCTTCTCTAGATGAACATTTAATTCACAGCAACCTGGGGTGTGAATCCTACCCCATACTAGCCAGCTGCATGCTGATGGGCACTAGTAGTTTGTTAATGCATTTTGATCTACACCACTTTGAAAGGGACTAGATCAAAACACATTAATGAATTACAGTTAGTGTACAGTTAGCAAACTAGTGTGGGTAGAATATAAGAACATAAGAACGGCCCTACTGGGTCAGACCAAAGGTCCATCTAGGCCAGTATCCTGTCTCCCGCGAAAGTGGCCAATGCCAGGTGCCCCAGAGGGAATGAACAGAACAGGTAATCATCAAGTGATCCACACCCCAGTTTGCCACATACTAAGCCAGGAGTCGGCAACCTTTCAGAAGTGGTGTGCCGAGTCTTCATTTATTCACTCTAATTTAAGGTTTCGCGTGCCAGTAATACATTTTAACGTTTTTAGAAGGTCTCTTTCTATAAGTCTATAATATATAACTAAACTATTGTTGTATGTAAAGTAAATAAGGTTTTTAAAATTTTTAAGAAGCTTCATTTAAAATTAAATTAAAATGCAGAGCCCCCCCAGACAGACGGGCCAGGACCCGGGCAGTGTGAGTGCCACTGAAAATCAGCTGGTGTGCCGCATTCGGCATGGGTGCCATAGGTCACCTACCCCTGTACTAAGCATTCATGTAGATAAGCCTCTAAACAGCCTTGCTGATGCACAATGATTTGCACTGGTCCTGCTCTCTTCTGTTCAGGTTCTTATTCTGCATTCATCAACATAGTATCTGGTAACACTGCATATTACAGTAGCATTAGTAATAATACAACTGCTATTCACCTATGACTTAATTATACTGTAATTTCTATACAGCTCACAATTTCACAGTAACCTCATCATGAAAATTCTGTATTCCCCTAAATATGCCTTTCAGATCTTTAATGTTAGAATGTTATGTTCAATCACATTGTGACAATATTGAAGTTAAGACTCAGTCATGCACCCTTTATTCATTTAAGTAGTGCCCTTGATTTCAGCAACACTGCTTGCATGTGTACGAGTTAGCACGATCATGACTCACTTGTGAAGTACACACAAAATATTAACATGCTTTTTAGTTACTTTTCATATTGTTGAATGTCTTATTGATTTCTGCTCCCACTTTTTTCAAACCAACCTGAAATGCCTGCTAGTTTCTAGAGCTGAAGTTAGTTTCATTACATTTTGTCCTTAAAAAGGAGTCTTCATGTGGGACCTCTACAACATAGTTCTATCCAAATCAAAATCATATAATACTTCAACTAACAGTGTATTTTACAAAAATCAAGCCACACTCCTAATATTTGAGTCCATTATTTTATTCTGCACTTGACTATGACTCATGGAAATAATTTAAACAATAGACTTGTCCTTGACCATCATTTGTGGGTTTGACTCTTCTCCACTGAAGACAAAACACTGGCTTGTACTTGATGGTAACATAGTCATTCCCAGGCCCTTGCCACCTATTATTAGGGTTGTTGTTGGTTTTTGTTTTTAAGCACAGTGATTATACTTAAAGAGATCTTCAGGAAAGCATGCATTAAGCATGCATGAGGTAGCTTCTACCTCAAGGAGAAAACAGAGGTTGGAATAACTGCTCATGCTATAGTTTCTGGACATTCTACAATGGTAAATCAATAACGCGTGTTTTAGCTAATAAAAAAAAAAAAAAAAAAAAAAAAAAAAAAAAAGGAACAAAGAAAGTACATAGCAGAAGAATCAATTTATCATTTCCAAACAGATACTTATTGACAGAAGGAAACACTGCACTTATTTTAAAGAGTTGACATTTTCCAGTGCCACCAATTCTTAGCTTGAAAGCAGACATGAAGGTGTTTAATCTTTCTTAATCAAAATTATTTACAGATCTTTAGCGTTAGAATGTGCCTTTTGGCACAATCCTCCTTAAGGCATGATGGCATGCATCTGGGCTGTCCTAAGAGCAACCCAGGGAAGGAATTGTGACTTATCTGTTATAGCCCCTCACCTGGTGCACATCACTCTCCCAACCCCATGCCAAATCAGTTCCACTGGCCATAGTGCTGGGGGATGGAGTCAAGGTTGTGTCAAGCCCCTCCCTACCCACTAGCACACAGGGATAGAGCAGTGCCACACAGCAGGCTCTCCCCATCACAGTTGGGGAGGTGATCGGGGAGCCCTACTGGTGGGAGTAGGGGGTCTAGTAGTTGAGCATCCTCAGTAATGAAGGGAGAGTCGAAGAAGCAAGACATGATTAATTTCAATGAAGTTCATGGCAAAACTCCCATTGATTTCAGTGAGAACAGGATCAAAGTGTGTGATTTAAGGAACTGAGTCTGAATCCTTATAGACAATTTTTTCCTGAGTAAATACTGCAAGATTGGGCCCCATATGTTTTAGCC
Source organism: Terrapene triunguis (assembly GCF_002925995.2). Taxonomy (NCBI): domain Eukaryota; kingdom Metazoa; phylum Chordata; order Testudines; family Emydidae; genus Terrapene; species Terrapene triunguis. The sequence goes on from NW_020664436.1 coordinate 54,578,128, forward strand.
ACAGTGTTACTGTGTAACTATATTAGTTAAATGCATATCCTGCTATATCTCCTCCTTCAATCCCCAAACAGATTCTCTCAAGATTTAGGGTAGTGGTGAGTAGATTCAAATATGCATAATTTGGACTGGAGTTACCAGCCTCCTAGAGTTCCCCTGAATTTAAAGTTTCCTATTTTCCTTTTCCCCATGGAAGAAAAATAGATGGATCAATATACAAAATATATCCTATTTTATTATAAACAATAGCATTTACAACACATTATACATTGCTTCTGTGCCATAGATCTGCTGCCAAAAATATAAAAGAATACATCATCCATGATTGAACAAGGTTGTAATTTAATCAGGGGATACTGCTGAAATCATAAACAGCAAGAGCACAGCTCAAGCTATTTGTGAATGGCAGCCAATCCCCCTGATTAAATACCAAGGCTGGAATTCAATTTGGGACTGCATTGATATATGTGACCTATAAAAATATGTTTCTTTCATAATGAAAGGAAAGTCAAAGCAGCAAGATAATGTCACTGGAAAACACCAAGGACTCAAATGTGCCTCAGTAAAGTTAATGGCAAAACTTCCACTGACTTTAATTGGAGGATTAGTCTCAAGGCTTGTAATTTAAAGGAACTGATCCTGCAGGCAAAATTCTACAGACAATGAAAACTTTGCCTGAGTAAATGCTGCAGGATTGGGTCCTAAATCACTTAGCAGCAATGTTACTGCAAGCACACTTGCAAAGAGCTAAGAAGTACTGGCTGAGCATGATGCTGGAGATCATAGATCACTGGATAATTGTGTCTGAGTGTACCAGGAAATAGCTTGCTCACAGAACATTTTAATAAACCATAATTATCCCTTCAGAATCCACAACCATTGATCACAGGGTATGTATGGAGGAGTGGAGGCCAGGAGTTTAAGCAGACTGGATTATTTCAGTCCATTTATGTTTTAGTACCAAATTTTCCTGATTACTAGGGTTTAACCTAGGTTCTCGCTGAAGAGAAGGAAGGCAACTTCCTAAAATAGGCATGTACAGTGCAGATATAAAATGCCAAGGGGGTCTTAGAACCTGCCACTCTGTTACTACCCCTTATTAGGTGCATAAGGACTAGTCTACCTTAGCTAGGAATTCATAGAGACTGATATTTTCATTTAGGATATGTATACCTAGCGCATCATTTTAGGCATATCACCTTCACCTCTGTCTTGGATCTTTACCACACAGTATCTCAGTATTCAGAATGACAGGTTTCAGAGTAGCAGCCGTGCTGAAAACTAGTACAGAGGACTTCCTGAAGTTGATACTGTAGTCTGGGCTTTGCTAAAATAGCGTGGTTGATCTTAAGGTCCTAAAGTAGTTTTGTTTATGTTTAATGTTAATTTCCCAGGTGACCTGCTTGTCTGTTGGCTCTTTCTGACCCCTCATGCAAATTTCCTATCCAGTTTCTTTAAAGTATATGTCAAACATACATGGGATGTGAGGTGCATTTTTCAGTTGTGCTTAAAAGAAAGTCACTAACTATGCTGCCACCTAGCGAAGGACTTTTGTTTGAACAGAGTTTTAGCACCCTTTTCCCTTTGTAAGTGTAAGGGGACTGTTGCCCCCTTACTAACATTCAGTGGGGGTGTTTTGATTGGCTCGCTCCCAGTACTAAAAGGGGAAGGGTCGATGGCAAATCAGGAGCCTGAGACTGACAGTCCCCAGGAACAATGGCGAGAGGCCAATGCTCCAGATCAGCCTGATTGACAGGGCGGGCAGGCTAATCAGAGGGTCAGGAGGCCAGGGAGGTCCCGTCCTCCGTGTGAGCTGGAATTGCCTGGGTCAGACTGAGTGGGGCCGAGCTAAGGAGAAAGCAGGGGCCCAGGCTGAGCTGGAGAGCAGAACTGTGTCAGATCCAGAGGGGCCAGAGGCGCAGCCACAGAGCCAGAGACGCAGCCCAGGGAGAGCAGATCCTGAGCTGGGAGCAGAGCCGCAGCCACAGAGCCAGAGACGCAGCCCAGGGAGAGCAGAGCCTGTGCTGGGAGCAGAGCCGCAGCCACAGAGCCAGAGACGCAGCCCAGGGAGAGCAGATCGTGTGCTGGGAGCAGAGGCGCAGCCACAGAGCCAGGTGTGGTGAGCAAGAGGGACCAGCCAAGGGGGGACCTTGGGCAAAGGCCCAGCACAGAAAGACACCCCCAGACAAGGGCCCTTGCAGGCCAGACCAGGAGGGGGACCTTAACCTGACGGGGGGCTGACACTGGGAAGAAGGGTCCCACCACTCAAAGCCCGGAGGTGTGTGGCCACCACCATTGCAAGTGTCCAACCCGCAGCATCCCTGCAGCACAGCCAGGGCCTGAGACGGAAATCTGGGACTAACAAGGAACAGACTGTGAAGTGCCCTGATGTCCAGAGACACTGTTTGTGATGTTCCCTGCCACAAAGCGGGATGATGTGTTTTCCTTTAACCTTTCCCATTTTTCCTTATTCTTTTCTTTAGATTGATTGTTAATTAAACAACTTGCATTTGTTTTAAATTGTATGGAATAATCAGTGGGTCAGGGAGGTGCCCAGTACAGAGAGAGTACCCCGGAGTGGGGACACCCTAGCCCCTGTCCTAGGTGACCACAGCAGGGTTGGGGGTCGAGCCCCCCAGGAATCCTGGGCCCAGCCTTGTCGGGGTTTACGAGGACTCTGCCAGACAGGAGAGTGGAAGGGGAGTCCTCAAGGGCAGGGAGGCCTCTGGGTAAAGGAAGTGGGAGCGAGGACTCAGATCCTTTCGCTAGCCCACTTCACCGGGGTAGTGCAGAAGCCAGGAAAGTTCCCCACAATAGCGGGACCATTCCCCCGCTTACATAAGGACAGAGTTCCTTATTAGAACTATTTAACATTTGACTCTAATCAAATAACAGAGCCATCAAGATAGACTTTGAAACAAAAGAATTTGGTTTAAAGTAACTGCATAAAAATATCCTAGAATACTACTGCTTTGACCTCAAGCACTGCTATAAACTGTTCTTTTAGGGTGATCCTGCAGAGTACTGAAAATCCTAATGCCTAAGGTCATTGCATGTGTAAGTGGCTCATTTCCAGTGGTTCCATTCTTTCTAACTATTAAACGTTATGGCTAGATTACTTAGGACAGGTCTTTGCTAAAAAGTTGGGTTGACCCACATCACTCAGGGATGTGAAAAATCCAATACCCCTGAGCAACTTGGTTAAGATGACCTACCCCTCCTGCCCAGTGTAGACAGTGCTAGGTGGATGGAAGACTTTTCAACCTAGGGTACGTCCAGACTACCCGCTGTATTGGCGGGTAGCGATCGATTTATCGGGGATCGATATATCGCGTCTCGTTAAGACGCGATATATCAATCCCTGAATGCACTCCCCGTCGACTCTGGAACTCCACCAGAGCGGGCGGCGGTAGTGGAGTTGATGTGGGAGCCGCGGCCATCGATCCCACGCCATGAGGACGGGAGGTAGGTCGGAATAAGATATGTTGACTTCAGCTACGGTATTCCCGTAGCTGAAGATGCGTATCTTACATCGACACCGCCCCCCCAGTGTAGACCAGGCCCTAGATACCGCCTCTCAGGGGGTGGATTAGCTACAGTGATGGGAGAACCCCTCCCATCACGCTAATTCATCGGGCTGCAGTTGTTTATGTTGAACACTTGAAAAATCTGCCCCTGAATTCTTTGGAAAATAGCAAGCTGCTTTAGGCCTGGCCAGTTGATTGGGAGAACTGTCAGGAATTGGTGTTGATGATTCAGTAGGTTCAATTGCTGATTCACTCTTTTCTCTAAATCAGTATTGAATCAAATCCTGAGTATAGTTGGAAAGTGTCATCTCTGGATCAGTTGTAAAATGAAGGTCTTGACCAATTGTAGTCTTTAAAATACTTCATAGCACATTTTTGCAGGAGTAGAATTATTAACCCTGGTATCCTGGCATTCAGCCTACTTTAAAGTTCCCCCTAAAGTTTCAATTGAAAGTTATTTTTCACTTTCCGTCTATTAAAACATTTGTTGCATTTCTATTGAAAAAAGAATGCTGTGTTCCAAGCACGTTAGCTGAATGAGCAATTCCTATATAGTCTGTAAAAATTCGTTGGGAACCTTCAGGATAAAGGAACTATGTAAATGTAGGTTGCTGAAGATAGACCTACTTTCAATAGACAATTATTGGCTTTTATTTCTAGTAAGTCAGTAACACCATGTGATGTGTGCATCTCTTTGTGTTAGATTATATGTCACCCTGTGAGACAAAGAAATATTTTATAATAATCCCATACAGCATGACATTCATTTGCTATCAAGGCACAGAGCCTTCAAAAATACTTTTGTATTTCAAAAAGGTATTAATTACCAGAGATAACAAAGCACAGTGCCTAAGCTATTCTACATTCACTGCTATCTCAATTGACTTTGGGTTACTTCAGAATGCCTGTAGAATAAAATGATATTTTTATTAATGTTACTGTCTTCAACCAATATTTTACTTGGGGTTCAATTCTGCAAGATGCTGAATGTTGTAAACCCCCAATGATGTCGATATACGCACACTCTCTCTCTCTGTCTTGAAATGTCTTAACACCATAAAGAAATACGACCCATGATTCTGCTCTCACAATGGTATAAATGGAACCACACTGGAATAAAGCTGGAATCTCCTCACTATTGAGCCTCTAGAAAGTATTACCAAATTCCATGTTAAAAATAACAGTATTAAGTGTGACAGAGGGGGTCAAGGCACGGACCCTTGGGATCCAGGATAGGTAGCCACAAGGATCAAAGAGTGCCCCACACTGCAGAAAGTCCATGTGTAAGCACACAGCACACAGGTGGTTGTCGACTGCGATTCCCTCTTGCAGGTACAGGACCGATAGTATAGACTATGCATTGTCTGGATGGGAGGCCTGGAATGATGATGCTGAACTTTCTAGGGGGAGGGCCAACATTTTGGTGGCTTATAGTTCAGTATAGTCTTACACCAGTGTGGCGACGAGAAAGGAAAGGAGACAGAACGCCAGGTCGTGGTAGCCAAAAAGCCTCCCAGGAACTTTTCACTGGGGTTTTTATTCTTTTTACTTCCCTGTTTACAACACTTCTAAGTGGTTAAATTCTTGCGCATAGGAGGAGCACACAGTGTACAACAACATGAGATAACAAACCCATATCTTGTGCACGTGAAAGCAAGCAGTGAGGGTGGTGATCAGGTCAGCCAATAAGTTTCCCAAACACAGACGCTGGGGTAAAGGCTGCTCCGGCCTCGTAGCCATGGGAACAGTGTGCCGCACCCGTGGGCTGACGATTCGGGAGCTATGCGTCCCTACACACCAGCCATGCTGCAAGGGCACCATTCACTAGATTGTCATAGAACAGATGGTGCTCTCATAGATCCACTTGTAGAGGGGCCTTCCATGAAGAACAAGGTTACTGCCACCTCTGTGACACTGTTCTCCTCCTCAGCCAAATCTGGTAGAATCCTGATCTGTACTGAGGAGGGTCAGACACTAAGTAGGATTGGCAGGTGCACTGAGGACAGGGGCAGGGTATGCATATTATCCTCTCTACCTAGACTTGGGCTATATTACCTTTTTCAGGACCATCCTTAGGATTTATGAGGCCCTACCCAGTATTATTAAACTGGTGCCTACGGACCCCCAGGAGAAACCCCCCTTCCCCATTGCTGACACACATCAAGCTTTGTATGCAGCAGATGCTGCGACAGCCCAGGCTCGCAGCCCCTTGTGGGGAGGAACGAGGCAGCAAAGGATACTGAGCCACTCAGCCCGCCTCACAGCGGCAAAGAGTCACAGTTCCCCACAAAGAGCCCCGTACCCTCTCCCTCATGCAGAATGCGCCGCACCAGTGCATTCGGCTCTATGAATATGGCCCCTGCCTAAGGAGACTGCAGTGTGCACTTGGGTGTGTGGGAGCTGACCCGCTCTTACGTGCTGTCCCGGTAGTGCCCCAAATTTTCGGGTGCCCTACGCAGCCGCGTATGCTGCGTACGCCTAAGGACAGCCCTTACTTTTTTCACATAGCCCTGCCAGGGTTCCCAGAAGAAGCCATAGCCAGAAGGAGTACCCAGTAGTGTGGGTCCAATGAAACCATTCCAGTAGGGAGAAAAGAGGGAAGGATTCTGGGAGCCAAAGTCCATGCAGGGGCAGGATAGTTGCATGCAGACAACCATAGCTTTCTGCAGATCCATCAGGTTTGGGCTCTGACCCCACACTTTCCCAGGGATAACATACTTGTCTCATCCTGGGGGAGGGGCTTCTCCTAAGATGTTTACCCTAAAAGTCCACCTGTGGGTTTTACTGTGGGATGGAACAATCTATATAATGTGTGGCTCCACTCCCTTTTCTAGGGCTGGATAGGAAACTGGCTTGCAGACCCACTTACTACATTGGAGACCACAACTGAGGCTGAAAAATAAATAATTAAATGTTTATAGATTAAGACCAGAAGAAACCATTAGGATCATTTGGTCTGATTTCCTGCCTAACATAGGCCATAGAATCTCACCCAGTAATCTCTGCAGCCAGCCCAATAATTTGTGGTTCATCTTTTAAAAAGAGATCCATTCATGAGTCAAATACTCCAATCAATGGGGACTTTCCCACATGCCATGACAAATGCCAGGGAGTCAGGTGGGAGTCAGTTGAAGTGGAGGAAGGATCTTGTCAAACAAACCTATCACAAATTTTAAAGAGGTGTGGGACCCTTCCAAATATTTGTGTTTGAGAAAGAAAGTTGAGGGGCTTTTTTTTTCTTCAGGGTATATTCTTTTGCACAGGTTCATTTCACACAGATTGCTTGTAGGCACTGATATAATGAGGGCAAATTGCATTTAGGAATATTTTTATTACCTTTATTTTATATGAGCTATTCAAGTAAAAGATAGGGGGTAATTTAAAAATGCCACGCTAATCTTAAGTGCTGCTAGAGAAGCACAATAATATTGAAAATGTCAAAGAGAAAATAAACCACTGATAACCATCTAGTCTACAAGTGCTAAAAAGCAGGAGTGTTCTTTACTGAAATGACCTTCCCTCCACAAACTTTCACTGCTGCTTCTATCATTTCCAGTTGCAGAAGTGATTGTGCTCAGTCTCATTAAATGGAAACACCACTCTGCATGCTCAGCCCAGGAGAATAGAAATTCAGAGATTAAGGAGCACTTCTCACCATGAATGAACTGTGGAAGTGTATTTATAAAAAACAACAACTTTAATTTTAATGGGCTTTTCTCAACTATTGGGCTGAAAAGGGAGGTCATCGGTGACACATGAGAATGTGGTAGCATAGCTCTGTGTAAAAGAGTGGAAACCATTTTCCAAGCTGCATAAGTAGTGAGAGCTTCCAATGGCCAATATTTTACAATTGTTTTAGTGGCAGAGCTTTTTTTATTATTAAACCAGGCTGGAAACTGACCCTCGCAAGGGTCTCATTCTGGAAGTATCAGAAATGATGTTGCTAAGCCCAGAGACAAACAGCATCAACTTCTGCTGAAAAACCGATTGCAATTCTACAATTAGCTATGTAATTTCTCCACAGACTTAGTTCTATATCTAGACATGGATCTCTGACTCCACACCTGCAGTCTCCACAGACTCCTGGGAAGGTCTGGGATAGAGCAGGAGGCAAAGTACTGTGCTCATGTGGTAGTGTTCTTAAGGCTTTTCCACTGCAATTGTGCCTTTTGTTCTGCTCCATGCCAGGTACTATAATGGGAGAGATAATAGGGCCCTAATTTATCCCAGGCCTAGGAGACCACTCCCATTGGACTTTTCTGCTTGTGCATTGGAGCTGTAGTTTTTAGACAGTTTTGAAACACTGTCTATTGCAGGAAGTTATCACTGAAGGCCTCAATCCTGGAAGGTGTTCACCCAGGCAGACTCCTTACATCCATATGGCATGTCAATGGGCATAAGGGGAGTGGTACTAATATGATATTTGATACAAGACCTCTTGTATCTCATGGGTTTCCCATCTATTGTAGATTAAAGAATCAAAGGAGTACCTCAAAGTTAACTTTAAAGTTTAAACACAGAGATTCCAGTCATTTTATACATCAAAATAATCTAATGATTTTAGAAAGATGCTATCATACTTCCCCAATGTTGCTCTTGTACAAACTGTCTCCAGCATAATTAAATGAAGGTGCTCAACACTTTAGCCCATAGGAAAAAAGAAAATATTTTAGGTATCAGTGCAGCCCAATAGTGTCAAATGTGAATAACTAACTAACCCTTTATTGTACCAAGTCATAGCTTTTTTTTTTTTTTTTTTTTTTTTTTTTTTTTTTTTTTTTTTTTT
>NW_020664436.1:54586837-54664859 GCF_002925995.2 Terrapene triunguis
GAAGCCGGTAGCGCTCGGGCAGCCCCCATGCCTCCGGACCCTGCGCCGCCGGAGCCCGGGAGGGGAAGTGCCCGGCTGGGGGCGCAGGGTCCGGAGTCAAGGGGGCTGCCCGAAGCCCAAGCGCTACCGGCTTCACCGTTTGCTGGGCAGCCTCCAGACCCTGCGCCCCCGGCTGGGCGCTTCCCCTCCCGGGCTCCAGCTGCGCTGGGCAAGCGCTGGCCGGGGGCGCAGGGTCTGGGGGCTGCCCGGCAAACCCTGAAGCTGGTAGCGCTGGGGCAGCCCTTTCCCCGTGGCTGGGAGTGGGAGGGAGGAGGGGGCGGAGTTAGGGCGGGGAAGGGGCGGGGCTGGGGGTGGGGAAATGGGCGGGGCCAGGGCCCGTGGAGGGTCCTCTTTTTTTATTGAATAAATATGGTAACCCTATATTTAGTAGCCTATTTCCTCACACGCATATGTTTAAGGGAATAGCAGCAGCATTAACCAAACTACGGGTAGAAAAAGCATACTGCTTGTTATCTATACAGGACTAAATTTGAAAGTGAAAGTGGGATATTGCCCTGGCTATAATGAAGCTGTGACAATTTCCACCAGCTGAATATCAGCCCTGAATTGCTTAATATAGTCAGGTCAATATCCCTTAATATAGCTGGGATCAAAACAGAGCTCCCTCTCCCATTTACCCATTTGGAAATGGCAGTATGGTCATGACTGCCTGATATCTAATTGTCGGGGGTTGGACTAGATGACCTCCTGAGGTCCCTTCCAACCCTGATATTCTATGATTCTATGACTCCCACTGACAGATTGAGAACACATGTCGTATGCAATATTTCTTCTCTGTAAGAAAAGATTTTTGGGGTAAATCCTCAGCTGGTAGAAATTATAGTGCCATTAACTTCCATAAAGCTGAATTTAGCTTCACAATGCCCTGTGGGGTGAGGTCAGGTTTTTTAATTCCCCTTTTGCAGCTTTTGAGAAACTGAGGGACCAAGAGCTATAAGGCCGAAATTGCCTAGTCTTTGGGTGCCCAACTTGAGGCACCTAAGGCTATAGTCACAAGGAAAATGTAGGCACTTAACTGACACTTTTTAGGTGCCTAAGTCAAACATTTAGGCACCACTGATATTCGCAGAACCAGCATTCAGTTACCACCTAACCCTGTAGGTGCCTCAACTCTCTAGGCATCTAATTTTCCATTGTTAAAGTCCTCAAGGTGCTGACGTTTTGGCGGCTGGACCTTCACACAACTACTTAAATCCTGACACCATCTAGCAGCTCGGGCACTAAAACAGAGTGGAATTCCCAAACTAAGCGTTGCCCTGCCTTTCTTGCCTTTGGGACCCGATCCAGTAGATGTACTTTGAGCACACCTAAACCCACACTCTTTCTGAGCATTGCACTGCCCCTTTTGAATCTAGCCTCAGGTGCCTGATTTTTTTCAGAGTACCTAGCATTTTTATAATACTTTATATGTTCAAAGCACAGCTCTCTTTGACTTCATTTGCAACTGTGAGTGCTCAGCATTTCTGCAAAACTGGCCCAACTGTCTCATACTGGGCATCCAGAAGATGGGGAACACACAGTTAATGATTACCCATGGAAAAGTCTGGTTTAAGTGACTTGCCCAGCATCACAGAGGGAATTCTGTGGCAGAGGCAAGGATAGACTCCAATTCTCCAGGGCAGTGTTCAACTGTCTTAACCATGAGATCATCGTTTGTCTTCCTGCAAGCCATTCCTGTACACCTAAGATACTGTGGGTGGGGCTTGCCATTGCTACTGCTGCTGCTACTGAGTTACCACTGCTGTTGCTGCTGGGGGAGAAGAGGAAAGTGCCATGAAGCCCTCCCCCCATTCCATCCAATCACACACTACTCCTGCTGCTGGCCTGCCTACCTGCCTCCACTCACCCACTGTGGGATTGCTGCAGCAGAGACTCTTATTGCTCGGGTTGCCAAGTGTCCGATTTTCAGCCAGAAAGTCTGGTAGAAAAGGGGACCTCACAGTGTCCAGTCAGATGCCACCCGGACACTAAAAGTCTGGTTACTGCAGGCGGGGAGGCACCAGGTCATCACCCATGCTAGCCCCTACTCAGCTGGCCAGGGCCCCCTCCTACCTGCATTGGGCGGCTGCAGCTCCCAGCCCCAGCTCTGAAGGCAAGTCCCTCCCAACCAGGCAGGTGGGAAGAGGGGAAAAGCAGTGAGCAATGGGGGGAAGGAGGAAGCCAAGCAAAGGGTGGTGGGGCCTTGGGGGAAGAAGCAGGGCCTCGGGGGGGCAGAGGAGGTTCCAGCACTCCTGCTGTAGTGTCAGGTTTTTAAATATTACAAAGTTGGCAACCCTACTTATTGCAAGCGCACGTGGATACATGTGCCCCCCTTGGACACCTCCCAACTCCTTCCTTCAGTCTGCATGGGGCTAGTGGGCCTCCCCTCCCTCTCAGCCTGCCTGCCCACCAGCCCCCTGCTCCACCTGCAGTTTGCTGCCTCCTGTCTTGTGTGGTTCCCCTCCCCAGCTTGCTGCTCACCCTGTCTTGCGCGGTCCTCCTTCCCTTCCAGTTTGCTGCCCCTGCACCATTTTGTGTAGTCTCCTCACATTCCCCTCTCCCTGTATTTTGCCATTATATCTCTATAGCCCCATCAGAGCTCAGTGGTTTGAGCATTGGCCTGCTAAACCCAGGGTTGTGAATTCAATCCTTGAGGGGGCCATTTAGGGATCTGGGGCAAAAATCTGTTTGGGGATTGGTCCCCCTTTGAGCAGGGGGTTGGACTAGATGACCTCTCCTGAGGTCCCTTCCAACCCTGATATTCTATGATCTGCATTTCTCCCCCATTATTTATTGTCTTCCTCCCCTGCCCTGCCCATGGGTTCCTTTGCGTTGTCTTCCCTGCCCAGCCTCTTCTCCTGACTTTGTTACTTCCTGGCTGCCCTGCCCAGCCCTGCTTGCCCCATGCACTTTTGCATTCCCTGTGCTTGTGATTCTCCTCCCCGCTATCCATCGCAAGCCGGAGGAAATGGTTCCCCCCAAACTACTGATTGTGACCCATCTTCCTTTATTTCACTAATCTCTCCAGTTTCTGCTTGTGCCCTCCTCCCCCACCCCCTCACACAACTCAGTGGTTAACATCTGTCCTCCCTACCCCCCCACAACCTTTCAGTATATCATTCCTATCCCCCCTGCGGTGGCTGTTCCCGTCACTTGTCCTCCATGGTGGACCCTAACTCAGTCATGAGTGAGGTTTCCGCTCCAGTGGCCTCTGCCATTGGGAGGTTAGAGGGGAGAAGACTGAGGGGGATCCCCAGCCATTTTTGTTGCCCCACCTCAGCTCAGTATCAGGTTTACAATGGTGCCATGCCTGCACTCAGAGGGGGCCGCACTGGAAAATACGGTACAGGTGGTGCTGCATGGAGGGGCACACACTCCCCTGCCCAAAGGTCACGGGGCCGCTACCCAGCTGGAGAATGACCAGGAGTATGTGGGCTCAACTGAAGCTGTGGCGCACTCAGCCCCCACTGTGCCGTGGGATGAGCTGTGCCAGTTTTGGCAGGCACACATGGCTCCGGGAAAGGTGCAGCTTGCTCTCCAGAGGTGGGGAGACTTCCATCTAGTCCTCCAGACTGTGAGGGCCTTGATAGGGGAAGGCAAGGGGACCAGGAAACATGATGCCACAGCCTACCAGCGGGCCTGCAGCTTCCGCAATTCCCTGGTCACCTTCAGGATCAATGACGGGTTGCTGCATGACATCATGGGGGCAGCCAGCATTCCTGGCCATGCTCCTCAAACCCCCCAATGCAACCCACCACCTTTGCATCGCTGAACATCAGGGGCTGTTGGATGAGTCTCTGCAGGTGCCAGGTACTCTCCTTCCTTCAGGCAGGGGGATAATCTGTGATCTTCCTGCATTAGATTCACTTTGATCCAGCTGCCTAAGCCAGCCGGAGGAGGAATGCAGCGATAGAGCAGCTTGAGCAGGAGGTTTTTGAGCTGGAGAGATGGTTGGCTACTCACCCTTGGGATCCCTCTGTCCACAGAGAGTGTCAAGAGAAGAGGGATGAGCTCTGGGCCCTTGATGACCATTGAGCCCAGGGCACCATCATTTGATCCCACATCCAGTTCTTTTGGGAGATGGATTGTGTCTCCCACTTCTACACACTGGACAAAAAAAGGGATCCAAAAAGCATATCACCTGCCTCCTGGCAGAGGCTGGCATCCCTCTCCACACCAAGGGCACCAAAGACTGCTACTATGCTCTCTAATGGCACAAAAGGTGTTTTATGAAAAGCTGAGAATTTGGCTGCTTTATTTTGCACTGAAGATTGTCTCAAATTCTCCTTTCACTGCAGTTCACATCACGGTAAAAGTATTGATGGAGTGCTATATTAGCACTCTTTCCACTGCTAGCGCTAGAAGGGAACAACAGCGGATGATTTCCCTAAAATGCTTAATGTGGATAAGATCCTAGTTGCAATTTCATCAGATATGTATAATATTTCATTTAACAGCTACTCACACACAAAGCCAGTACAGAAACTTGGTCTCTAGGACTCTGTAGTCAGTCACACAATCACTGCTTCACACACAACATGTGTTTTTATCTCTCTGCACATAAACCATTTTTTCCCACACACATGGTACAGCCTCTATAGTACTGTCCACAAAATTTCATTCTCCCCCTGCATGGCAGATTCATTACAGAGGTTACAATCAAAACATGTTAATTCCTTGGAATGATCTGGTGTGAATTGCTTTGTGGCAGGAAATTCCAGGGGCTGGAATCTAGAATTTAACTAATAGTTTCATCTGAATAAAAATGACATTGCAAACTGCTTTGTAATATCTAACTTGTAGTAGACTTCCTATTTTAACAAGTTTATAAATGTGTTAAAATCACCACTGTGTGGTTGTGTTTGAAACAGTTGTAAGCCATCACCCTGTGCTACCTCTTGATTGCCTTAATTTTACTTATTAATTGTGGTAAATAATAGCCGAAAGTGATGATTATTTTAAGCTGTTCAGGGCAGGGACTGATTTTAGGTGTTGAGTAGTGCTGAGCACATCCCTGGCATATGAGTAATAATAGTAATACAAGAACAGAGCAGCAATTCCCAATCTGTGGTGTGCAGACCACTGGTGGGCTGTCAAGAACCAAAAATTTCCTACTTCTTGTTTCCCACTGCTTCTAGCAGCACCCAGGTTCTTCATTGCCTAAAGAAACCTACCTGCTGATAGAACAGTTAGAAAAAGCAAGATAAGACAGCAAAGCTGCTTGCATTTGTGGCCACTGATATGGAGAGGAGGACAAGAATCCAAAGCTCCCTTTAGGGACCAGAGACTGTTAAGTATGGGAGTATGGGCAATCTAGGAAACAAAAACCTATCTGAGCCCTACATACAGTAGTCTGAGAGACATATTTAAAATTCATGTTTAAACATGATTTAAGCATGATTCCACTAACCTGGTAGATCACAGTTTGACTGGCGACTGTGGTTGAGGATACATCATTTAAAAGCCATTTTTCCAAACCTCCCCACCAGCCAGACAAATTTGTTTAAACAGGATCCATTTTTCAACCATATTGAAGCACAACTGTGTGAGACTGTGTGGTGGGCAAAGCTCTGGAGTGTAGTCTCCATGATACAAAGTTTGTAAAGGACTATCTTCTGTCTATCTAATATGTATATATTTAACATACTCATCCCTGTAGTGTTTAGGTGTCCATTCTTAGGGAGCACAAGCATCCTCTATGGCAGTTATGTGAGATCTTCTATCTATGCCAGTTGGAGTCAAGCCTGGTAAATATTCATTTGGGAAACCCAGATGCTGCAAGAAGTGGTGCTAGTAGTTCACTAAGGCCTTGTCCACACGACAGCTGCTTACTATGCCACTAACAGGTTGGTGGAGCAGATGGCTAAAATCTCATTCATGTCCACACAGCTAATAACAATTTAACTGTGTGCTGTCCCTGCTAGAGGCCTAGTCTGGGTTCTTATAAGTGGTTAAAGACACAGTTGTTTTGCTGTGTGGATGGGCATTCCTGACTGTTTCACTGTAACCAGTGAATCAAGCCCTCTCCACCGTGTAGCTCTTTGTGGGTGCATGTTCCACACTGCACTTTCCCATGTGTTGAGAATGCCACTCTGGGCCTGACCTCAGGGGACCTTATCCTTTGTGATTAAGCTATCCCAGAGCACACACACGGCTAATTCTTCCAGAAGCTGCTGGCAGATTTAAAATGCCTGTAACTTGTTTTGCTAGATGTAGCACTCTCACATCTGCCCCCAGGATGTAAATGGCCATTATGACCTTTGAGGCTGTAGATTATGGGCTTTAGGTAAGAAATCTCATAGACCTAAGCAGAAGTGGGGACCGCTAAATTCCCATAATTGTTGGTGCTGTGAGCAACTCCTGGGACATTATGGCGTGAGCTTCTGGACTGTAGCTCAATGTGCTACTAAAAATATGGTTAGGCGGAATGCTGGGTACGGATGCAAAATCATGAAGACAGAGAAGCTGCTGTGAAGACACAGGTTTAACCACACAACTTGTAAGCAGTTCAGATGATCATGCCCCTAACCTTATCATGGATATAGTTATAATTAAAATCATGGATCTAGTTATAATTTGAATGGGACCTAAAGGCATTGTTTCTTTTGAACTGAGCACTGAACCAACCCACTCCCTGCCCCCATTATAGTGAGAAGATGCAGATTCTCAGATGATATTGGAAACTAAAGTTTTGGCTAATTGTGTGCATTACAGATAACACAAAATATTTTGCTTCCCTAGCCAAAATCTAAATATTCTGTCTGCTTTAGTTTCACTTAGATCAGGTTTTCTTTACCTTTGGACCTCAACTCATGTACAGTAGTAGTATTGTGTGTGTGCATGTTTCACTACGGAAGTGGCTGAGTTTAAGTGATGAGGGAAGTGATTGGATTATATCAGGTTTCACTCGGAGGCCAGCAGGCCTAGTGGGCAGGTCATGGCTCAACAGTCTTTCTACCCCAAAGTCCTGGGATGGGTTTGCCTGACAGTCAATGGGCTCATCAGTCAAATTTTGATTTATCATTACTCAGACAGACAAGTGGAAAGGTAGGGGCACCCAGACCCTCCCTCTCAACCCAGTCCCCGCCCAGGAAGGGAGGTGTGGAGTGTCTCAGTTGCCTTTTTTGATGCAGCTGTCCCTTTTCCTTTTCCCTGCTTCCTATCTCCCAGCTCTCTTTGGTTTGTGTTGTGTTCGCAGCCCCCAGCAGGGCATTCCCAATTAGTCTCAGGGTATGTCTACACAGCAACTAGACACCTGCGGCTGGCCCATGCTAGCCAACTTGGGATCGCGGGGCTATGGCTGCAGGGTTGTTTCATTGCTGTGTAGACTTCTGGGTTCATGCTGGAGCCAAGGCTCTAGGATCCTGGGGGTGGGAGGGTTCCAGAGCTCAGGCTGCAGCCCAAGCCCAGAAGTCCGCACAGCACCACATGACATTGTCATAAATGGAGTTACTGTCCCCAGTGTTATTCTCTGGGACCCTGCTTACCCCTTTTGCTTTGGCTTATGAAACCATACCCTGGTCTCAGAGGCCCTGTGTGACATACCAGGGTACAGTCCAGACTAGTGTGGGGCTGTCACCCCTGCTCTACAACCTTTGGTGCCCTACAATGCCTTGCTGGAGTAGCTCCCACCACCTGGGCCACTCACAAACAGCCTTCCAGCATGCAAGTTACACCCTGAGTGTCTGTGTGTAACTGCAGCCTGCCAGCCACACTTGGGTTACACTCTGGCTCTCACTAGCCTTGGTTATACCACAGGGTGACCCCAACACACTACCAATCCCAGATCTTTCCCAGAAATGTATGTCCTGTGCTGCCCAGCCCTCTCCTGGACAGTACAAATATTTTGTCTTATTTCTTTAAGAGAATAATATGTCAGTGTATTATCTCAAATAGTTATTCAGACACTTCATTTTAAACACACTAGATTAGATAAAACAAGTTTTATTAACTACAAAGAGAGAAATTTTAAGAGTACAAGTAATGAGGTATAAAAGTCAGAAATGTTTACAAGAAAAATAAAGATAAGATGTTTACTAATGCCTAACTTAACAAACTATTTTAGATTAAAGCAATATTTCAGCCAGCAGTGTGGTGCAGCGGAAGCATGCTGGGCCCATAACCCAGAAGTTGATGGATCAAAAAAAAACCCATCCTCTGCTAGGTTTCTGAGGGCAGGGTTGTCCCTAGGAGAGTGTGGGGCCCGGGGGCAGAAGTGACATCACTTCTGGGACTGAGCGTGCCGGGGGCAGATGGGGAGGCTGGGGGAGGCAGTTTCTCCCCAAACATCCAGGAGTGGCCCTCCTCCCACATTCCACCCCCTCAGGGCCCCACTTCGGCAGCACTGCTGGGCTCCAGGGGGCTGGGGCCATGCCGCCAGCCTTCCCGGGGCTGGGGAGGCTGCAGCGGCGCCACACACTCTCCCTCCCAGTGCTCCGGGACTGACCAAACTCTATCAGTCAGGACCCCTCCCCTAGATTCCCATGACCACTTCCTTTGTCTCTTCAGGTGCAGTGAATGCAATGGGCAGAGACCGAAGGGGGGGCCTTGGTGTGTTTGTCCCTCCTTTTTATAGTTTCAGTCCCCCTCTTGAAAAACATTTCCAGCAGAGACCCAGGAGCCAAAGAGTCTATGTGGAAGGATCTTCCCTGCTGTTTTTTTTACCTGTTTGAACTTCCTTTGTCTTCCCTTCCTGCAAATTAAGCAGAGCACACATTCCTTTGTTTAGGCCAGACCTGTTTGGGCAGGGCTGTGGGGTTTGGAACATGTGTTAAGAACACCATACAGGGGAATCTTATAACTTCACCTACAATGTTGCCACACATATTTTACCAGGACAATAATGATCAGGAAATGTGAGTTTTCAAATGAGAATTTACAAGGAATATTTTCTACAAAGATTATTACAATAGTGTATAGGGTGTGAATTCAGGGGTGTATTCTGTCACATCCTGGCAAAAGAACATTTACTTACACTCACAGCAGGCGTAGAATGGTGGTCAAATGTGTGTTTGACCAATTGAAATCCCGCTGAGAATGTCTACAGACCCATTTGGATTCCAGTGTCATCAGTTCTGTCCGTGTCACTGTGGCTTGCTGTGCTCTTCAAAATCTTTGTGAGGCTAGCTGGAGCTGGATGCAACTGAAATTGGGGATGCGTTGTGCTCCCATATTATGGATTTGCATGGCTCAATGGAAGAGGGAGAATAGGACCTTTATGAATGTGCTGGGGGGGAGGAGCATTGATTGCCAGGGATGGGGGAGTTGATTGCCATGCATTGTACTTTTGAATGACATGATTGCTTATAAATGGGTGGGGGAACAGTATTGACTGATGTATATAGTTGTATGGAGACATGGATTTTGCATAAATCTCCCCGTTGTCTCTGATCATGTGTTTACCTCTAATATCTGAAATACACGTAATATGACGTATTGAGGTAATGGCAAAAAAAATTCTTTATAAAATAAAAACATTTAGTTTTACACATGTATTGGACAAGTACAATATTAAACAATTGCCTGGCAGGACAGCTGTCATAAACAAACCAAAATAACAGCAACACCAAAAGCTTTAAAAGTAGTCAAAATCAAAGTGCACAAACAAATGTGAACAGTTAAACTGTGCAGAGGACACCCTCCCCCCTAAAAAAAAAAATCAATTGCGTGTCCGTTGGTGTCCCCCCATTCTTCTTTCCCTTCCAACTCAGTGTAGGAGCATAGAAAAAAATCATTTTGGAATTTCCAGGGCAGAAACTTACTTTTTGAAACTGAGTTTCAATATATTGGTGGAAGACTGCTTCAGACCTCAGAGCTCCGTGGACACAGTCAGATTACAGAAGCCAGTGACAGAAGTGTTGGACACAGCCATTGTCAGAAGTGTTGAGAGAATGGTCAGTTAAAAATCACAACTTAAAAAAAAAATTTTTTTTAAATGTAAGTTTGAGGGGAGGTCAGTAGTCGCATTGTGCTACATAGGTCTTCTCTATTATTTCAGGAATTGCTGAGCTTTTCTTTGGATTTTCTCTGTAAGCTGGAAAGCTTGTCTCTCCCACCAACAGAGGTGGTCCAGTAAAAGATATTAAAAGTAAAAAGCACCCACCTTGCCTCTCTAATATCCTGGCACCAACAAGGCTATACCACCACTGCATACACTCATTTCAAATTATTTATATTTAATTATTTGTGCTGTTCAAATACCAAAAAGTATCATTTGTTTTCTTTAAAATATAAAGTACAAAGTATTGGCACTTTTACTGGTGTATTGGCACATTAATATTTAGGTGGGTAAATTTTACATTTCCACAGTTCTCAAAAATGTCTTGTGTTCCTTCGTTTTCTTCACCTCTTCATGATTCATTACAACGTGGATCCTTTTTAAAATCAGCATTAATGTAATTTCCCACAGGATAATACTTTGCAGAAAAAGCCATTATATTTTGCCAAATTTGCCTGTATGTTTATTTTGACCTGTAAGCTGGCAGCGTTAACTCACTTGGTCCAACAGTCAAAGCCAGTGTATTCTACATAGCTGTCTTTTTTTCAAAGCATATTGTCTGGTTTGTAGCATTGGCTTTAGCAAAAGAAAGGATTTTAACAGACAAAAGGCACTATTTACCCAGTCACTTCTCTCTCCAGTGTAGTACTCAGCTTCCTCAGAAGCTGCTGCTATGACTTAGGGCTGGTGTACACAATCAGTTTGAGCATCAATTTAACTGAACAATCTCAATGAGTTAAATCAGTGCAACTTCATGGTAGGGACACTTATTTTGGATTAAGAATGCCCTATTTTGATTTTGTTTAAATCCATAATAAGGGTGCCCACACCATGGAAACCAATTTAGTTAAATGGCTGCTCATACTGTGTAAACATGGGTCATTGAAGGAACTGTTTTTAGTTTTACCATGTGAACTGATTGCAGGCTCTACCTTATCCTGCTGATTTAATATGCCATCAGAATTGATCATATGGTTCTTGACCTAAAAATCTGAGGTTGACTTGACCTAGTATGTAATAGCAGATTGTGTGAACTATGTACAAAACTCTGTGTACAATGGCAGAACTACACTGAATTAGGTGGGAAGTATATGGCAATGTTAAGTAATTGCCAAATCATTCAGTAACCTTTAGTTATATTTAAATAATTATGCAAATGCACTACAAAATGATGCATATTGTTTACTTGAGTTATAGCAGTGGAATGTCACTCTTTCCATTGCTTATTGGAGCCCGATGCATTGGTGGTATAATGGTGAGCATAGCTGTCTTCCAAGCAATTGACCTGGGTTTGATTCCAGAACAATGGATCCATTGCTTATTGTAGGAGCTACACAGTAAAAAAAGGTTTCAGAGTGATAGCTGTGTTAGTCTGAATCAGCAAAAACAACAAGGAGTCCTTGTGGCACTGTAGAGACTAACAAATTTATTTGGGCATAAGCTTTCATGGGCCAGAACCCACTTCATCAGATGCATGGAGTGGAAAATACAGGAGCAGGTATAAATACATGAAAAGATGTGATTTGCTTTACCAAGTGTGAGGTCAGTCTAATGAGACAATTCAATTGACAGCAGGATACCGAGGGAGGAAAAATAACTTTTGAAGTGGTAATGAGAGTGGACCATTTCAGACAGTTGACAAGAAGGTGTAACAGTAGGGGGATATTAGTATTGGGGAAATTAGGTTTAGGTTTTGTAATGACCCAACCACTCCCAGTTTTTATTCAGGCCTATTCTGATGATGTCCAGTTTGCAAATTAATTCCAGTTCTGCAGTTTCACATTGGAGTCTGTTTTTGAAGTTTTTTTGTTGAAGAATTGCCACTTTCAGGTCTGTTATTGAGTGACCAGGGAGACTGAAGTGTTCTCCTACTGGTAATTGGACACAAATCTGACATCAGGAATCATAACATTCAAAAACCAGCAGGAGAACACTTGATGGGCAAAAAAGGTATCTTGATAGACAGAGCGAGACTGCAAGCTCCTTTGGGCAATGACCATGTCTTGCCCTGTATCTGTGCATAGCTCACTGAAGGCTGTACAGTGTCAGTGTTCCACACATTAATCATAATATGTGGCCAAAGAATTAAGTGAAGACAAGGCAAACTATAGGACTCATGGTTGCTTATTTTAGGAGAAATTAGTTTGTGATAATGGCTGAAATGGTAATTGTGAAAAATTAAGACTTGTTGAGGCTGGAGCACAGAATCACCTGAAATTCAACCTACTCTCCCCCATAAATGCTGTAACTCAACTTTTGAAATGGACTTAAAACAGCAAAACCAATATGAAACATTTGTAAAAAAAAATGTTCTTCTGACATGTAACATTTTATGCTAAATCTCAGTTTGTGCTGAGTTTACATCTCAATTACAAACACCAGAAAATAGGAATTTATAGTGACTGTCACTTGATGTACAGGGGTTGAACACAGTGATGTCAAGTGTCACTTAAAAATAATCATGTTCCTTCCTCAATCTAAATTCAAAACAGCTCCAAGAGTCCAAACTCAGAGTCAAGATTCATTTACAGACAAAAACCCCAGGATTAATTATCGAACGTCAGACCCACGAGATTATCTATTCATTTGTGGTCTTTTAAGGCACAGCACACAGTTTGTCCCTTAAGCGGGAACCAGAAATGTTCCATCGGATTGTCTAGCTCAGCGGAGCAGCAGCAGAAAGCCACGGGCCACATCTTGCTGAGGGCTTGAGAGCCCCACTCAGATGTTGCCCCAGCCCAGAAATGCACCAGGGCGGAGCCAGCGGCAGCAGCCGGGGAGTGTGTGTTTGTAGCTTGTGGCCGCGGTTGTTTTCTCCTCCCTAAGAACGAGCTGCGGGTTGAACCCACAAACGAACCAGCTTTGCTTTGGAAAAAGCACCCTCGACATCTCCAAATGAGCCAGCGACCCACCCCCTTTCCCTGTCCCCTCCCACTCTCCCTAGCACCCGGGCGGGCGCTCCCGTCTCTCCCAGCTCCAAAGCCGGAGTCCTGCTTCCACCGCGGCTGAGAGCCAGCCCCCGCACCGGAAGGGGAAGCGCCGCCCTGGAGGAAAGGCAAAGGCAGCTTTGCATGAAGTTTGCTCGGGACAGAGTCTTCGGCTGAGCGGGACAGGTAATGGGGGGACGGTGCAAGTCGCGCCTGGGCAGAGCTGGCTGGCAGCACGGCTGGCCCGCGGGCCGCAGCTCCCCTTGCAGAGCCGTAGCTCCGGTCCCGCTGAGCCCAAAGGCAGGGCAGAGGGAGCGGGGAGAGGCGGTTGCGAACTGAAGCCTTCCCTGCCACCTTCTCCGGTGCGGTGCCCCGGGTTCACCTGCCCGGGGCTCTGCCTCTCTTCTGAGCTGTGCTGCGGGGCGGGAGCTGGGGCTGCCTGGCTGAACGTGGCCCGGGGGCACGGCGTGTGCGCGCTCTGTGTCCACACGTGTGGAGTGAGCCGCCCTGCCTTTACCCCCACCTAAGCGGGGTGTGCAGAATAGGGTGGCCAGATGTCTTATGTAGGCCCTATTACTGCCCACTCCCTGTCTGCTCACCCTAGTTCGAAGATGACTCCAGGGGGCATTCTGCACTAGGGTGACCAGGTGGAACACCCAGTCGAAAAAGGATCCTGAGGACTCCAGTCAGCACTGCTGACCGGGCCGTTGACTATCCGGTTGGCAGCACCACGCAGCGGGGCTGGCAGGCTCCCTGCTAGCCTCTGTGCTGCGCAGCTCCCAGGAAGCAGACAGCATGTCCCCTATCCAGCTTTTACACATGGGGGCAGCCAGGGGGCTCTGCACGCTGCCCCTGCCCCAAGGGCCACCCCGCAGCTCCCATTGGCTGGGAACCATGGCCAATGGGAGCTGTGGGGGTGGCGCCTGCGGACGGGGCAGAGCGCAGAGCTACTTGGCCGCACTTCCGCCTAGGAGCTGGAGGGGGGACATGCCCCTGCTTCTGGGAGCTGCTTGAGGTAAGTGCCACCCAGAGCCTGCACCCCTCATCCCCTCCCGTGCCCCAACCCCCTGCCCCAACCCCAGCCCTGATCCCCTTCCCACCCTCTGAACCCCTCAATCCCAGCCCAGAGCACCCTCCTGCACCCCAAACCTCTCATCCCTGACCCCACCCCCAGCTGAAGCCCTCACCCCCTCTTGCATCTCAACCCACTGCCTTAGCCTGGAGCCCCCTCCTGCACTTTGAACTCCTCATTTCTGGCCCCACCCAGGAGCCCACACCGCCAGCCAGAGCCCTCACCCTCTCCTGCACCCCAACCCCCTGAGCTAGCTCAGTGAAAATGAGCGAGTGAGTTAGGGTGGGGAGAGCGAGCAACAGAAGGAGTGGGGGGATGGAGTGAACAGGGAACGGGGTCCCAGAGAAGGGGTGGGGGATGGGCACGGCCTCGGAGGAGGGACAGGGAAGGGGGTGGTGCAAGGGTATTCGGTTATGAGCAGGTAGCAAGTTGGCAACCTTATAGTGCACCAAAAAAATAAAAATTCTGCACACAATATTTTAAAATTCTGCAAATTTTATTTGTCAAAATAACACTACATAATCACGCCAGTTTCAATTATTTTGGTAATTGATTTCAAAATACCTGACAGCAAAAAGACACCCACAACCCATCCCCCCCAGAGCCCACCTGCGGGCCACCTCCCCACCAATACATCCGAACACTCTTCTCCCCAGAGCCCAATCGTGGGCCCCCCAGCCCAGACACCTGTCCCCCTACCTGTCCCCCACGAGTCCAGGGATCCAGAGGGAGAAACAGCCTGATGCTGGGTCCCAGGCTTGCATGGACTTTCCTGTGCGCAGCCCTCTCCTTCCCTCAGGGCATGCTGGGATCTGCAGCTGCCAGGAACCCTCTAGCTTCCTCTCTCTCTCTCCACAGCAGTGTCTTCTATTTGCAAGCTGGGCTCTACCAGGTCCAATGGCGGCTAGCAGCACTGCAGCCCATTTCTGTGGGGGAAAGGAAATTCTGTGTGCACGTTAATTTCTGCAAAATTCTGCATTGCGCAGTGGTGCAGAATTCCCCCAGGAGTAGAAGATACATGCACTGTGTGGAAACTGCTTTGAGAGCCTTGGCTGCCGGCGAAGTGCAAAGTGGCTGATGGCACGTTTTCCCACTGAATTGCTTTTAGGACTCATCTGGCGCATTTTGTGCATCTGGTTCTTTGGGAGAGACTTTTGCTTATCTCACCACCTAACCTTGACCACAAGTGTTGCTTCTGACCATACCTTCTCTTTGCAAAATGGTGTTATAGCTTAATATTTTTCTAAAAGCCTCCTTTTTTGCTTTGTGTAGACCAGTGGTCCCCAACGCGGTGCCCATGGGCGCCATGGCATTTATGTGCACCCGCCTAGTGCCCAGCAGGGGAGAGAAGCCACGGCCCCGCGCCTACCGGGGACAGAGAACTCCGGGGCTGCAGGCTGTGGGCGCCGGTGTTCTCTGTCCCTGGCAGGCGCGGGACTGCGGCTTCTCTCCGGCTTCTCCAGGGCTGCAGGCTCCGGGCGCCGGTGTTCTCTGTCTCTGGCAGGCGCGGGGCCGTGGCTTCTCTCCGGCTCGAAGGCCTGCTGGGGACAGAGTACTCCGGGGCTGCGGGCGCCAGTGTTCTCTGTCCTCGCGGCTTCTCTCTGCACTGCCCAGAACTGCCACCAAAAAAAAAAACAACCCTCCGCCTCTGCAGAATGGACCGAATGTTTTTGATATTTATTTTGTAAAAACTCCTTAATTTTTCTTATAGGTAGATAAAAAAGAGCAAATTCACATGGTAAGGTGAAAGAGTAATTGCCAAATAATTTAATTAATACCTTTTACATGTAAAATTACCTTTTTTATCTTATGGATTCATATATTATGTAATATTAAATATGATGTTTTTTGTATTATTTAATGTACAAATACAAAATAAGCCTTGAAAAATTGTTGGCGCCCGCCACACTCTTCTGAAAACATGAATGGCTACTGGCCACAAAAAGGTTGGGGACCACTGGTGTAGACCAACCCAAATAGAAGAAATCAAGTGGAACTGCTTTAAGAAAAGGAAAAGGATGTCTCTGGGGAACAGAAGTTAAAAAGGGGTTAATGGCCTTGCATAGATCTAAATGGTAGGCTGCTTGCTTTGCTTTCTTTAAATGTCAAGAAATCTGGAACCCATATCTGATTCCTTAATGCCTAGATTGCCACAGTGTAAATGAAAATTCTGGGCCAGGTACTGCCCTAGATTCAGCTACTCCCACTGACATAAATAAATTAAAGATCTGATTTTCCAGTGCCTTGCACCTGATAATGTCACTTACACCAATAAAAGTGAGTGCAAAAACACTACCAAATCAGAATGGTTACACATTACACCCACTTCGTAAATGATGACATAAGGTGCAAAGCAGAGAACCAGGCCCAAGCTTTTGTGTAAAGTCAGTGACTAAGGGCTAGTCTACACTGGCAACGCTAAACGTGGCTTGTGTGGTTGTGGCAGAGTGCTGGGAGAGAGCTCACAGAGCTCTAAAAAAACCACCTCCACGAGGGACGCAGCTACCAGTGCTGGTGCACTGTCTACCCTGGTGCTTTACAGCGCTGAAACTTGCTGAGCTCAGGGTTGTTTTTTTTCCACCCCTGAGCGAGAATGTTGCAGCACTGTAAATTGCCAGTGTAGACAATCCCTAAGCTTATGTGTACACTTAAAACGCTAGAGCAGCGCAGCTGGACTGTTGTAGTTCACCACTGTAGTGCTTCAGTGTAGAATTCTTCTGTCAACCTAGCAATATCTAGCCTGGGGGGTAGGTTGGCATAGTTACATCTTTCAGGGGTGTGTATTTTTCACACCTCTGAGAGACATAGCTATTCCGATGTATGTTTCAGTGTAGACCCGCCCTAAGTATAATGAGGTAGTTTTATGTAGACATTTTTCAGAAAACAGACACATTATAGTGCAGCTGAGAACAGTAATTTATTTATTTTCAAATACATGACAATATACTCATTTGCAGAAAGAGATTTGGCCATGTTTATACACATTGCACTCAGTAGTGTAAAGCTTTGAAGGAAAAAATCAGGTTACAACATGGTCCAAATTATGTCATTGTAAAAATGATGTACCAGGTTGACTATTATAGATTAACACATAATTAATGTGTACATTTTCCCAAGTATGTAATAGTCAATTCTGGAACAGAATGCTTTAGCGATGCAAATAGAAGGTGATTGTGCTGACTGGTGAGATTCGTTGTGGTGCTATGATTGTTTTATTTTATTGGTGACTATAGTGGTTTCATTTCAGTTTCTCTTTGATTTCTTCCCTTTCACTCTTAACCCTTCTCTCTCCTACTCATTATATGGTTTCAAATGTTGGGGGAGATTCCAGAATTTTAGTAGGCTGGTCTTATTGCTTGGCACTCTCTGCACTGTCTGTACAGTCCTGGGTCCTATTGCACAAATGTTTGAATACTGTTGACTGGCTGTTTCAAGGACACAGCCTTGGTTGATGGAAATCACGGTATACCCCATAAACACTGAGGAGAGCCTTGTCAGTGACAGGCTCATGGCAGTGGAACTTGCTACCACCAGCTATCAGGTAGAGTCCAAATCCTGCTACCTTCTGGACATAGTGCAAGATTCATCACTTCATGCAAGTGCTTACTTAATTGATTGGTGGAATCCCACCTTATAAGTAAGGGATCCTGAGGGAAGAGGAGAGCTATGTTCCTCCGGTAGTATGGACATCACAGTGCTGTTCGAGAACAGGACGCCAGCCTTCCATGATGCCTGAGCTCGAAAGGTAGAGAAATATGACCCACTGGCCAAAACCTTGAGAGCTAAGAGTTCCCAGACACACGCACTGATCGTTGGAGCCTTAGGTGCATGGGACCCCAGTAACGAGCGAGTGCTGAGAGAATGCGGAATTGGTCAACACTACACTCGGCTGATGCGGCAACTCATGGTGTCAGATGCCATCAGGTGGTCGAGGGACATCTACATAGAACACATCACTGGACATCGGCAATACCAGGAGGGATGAGCTGGAGTGCCGATGAGAAGCGCAGTCAGGAAAGTAACAAATACTTTCCTTATGGATTGCATTTTCTAAATGGACAACCAACCAAATTCTCAATTACTGAGGGACAATCTCCACTCATTGATATATTTTGCTTTCCACAACCAAATCTCCTTACAACTTTTCATGAGTGATGTACCTGAGTATTCGGATTCTAATATCTAAACTGTATTGTTAATCTATTCACTTAAATTTGGGTTATTGCTGATTATGTACTCTATGTATCATATGACTATTAAAAACTAACTTTGTATTTGTGGATAATCTAAGCACTATACCCAGATGTACAGACACTGTTTTCTCAACCTATGTATTATATAATTTTTTTTAACATTAGCTTTAATAAAATTTTTAAATCTGTTTTTATCTCTCATAAAAATGCATGCAAAGAGCACCTAGATATTATTGTTGATAGAAGTTTACTAGATAAAATGCATTTAGTAATATATTACTTCTCTTTGGGCTGTCACCTTGATGTGGTGGAGAAACGTGCGTATACTTAAGACTCTAAGAGCAATGCCGTTGGGAGTCCTGTACTCCTGGCAGGGACACTCATGGCAGTAAGATCGAAGGTGAGGTACCAGACGAAGTGCAGCCCAACACACCCTAGTATAAGACCTCAACGGCAGAACAGGTGGATGAAGCAGTATCACCTCTCAACGGCTGTGAAGGCAGACAAATGCTGCAATGAAGAAGAAACTCACGGTTGTCTTGGACCTCCTTGCCACCGGACACTGGTGCCTCTTCTGCCAAGATTTATGTGGCTGCTGGTGTGCAACAGCTCTTCCACATTAAACTAATCAAACACAGGCTTCTTTCAGAGGAAGAACTTTTCCCCCACCCCAATCCATAAGAGTCCTGCAGTGATGGGTGAGTGGTGATGGGGACAGGTGAAGTGATCACCAGGAGTCCCTAGTCACAGACACACAAGCAGGCGGTGACTGCAATATGGTTGTCATGTGCCCCTGGACTGGGATGGGGGGGCATTTTTGGCAGCAGCGGGCCTGACTGAGCAGGCCTTTTTAGGAACCCCTCTTCTCACCCCATATGGGGAAGGCACTAGAAAAGGTGCCCCAAACATAGGCTATCCCACCATACCTGACTGGATAACCACGTCCAGAGGGCTCATTCCCAATTTAGTTGGAAAAACAAAAATGTTTCTTGCAATTTGGAATGTCCGTACCCTACTAGATGAATCAAAAAGTGAAAGACCCAAACACAGAACAGCAATTTTTGCCCGAGATCTCTCGAGGTATAATGTCGACATCGCTGCTCTCAGCAAAACAAGACGTGCAGATGAAGGCCCCTTGAGGGAAGAGGGGGCAGTTACACTTTCTTCTGGAAAAGAAAACCAGCAAGCAACAAGCGAATACACGGTGTTGGCTTTGCAATCAAGAACCTTCTAGGCAACCACCTGACTGAGCTTCCCATCGGCATCAGTGAATGCCTTATGACCCTGCGCATCCAATTGGTCAATAAGTCATTTGCCACTGTCATCAGTGCATATGCACCATCACTTGATGCTGAAGAAGAACAGAAAGAATCCTTTCACACCGACCTTGATAAAATTTTGTCATCCATTCTAAAAACAGATCAGATAATCCTTTTAGGAGACTTTAACACAAGAGTTGGCCGAGATTCTAATGTATGGAATAGCACCATTAGGAAGGAAGGAAGGAGTGGGCAAGACCAATTCCAATGGCATCCTTCTACTCCGCAAGTGTGCAGAGCACTACCTTGTGATCACAAACACAATCTTCAGACAAAGCAACAAGTACAAACAACTTGGCAACACTCCCAATGAAAAAAATGGCACCTCCTTGACTGTCATTGTAAGAACACAGGATCTAAGAGATGTTCAAATCACCTGTGTCATGAGAGGAGCCTATGATTGCTGGACTGACCACTGCCTGGTGAGGTCAGTCATGTCCATCAGGATTGCACAGAAACATAGAAAGCAATCCAAATCACACAGATGGCAATACAACATCCAAAGAGTTCAGTCCTCAGTGCACCAAGAGAACTTCCAAAGACTCCTCAGTGAAATATTGACCAAATGCACACCTGGAAATGACAACACAAGTGTTGAAGAAGACTGGGAAGCCCTAAAAGAGACCATCCATGAGGCTTGTGAGAAATTCATCGGCTTTGCTACCCGCCGCCATCAGGACTGGTTTGACGACAACAACAACATTGAGATTACAGCCCTTTTGGACCAGAAGAGAAAATCTTTCTGCGAGTGGCAAAACCAACCACTATCCAGTCAGAAGCAGAGCTCTTTCCATCAGCTCAAAGCTGAAGTTCAAAGGAGGATCCAAGAAATCAAAAACAAATGGTGGGAGGACAAAGCAAAAGAAATCCAAACATTTGCTGATAAACATGATCTGTGGAGCTTTTTTTGTGACACAAAGACCCTGTATGGACCAAAGACCCTGGCCTCACACCTCTGAGATCCGAAGATGGTAGTACTCTTCTTAAAGATAACGAATCTGTCAAAGAGCGCTGGAAGAAACACTACCAAAAGCTTCTAAATTGAGAATCAACTGTGACTGACGACACCAGAGACTCCATCCCTCAGCACGCAATCTGGGAAACTCTTGTCAACCCGCCAACACCTGAGGAGGTCTACAAAGCAATTAAACAAATGAAGAACAATAAAGCACCAGGTCCTGATGGCATACCATCTGAAGTACTGAAAGTGGGGGGGGAAACACTGACTAACAAGCTTCACTTGCTGCTCCTCAAAATCTGGTGCAATGAAGAAGTCCCTGCTGTACATGATGCTAACATCGTCACCATTTTCAAAAAGGGAGACAGGGCCAACTGTGGCAACCATTGAGGCGTTGCCCTCTTCTCCATCGCTGGGAAGATTCTTGCTAGAATCTTACTGAATCACCTGCTCCCTCTTGCAGAGGAAGTACTTCCAGAATCCCAGTTTGGCTTCAGACTATCACGAGGCACCACCAACATGATTTTCGCAGCCAGGCAGATCCAGGAAAAATGTCAAGAACACCACCAGAAGCTGTATGTGGCCTTTATCGATCTGACCAAAGCCTTTGACTCTGTCAACTGTGAGGCTCTGTGGAAAATCATGTCAAAGTTTGGCTGCCCAAGCAAATTTATCACCATTGTAAGACTCCTCCACGACAGATGACTACCTCTATCCTGTGCAGTTGCTCTACCTCTGAGCCCTTTGTCATCCAAACTGGCGGAAAACAAGACTGTGTACTGGCACCCACCCTTTTCTCCATTTTCTTAGCAGCTATGAAAACACTAACCCAAAACAGTCTACCCCAGGGCATTGGCATCCAATATCGGATTGACAGCAACCTCTTCAACCTTGCTCGTCTCTATGCCAGAATAAAGTAATATTGGCAACAATAACCGAACTCCAGTGCGCAGATGACTCTGCTGTAGTTACACACTCAAAGGAGGATCTACAAACAGCCCTTAATTGCTTCTCTGAAGTTTACAAAAGCTTAGTGCTAACTCTGAACATCGGCAAAACAAACGTTCTCCACCAGCCACTCCCCGGTCAATCATCAGACCCAGCAAGGAAGGTCTACACTGACAAAGAAGAACTGGAAAATGTAGAATACTTTGCCTATTTTGGCAACCATCTTTCACAGAGGGCAGACATAGATGTCGAGATTCAGCACAGAATTTGCTGCACCAGCCTTGCTTTTGGCAAACTGTCTCGCCAGGTGTTCAACAATCACAACATCAGAACACATCCTAGACTTTTAGTTTATAAAGTGGTGGTAATGCCAACTCTCCTCTATGGCTGGGGGAGTTGGGTGACCTATAGAAAACACCTGAAAAACCTGGAACGTCAGCACCAGCACTTTCTTTGGAAGATCCTCAACATAAAGTGGGAGGATCATCACACTAATGTCAGTGTCCTCACAGAGGCCAGCATCTTCAGTGTTGAGGCCCTGATTATCCAGCACCAGCTGAGTCGGAGCGGGCACTGTGTCCTCGTGCCTGATATATGCTTACCAAAACAACTACTGTACGCCCAACTCACCAAAGGAAACAGGGAGTCCAAAAGAAACGCTTTAAAGACACCCTCAAGGTAAACATCAAGAGATGTGGCATTGAAACCACACGCTGGGAGACAGCAGCTCAGGATAGGGATAACTGGCGAAGACTTGTCAGAGAGGAAACGTCCACTTTTGAGGAAAATCGCCTTCTCCTGGTTGCAGAAAAACGCCAGAAAAGAAAGGAAAGATAACTGTCACACAGCAATTGTGGCCCAACCCTGTCTTCTAACACCACCTGCAATGTCTGCCAACAAGCCTGTGGCTCAGGGATCGGACTCCTCAGTCACCAAAGAACCCATGAAAAATAAAACCCGTGAAAGAGATCATCCTTAACCTCGAGGGATTGCCGATAAAGACTGCCTCATGATGGGCATACTACCTCTTTTTTTAAACCATGCAATGATGCATGTGATATAAGAATCTATATAGAATAGAGTGGGAGCAAATTGAATCAGGTGGCTATACGCTCAGATGCTGCATTGTAGAACAGCTGTTTGTGCAGAGGGTCAATATGCCTGTTTTTACTGCAGTTTGAGTACTAATTATTACATTTGCTGAAGGACTGCATATTTATATTGTATATTATGGTACCACCTGGAATCTCAAACTTAGGTCAGGTCTCCATTGTACAATGACATGGCACGAACACATAATAAGAAAAAACAGTTTATAATCCCTGATCCTAAACATTTTAACATGCGTGCTTAACTTTAGTAGCCTGAGATGACTATTCATGGTACTAAAGTTAAGCACATGTGTGTTTGCAGGATTGGGGCCTAAGTAGACAAGACAGATAGAGGGTGGGAGACCATATTTATCCTGATTTCACAGATGAGGAAAACTGAAGCACAGAGAGGTTAACTGACTTGCCTCATGACTGGAATATTGGTATAGAAGGATGTAGTTCGTTCAGGAAGGACAGGCAGGGGAAAAAGGGAGGAGGTATTGCATTATACATCAAGAATGTATACACTTGTTCTGAGGTGCAGAAGGAAGTGAGGTGCAGACCAGTTGAAAGTCTCTGGATGATGATAAAAGGGGGGAAAGAGGGGCAATGTCATGGTAGGGGTCTTCTATAGACCACCAAATCAGGACAAGGTAGTGGATGAGGCATTTCTAGAACAAATAACAGAAATATCCAAAGCACAAGACTAGTGGTAATGGGAGACTTTAACTCCCCAGACATCTGTTGGAGAAGTAATATGGCAAACCCAAAATGTCCAATAAGTTCTTGGAATGTAGTTGGGACAAAGTTTTGTTTCAGAAGGTGGAAAAAGTAGCCAGGGGAATGGCCATTTTAGACTTGCCTCTGACTAACAGGGAGGAGTTTGTTGCAAATCTGAAGATTGGAAGCAATTTGGGTGAAAGTGATCATGAAATAATATATTCATGATTCTAAGAAAAGGAAGGAACGAGAGCAGGAGAATAAGGACGGTGGGCTTCAAAAAACTTTTTAACAAACTCAGAGAACTGGTAGATAAGGTCCAATGGGAAGAAAATCTAAGGGGAAAAGGAATTCAGGAAAGCTGGCAGTTTCTCAAAGAGACAACATTAAAGGCACAACAGCAAACAATGCTCACGTGAAGGAAAGATATGAAGAATAGTAAGAGACTAATATGGCTACATCAAGAGCTCTTTAATGACCTGAAAACCAAAAAGGAATCCTACAGAAAGTGGAAACATGGACAAATTGCTAAGGAGGAGTACAAAAGAATAGCAGAAGCATGTAGGAACAAAATCAGAAAGGCAAAGGCATAAAACGAGTTTTACCTAGAAAGGACCTACAAGGTAAAAAGAAGAAGTTATTTAATTGCATCAGGAGCAAGAGAAAGATGAAGGAAAGTGTAGGTCCTCTACTTAGCAGGGAAGGAGAGCTAATAGCAGATGATATCAAGAAGGCTGTTGTGGTTAATGCCTATTTTGTTTCAGTCTTCACTAAATAGGTTAATTGTGACCAGATAGTCAACACAGTTAATATTGACAACAAGCAGGAAGAAACACATGCCAAAATAGGGAAAGAACAGGTTAAAGAATATTGAGATAAGTTAGATGTATTCAAGTAGGCAGATGAAATTCACACTAGGGTACTTAAGGAACTAGCTCAAGCAATCTCAGAACTGTTAGAGATAACCTTTTGAGAACTCATGGAGGAAGGGTGAGGTCCTAGCGGACTGGCAAAGGGCAAAAAAAGTCCCTGTCTTTAAAAAGGGAAACAAAGAGGACATAGGCTGACTGGTCTATAATTCTAACTTTGATACCTGGGACAAATTATTGAAAATTCAGTTTGTAAGCACCTAGAGGATAATAGGGTTAAAAGTAATAATCAACATGGATTTGTCAAGAACAAATCAGGCCAGAACAATCTAACATCCTTCTTTGACAGTGCTACAGGCATAGTGGATTGGGGGTGAGGTGATGGGGAGGAGGAGGAGGAGTAGATATAACTTATCTTGATTTTAGTAAGGTTTTTTGACACAGTCCCACATGACATTCTCATAAGCAAACTAGGGAAATATGGTCTAGATGAAATTAGTATAAGGTGGGTGCAAAACTGTTTGAAAGAATAGTTTTCAGTGGCTTGCTGTCAAACTGGGGGGACATATCTAGTTAGTCTTGGAGGGGTTAGTCCTGAGTATGGGACTATTTGATATTTTCATTGATGTCTTGGATAATGGAATGGAGGGTATGCTTGTAAAGTTTGTATATGACACCAGGCTAAGAGGGGGTTGTAAGCACTGAGGGGGACAGGATTAGAATTCAAAACAACCTTGACAAATTGGAGAATTGGTCTGAAATCAACAAGGTGAAATTCAATAAAGACAAGTGCAAAGTACTACACCTAGGAAGGAAAAATCAAAGGCACAACTACAAAAGAGAGGATATCTGGCTAGACAGTAGTACTGCTGAAAAGGATCTGGGGATTATTGTGAATCACAAATTGAATATGAGTAAAAAATGTGATACAGTTATGAAAAAGGCTAATATTCTGGGATGTATTAACAGGAGTGTTGTATGTTAGACATGGGAGATAATTGTCCCATTCTACTCAGCACTGGTGAAGCTGCAGCTGGAATTCTGTGTCCCGAAAGGATCTTGTGTTCAAGTTTTTCCTCTGCCCTTCAGAATCTTTTAAAGATAATGTAAGAGCAGCTATACACAGGCCAGCAGAAGGAGACCAAAACAGAAAGAGCTATACAAGGAGAACAATACCAAGAGTATACAAAGCCAATAATATGAAGCAATTGTGAAAAAGGCTAATATTCTGGGGTGTATTAATAGGAGTGTACTATGTAAGACCCAGGAGGTAATTGTCCTGCTCTACTCAGCACTGGTGAGGCCTCTGGAATATTATGTCCAGTTTTGGGCACCACACTTTAAGAAATATGTGGTCAAATTGTTCCAGAGAGTCCAGAGGAGCACTACAAAAATGATAAAAGATTTAGAAAACCTGGCCTATGAGGAGAGGTTAAAAAAACGGGGTATGTTTAGTTTTGAGAAAAAGAAGACTGAGGGGGGGGAATCTGATGAATCTTCAAATAAGTTAAGGGCCATTATAAAGAGGACTGAGATCAACTGTTCATTGTGTCCACTGAAGGTAGGACAAGAAGAAATGCACTTAATCTGCAACAAGGGAGATTTAGGTTAGATATTAGGAAAAACTTTCCAACTATAAGGATACTTAAGGACTGGAATAATCTTCCAAGGGAGGTTGTGGAATTTTCATCACTGGAGGTTTTTGAGGACAGGTTGGACACCACCTATCAGGGATAGCATAGGTTTACTTGGTCCTGCCTCAGCACAGGGGGCTGGACTACATGACCTTCAGAGATCCCTTCCAGCCCTACATTTCTAAGGTTATATATGTCTTGTCTCTCTCACATGCTTTAGTCTCCCTTTTTCTGTATTTCTGATTCTATATATTTTGAGTTGTTTGCTTTGAGCAGTGCTTTGCTATGCATTATACAGTGTTTATGGTATACATAAGACACACTGAACTTTGTTTGTCCACTCCCTGGGGCAGTAAGGCCTGATCTACACTGCCACTTAAGTTGATGTAAGTTATGTTGACCTAACGCGGTGTCTCCCACCGACTTAGCTTCTGCCTCTCTAGGAGGTGGAGTATTGAAGTTGACGGAAGAGCGCTCTGCCATCAACTTATTGCGTCTTCACCAGACCCGCTAAATCAATGCCGCTGCCAATTTAGGATGCCAGTGTAGACAAGCCCTAAGAGACAGAACTGCAAAGATCAATCTAACGTTTTGATGTATGCCTGGTGCTCTCTGGTCACCAACTTGAAAAGCAGCTTTTTGGAATGGCCAAAAACTGAAACACCACAGTACAATTACAATAGAGGTTCAAGTCCCTAAACAGCAGGGCACTCTTACTTTAAAGGTGGATGCAAGTGTCTCAGTTATTTTTAATCTTTTAGAGGTGGAAAAACCCCAGCCTTGGGCTGTAACTGCCCTTCTTTAAGCAATTTGTCCTGAATTGGCACTCTCAGTTGGGTCCCGCCAGAACCAGCATCGTTACACTCTTATTCATTACCCATAGTGAATACACAACAAATGTATGTGAAACAGCCTAACGTGTTGTTGTTTGCCACAGTGCATAGATGGTGATGAGCACTTGGAATCTCCATCTAGGGCTTGGTTCAGCAAACCTTCACACATGTGACTTTGAAGTCAAAAGAGACTACTCTGAATGCACCTGTTAAGAAATAGGTGTGGTTCCCCACATCAAAGGCGACAAGAACATCTTTTTGTTAAGTGTTCATTAGATATCAGAGGTGCATGAGAACAAAGGCTTGTATTGTATGTATGTGCACAACTTTCTTGGTGTGTGAACAAACATTACAATAAGGAAGGCTTAGTTTTTTACAGAACCTGTTCTGTAAGGGCTAGTCTACATATAATTTTTGTACTGATTTAACTTAATTGGTTTAGAAATTGCCATAGTTAAATCAGTGCACGAACATAGCTTTAGTAGTAAAAAAGGTGCTTATATTGATTTCAGGGCTTGAGTCATGCCAGAACATTCTGGAGCACTGTTCCAGTACTTTTGATGCTATCACTTATGATAAGGTGGCTGGATGGTTTATACCCATCCCCCCGCTGCAGAGGGTCTGTGATACTGTCCTCACTGGCTCTGGGTAGAGCTGAGTTTAACAGTGTGTTGGAGGTACGTTCCTCTCACTCTCTCCATCCCGGGATGGAGTGGAGGAAGAGCGAGGATCTTCGGCCCGTTTCCGAGATGCACCAAGGAGTTGGCTGGAGACCAATGCTGCTGATGGATAGTAACGTAGAATTTGGTGCCTTTGTGGGTAAGTATAACAAAGTAGATTGTGAATGTCCTGAAGTCATTAGTAGCTGCTTTTATCCTCTTGCTTCTGGCTCTGCTTGCCTGGCTTTCACCCAGCCTTGTGTTGAAAGTGGAGGATATGTTAATTGTGGTTTTATTCATGATGAAGATGACACTAATGATTAAAACTGCACAGCAGAGTTGATACATATGATGAGCAGTCCTCTGAGAACAGTATCCAAAAGAAGCTACCTCTGTCATCCAGCAACCAAGCATCAACAGTAAACTGTGACCCAAGTGGTGGTTCACATGAAAAATTGAATGTTAAAGATGGGAGGAGCCTCTGAGGGTGTCGGAGTGCAGTGTAGCCCCTGACAGGTGGTGTCAAGGTGTACGGGGTAAGATGAGGGGCAGTGCGGAACCTGCTGCCATGGGGCTCCTGGGGCTCCCGAACCCAGAAAAAGCTGCCCCACTTTGCAGTGCTATCACTTATGAGTGATAGTGTTGGACATGCGTTCCTGCACTACTTTTTTTAAGGACTCAAGCACTGGTCAATTTAGAAACACTGCTTAGCTATCTTAGTACAAAAACTGTGTAGGCAAGCCCTATATCATAAGCTTAACACTGCTTTTCTGGTTACTTGTTCAAAAATGTATGTGATGCAGAAATACTGAAGATAGAAGACAGTGCAGTAAGCAGTTCTCTAGAATACTAGTTCCCAAACTTTTTTGTCTTGGACTATGTCTATACTAGCACCCCTGACCGACATAAGTTTCACTGACCGAAGCGCTGGTGTGGACAGTGTTATGTCAGCAGGAGATGCTCTCCCACCCATATAGCTACTGCAACTCGTGGGGGGTGGTTTAATTATGCCGATGGGAGAGCTCTCTCTTGTTGGCATAGAGCGGCTACATGGGAGACCTTACAGTGGCACAGCTGCAGCAGTACAGCTGTGCTATTGTAAGGTCTATAGTGTAGACATAGCCTTACATACTCCTTTTTGTGCACATTTATTTTGGGTCTCAATAGCCTTAAGTTATTTTACTACAGAGTTGGAAATAATGTATTCATCCTTTTTAAACATCATGTTTTTAGACAGTGAATCAAAAAGAGGCACAATGGAAGCAACCATTATTGTTGTTTATGACTCTTGTGTTACTCAAATTATAAGCATTGAATGACGTGATGTATTTTGGTAAGCCGCTGAACTATGTCAATGGCTTGACTTTTTAACTTGTCTAATTTAAATTCAGAGTTCCTTCTAATCTTTATCTGGATTATTGGAGAACATTGTTAATGGGCAGTGAGAGGCTCTTGGTGTGTGTGTATGCATTAATTAAAGGGCAGCGGGAGGCTCTGGACATGCATGTTTAGTACCAAACGTAACGTGAATTATGTGTGGCAACAGAATAAGTTATATGATGCTGTATGTCAAAATGTATAGAACATTCATTGTGGATAGACCACTTGATGCAATTTTCTTTCCTAACCTGTAAAATTCTTCTGTTCTGAATCAGTCACTCTTCATGAGATTATATTGTATTCGTATTCTAAAGAGTGCTTCAGCTTGAAGCAGGGAATCAGAATTCCAATGATATTCTGCATTCACAAGTTTCTGTGAGCTTGTAATGGAATACTCTGTTAGCATGTGCCTGAAGAATGTCAGCAAGAAGTTGTTGGGATTTTGTTTTTGTAGTGGTTACTCTTTGACAACAAAAGTTTCTGTCTATGCTTTTAAAAGGTTGGTGCACACAGTGAAGTGCTCCTCATGGTGTAAACATGCAACCATATTTAAGATGGCATTGTTCCTATCTGCCTTCCATCAGAAGGCCTTAGGGTATGTCTACACCCAGCCGCTAGTTCGGTGGCTGGGAATCGAAGTTCTGGGTTCGACTTATCGCATCTTGTCTGGACGCGATAAGTCGAACCAGGAAGTGATCGCCGTCGACTGCGGTACTCCAGCTATACGAGAGGAGTACCGCGGCGTCGACGGGGGAGCCTGCCTGCCGCGTGTGGACCGAGGTAAGTTCGAACTAAGGTACTTCGAACTTCAGCTACGTTATTCACGTACCTTAGTTCGAATTGGGGGGTAAGTGTAGACCAGGCCTTAGACTGGAACAAGGGAATATCCAGTTAAGGTATACTTTTTTATCATGTTTTACCCTCACTCATCACATTTCCCACTTTAGTGACAGATTCCACCTTTCTATAAATGTTCTGTATGCGTGTGTGTGTGTGCGCGCGCACTACCCGTCCACACTGGCAAGGCAAGTAGAGCGCTCTGACTCCACGGCTACAGCGCTGAGAGGAATAACGTTTGCTGCGCCTTGGCTACAACGCCCGGGCATCAGCGTGAACGAGGTGTTGCATTACTGCACTCTGATTGGCCTCTAGAAACGTCCTGTAATCCCCTTAAGTTAAGTGGTTGCTCTTGTCATTGTTTTGAACTCCTGTAGGAATGCAGAAATGTCCTTTCAAAGCTCCATTTCTGACAGCCGACATGCAAGCCGTTACTGTGGAATGCTGTGTGTGTGAGGCGGGCAGGAGAGGGAGAGGTCTGCTGCTGTCTGAACTTACAAGACAGCATGCTGACATGCTCTCAGCCCCCCAAAAACCCACTCTCTCTCCCCCCACGTACACACAACACACTCCTTGTCACACTCCACCCCACCCCTCCCATTTTAAAAGCACGTTGCAGTCACTTGCATGCTGGGATAGCTGCCCATAATGCACCACTCCCAATGCCGCTGCAAATGTGGCCACACCAGTGCGCTTGAAGCTGTCAGTGTGGACAGATTGCAGCGCTTTCCCTACTGCGCTCCACGAAGGCTGGTTTAACTCAAAGTGCTCTACATCTGCAAGTGTAGCCATGCCCTTACTTTACTTTTGTAAACTGCTTTGAGATCAGTGGATAAAGTATGTAACAGCTGATTTTTATTATTGGATGAGTTGGAAGTAAGATATGAGATGCCAAAATATTATGTAGATTCTTTTTTAAAAAGGGATGCAGAAGCTGTGTGAATTTTTAACTTCTTAAAAATATTTACAGTTTTTAGGGGAATGTTTCAAAGTCACCAACTGGTATTCAGACTGTGCTTTTTAAATTTGCTCTATGGCTGTCCCAAATAGAGCTATTATTAGTTTCATGAATCTGCCTTCTTTTCTTAAACCAAAATGATGCACCATCACTGAAAATCTTAAGTATTAGGTACATCTTAATATTAGGTATACCCTGCAGCCTAGGAGAGCAGAGAGCAGGATTACAAAGGGGACAATAAAGAACCTTCTCTATATCTCGGCTTGGAAGGATTTTTCTATCGGTAAATGTCTATTTCACCATACACACACAAACTGACGAAAAACTATTTCCATTGGTGACAGAAATTTACATATAGGCAAAGGAAGAAAAATGTTGCCTGAGAATCTGTTAGTCAAAATCTAGTGATTTAGACTTTTCAGTTAGGCTAAAAAGAGACTAGTGAATGAATAGTAAAAACAGGTATGAATTGTTGATTTAAGGATATTTACTTTGTCTATTTTGACGTATGATGTTGAGGAGCTGTGTTTTAATGATTTACAAAGGTTTAACATTTTGAATCTCAATGTCTACCATCATTAAATAATTATCTGAACGACCCCATAATTTCATGGAACTATGAAAATTTAAAATATAAAAATTAAAAAAGTCTTAAAACCCATCAGTTTGTGGAACTGTGAAAATTTAAATAATAAAAACTGAAAAAAATGCTTAATAAGGAACATCAATATTATCAGTCAAAATTGTGAAAAAGTAAAAATAGAATTCTGCCAAATATCTTAGGCTATGTCTACAATAGGAGTGCTTTTCTGCTATCACTAAATGAATATACTATGCTGGCAAAGTGCTGTTAGTGTGGACGCAGCTATACCAACAGAACTGCACTTTTGCTGGTATAACTTGTTCTAGCACAACTCCTCCCCCCCGGAGCAAAATAAGCTATACTGGCAAAACTGCATTCTAAGGACTTTTACCAGCACAGCTATGTTGAGTCACAAATCACAGCTCTTCACACCCCTGATATACATAGGTATGCCAGCAAAAGTTTATAATGTAGACTTGGCCTTAGCTGTACCATTGTCTAGAATTTTCTCCAAACTCCTGGGAGTTGACACTCACAACGTACTTATTTTTTTCTATCCTGAACTCCCTTTTGTGACTGTGCTGCCTCCCCTGCCCCCCTCCCCCCACCAACTGAGTCAAATTCTAGTCTTAGATTCGCACAACTTTTTAAACGTTTCATACTGGGGCACGCATTGTACTCATTTGGAAGTTTATCTCTCCTCTTTTCAAAGGATTGTAAGCCATTGGGCCAATCTAACCAAGAAATAACATTGTTATCTGGCAAAATAGCTTCCTCAAAGTCCAGGTTGCAATAAAATATTCATTCTATGTTCTGTGGTTTTTGTTTTTTTCTGCTCCACTTTCACAAATTTCCTCAAAACTAAATCAGCCTGAAATTTCACTGGTGTGTTCTTATGCCATGACAAGATGTATTCAGAAGAGTTGAATCAGAAAAGGTGTTTTGGAGATAAAGTGCTCAAAAAATGAGGCTCTCACTTCTAGGGAATTTTTTTAAAATTTAACTTAGTTTGCTTTGAGAAAATAAACTCCTGACCTTTTAATCTAAAGCAGGGATGGGGAACCTCCGGCCCGCAGACCGGATCCTGCCTGCTGCTTCCCTTTGTC
The DNA here is from genome assembly GCF_002925995.2 of Terrapene triunguis. Lineage (NCBI taxonomy): Eukaryota > Metazoa > Chordata > Testudines > Emydidae > Terrapene > Terrapene triunguis. The sequence goes on from NW_020664436.1 coordinate 54,618,961, forward strand.
TGGCCCGCGGCAGGTCTCCACACCGTGGGCTGAAAGCCCCAAGCCTTGGTGCCCCTCCGCCAGGCTGGAGCCGTGAGCACCAGCTTGCTAGCATGTCTCTGCGGCCCCTATGTGGAGGGGTGATCAGGGAAGCTCTGCGTGATGCCTCCGCCCCCCAGCACTGCATCCGCAGCTCTCATTGGCCGGGAATCGTGGCCAATGGGAGCTGCGGGGGCAGCGCCTGTGGGGGCAGGCAGCGCACACTGTGTAGAGCCGCCTGGCCTCTCTGCCTAGGGGCCGGATGTGCCGGCTGCTTCTGGGAGCAGTGTGCAGCCAAGGCAGGCAGGGAGCCTGCCTTATCCCCGCTGCGCCGCCCACTGGGAGCTGCCTGAGGTAAGCGCCGCCCGGCTGGAGACAGCACCCCAAACCTCCTCCCGCAACCCAACCTCCTGCCCCAGGTTGGAACCCCCTCCCACAGCCTACCTCCCTCCCCCCCACACCCTAACCCCCTGCCCCAGCCCAGAGCCCCCTCTCGCACCCCGAAGCTCTAATTTCTGGCCCCATCACAGAGCCTAGGGGAAGCCCTGAGCCTTCGTACCCCCACCCCCACTACGGGGCTGTGTGTGGCCCCCGATTGATTTTTTTCTGTGGGTCAGTGGCCCCGATAGAAAAAAGGTTCCCTACCCGTGCTCTAAACTGAGGACCGATTCTAAAAGCACTAACTATCATGAGTAGTCCTGAGGATGTCAGTGGGATTCTGCTGATGTCTAGTTCGACTAATAGGTTCTCTCCCCAGTAGTAAATGTTTGAAGAACGAGTGCTAACGCTGTATTGCAGTAATCATAAACAGGCAGGAGCTCTTGAAAATTGAAGCTCTATGCTGAGTTCAATCTGTACTTTATGGTCTACATTGCTAAAAGTATTGCTTCTGCTGTCATTTTTTGTTCTGCTTCTGAAGCACTGATAGTATATAAATATATCTTCTACTACTGTTTGTACAGTAACTAGCACAATAGGGCCCCATTCGTGGTTGGTCCTTATGCTCTACTGTAATAAACATGAGCAACAAAAATGATAAAATGTTTAGAAAACCTGACATATAAGGAAAGGTTAAAAAATGGGCATGTTTAGTCTTGAGAAAAAAGGATTGAGGGGGAACCCGATAATAGTTTTCAAATATGTTAAGGGCTGTTATAAAGAGGACTGTGATCAGTTGTTCTCCATGGCCACTGTTGGTAGAACAAGAAGTAATGGGCTTAATCTGTAGCAAGGGAGATTTAGGTTAGATATTAGGAAAAAAATTCTTACTATAAGGGTAGTTACGCTCTGGAATTGGCTTCCAGTGGAGGTTGTGGAGTCCCCATCACTGGAGGTCTTTGAGAACAGGTTGGACAAAGAACTGTCAGGGATGGTCTAGGTTTACTTGGTCCTGCCTCAGCGCAGAGGGCTGGACTACATGATCCCTTGAGGTCCCTTCCAGCCTACATTTCTACGGTGAATAATAATTATGCAGCAAAGAGCCTGAATATCAGTATCCATGTTCAGTGTTTCTAGCTGGCTCCATAACTGTGCCAGAATAGTGGTGGGCTCTCTATTCTCCCCGCATTACCTTTACCGTATTAAAGCATCTGTAAACTAAGCTGTGGTTGTTAAATACTTTGAAGTGTATGTATGTAATGAACGCTTGTATAAGTCTAATTTTCAAACATGACTCCTGTAAACTGCTGTCATTTAAAATAATGTGCAGAACCTGCATTTCCATGCATAGACTGTCATTTGCATGCAAAATAGGTAATCACACACGCTACATGTTCAGACCCTTTTTATAGCTGCAATTAACTACAGTATTTGGCGTTTTGGTATGACCTGATTAAAAATGCTCTTATAGTATGGGCTATTGGCAGTTTCCCATTTTTAAGTATTTTACCTTTTTATTATTGTTTGGCTCTTAAGGCAAGTATCTTCTGCATTCTGTTTTATCTTTCAAGTTTTTAGACACTTTTTTTTTTGTCCTACTCTTCACAAGGAAGCAAGAAGTGTGACAGGAAGGTGTGATTTTTAATTTACACCAGAGTTCTCAGCAAATAATGACTTTTCACACCCTGTTATTGCAGCTTAGCCTGGGGGAGGAGTTGTATGGCTACTGTTGTCATATCAAATTAAATCCACTCTTGTAATTCAGAAAGACATTCCTTTTTAATTTAACCCTTTTCAGTTTCTGAAGCATATTGATCTTAGATGGATGAACTTTAAATTATTTTAATGATTTAAAAACTAATGAGGTGTGTGGGGGAGAGAATTATTATTGAAGCATGTAACATGTAAATGCCTATTCTCAAGCTTGGTATGTTTTTTGCCCTCCTACAGTATGACAAATTGTGACTCTCATCCTACAATGAACTTTACATGGGCAGACCCTCGTACCTTCATGGAGTTCATTGCAGAATCAGGGCCTTATGTATGTCTGCATTGTAAGAAAATGTTGGGTCTAGTATGTCTAATGTCCCATGGAAGGAAAATGATTAGCCCACCCAAAAAGTTCTCTTGAGTCAGCTAATGTTTTTGCCTCTCTGACTACTTAGAAACTAATTCTCTAGCTCTTCGAAATTTGCCATGGCATTCAGCGAGTGCTTGACTTCCATGCAGCAGAGCCAAATTACATCAATTTAGTATTAAAAAAAAATTAAAAAAACACTCATGACAGTGGTGTCTTTCTAGAGTTTTAATTGTAAAAGAGTCATAAAGATGGGAAGGCAATTTCTCTGTATAAGCACATCATATCTTTCCAGTGCAGTTGTTCATTTTTTCATTTAATTATTTATTTACTTACTTACTTAAAGTTACTGACCATCTTGGGCATTTTAAAACCAAATTAAAAGCAGATTAAATAAATCAATAAAAATAAAATTAAGAATCTTATTTCAAGCTATTATGGAGGGAGGGATTGTAATGTTTAAGGCATTTCAGTTGATGGCCTTTAATCTGTATAGGCCTTTCTTTTAAAAATTAAAAAACAGTGCAAACTCCTAGTGATGTTTTGGGGTAAGAAGTGACTTACCATGGTTTGGTTTACCTTGGTTTCAAATAAGTAGATCAGAGCAGACATGCTCTTTAGAGAAGGACTATATGGCACATGGAATATAAAAATACTTGGGTACAGCAAGTAGGATGCCTAAGGACTCGATTCTGGATGGTGCTGAGTCCCCTCAGTCCCATCAAATAGGAGTTGAAGGAACTGAGTCCCTCCTAGAATGGGCCCTTCTATTTGCTCTAATATCATTATGATCCATGTGACATGCATTTCGTACCAATAGTTTGAGCCTGAGAGAGAACGTGGGAATGGTGAACAACAAAAGTAGTCTGCCCCTCCCCTGGATTTTCCAGAGGCTTTTATTGCCCTTAATTGTTTGTAATCAAGATTTAAGCGTTCACTTGACTAACTGCTTGGTAGTGGAGAGAGGGTTAATGTGCTCGATTTACTATAAACATATATGTGACAGACTCTTATCTGATCTGTTTTTTTTTTCTGTAAAATGTCAGCCATTTCCTGATGAGCGTGGTGGTGAATTTCACACCTTTCTCTTCTTTGTGTGGAAACCTGGGAGTTAATGGTACAGGATCAGGTAGCATTCTGTGTAATAAAGAATGAGGTTTTTTGTTAGAGGAACAGAGGGAAATCAGGGAGGAAAAGAAGGGGAGGGGAAGAAAGAAGGAATTGGAAAAATTGGCTGCTTGAAATAGATATTACTTTAGCAGGTAAATAGCAGCTTTATTTCTCAATACATGTTTTTACTCAGAGCATGTAACACTGCCTCAGAAAGACTGAGCATTCTGTTGTCTTGGGAAGCTGACTCTGGAGTGGAGCATAAAAATAAAACATTCCTTTATTTTCATTCCACAGTGGAATTTTACCATTGCAGCACCTGAAGATGGAAAGTTGGTCAGTTGATGAAGTCTGCAACTGGTTGATGCAGAGAAATTTAGGAGAATTAGTTCCTAAGTTTCGTGGTAAGTCTTTTTTGTTAAATGTATATTTCCTGTCTCTCTGCTTGAAAAAAAGTATAGTCTGTTTTTTAATTTCCACCTTCTAATTTCTTGTTTATGGATAGTATTCAGTTTTGTTTATGTTTGTATTTAATTGCCGTTGGGTAACTTCAGCTTTTAACAGAATTTATTAGGGAGAGGACTGGCTCAGACCTGATAAATCAAAATGAGGTTGTAAATTTATTATGAATAGTCTGGAAGAACTGCTATGAGAGGGACTGAAAACCTATAAACATATACACCTTCTAGGAACAAAATTGGGTTTACTAGCATTTGTTTAGGGCCATTTTAATATTTAATATCTGTGTTTGTAGTGATGCAACTTCGATATGTAAAAGTTTGTTTTATGGTACTGTACAAAGGATTGAGAGAGACTGGCACTCAACCATGCTGTGCAATCTCTAAAATGTTTTCCCTCATTAACAAAATACCAGTATATTGTAAATAAGCCTGCCTTAACATATTAAAATATCCAGTTCGTCAATTGCTTTGTGTCTAAGGCACAGAATTTTGTTACTGGAAGACATCAAACCACTAATTTGTAAAATAAGTTAAAATTCTTGCCCAGCTTTTTGGAAGGGATAGTAGCGAAAACAAATGATCTTGTGTTACAGTTGATGTTGAAGAACTAACCATGTTTGCCTTTGAGAACCACCTACCTTGTAACATCATGTTGTATTAGGTATTCAGAATCTTACTACACAGTAATATGTAAGGATATTTTTCTCTTCAATTTTCAGAGGAAGAAGTGAGCGGAGCAGCTCTTTTGGCTCTCAATGATCGTATGGTGCAGCAGCTGGTGAAGAAAATTGGGCACCAAGCAGTACTAATGGATCTGATTAATAAATACCAGCAACAGAATAATGGACTACAATCTTTTACTTACAGTTGTGAAATAACTCCTCCAAAGTCACCAGAAGCAAACAGTGGGTGAGTCTGTCCATGCGTGAAACAAAATATTATTCTGTTTAAGTATGGCTGTAATCTTCCCTCTGTGTTTTCATGCTGGCATTCATTAGCTCCATAGCTAATATGTTATATAGTTAAGTTATATAACTTCTGTACAATTTGAACCCCAGCTGAAATGTTTAATTTAATACTTTGTGGGTTTAGACATGATGTAAATGTTGCTGCACAAGTTGTTATAGGTGGGGCTGATTGCCCTTACAATACTTTGTAATCAGTTGTTTATAACTTTGCCAGACTATAACCATTTTAGCTGAAACATTCCATGCTGGATGTTTGACTTAATTTCTAACCCCCCTCCCCACCCCCCCCCGCCCAGTCTTCCAAAACAATTCAACAGAGGGTCCTGTGGCACCTTTAAGACTAACAGAAGTATTGGGAGCATAAGCTTTCGTGGGTAAGAACCTCACTTCTTCTTACCCATGAAAGCTTATGCTCCCAATACTTCTGTTAGTCTTAAAGGTGCCACAGGACCCTCTGTTGCTTTTTACAGATTCAGACTAACACGGCTACCCCTCTGATACAAAACAATTCAGACGTTCCTGAGTATGAGGCTGTGGAGAAATGTTTTGCCACTTTAAAAAATTCTGGGGACTTGTCCCTGTTAAAAATATTGTGGGACCTTTTCTTCTAAATGCTCTCGACTCATAGTTTGGAGAGGGGACTTGAAATTTGGCAGAGGGGCAGCCTTTGTGTCAGGGATGGGCCTTTTACCATTCTCGGAAAATCCACCCAAATTTGGCCAGGTTATAAGTCTTTGAAAAATCTCAGTTCACAAATGCTCAATAGAGACATTTTAGAAGATTGTGCCTGCTGAATTTCCCAAAGATTCTGACTGAACTGGGCATGTTCCAGTCCAGGGTTCAACTGGACTTTCCCTGCAATTGCAGCTCTGTACTGCTGTGCGCTGGGCCAGGTTCATCTGTGAGTACCTGAACAGAGAGCACAGTTGACAAGGCCTGTCTCTCCTGTGCTTTCAATGAGCCTTCTGCTGGGGAGCCTGGAGGAGGAAGCTGCCTATTTCGAATGCAGGGAGGACAAGAGCCAGATCTACGGAAGGGGGTAGGGAAAATAGATTAGGACAAGGAGGTGCAGGAAGACTGGGACTTGGACCTGGGGGTGGCAGAGTCTTGGACTTGAGGCTAGTAGGGGGAGGAGAGGGAAAATGGGGTAGGGGCTCAGACTGGGAATTGGGGGGAGGAGGCAGGGAGGTGCTAGGATTTCCTGGTTTTTAGAGATGGTTTAATTATGCTGGTGGGAGAACTTTCTCCCGCTGGCACAGAGCAGCTATATGGGAGACCTTACAGCGGCACAGCAACAGTGGTACTGCTGTGCTGCTGTAAGGTCTCTAGTGTAGACAAAGCCTAAGTGAGGATGGGATTCAGTGGATGAGTCAGGGGTGGGGATGAGACAGGTCCGGAACAGGGACAGGTTGGAGGAGATAGAGCAGAACAGGTCACTCTTTAGCATGCTTGGAAAAGTCTGTGCCCACTTGAGAACACTGCCCTCCAGAGCCTGGAATGGAACTCAAGAATTCCTGAGTGTCTCTGTTCCTCTGGTGTCAGCAAATAGCTATGAACCCCCCCCCCCCCCCCCCCCCCCCGAGCAAAGTGTCCAATCCCTGTCTATTGGTGGTCCAGATAGAGCATGGTACTTTTAATTTGGCCCCCTTGTGCGCATACATTATGATACTGTTTTTAATTGCATGATCACATACTATCCCCTTCGACCCCCCCCCCCCCGCCACTTCACCCTTGCCTCATTCAGTGCACTGCATGGACCTGCTCTGAGGATGATGCAGGGTTGTGTAGCGAAGGATGTTGTCTGTAGAACCCCTGCTTCATTTGTTGCAGAAGTTGGAAGGTGTGTACTGAATGAGGCAGAGAAAGGGTTGTAGTTATAATAATTCTCCCTCATCTCACAGATGTGTTTTGAAAATAAATTCATTAATGTTTGTGAAGCACTCATACTATAGTGATGAGCACCAAAGACCATGAGAAAAAGAATACTGTCTTCATCGCAGGGTATAAATAGTATTCATTAAATAAAGCCTGGAGCCTCACTTTGAGCAATGTGGAGAAAACAAAATATTGAATAGTTGCTCAATAAGTGACCACAATCCATTCTGTGCACTCAGTGAGGCAGAGTCCTGTGGAAAAAATAGTATGTGATGATATAATTAATGATTGTTTCATAAATGGGTACATACAAGGGGGCTGAATAGAGGTTCCACAGGCAATCTTAGTTTTGGAATTTCCTACTTTATGAATGCTTGACTTTGCAACTTTAATAATGTTCTTTTAACATAGTTTTGTGTTTGTGTAATAAATATGTATGCTGCACAAAATTTTTTCAGGAATCCTTTGTTTGACTTTGTTTCATGCTCTAGAAACCAGAATTTGTGCAATCTGTGATTTTGGAGCACTGTAATAATTTTTTTTTACTTTTAACATTGTTAATGGTTTTCCTGCAAGCCACCTTTTGACATAGAGAATCAGATTATTTGGGGGGAAAAACAGAAATGCACAGATCTATTATATAATATATACACGTGCACAAAAAGGATTCATTTTTTTCACTGTTCGCTTGCTGACACTAGACCAGATTACAGAGCCCTTAATTGCATATGGGCTGCACAACCTGGCTTGCTTTTTGCAGCATCCTATGGCAAAGCATCTGCCACACTGTAAGCAATATGTCCTTCATCCTTTCTTCTGCCTCCATTCCTTCTTACATGTATGCCTTTCTTAATGTTCATGGGTGCTTTCTTGGCCTACCACTCTTTAAGTTCTCTTCCTTTCTGTTGTTTGCTGTCTTTTGGTTGTCAGGCGAGAGAGAATGATTTCTAAGAGCAGGCATTTTGTACAAAGTCAGTTTAGCTCCTGCTTATAAAATGAGAACTGCATTAGTTGGATAGAGTACTGTAGGCACCTAAATGAATAGTCACTGTATAAAAATACTAAGGGTAGAGGTGATGAACTTGAACAGAAATACTGTATCTGAAACACGTCCTGTGAAGTCTGGATCAGTATCTGGATCTGGGCTTAATGCCTTGGGCCTATCGCTAATTGTGAGGTCAGAGTGTATCTGCATGTGCACTAGCACCAGAGGAGCTGTTTGCATGGTGTCTTCATGGCCACATATGGAATTTCATACATCAGTTATCTGTAGACTAACTGCTCCCAAGTTCAGTTGGGAGCCTGAAGCCACATTGAGAAGATATCTGGTTGCTCTGACTTAAGTGAGTGGTTTGAAAAAATGACTAGGGAAAATGAAGAGGCCCACTGAAAAGGAAATCTGCACTCAAACATGCCTGTTCTTGAGGTCACTTGTCAGCAACAGGTCCCCATGCACCAGTTTTATTAGTTTGTCCACTACTGTAGATGGAACAGTGATTTTGCACACCACTGCAGACAGTGTTCTTCAGACTTAAAAGATGCTGCAGAGATGGCATGCAAAGAAGTCTTCAAGATCTATATTATAAATAGCTGGAACACTTCTATGTTGCAACTGACGATGGGTCCAGACTTCCCTAATATTCAGGTTCAAGGAAATCTCAAGAACACTTTCTCCAACAATGCTGGAAATGATATATTTACAAATGTTTCAGTTTCAGTGTCTCAGAGGTCTCAATGAGAGCTGCTTTTTTACTGTTCTTAGCAGAAGGTCCAGTCTGATGTAGGATAGAACAGAATCTGTTATTTTTTTTGGCAGAGCGAAGCAAGGTGCTACCCACTCTCAACTTGATGTCATTTTTCTTTAGGTAATATGATAACTTTTAAACACTGTGTCTGATCAATTCCAAGATTATGGGGAATGTTCTAGGCTGCAATGGGGCAAACCCTACTGATTTCAATGAAAATTGACCTGTGGAAGCCCTTGTATCTGCTTACCAGAGCTATCTGCTTCAGTCAGGTCTGTAATTATCCAAAAATCAAAAAACTGGTTGATGGCAGCCATTAACACCTTCCCAAGCTGAAGGACTTCTCCTCCCCAGGTAGAAAAAAAAGAAATAATGTGGGGGGCACAGAGTGCACATGTCATGGGTGCAAAATGGGGGTGAGAGGAATGGGTGGAGAATGGGGAACACACGGAGCCCCTGGCACAGCAGGGAGGAGTTGCCGGGAGTCCTTGAAAATACAAGTAGTGCCTGATGTGTGCAATGAGCTCAGCCTACAGAAGCAGTGAAGAGGACAGCCCTCTAGGGCCTTGTCTACACTGCCACTTTACAGCGCTGAAACTTTCTTGCTCAGAGGTGTGAAAAAACACACCCCTGAGTGATGCAAGTTTCAGTGCTATAAAGTGGCAGTGTAGACAGTGCACCAGCGCTGGTAGCTACTCCCCTCGTGGGGGTGGTTTTTTACAGTGCTGGGAGAGCTCTCTCCCAGCGTTGGTGCCGCGACTAGACATCCACCTTAAAGTACTGCCGAGGCAGCGCTTTAGCATTGGTAGTGAAGACATACCCCTAGTTTAATAGAGCCTGCCTTACAACACTCTGCAAGTCTCTTGTTTTATCATGTGTTGTAATGGTGAACTGTTTCCTGTATGTTAGAAGACATCAGACACTAAATATAGCAGAAAAAATAATCAAGAAGCTGCTGTATCTATGAAACTTTAAAAATATCGTGATTTACTTCTCTGTAATTACATGTCGTGATTAGAACATCTCTTAGCAATATTTCTTTAGTTTCCCTTTTAAGTTGGCTGGATCTAATGATTAATTTAATTTAATTCATCAGCCACATCAGCGTCACTTAAGGACTATTCAACATGTTAATGTTTTTGCATTTGCTATTTTTGCAACAGGTATTTTGGAATCGTAGAGTATATCTCTTTGTACAAACTTTGCAAAGTGTACAGCTCACCAATGAAATTCCTTCTCTTCCAGCTCCATGGGCATCCAGGTGTTCAGTCCTTTTAGTCCTACGGAGCAGACAGGTTATATCTCTCCAACTGAAAAGTATGATGGTGGATTAATTGACCGAAGAGTGCTAAAGCAGAAGTGAGTTTATAGTGCATTTGCTAATTCTACTTATGTTCTGAAAACAGCATTACATTTCTGTTTTGCTGATGACACTATGAAGTTATTCCACATTGCCAGGAAGTCATATAGACTCCATCAGAAAAGTGAACTGGTCTGTCCCTAAATACTGAAGTACAAATTAGGGATGTAAATAGAATTTTAAAAAAGTAACCATTTAAATTATTAAAATGGTATCAGTTAAACATTTAACCATTAACAAATTCAAACATAGGCACGGGAACTAAGGGTGTGGAGGGTGCTACAGCACACCCCCACATTTTACATGGGTCTCAGCTGCTGGCCCTCCACCCGGGGTCCCGGCTGTGGCTGCCAGCCCTCTGCCCAGGTTCCTGGCTGCTGGCCCCGCACCCAGACCTGGAGAGGGGTAAGGAGGCCGAGGCTGGGGCCACAGCTGGGGGCGGGCATGGGGCTGGGAACGGAGCCCCAGGCACAGGGCCGGCAGCTGGGACCCCAGGTACAGAGTTACAGTGGAGCCCCGCGTAAAACGGGAGGTGCTGTAACACGCCCTGCACCCCTAGTTCCTACCCTATGACGTCAGTTCCATAGCAATGGTCTGGATTCTTAACAATGCGGAACCTAGTTCCACATGCATTATGAAATGGTATTGCTGCGGCGTTTTTAATGTGCACGTTAGACATTTAAACGTTAACTGAATACATTATCGGTAAGACTGATGCTTATCAGTTACCCGGTTAACATTTTACATCCCTAGTACAAATCTGTCTTCATATATACAGGTGTAATTGTGAGATAAACAAGCAGGAATTGGAACACACTTATCTAAGGGCAGACCGGAGTCCTGGTTCAAAAGTGAAGTGGTCTGGTTAGAATTTTTTTTTCTACGTTTCTCATTTGTCAGTCTCTTGTGAAGAGCCAAAGGGAGGAGCTGATCGGCGGGGCCCGTTGGTGGACGGAAGGCGCTGTGGGGAGGGAGAGGAGCTGATCTGCGGGGCCCACTGATCGGTGATGAGCATCCACTATTTTTTTTTCTGTGGGTGCTCTGGGGCTGGATGTCGGTGTTCAGTGTAGATCAGCCCTGAGTGTGAACCTTGATCCTTCAAGCCAAATACTCAACCCTTTTATCCACTTCAAGCAGAGGAGCCATCCAGACTATCTAACCAGCTTTTCTAGTTAGTCCCTTAATGAAAATTCCTAGAACACTGGGTAAATCTACACAACAAATGAAGGTGTGATTATAGTGTGGGTAGACATATCCATGCTAGCTTTAATCTAGCCAGCGCAGGTAACAATAGTAGTGCACATACAGCAATGCAGGCTTCAGCACAGGGTAGCAACTCAAGTATGTACTCAGAGTCCCGGATGGGTTTGTACTGGGGCAGCCAGCCTGTACTGAAGTCCATGCTGCCACATCACAACTTCTATAGTTACTTGCACTAGCCAAATTAAAGCTAGCATAGGTATGCCTACCCATGTTATAATCACACTTCCATTTGCTGTGTAGGTGTGCTCATACATCCTGTTCGACACCTTGGCAACTGGCATGCAGCCAGCATAACCTCCTCAGGCATATGTACATTAAACTTCACTTCTATTAACAAAAACCAACCAAACTACCTGGGAGGGAAGAGGCAGCATGAGAGCAGGGCCTCGAGGGGAAGGAGGAGTCAAGTACCCCTGGAAATCAGAAAGTTGGTGCCTCTGGTTAGGGGTGTAAAAATCCACACCCCTGAGAGGCGTAGCTATACCGACCTAGCTCCAAGGGGAGACAGCACTTGGTTGATGGAAGAATTCGTCTGCTGACCCAGCTATTGCCTCTCAGGGAGGTTGATTAATTACAGTAATGGGAGGACCTTTTCTGTACTGTACTGAGTGACTACACTGAAATGCTACAATGGCACTGCAGGTGTGTCACTTTAGTGTTTTACGTGTAGAAACAGCATTAGGGAGAGATTATAGCTGGTGTTGCTGTGGGTTTGACTGCTGAGGTGATGGTTATTTAATTCTTAAACATAGATTGGGGGTTTAAGAAAAATCTGTTTTGACTACTGATAATTACAATTCAACATAATGTTAGTCTGATAGTTCTGCCAATGTTTATGGGGGCGGTTCTTAGTGGTTTTTCTTTTGTTCATTTTCTTCCAGGACTAGTTCATTTTTTCCTGTTTTTATATATTTGGAGTGTTTAAATTCTGTACATCTTTCTCTTATATATGTTTTCCCCTTACTCGTGGAAACGGCTTCATTTGAACTAGTGTAGTAGTAATATACTGAAAGAGAGAATAGAGTCTTTGGGGTTGCTACACAGGAATTTAGGCCAATATAGTTAAACTGCTATTGTTAAACTGGTCAAAATATAGCATTTTAAATTCACATTCTACCTTACCCAGATAAAACTTCTCTATATAGACAAGCCCTAACAACCACCTTCAAAATATGCTTCTCGATATCACAGAGAGATTGAGGGAGACTCTGTCTAGCTCTGATAGTTTAAACACAAAAATAACAGTTAACTTGGTGTAACAAAAACATAATTTATTTTACCCCTTCTCTTCCTCTATTGAAGAATCATCAAACTGCATTATGCATCCAACTGATTAGCTCAGAGGTCGCTATGGTTAAATTATTTTTTAGAGATTGAGTAAGAGCAAAAAAGTGTGGAGTGTCCAGGGTCTTAAAGTTTTCTTGTGTAAAAATTTGTTAAAGCGGTAGCAATGCTGTTTTGTGAGAACACCCACTTAGGATACACAAAATGCTCCCATGAACACTTTTTTCATAACTGCTTTTCTGTTCGAGTACTAGCTCCTGCACAGCTCAAGGCAGTATGAGATGGTGGTGTTGCTGAGACAGCAGCTGTTATTGTTTCTTATAGTTACCTGAGACTGCTGTGTGAGAGCCCATGTTTTTATTGGCATATTTTCTACATGCAATTTCTGAAGGCATGATTGCCAAATGATATACAAATCGGATCCACTTCTCATGAAATTCCAACTGTTTTCCTTCAGGAATGGCATCCTGATAAATCTTTATATATAAATAAAAAGGTGTTCCATACTTTTTTGTGAGGGGTTGCATAATGGACTTCCTGTCCAAATGCCTTGGAGTGAAATACTCGGCGGTGGGACAGATTTGTGCTCGCTAACAGGATACCACATCACATTTCAAATCCTGCCTGACACACTAATTGAGTGGCTGTAAAAGTGTGAGGAATTTTTTAGATCAACAATTTTACCTCCTATGTGATACAGTTAATAGCTAGTCCTATTGAGGGTAGTTTTGAAAGTGTGCTTTTGGTTGAAGGTGTTTGTCTTCTACTATCAAACATAGGTCTTGCTCTTTAATTCCCCATTATCTGTATGTAGATAGACTATCCTAAAAGAGACTAACACTATCTGAAACTCATTTATATGCATGCTGGAAAAACAAGGGGAAAACTGTTAATCTGAAACATTGTTCCTGTAAATTTTCTGCTGGACTGTTTGTCAGATCTTTCTATGCATTAGGAGTTTATCTGAATAGACTTCTAATTCCTTACCATTGGTACCACTGGCTATCAGAACTATTTCTAATACATGTGGTAATCTAATTATTTTTCCAATTAGGTAGATTTACAGCTTCACCTTTTGCATGATTGTTTACAGCATTTCCAACTCTTTTTTTCTCCTCTTAAAGCCTCAGCTCATTGGAGTCAGTGGTTTATATGAGAATTTCTACTGCTCCCCTCAACTCCCCCCCTCACCTTCCACTTTATCTGAAAGCTTCTAGCTCTTGCAAATGTGACTTCTAGAGGGTCAAAAACCAGAAGACAAATACCATCCCACACCCAAGTTGTTGTCTTAAAAATCATGGGAATTTCAAACAAACAAACAAACAGAGAAAAAATACCTCTATGATTTTTGGGGCGATTGACTCATGATTTTTGAATGCTTGATAGTATTATATTTACCAATCTGATGCGGTCAGCCTGGGGTTTCTTTATGTGGGCCCTTATTGCTCTAAGTCAGATAGCTTAAACCACCTAACTCCCTTTTTTCTAACAAAAATAAATTGAATCCTCCAAACAGCTTAGAGCAGTGGTCCCCAAACTTTTTACCTCGCGCCCCACACTTAACCTCTGTCTGCGCCTCCCCCTCCCAGGGCCAGGAGCAGGGCCACGGCTCTGGGAGGAGGAACACGGACAGGGGTAAGGAGGCCGAGGCTGGGGCCATAGCTGGGAGAGGGGGCGAGAGCAGAGCCAAGGGGCCAGAGGCGGAACTGGGTGACGCTCCCTCCCCACCCCTCATGGGGGCTGGCCCAGACGCTAGCAACGCCACCCCCAAACATTCCTCCGTGCCCCACAGATTGGGGACTACTGGCCTAGAGGAAACATTAAGTGTGTAATGTGGTAATTCCACAAAGATTACCGTAAATAATGAGACTTACAGAAACCCAAAATATATTTGTAAAAGTACTTCTGTTCCAATACACTAGACTTCACTCTCTCTCTCATGGATGCGCAGATATATGTGCTCTCTTTCTCTTCTATAAAATGGCCTGATTAGATGGCAATTCAGCCAGTCTTACTCATGAGGAAAAATTCTTCTCTCCCGAGCCGCCTGCTGCTGCTGCTGCTCTCAAACCAACTCCAAGCACAGAAGGAGCATCTCCTGAGAATGTAAGAAACAAAATGCAATCCTGACTGCCTCCAAAGCAAAGTTGGCTGTGTCAAGGATCAGCCATGTTAGAAACTGGCTTTAAAGCATGGGCGTCATCTGATTAGTTTTGCCTGTATTTTCACGGCCTGTTTTTTTTAGCTGGTGGTTGTAAAATGTGACTACAGTTCCACAAAACTTAACTGAAAGTTAATATTTGTATCTCTGCTATGGTTCCCTCTCCCAACTGTAAGTGAGAGGTTTTCTGAGGGCAGATCTACACTACAGCCTAAGTCGATATAACTTCCATCGCTCAAAGGTGTGAAACCTCCCCCCCAGTGATGCAAGTTTTGTGTTGTCCACACCAGTGCTATGTCAGTGGGAGATGCTCTCTCGCCAACATAGCTTCTGCTTCTTGCTGAGGTGGAGTAATTATGTCAACAGGAGAGTGCTCTCCTGTCAGCATAGCATGTCTTCACCAGGTGCGCTACAGCTGCCGACCGATGTAGTGCTCTAGCATAGACTTGCCCTGAGTCTCTCACTGTGACTGACATCAGCTCTTCCTGTTTCTACATTCAAGAAGAGCTACAATGGGCCAGTGAAGTTAAGTAGAGAAAACATCAGGCAAAATATAGCAATAAATAAATAAGATGTAGATAAGGCTCATCCAACAGCAAGTGGGCCAGAATCTTTTTCTCCTACCCACCTGAAACACTAACACGCCCCTCCCCCCAACCATTACCACCAAGCTGGAGTCTCCATCCTAACCTTCCTGACTATTATTCCATCCTAATTAGTATGTTGGGAATGTGTTGAGTGCAGTGCTGAAGTTTTCTGATGTCCCACCCTTTGGGACAGTTGACTCATTTTAAAATAAATGTTACTAGAAATAATGTTGTTTGTATTGTGGCCATGCCCAGAGGTTCTATCGCTATTGGGAAGGAGGAGAGGGGGCTTTGTTAGATGCTATACAAACATATAGACACATCTTGCCCTGAGGAGTTTACAATCAAAGGTCCTGTTCCTGCAATGAGCTCTGTCTGACCAAGCTCAACGAGCTCTAATTGGAGGCCCACAGTGGGGCTCTATGTAGCTTGCAGGGAGCTGTGTGTTTGGGGTTCATTCCCAAATCAGGGAAAATTGAGAAAAATTAAGAAATTTAAATTAAGAAAAGGGGTGTAACAAACCCATGGAGGGAATGAAGCAAGGAAGACCAGAAACAACATTGAGAGGAACCTATGTTACATAGCCTAGTTATGTGCACAGCTAGTTGGCTTTCAGCCAGCAAAATCTTATTTAAATTATGTAAACAAACAAAATAGATATTGGAAACTGTTCTTCTTTACTCAGATGCCCAGAGGCTTTAAGGGTTATTATTACCAATGTGTATAATATTTTATTCTGTTTCTTGGCTTCTGCTGTACATTGCACAGATGTCTTGAGTGAACTGTCTGCATTGATGCCAAGGTTTTTTTTTTAAATGATCAGTTTCAGCTAACTCAGGAACATGCCTTTGTGCGAAGTACACCATATATTTTGCTGTTGGAGGCTTTTTGGCTGTGTTAATTATGTGCTCAACCATACGATCCAGCCTAAAACCATCCTTGGATAACCAAGGTGACACCACAGGGGAGCAAACACCATAGCTTTTCTTTCAGTGAGACAAAATGTTTCCCATGGCATTGGGACTGTAATTCAAACACATACCTTTTTGTTCAGTTAGTGGAGACAGAACAGCTCAGTCCATAATGACCTTACTTTATGGTATTATGTTCCCAAGAGATGTACTGTGTGGGAACACCCTGAGAATACTATGCAGCCAAAGAGAATTACAGTTATAGCATTTGCTTTACATGACTTTCAAGCATAGCAGAGAGAACGTGAAATAAAATGGGAATCTACAGAAACTGCATCATTACAAACTAGTTAATAGGGTTTATTATACCAATGGGATGCCTTTTTCTGAAGTAAGGTGAGACTTACAAACCCATTCTCAGATGTGTTAACCTGGTCTGTGCCCCAAGATCTTGCAGATATGAGAGAGACTTTGGGGGGCACTATATTGCTCTTGGTGTTAAACTTCTATTTGTAATAGTCTTCTCCTTGTGTGAGGCCTAGACTAAACACACAAGTTACACTGGTTTAACTAAAGTTTGATGTTACACGGGCACAGCTTTGGGCTGGTCTTCACTATGCGGAGATCAACGCTGCTGCAATCAATGCAGCAGGTGTCGATTCAGCGGGTCTAGTGGAGACCCGCTAAATCGACGGCAGAGCGCTCGCCCGTCGACCCCGGTAGTCCAGCTCCCCGAGAAGATTAAGGTAAATCGATGGGAGAGCGTCTCCCATCAACGCAGCGCAGTGAAGACACTGGGGTAAGTCGACCTAAGTTATGTAGCTGGAGTAGCGTAACTTAAGTCTGCTTACCCTGGCAGTGAAGACAAGATCTTTGTGTGTGAACACTTCTGTAAGTAGATAAGCTGTTAGTTGCATCTCTTTCCAGCCAACTCTATTGTTTAATTTAGATCTACTTCACCTATTTAACATAATTGCCCAACTGTGAATTTTTTGTGGTGACTTCATCTAAACATAATCAAGTGTTTCTTCCTTATTGCTCCAGGAGCATGAGGATTTTTCAGACATTGTTTAGAGACTGATGGGGCAAGGTATGAATTTTTCACACCCCTTAGCGACATAGAATATCAGGGTTGGAAGGGACCTCAGGAGGTCATCTAGTCCAACCCCCTGCACAAAGCAGGACCAGTCCCCAGACAGATTTTTGCCCTAAATCCCTAAATGGCCCCTTCAAGGATTGAACTCACAACACTGGGTTTAGCAGGCCAATGCTCAAACCACTGAGCTATCCCTAGCTGGGTTGACCGTTTTAGGCTAAACCAGGCCTATGTTAGGGTCAGTCTACACTGAAAAGTTACATTGCCATACCCACGTCTCTCTCAGGGGTGTGAAAAGTTCACACCTCTCAGTGACGTAGCATTTTAAGTGTAGATGTAGCCTTAGAAACTATTTTAGCTGAAACTGTTTACACATGGCTTATAATTCCTGTTTACAGCCCAAGGTAGTGAAGGCCTTAGGCCTGGTATACACTACAAGGTAAGGTCAACATAAGCTGCCTTGCATTGACCTAGTAGTTCATGTATCTATGCTTAAATTTGTCTGCCACCAGTGTAAATGCCCCATTACGGCAATGCAGTTACACCACCTCCCTGAGTGGTGTTGAGCCATGGTCAACATTCTGAGGTCAACACCGTGCGAGTGACACTGCGTTACCTATGTTAACCCTAACAGTCCTCCAGCAGCTATTCCGCAATGCCCAACACTGTCTGCTTTGGTCACAATTGTGAACTGCATTGGCCAGGAGTCACTGAGACTGGAAGCCACCCAGCCTGCCTTCCCACCTACTCTAAAACCCTGCGATTTTTTGAAATGCCTTTTCCTGATTGTCCAGCTTGGCGAGCACACCTAGCAGCTCTCCCTTGTTGTGTGCAGCTTCCCAGCTGACCAGGAGGGTTCCACGCTCCATATGCCCCAGCCTGGAGCAGATAGGACGTACAGGATCTCCTGAGCCTGTGGGGAGAAGAGGCTGTGCAGGCACAGTCACAGACCAGCTGCAGAAATGTGGACATCTATGAACAGATTTCACGGGGGATGCAGGAGAAGGGGTATGACAGGGATCAGCAGCAGTGCCATGTGAAAGTGAAGTAACTGCAGCAGACGTACCGCCCTGGAGGCCAACAGTCAGTCTGGTGCTGAGCCGCATGCCCGCCGCTTTTATGGAGAGCTGCATGCCTTTACGGAGACTCCACCACTGCCCTGTATGCCACTGTGGATACCTCGGAGGAGCCTGAGTCACAGACTCCTAGTGTGAACAGCGAAGAAGAGGAGGAGGATGGGGGACATGTAACTGGGGGTTCACAGTATGCCGCGAACCTGGACCTGTTGGAGGTTCCACTGCAGTTCAGTCAGTCTTGGCAGCCGAGCACACGTGAGCCTGATGCAGGGGAAGGAATCTCAGGTAAGTGTATAAATGTATTACCCATTACAATAATGTACTGATATCACTCTCAACTTAGCAGGTCAACTTTGCATTAATTTACTCATACTAGAAGAGGCAGAGGTACAGCAAAGAGAGGCAGAGCTGTTATCTGTTCTTCATTCCCCTGTAGAGTTAGGTGGGGTGGGCGATGGGGAGGGAGGGGCCTGGGACCATGTAGAACAGTTTGTTTATGTACCCAGGGATGTCCCTGGAATCCTTCTGAGAGATCTCGATGAATTTTTCATGGAGGTACTCTGGAATCCTCTCCTGAAGGTTTCTAGGGATGGCAGCCTTATTTCTTTCTCCATGGTAAGATGCTTTCTCATGCCCATCAGTGATAACATCAGCAGGCATCATGCAGTAAACATGATAGCAGCATACGGGCCGGGCAGATTCAGGACGCCAGCAGCATCTGTGCTCTCTGAGCCTTTGTTACCCTCAGGAATGAAATATCAGCTAAAATCATCACCACCACGTGTGGAAAATGGGGCCAGTATTCAGTGCCATTGCCCTGTAGTCATAGTTTCATGCTACCGAGCAATTCCCTCCTCATTTCCCTCACCTCTGGTGGGCCATACTCACCATTGCGGTTGCTATGGGTGTCACCGTGCACAAGCACTCCAAGCAGAAGTGTCAATAGGCGTGTCTTGTTTAAAACTTTAGGTGAGCGAGGGAAGGGAGTTCTGAATCTTAGCTTTCGCTTTTCCATTCTGACTATATTGGTAATGGTACCTCTGTGTTTTGTGTCTGTAGCTGCTGCCATTGTGGCCTTTGTTCCCCCACCACATCCCTGGAATGCCAGAGCCAGTTAAGGAGTAGAAAGAAGAGGACTTGGGATGACATCAATGAGATCCTGCAAGCCTGTGCTGCATCAGGCCATGGGCAGAGGGCACGGAGAAGGAAAGAGCAAACAGGAGAAAGTTGCAGCAGGAAAAGGAGCGGGAGATGCACCAGGACATAATGGGGCTTCTCCAGCAGCAAACACAGATGCTGCAGATGCTTGTGGACCTACAGGTTCAGCAGTTGCAAGCTCGCCTTTGCAGTCTGCAGAGAACTTCATTTTAGCACCTTCCAACAGATCCTTTACATTCCACGTGGCATCATCCCTACACCTACCACTTCACACCGTGGGACGTTAAAGACAACCACAGCTTCACATACACTGACCTGTGAAAGCCACAGTTGCTGTATGTGTAGCCAAGATGGACATGAATGTTCTTTTTCATTAATTACGTTTTTTATGTAGTTGATTTTACATTGCACAGATTATTTGTTTTTGCACTGGCTTTGTTACTCAATAAAATATTTTTTGGAAAATAATGGATCTATTAGTTCCCAACATATGCTGCAGAATGCCTAGTGGTAGTGAAAGAACCCACTCCTTGTTATTGTACACTATGACATAATTCATAGGATCAGTGACAAACACCGTAATAATTATAAATGTACAGCAAGCACCACAAAATTAATAGGTTCATTGACCATGTTATATTCATAGATGTGCAACAATAAACAGACAGTTCCTAATGGTCCCCAAAACTGCAGGGCCGGATAGAGCATAGTACACCACCACACATTACTGTGGCTTGCTCTTAAAGCGCTCTTTCAAGATCTCCCTGAGACATACAGCTCTTTGTTGAGCTCTTCTAAAAACCCTTGTGTCTGGCTGTTCAAACTCAGCAGACAGCTGCTCCACCTCTGCCCTTCACCCCATCGGAAACTTCTCCCCTTTGCCTTCCAGTATTATGCATGACAGGCAGCTATAACCCTTGGGATGTTTTTCTCACAGAGATCCAGTCTTGTGAGTAAAGAAACCAACATCCCTTCAATCTACCAAAAGCACATTCAACTGTCATTCTGCAACTGCTGAGCTGGTGGGTGAATCTTCCCTTGGTGCTGTTGAGGTGGCCAGCTTCATGAGTCAGGGGAGCAAAGGGTAGACTGGGTGCCCCAGCATCACGGTTGGCATTTCAACATCACCAATGGTAATCCGCCAGTTTGCAAAGAAAAGTGCCTGCTTTCAGCTTTCTGAACAGTCCTGTGTTCTTAGAGATGTGAGCATCATGCACTTCCCTGATCAAACAACACTTGCATAACCATAGAGAAGTAGCCCTTTCTGTTGACGTACCCTGTGGCAAGGTGGGCTGGTTCCAGGGATGCACATGCCATCACTCTGCTGCAGTTTGGGAGCCCCGTTGCTGCAAATCCATCTGCTATGTCCTGCACATTGCTGAGAGTCACAGTTCTGTGTAGCAGGAGAAGATTAGTGACCCTGCACACTTGCATGACAACAGCTTCCACAGTGGATTTTCCAACTCCAAAACAATTCCCCACTGACCTGTAGGAATCTGGCTTTGCAAGTTTCCACAGTGTGATCGCCACTCATTTGTCCACTGTCAGTGGAGCTCTCATTCTGTTGTCCATGCGACAGAGGGCTGGGGCGAGCTTGGCGCACAGATCCAGGAATGTGGCCTTTCGCATACAAAAGTTCTGCAGCCACTGCTCGTCATCGCAACCCTGCATTACCATGTGATCCCACTTGTTTCTTGGTCTCAGATGTGGTGCTCCGCCATCCGCAACTGATCTGTGAACTCCACCAACAGCCTTGAATTGGTTTTCTCTATGTTCTGCAGCAATCTGCTCTCCATGAAATCATCATGTTCTCCACCGGTGCGGTTCTTCTTGCAGCTCTGCAAATACAAGGGGATCATGTGCCCTGTGCTTGCAACGTTCATGACAATAGTGCTGAGGCTTCATGCTTCTGTCCGTGATGCGGACAGTGAGGAAGGCCCTGTGGTTTCATGGGATTTTTGAAAAGGGTGCAAAAATTAGAAATATAGATGACATTATGGGATGGAGAAAGTTGCATGCTGGGAAGAAGAACCCTTGCTCCTAGCCATCTCTGAACAACTTGTTTCTGCCCTACCACCACGCATTGTCAAAACTTCCCAAAAGACAACGTGCTGGATGGTGGCAAGTTGAGACAAGCACCCCTGTTGAGTATGTGCGGTACCGGTGCAAGGAGCCAAATATGCATGCGCACGAACGAGATACTAATTGTGGTTTATGCTGACATAACTTGCAGCAGCCAAAGTTTGTAGTGTAGACGTGGCCGTAGACGTGGCCTTAGAAGTGAAAATTTCTGTATTATGTGCCAAACCTCAGTCTACTCTATTTCCCTCCCACCTTCCTTAACTGATTATAATCAATCAATTGCTAAATTTTTGTGAATTTAGCACAAAATGTCTTTGAATTAACCAAGGCAGTCTCCTTTTAAGTTACCTTCCATTATTCCTAATACTCCCTTTCCAGGTGGGGAAGAATTAACAGAGCTTTTGTAAAGGGAAATCATGCCTCACCAATCTATTAGAATTCTTTGGAGGGGATCAACAAACATGTGGACAAGGGTGATCCAATGGGTATAGTGTACTTGGACTCTCAGAAAGTCTTTGAGGTCCCTCACCAAACTCTTAAACAAAGTAAGTAGTCTTAGGATAAGAGGAAAGGTCCTCTCATGGATCAGTTACTGGTTAAAAGATAGGAAATAAAGGGTAGGAATAAATGGTCAGTTTTCAGAATGAAGAGCGGTAAATAGTGGTGTCCCGAAGGGGTCTGTACTGGTACCAGTACTGTTCAACATACTGCACTCCTAAATGATCTGGAAAAAGGGGCAAACAGTCAGGTGGCAAAGTTTTTAGATGATACAAAATTACTCAAGATAGTTAAGTCCAAAGCAGATTGCGAAGAGTTACAAAGGGATCTCACAAAACTCAGTGACTTGGCAACAAAATGGCAGATGAAATTCAATGTTGATGAATGCAAAGTAATCCATATTGGAAAACATAATCCCAACTTCACATATAAAGTGCTGGGTTGTAAATTAGCTGTTACCACTGGAGAAAGAGATCTATTGGAGTCATCGTGGATAGTTCTCTGAAAATATCTGCTCAGTGTGCAGCAGCAACCAAAAAAAACTAACAATGTTTGGAACCGTTAGGAAAAGGACAGATAAGACAGTAAATATATATTTATTAATGCACTATATAAATGCATGGTACACCTACAGCTTGAATACTGTGTGCAGTTCTGGTTCTCCCATCTCAAAAAAAAAAAATGTTAGAATTGGAAAAGGTACAGAGAAGGGCAACAACAATGATTAGGGGGATGGAGCAGCTTCCATATGAGGAGAGATTAAAAAGACTGGGACTATTCATCTTGGAAAAGAGATGACTAAGGGCATATGACAGAGGTCTATTAAATCTTGAATGGTGTGGAGAAAGTGAATAGGGAAGTTTACATAACACAAGAACCTAGGGGCCACCCAATGAAATAAATAGGCAGCAGATTTATAACAAACAAAAGGAAGTACTTCACACAGCACACAATCAACCTATGGAAGTCATTGCCAGAGGATGTTGTGAAGACCAAAATATAACTGGATTAAAAAAAGAATTAGATACGTTCATGGAGGATAGGTCCATCAATGGCTATTAGCAAAGATGGTCAGGGGCACAATCATAAGGTCCAGGGGTCCCTGACCCTGAGCCCTTGATTGCCAGAAACTGGGACTGGATGATGGGATGGATCGCTTGATTGCCGTGGCAATTCAGCCCCTTTGAACATCTGTCATTGGCCACAGTCCGAAGACAGGATACTGGGCTAGATGGACCATTGGTCTGACCCAGTATGGCTGTTCTTATGTTCTTATGTAAATATGCTTGGATTCTGAATCTGCAAAGACGTGCATATGAGCAGGGCCGGCTCCAGGCACCAGCCGACCAAGCACGTGCTTGGGGCGGCACCTGGTAAGGGGCGGCCAATCTTGGGGTGGCGGGGGGCGCTCAGGGTTTTTTGTTTTTTTTGGGGGGGGGTTGTTTTTGTTTTGGCGGGGATTCGGCAGCGGCACTCCGGGGGGGGGCGGGTATGGCGGCGGGGCGCTCCGCGGAGGGGGGGCGGTGTTCGGCAGCGCGGCTCGGCGGTGGGGGTGTTTAGCGGCGCTCGGCGGGAGGTGTGTGTGGCGGCGAGAGGGTGGGGGGGCGTGGCGCTCGGGGGGGGGGGGGGGTGTTCATTCATATCTGTTGTTTTGTGCCAAAAGCTATTCTGTGCATGTTTAGTTGGTGAAAAAGTTTGGTTGCCTTCTCCTAGCTCCTGATCTAAGGCACTGTGTATAAAACATTTAACTATTTTAACATCTGAATTGGTTGATTTTATTACATGTTTTGCATGTAACTTTATTCTTAAGTAGAAACTAAGAGAAAGCAAAAAATAATAGGCATCTCTGATCAAACCTAAAACACCAGTGGTTTTTAATCAGTACGGCCATAACTTTTTTTCCTACAAAAACATTTGGCTTATTTTTTTTCCTTGCTTAGTTTCCCACAGGGATAAAAAGAACTATATGAGCATCTGATAATCTTTGATATCTTTAACCCTTTCTTTTACAGAAAAAATATGAAACATGTTTTTGCACGATGTGAAACAGTACAGTGGACAAACTCATACGTTTTACCAGAGTTTCCTTATGATGTCCAATGCATATTAGCAGAAAGGAAATGCCCTGACCACAGCATGAGAATAAGGATTATTGAATTTTTACAGGCAGACATGACAAAATACTTGGAAGGATCACTGTAAGTACAGTAGTTTTTGGATTCACTCTTTTTTTGGGGGGTGCAACTGACTGCACAATAAATTCCCAGATGATGATGAACCAGTCTTTGCAATCTGTAAACTTAAATGGTTAAAGTCATTGATTTAAAGCCCACTGAAGTCAGTGGAAAAAACACTCTTGGTTTTAATGATGGACTTTAGATCAAGCTCTAAAGGCTCTTCCCATGCATTACTTTTAGGATAATTTCTTCTTCATTTAATGTAAATATTTTGGAAACACTGTATCAATTTAACTTGATATCCTCTTAAAAAAACCCACCAGACTTCAAATTGACAAAAAGTGTCTAAAATGCCACCTATTCCTATATTTTCTTTTTATCTTGTTTGAACAGGTACCCAAACAGTCAGCAGTATAATGTTGTCGTCAATGCATTGCTTCAGGCATATCCATTCCTTGATGAGGATGGGAATGGCTTTGTAAGTATCATAATTAGTGCAGTTCTCAGTTTATCTTTAATCTCTATCAAATATGAAACTTTTTTAATCTAGTTGTTTAGAGGGAGACTAATTCAGAGAGAATTAATATCAGTTTGTTTGGTGTTTTTATTTTGCATAGTGCTGCAGCTTCTATTTTAAGTTATGTATCCCAAATAACATACTTAATTTTAAGCACCAGTAATTGCACAGGGTTAATTAAATTACATGCTGTTTATCAAAGCCACTGTCAGATCATACATGCATAAGTACTAATGAAAAGTTACCTAGCTGTTGCTTGCATTGACTTTCTCTATAATATGCTTTTTTTCTAAAAAAAACTGTTAAACATGTGATTGTTTAAAAAATCATGGTGATGATACAGCTATGCCAGGCCAGTGGAAAATTGTATTTGTATGGGGGAGATATAAACATTACATTATGAATATTTTTGGTGTTTGCCTTATGCTACTGCAATGCATTGTGATCATCATTAGTGAACTTGTTTACTATTACCTATATCAAGTAGTTATTGTGTTTATGTATTTTTAAATATGGCAGGAGTAGGTACATTTGGAGTAAATAGCTCAGTAGACCATCACTAGGGCTCTCATGTGGTTACAGCAGGAAGCTGAATGGAAGGAGGAGATGCTGTTAGGTTTGGATGTAATTTTTCATTTTCAGGGTCCAGAAAACAGATCTGCAAAGATAATGTTCAGGCCTGTTGACTTCACATCATTGCCTTGCCATGTGATACAGCACCTGGTAAAAGACTGTGGGAGGTGGAGGAGGGTTTGCTCTGAGAGACACATACATGTCCTCCACAGAGTTATTGCAGAAAATGCAATGTAAGGAAAAATGTGATGAATATCCCAATTCTCCTTTCAGGCTGGGCATTGTGATAGGGAAGTACCACACTGAAGTAAGCAAACGCCCCATCCTGGGAAGGAAAGGCGAGGTAGAGCATCAATGAGCTATATTCTACCCTTATTTTTGCTCAAAATTCCCATTGAGAACCCCCAATAGGAGTTCCATGCCTGGGTCATTGGTATGACATGACCCCATTTGTAAAGACTGACTAGAATCCATTTGTGAGTGTTTCTAAGGTCCCATTTACAGAACTTCATTTTAGGGAAAATTTTAGGAAATATTGTGGAAAATTTTAGGAAAAATTGTATTTAAATGTGGCTCTGAAAGCAACTTTTCCTAACAAATGTAGACATGGCTAAACTGTGCTATAAATCATTTTATAAAACTGTTCTTTGTCAAATCGTTCATCCCTTTCTGCATTGGTTGGGGACATTGCATTAGCAGCCTGCTAGCAAAAACTGTATTTGGGGAGTAGCATAACGCAGACTGAGCAAGCAGCTGAGTGGGGCAGAGGCTTCTGTTTTGGTAATGTGTCTGTTTTATATTTGACATTTCATTCAGTTACTGGGCAACATAGCTGGAAGAAACAACAAAAGCATGCAAGGAAAAGGTTAAATCTAAAGAGTCACAATCTTGCTAATCTCATATGTTAAAAGTTTGAGTGAGGTCCCCCCTTCCCCCCCAATTGATATTTAAAAAGAAAAAAAAAGGTTCTTTTTATTTGCCTTTTGTTTTATGAGCCTATGGGTCACATTTTAATGCAACCATGAGGGCTAGAAGTTTACTATTCTTTAAATGAAAGCAGAGATTCTTAAGTATACCCATGACTCCGGCAGATGGGGCTTTAAAAAAACAAACCAGTTATTGCGAGAATCATAATAATCATAAGAATTTACAACGCTGGATTCATAATACCTAAAAAGACGGTATCGTTGCCTGATTCCTTCTTGGTGGAATCGGGCTCAGAAGAATGGAAACATAATGCTTCTCATGTCACCTCTTCTAAAAATGTTTTGGACAAATGTAAGGAAATAAAGGAGTTGCTGGAATCACCAGTAGTGCTAACACTGATGATTCAAATATCTTATGAGACATCTGAAACAATCAGATAATTGGATTTTCAAATAAGTGAAACTTGTTTCTCCATCAGTTTTGAATATGGGGAATATACTCCTATTTGAGATCATCAGAAACTTGGATAATTAGGGATTACCTACAATCTCTGAAAAGGTGTTGAAAGAGTCTGTGCTAAACATAGCAAAGAAAACAGCCCGAAGGTGAAGTGGGAATTTCAGTACTGGAGGACTCTGCCAACAAAACGTAAATGTAACAATGTTTGTAAAATGATATGTTCTGGCTAAGAGACAGATTATGAAAATAAAACTAAATATATCAACATTTGAAATTGGGGCTGCTAAAAGGCATACAAGTAGGGAGCTTGCAGCAAGTTTGTATTGACAGTTGGTCATGTTGTTACGGGGCTGGGTAAGGGAGGTGGATGGAAAGGGTACACCAAACAGAACCTGAGCAGTAGACCTCAGGGAATAATAGCACAAGTGCTAAGGCTGGCAGATAAAATGTTACCCAGAAGACTAAAAGCCATTGTAAACTAATCTGTCAAAGACTCTCTGACTTCATTTATCTAGATTTCTCAACTGAGTTACAGGAAAAAAGTCTATTCAGTCTTTACAGAAAACTGACTAAAAGTTACAGGAATTCGATTTTGTTCTCCTATAACCAGTGCTATGTGTATCTCCTGGCACAATGGACTCAGATTCTGTAGGAGGTATTTTTTTTCTGTTCTGCAAATGAAACGCCAAATTCCTCTGCAATGTTAATTAGGTTATCCCCCCCGCCCCTCCCCCCCAATACATTGCTAGGTCGCAGCTATGGGCCCCAGCTCCTGGAGTCATGCAATTTATCAAATAATATATTTTCACTTAAAAAAAAATAAAATTCTACTCCACCTGGTTGTGGAGATAAATTTGAAAACATGACCCATATGTAATTGAAGCTTCAGATTCGGGCAGATGTTGCTGATAGCTTAATGCAATCGTTTTGAAAATAGTGAGCTGTCCCATTCATCTCAATGGGGTAACTCCAACACCTACTGCTCTGGGACCTCCCCACCAATATCATCCTAGCGGAGAACTCTCTGTGTGGCAGGAAAAGGCCTGGCCTACCCATGCAGATGAAAACCCAGATGCTAGAGAAAATACTGTAGAGATGCCATGCCAGTCCCCCTGCTCTGGGAAGAGAAGGAGCTCCCTGTCCTCATTACTCCAAGTGTGTGTGGGGTGCTATTGCCCAGGGGTGATACCTTGAGAGTTTAGCCACAGGGGGGGTCCTCTGTAGTGGTCTGGAAATGGAATTTACATCTCATGGGTAATGTCAACATTTCAAAATTTGTTTCCATTCTGAATCGGAACAAGAAGTCAAAATATTGAAAATTCTCAAAAAATTCAGAAGAGTTTTGAATATGAAATGTTGGAACAAAAACTGTCAGTATTTTTGATGGAAATTACTTGACGTTTCGGAAATGGAAAATTAAAAAAAACTTTTGGAAAAATCTTAAAATTTAAAGTAGATCGATTCCAGTGAAACAACATTTGCCCTTCAGGAAAGTTTTCATGCAAAATTTTTTTTACTAGCTCTAGTTTTCTAATATTGATACTTGTTTCAGTGTAAAATATAAAAAAGTATAACTTAAATTCAATTAATACTTTTCTTTTTTTATGGAGAAAAAGGTAATTTAGATGTTAGGAATCTCAAACGGACAGAGCAAGATCTTGTAAAGGTCAAGAGTGTCTCCAGTATTAGTAGGAGAAACATGAAAGTAGAATCCTACACAAAAGCTTGTCATTTCTTTTTGTGGTAAAGAGGTAACCAGAAGGATGCCTGTCTACTACTGGTCATTTAAAAATTATTCATAATACCAGTCAACATTTGAGATATCTGTTTTAAACAAATAAGAAAGTTGTCTTGCTCTCTATTTAGAGTGGGAGGTGGGTAAGAATTAAGACAAAAACCTCAATTTAAAGAAAAGAGTGGCTTAAAGCTACTAAATGCAAAGTTATATCCCTGTAATCCATTAGTGAAGAGCTTTGAGCTACTTTTGGAATGAAACAAAAGTTTTACCACATAGGACTGGCTTGGGGATGAGAGAGGAAATCAATGCTTGAATCTTATTTAAGGTCTCTGCTCCCCTCCTCCCTCCCCCACCCCAGCTCCCTCCAATAGTCCTCCCTCTTACTTGAAAGATATATCCGAAGTCACATGGAACACTTGGAAAGAAAATCTAACTTTTTAGGCATGGGATATGATGGGAATTTCTGGTCTATAGTATAAACTGAATGGTATATAAAAAGTGTTAGAATAAACAGGATTTATATAAGAACAACAAATGTCTTTAAGGATATTGTATTTTAGGAAAAAACTAGTTCTGAATGCTTCAAACATATTAAAATTTTGAACACAAACATGATTAATTTGTGTGGATATGCCCTAATACTTTCTACTCTTTATTTAAAAAGAATCCTTAAAGTCACTTTGTATACAAGTTTTTATTCCTATCAAAGAAAAAAATACAAGTTAAGCACAGTGGAAAAGCAGCCAAAAACAAAACAAAAAATTGGTGATCTCTTACAGAAAAAGATTAATAGGAATTTAATTAAAGCCACTCTAGAGAAAGGCTGAGATCTCTCCCATTAAGAACTAACAACAAAAGATAAAATATTGAAAACACAAACATTAACATGGGCAAATTCTGGAGTTGTGATGCTAGTTTGTATTATTATTTAGAATAACTTTATTAAATTTTAAATATATACACACACAACTAAACTATTTATGTAAGTTAATATATTATGAGAAGCTATTTGCTACCTAACTTTAGCTATACTTGAAAATATAAATCAATTATTTGTATTACAAAATTTACAAACAAAATTTGTTTATAAAATTCCAACTAATTAAATATAAAACCAACAAGATAAAAAATTCAAAGGAGGGAGATAGACAAGAAGGGAAGGAAGTGGGTAGAAAAGAGGAGGGCTGCATTTAATAGGATCATTCAGATACTTACAGGAAAGAATTTTTCTTGGGTATTTCTATTATATTCCATGATGGCCGAGCTTACAATGTCTGTGTTCCAGTCTTCAATTGTTGGTCATTTTTTGGATTTCCATTTTTCTAATACTAGTCTTTCAGCAGTAATTAGTGCTCCACTGAGCCAAAGTTTTTCAGATTTATTCAGCTTCCAATTAACATTTAAAATTACATGTTTCACTTGTAACACAGTTTTATTTGATAGGCAAAAATAAACTCTGCAATTAAGTTCTGCCCAAAACGTACAGGTATAGGAGCATTCCCAGAGCATATGGATTAAGTTAGCAGCTGCTGAATCATAGCACCAACATTTGTCTGACTTAACGGCACCCATTTTGAACAGTCGGAGAAGAGTCCAATGCAGCCTGCATACGATTTTCTGTGGGATTAATCTTTAAACGGAGGTCCAAAGAACAGATTGGCAAACTGGCTAAAATTTGTTTCCATTGGTTAGCAGAGAATTTCTTCTTTAGGGAATCCATGTTTAATTCAGATTTGCCGGCCAAGTGTGCATATACTTGCATATACATAGGTCTTGGCAATCGGTAATATTTGGGGAAATGAAAGCAGTTCCCAGGTGGATCGGGGTAGCATAGGCATCTGGGCCAAACAGATGGTAGATGGCATGTTTAAGGTGGATCTATGGCCGCTCCTTCTTAGTCGCTAGATTAAACCTTTCTTTTAATATTGTAAAAGGGAGGAAGGTATAATTTTCAATAAATTGACTGATGGTCAAAATCCCTTTCCTAATCGAATCTGTCCAAATGATGGGGTTGCCTGCTATACAGAGTTTTGAGTTACCCCAGATGGAGGCCTTGGTACATAGGAAGGGGGTGTTTTTGGCTGCCACCATGGTTGGTAGGTAGTGATCAGCATGCAGCACGTTGGAAATAGGTTAAAGGAGCCACCAATGCTGCTTCCAGATGGATCCAATCCAGGGCTCTACAGCTCGCTGTCTTGCTTGGCTAATTATTGCCTGATGGTAAAGTTTAAAATTGGGAAATCTAAAACCTCTGTCTTGATAGGGAGCTGTAATCTTGTAAGGCGATTCTGGGTTTGTTACCAGCACTCCACAAGGAGGATCTGAACATGTTGATTTTAGTAAAATTAAAAGGGAGGAATATGGCTAGGGAGGGAGGGAGTTCAATCAAAATGAATGCCCTCCCAGGATCCTCTTTATTCTGTTTATTTTTCTCCAAATGGGGAAAGGCAGTGCCTGCCATCTGTTTAAATAGTTTGCTAACTGCATGATTAATGGGGGTAGGTTAACCTTGACTATGTTTTTAATTTCCTTAGAGAACAGGATGCCAAGATATCTGAGGTTTGTCTGTTGCCATCTAAATGTCCCTGTAGGAGAGCCACTTCCAACTAAATCCAATAAGGTCTTCATTGCTTCTGACTTATCCCAACTTATCTTTGTAGCCGGAGAGTTTACCAAAGTTATCCATGGTTTGAAGGATATTGGGAATAGCTTGATCTGGATTTTTAATAAAGAGGAGGAGGTCATCTGTATATGGAAAGATTTTTGTCTCCTGATTCCCTGATTTGATCCCTTGAATACCTTGGTGTTCTGTGATTAGTACTGTAAGTGGTTCTAATACTAGACTAAACAGAGAGGGGGCGAGAGAGGGCATCTCTGTCTAGTTCCCCAAAACAGATTAAAGCGGGGGAAGGGGAGTTGTCTGAGATATTGTGCTATTTATTAGGATACAAGAGTTGGGATTGGAATATAATAGCTGTATCCATGAAATAGGACTTTCCCAACCCAAATTTATCCCTGGTAAGAAACATATTGCTGGTTCACTCTGTCAAAGGCTGTCTCTGCATCAAGTGAAATGATTGCATGGGAATTTCAAGAGTGTTGATGGAATGCCATAACGTTAATCAATGGACATGTGTTCTCTGAACCACGACTTTTTAAAATAAATCCCACCTGATTGGGGTGAACCATTTCATTCATTGTTTTTTCAAGTGCTTAGCCAATGTTTTTGAAAGTATTTTTATATCAGTATTGATTAAAGAGATGGGTCTATAGCTGTTAACACTTTTGCACATCCTTCCTTGGTTTAAACAATACAGTAATTAAGGCTTCCCTCATTATAGGGGGTAACATACCTTTCCTTTAAGGCATCTTTGTGAATGTATAACAGCTTAGGGGCCAGAATTTTTTTGAAACTTTGATAGAATTCTGTAGGTAGGCCATGAGGGCCGGGGGTCTTGCCCAGACTCATTTCCTCTGAATGCAAACGAGAGGTCAGCCTGGCCTGCTGCTCTTTTGAGATTCGACGAATGTTAAGAGTTTTAACAAAATTATTCAGTTCTTCTCTTCTTCGAGGAATCATTATTGTAAAGAGCCTGGAAGAATTTCAAAAGTTGATCGTAATAACCTGCCCTTGTTCTGATTTGAGTGATGCTACTCTGGATCTTTGACCTCTCATTTTTAAACCGTATGTGAGAATTTTCCTTGCTCTCTCCCTCTGACTTCCAGTGTGTTTGTTTGAGTCTAAAAAGAGAAAATTCGGCTTGTGCTGAAGTAAGTCTATTTACTTCATACCAAACACTGATTAATTTTCTACGATTTTCTTGGGAGAGGGTAGCTGCACGTTCTAAATCCATATCTTGAAGTTTAGTTAATTCCACAAGATTAATTTGGCTAACACTCTTCCTACCTGCTGAGTAGGAAATGATCCTGCCCCTAATAAAAGCTTCTAGTGTATCCCATAGAGTGGATCAGGATATCTTTGGTGTGTCATTTTGTTTTGAGGAAAAAAACAATTTCTTCTGTGTGATAGCTCTGAAAATGTTTATAAAAAGAGAGGAGTGCAGTCTCCATTGTTTACAAGTCCGTTTGTCTCGGGAGGGAAAAATTGTAGTATCGCTGGTGCATGATCAGAGATCATGATAGTGCTTAATAATGAAGTCAAGTCTGAGTCTATTAGAGTCTTAGAAATCAGGAAGAAATCTATTCATGACTATGTAGAATGTGGGGAGGAATAAATGTAAAATCCTTCATTGTAGGGTTGTTCAAGTGCCATTTAACTTTTAACTCCAGTTCTTCCATATAATCTTTTTAATGTTTCTAGTATGTGTTTGTGTATGCTGGGGACAGCCTGACTTGTCTAAAAAAGGGTACAACACCACATTAAAATCTCCTGCTAGAGTGACTGATTCTAGTGGGATATTAATTTAGAAAAAACTTGGATTATCTTTATTGGCTCCATATACATTAATTAGAGTATATATAGAGTCAGAGATCTTAGCCTTCTCCAGCAAAAATCTACCTTCCTTATCTTTATTTACATCTAGAATTAGTAGGTTGAGTCTTTTGTGAAACAATATTGCTACGCCTATGGCTGTTAAACATCCCTTCCCCCATCTATACACTCCTAATTTTCTCTGCCTCCAAGTCACATCAGGCCGTCCCATAGTCTGGTGTTCAGGGCACTCACTTTAGAGGTGGCAGATCCTTATTCAAATTCTCTCTCCCCCTCAAATACAGGGGAGATTTGAGCTGGTGGTCATCCTAGGTGAGTGCCCTAACCACTGGGCTAGAAGTTCTGAGGAAAGCTCTCTCCTTCCTCGCTGGCTTCTTGCAAAAACATAAGCGTTGGACTCCAGGAGAGGGTTCCCAGCTGAGAATCCCAAGCAGAGAGAGGCATCTCCCTCCAGCCTGGATTTAGGCACTGAATTCCCTGAGCAGGGCTTAGGACACATTCCTCTCCTTGGCATCTCCCATTGGTTAGCTTAGGCGGCTCCCCACTCAGTGTGCTGGCTTTTGTGAATCTCGTTCTTAGGCGCCTGTCTCTCCCCCTTCATTGTATAGGAAGCGTGAGTGCCTAATTCAGGCTTTGTGAATCCCAGGGATGTTCTAGGCATCTAAAAGGCGTGAAATGCTCAGTGTCACAATCATTAAGTCTCTTTGTAAATCTAGCCCATAGAATCTGTAAATATATATCCATTTAATATTTCCACAGGTTGTTAATGTTAACCTCTGCACCAAAATACTGTACATCTGATATGGGGGTGGGAGGGCAGAATCAGAAAGCCAGTGATACTACTTTCCCTCATAGTAGGTGCAGCATTCAGAATAGAATTAAAAATAATAATAATTCAGCACTTTTTGTACAGTACTGTTCTATCTGCGGTATCCTTTTAGAGGGCTTAAAGGCAGCCTTTTGAAAAGATCTGGATACGAGCAGTTAATGACCTCCATTTCAGTTTACTTTAGCCAGTTTCTACGAAACAACTTATACACTATATCAAACTTCAAAAAGCAAATAATTGTTTTATCAAATGTAATTTGGGGGTGGAGAGAAATTGAGAGCATGTGCAAATGCCTACCTTCTATATATGAATCCTCCCTCAAAGTTCAGCATTACACAGCAGCACTAGCGCAGTGAAACCGTGAATCTCATTGTTGACATTTTTGATTATATAACTGTTGCATACAAAATTATTATTCTTTAGTAAATTGCTACATTTAATCTGCCCATAATCCTCTCCCTTCTGTGTCAGATACACAGAGTAATCCTTGTTCTCTTCCGATGAACATGGCAAATCTTCTTGTTTTTGTGGTGTTAGTAATAATAAAGTGACCCAGTGGGCTACCGGTTAAATCCATTTAAGAATGGCAAGACAGATGCCTCCACTTGCCCTCCAGAACACATCTCACTGACTACCACCACTTGGGAAGCAGGATAAATATATGTAATGGCAATTTTATCTCAACTGATGAAACAGTTTGTGTGAGCAGGGTTTTGCAGAAGCTTATGGGAATCCTATTACAGAAATAGATTTAGCTAAACTCTTAATGTATGTGAGGGGAGGAGGATGAAATATCTAAGTGTTTTGAACTTTGAACTTGAGAGATCTAAAGCTCTACATAGGTGGCTGCTGAAAAAATCAGCTAAAAGATGTCTCCAAGACAAAGATGCGATTAAAAGAAAAATCTGCAAAATAACCAATTAAAATGATATTTAAAACTGGCAGAGTAATATGTGTTAAATATATCATGTCCCAAAAATATTTATTTAACATCAGAGATTAAATATACTTTATAAGTACTAAATTAAGAATTATTTGGCTTTTTTTTTTATTAAAAAAAGATGTTTTCACAACATTCTCTGGGCACATGAAAACAAGCAGGTTGACTATTTGATAGTACTAAATATAAATACTTATGGCCAGGCTTCTAAGGATGCAGATAGAGGGATTTTCAAAAGCATATAGGGGAGGGATAGCTCAGTGGTTTGAGCATTGGCCTCCTAAACCCAGGGTTGTGAGCTCAATCCTTGAGGGGGCCACTTAGGTATCTGGGGCAAAAATCATTACTTGGTCCTGCTAGTGAAGGCAGGGGGCTGGACTTGTCCCTTCCAGTTCTATGAGATAGGTATATCTCCATATTATAGATGTTGCAATTAATGAGAGTTAGGTGCCTGTGCAGTTTTGAAAATCCCACTAGATGCCTAAATACTTTTTAAAAAATCTGGCTTTTAACCCTCAAATTGAGCTGTTAGCATATGGGTGTAGGGCAAAAGCCCGAGTGAACAGAAGGACTATATTTTTAACCATGAAGTTCAAGTCAGTCAATATCTCACCAATAGGGGAGATCAGTTCCAAAGTCAAAGGCTATTATATGTTGAAGTCTAAGTGAAGACTAAATGCCTGGTTGAATATCTTAAAGAAAAGGAAAAAATGCAACAACCCCCCTGGCCCCTTTTTGACTAACAGAACCAAATGAATGTGAATATGTTAGCAAAAAACCCTGCTTCCTTTCATTTTGCTACTGTTCACGGGTCATTCTGTGGCAATTGCTCTATAGGTAAAGTTGCAACTGAATTTCCATTATAAGCTGATTTTTGGCTTTTCCCCCCCCTTTCCTTCTGTCAAGCTGTCTGGAGTAGCTCATGACCAGGAGCGCCAATGTCATGGCAGACAGTTACAAACCAGGGCACAAACCCCAAACTGGTTGTGAGCTCTATACTTAGATTTTACCAACCAGGTATCAAGTGTGAACTCCTCAGGCACTACAACAGCCTTAACATGGAGTCACAGACAGTCCCTTGGGTACTCTGGTCTATCTTGCCACCCAGGCAAGTCTGTCTTTGTGATAGATGGTCCCTTATATCACAAGTCACAACAATATCCACATTACTTTCAGTTCCAAAGGACCAATCACTCACCTCATCATTTGTACCTCAGAGCTCACACTGAAGACAATGCTTTTAGCCAATCCTATAATAAACTAACTAAAGATTTATTAACCAGGGACAAGAAATGAGTTATTTACAAGGTTAAAGCAGGTAAACATGCACATAAAATGAATTAGTCTTAGGTTTCAAAAAGTAATAGAAGCTGCTGTATTGTGCAAGCTCTGTTTGCCCTTTAGGGTTAACTGAAGCTAAACATCTGGGGATCCCTTGCTTATGCTTAGAAATCTTGCCTTCTCCCTGAAGTCCAAGCAGCATAGGGGAATAATCATTTCTTCTTGACAGGGATTTTTATTCCCTTCCCCCAGAGCTCAAGATGATGGGAGGAAGGTTTGTTCAGTCTTCTTTTCATGGGTGTGGGATGAACAATCAGCAAAGTCTTTTGTCCACTGTTGTTTCACAATGGCTGATCTGATATCTATGGGCTTTCTTTTGCTGGGGCAAAGATGACCTCTCTTGTAAACTAGCATTTCACACTCAGTAATGCTTCTCTCCGTTTTAGAGCAAACACTTAAATATTACCTTATAATGTGGGATACAGATATTCCAAGTGAGATTAATGCATACAGCAACTCACAAACATTTCATAAAGTCCAAACACTAAACACATCTTTATAAATCTAATACCTATTTTACAAATTCCAACACTCATCTCTGTGTTAGTATTGTTAAAATAGATATTAGCAGAGATGTTTAGTGAGCCAGACTGATCTCCAGCTATGCATTTGTCAGTGTTCAGTGACGCTTTGGGGCCTTGACATGAGCTGGCACCTGGTCTGCCAGTGTCACACATCTTCTCCCAAAATTAGCCAAAAAAGGTAATATTGGCCTGAAAATAGAAAAGTTAGGATGGGGGCCAAGGTAGATATTTTTCTACCAAATCTGAAGTGAATCAGACACATGGTTCCTAAATTATAATCTAAAGATAAAGGTGTTCACCAGAGCTGGGAAAGTTCTTTAGTGGGTTTCTTGTTTGCCACTTTTCAGGTGAGAAATGAAACTTAGTTTACTGGATTCCCTTAGCTGAGATCCGATGCCCAGCCCCCAGTTGGTTACTTAGCCCTGGTCTACACTACAGAGTTAGGAGGGAGATAAGGCAGCTTACATTGACCTAACTCTGTAAGCATCTATGCTAAAATGTTGCTCCCGCCAACGTAACTTGCCTGCTATGCCAATTTATTAACTCCACCTCCATGAGAGGTGTAGCTCTTCGGTCAACGTAGTTAAGGTGATGCAGTATCAATATAGACACTGTTGCTTACATCAACTGTTTCTGCCTTTCAGAAGCCATCCCATAATGCCGCACACTGACTGTTAAATCGGTGCAAGCTCTCCTGGTGAGGACATGCACTGCCGACACAAGGAGAGTAGTGTGGACATGTAAAAGTGATTTAATTACCGCAGAGGCTGTTTGTCGATGTAACTTAGGTTGACATAGTTTTGTAGTGTAGACATACCCTTAAAGACTACATTCACAAGCTACTATCTTTGTAAGCGTAAGCTTCATTGGTGGGATATTGTCAACTGGAAAAAAATAATTCTCCCATTGAAAAGCTCATGAAAGGTCCTGTGCACCTCCTAAAGCTCATGAAGTTCTCCGCTCCTGCAGCCCTGAGCACCTGAAAGTTGTGAACAAGAGGATATGCGTGTATGTTTGTGCCACTGTAGTTGATACCACCACACCGGAGGTAGCCCATAGGAAAAGGGTGAATGAGCTCTGATTTCCTTCCCCCCCGCCCCCAACTTCAGCTCTCGTCTTAAAATCCTCCAGTGGTTCTCTGTGGATTATAGCAGTAGGACCACAGGAGGTTTGTTGGGTGGAAAAGGCAAGAAGTGCTAGTACTTGTCCACTGACTTTTCTTGAGCACCCTTCTCCCTCCCTGCACGTCTCTGTTCCTGGCAGCCCTTCCCTATTACCTGATCTCTGGTAGGGCATCATGGGGAAATGGGTCTCTGAAAGAGATGTTGTAATAATTGGGACCTATTCCGGTTGTGAGCTGACCTGTGGGAAAGGGGATAGAAATTGATAAAATGGTTCTATTACCTGTAATAACAGAGGGCATGTGGAGGCAGAGGGCTGTTGGGGAGAAATGGAGACATGGGGGAATGGATGCCTTGCTGAGGGGAAGAGAGAGGCTGCTAGCAGCTCAGGGTTGAGGGGGGGAGGGGAGAGCATTTAGAAGCAGATCAGCGTGCCTGAAGAAAGCAAGGAAGTATATAGTCTGTTAATGTTTAGGTACCAAATTACTTAGGGCTGGTCTACACTAACCCCCCAATTGGAACTAAGATACGCAACTTCAGCTACGTGAATAACGTAGCTGAAGTCGACGTACCTTAGTTTGAACTTACCGCGGTCCAGACGCGGCAGGCAGGCTCCCCCGTCGACTCTGCATACTCCTCTCGCCGAGCAGGAGTACCGGCGTCGACGGCGAGCACTTCTGGGTTCGATTTATCACATCCAGACAAGACGCGATAAATCGAACCCAGAAGTTCGATTGCTTGCCGCCGAACCAGCGGGTAAGTATAGACGTACCCTTAGTTGGCTTTACACTGTGTGTGCCTGATGTGCTTGTGCGACCACACGGCTTTTCTCTGATGGGATCTACCATTAACGAAACACTTGTAAACTCATGTTACAGCAACCGTTTCTACCTCAACCTTACTTATGCTGTCTTAACCAGCTCGAGCATAATAAAGCAGCCCTCTGGAAGTTTGGCTGTGAGAGTATTGTGCTGCATTGCCGAGAAAATTGGCTTACACTGGAAAATTTCCATGTAGCACAAGAACATTACGCAAAATTCTCTTCTACAAGTATCAAGTACATCACTCCATTGAGGACCTAAAAATATTATTGATGACTCACTTCTCTGAGAAAACAGAACAATTTCCCACTGTAAACATGGGAGATGGAGAGAGAATATTCAGTCACTTCAGAAAACACGTTTCATCTGGTTGCCAGCAAAGACACATCTACTGAGGAAAATGTGAATCAGAATCTGATTCTCATTAAGTTGCATAAGGGTATGATATTCTACTGTTCAATTACAGTCCACTTCACTTAGATGCATTGTCCATTATTCACAGAGACTGGGGCCAAGTGATTGCTCAGCGCATACCTATTGTGTCATTAGGTTGCCCTAGTCTGTATACTGTCTCTAGACTAGATGCCTCCAGGAAAAGATGACTGTTATGAAAAAGATTACTGCACTGGCAAAAAAACCCTTCCAAATTCCTCAATTGGAGAAAGGCATGAGATAAAACATGGTACACGGAAACTCTCGTGATATTTGGAATAAATCAGGAAACTGTTGTGGTATTTGGTAAATGCCAGAAGTGAATGTAAAACTATCTTAGCTGAAATTAGCACTTAAGTTCATATGGTCATGATTGTCTTGGGACTAGACAGGTAGACAGAGGAAATTATACACCTCTATCCCGATATAACGCGACCCGATATAACACGAATTCGGATATAACGCAGCAGTAAAGCAGTGCTCCAGGGGGGCGGGGCTGCGCACTCCGGTGGATCAAAGCAAGTTCGATATAACGCAGTTTCACCTATAATGCGGTAAGATTTTTTGGCTCCCAAGGACAGCGTTATATCGAGGTAGAGGTGTATTTCAGTAAAGTGTTTCAGAAATGTGATTTCATGTTTGGGCTTTATAGTTATGTTGTCGTTTAGAAACATGTTAAAGGGACAGCTTGGAGTGGAGGCCGTTTAAAAAATGAAATAAAAGTAGATTCAACAAAAGTCCTGTCAAAACAGGCAGGTTTCCCTGTCTCCAATGGCTCTGGAAGATAGAGAAACACGCTGCATCTACCTCCCCTTCTCTCTTTTTCTCTCTCCCCCCCCCGAACAGAGAAGCAGAAATCCAGGGCACTCTGCCTCCCCACTTCCTGGGAATGGGCAGCACCTCTCTGGCTCCTAGATCGGGGTGGGGTGGGGGAGGGGAGTGTTTGGCAGAGCACCCAGGCTCTCTGCCTTTCTGGCTTGTGAAATGGACAGGGCCCTTCCCTGAGGGCAGCCAATAAAGCCAAAAGATTCCATCTCAGTTCTCCTGAAATGGAATTTTTCTTTATATCTGTTTCCATGAAAAATTTTGCATTTTTGCTATTTTGTTCCTCTTCCAGACTAAACTTTTTCTCAGAAACATGAACATTTTCATGGAAAAGGGGACCCTTTTTTCTGCCATCTCTAGTGAACTGTACTATTGGGTACGATCTTGGCCCTCAAACGCCCTCCCCTGCCAATGCCTATGGTTTAAAATTACTTTCCTATTTTTAAAAAAAGTCTTTCTCTCTCCTGTGCCTGTGTGAAAGACCCACAACCAAGAGAAAACGATTGATTATATTTGGGATGCTGTTAGGTGCTCAGAGGAAACAAACCAAAGAAAAAAAATTCTCCAGTCTTTCTGTGTTAGTAATTTTCGAGCAGACCCACCGACAGCAATTCCGGGGGCCAGGGCTGTCCCTTGGGGGGTGGCAGGGCCCGGGGTGGAAGTGATGAATCTGGCAGTGGCTGGGGCCCCTGGGCCCTTTTAAATCACCCGGCAAATGCCCCCTTTGCCCCCTCGCCCCCCTCGGCAGGTCTGTTTTAGAACTTGTCTACATGAACATTTAGACCGCTGCAAGCTGGGGTGTGAATCTACTGCACTGTCCGTGTGCACCCTGCTGACGCACATTAACAGTTTGTTAGAGTACTTCAATCTAGTCCTCTTTGTCTACATGAACAACTAGACTTCAGCAAATTGCATTAATGCAATTTGAGCCAGTCCTGTTTCAAACACTGAGGTTTCCCTTGTAATTATAGAATGTGAGTTCAGATAGAAATGAGTGTTTCTGGTTGATGCAGTCTTGTTCAAGCACTTGCTTGATAACTGGTTTTGAACATGGTTGCAGTTAGCACCGTTGGGTACTCCACTGACGTACAGAGTTTGGAATTCCAGGATGTTTTGGAAATGCAGGCTTGGGAAACTCTAATCAGTTGGCAAGCAGTTTTTTAGGGCCTCATGTCTGGCTAGTGAAAAACTGATAATATTTTAAAGATCTTGGGCTAGGTTCACAAAAGGATGTAGGTGCCGAACTACCACTTTAGGTACCCAAGTTCTCTCTGTGCGCATGTGTAACCCACACACTTTCTGGGTGTGGTGTTCTGTCCCATCTAGTGGCACCGAGACCACTTAGAGATTCATGAGTCTGCTCTATAGCCTTAGCTAAAAGCCATGTGGCTTTTAGCTCATGCAGTAGAGGCTCATGCACTAAGCTCCAGAGGTCCCAGGTTTGATCCCGCCTGCTGACAACAGAGGTCTGTCAGTGTTACACATGAGCACTGCTGTCTCACTCTAGGTGTGTAGATGCCTAAGCCACAGAGTGATGCACAAACCAGGGGAAGATAGGTATTCCTTTGCTTAGCTTGCCTGAAGGGCCCAATCTGGTATGTGTGCTCAGATGTTGCCTATGGGATCAGGCCACATATGTGAACCTGCAGAAAACAGCCAGGGAATACCTCACTCATAATTTATAGCCCAGTGGTTAGAGCACTCACTTGGGATGTGGAAGATCCCCAGTCAAGTCCCCTCTGTGTCTGATGAGGAGAAAGGATTTGAATAGGTATCTCCTACCTGTCAGGGGAGTACCCTAATCACTGATCTATAGGATGTTTTGATATGGAATCCCCTCAACTTCCTCCATTGAAGCTGTTCCACTGTGAATTAATAATGAAAGAGTCATTGGCCAGAGAGAACGAGCAAGCATCAGAATTGACTCTGTAGCCTGGTGGTTAGAACGCTCACCTGGGAGATGAGAGATACAGAATCCAGTCCCCTTGCTCCCATGAATTTTTTAAATTGTTTATTCAAGTGGATTAGCTTTAACAGGGGAGAGTGACCCACATCAGAATATCCCATAGCCCAGTGGCTAAGGTGCTCACCTGAGAAGTGACAGATCTGCCTAATGAGAAGGGAGTTGAACACAGAGGGGGGACATGAGCTGGGGAGTCTCCCACATCCCAGGTGAGTATCCTAGTCGCTGAGCTAAAAGTTATGTGGAAGGTCTGCCCCTTCCCCTGGCTCCTTGTAAAAACAGCATTGGCAGCTAATGCCAAAAGAGGGTTTGCAGCTGAGAATCCCAAGCAGAGGGAGGCATTGAACACCCTTAAAGGAGCAGTGCTTAGGACACACTCTTTGCTTCAGTATCTCCCATTGGATAGCCTAGACTGGGAGCCACCTACCATGCTGTTTTTGTGAATCCCATCCAGAGGCACCTATCTGTCTCTACTCATCGTATAGGGATCTTAGTGCCAGAATCCCGGTGATTTTGTAGGAACTGGGACACAGAGTGTTGCCACGCCAAAGTTTCTTTGTGAAACTGGCTCCTTGTGGCCTGGACTGTTTAATCATGGACCCATGTTGGCTCAAAGTTTAAAAGTTCAGAAGCAAGTGCTGATCTGCGGGATGTGTAGCTCTACATCATCATCTCCTCCTATTTCCAATGCCAAGTATAGGTAGGACTTTGGTACCTAGACTGCCAACCAACTCAAGTCTAGGCCCATTTTATAGATGGGGAAATGAGGCATAGAGAGGCTAAATGACTTACCAAAGGTCACATAGAAAGTCTGAAGCAAAACAGGGACTTGAACCCAGGTCTCCCATGCTCTAAGTTAGTGACCTAACCACCAGGCAGTCCTTCTTTGTAATTCTATAGGCTTTATTTAGTTTGGTATTGTTCCTACGTCTCTCCGAAAATAAGAATAGTCTGATACTTTGTAACTGCGGGAAGCGGTGCTGGAAATAGGGGACTTATTTTTGTGTCAATTTTATACATTTGAGTGACTCCTGGAGCATCTCTTCCTCTCAGCCAATTTAATACTTGCTCAATTTTGTAACCTTTTATTGCAGAAATGTGAATAATACGATAAACAGCAACTCTCACAGGAAGGATTTACAAACTGAGTCATTGATCCAATTGTCAAAATTAGCATCATTGTCTTGGGTTTGCCACTTTTCAGGTGCTGCTCAGATAGCCCAGTATTGGGAGTGATATAAGAACTTATCTAGAATAGCTCTCTTTAAGAACAGTAAGAGGAGACAAAACTTCCATTGGGACTTCCAATGGCATTTCCTCCTGCCATGCTAAGTATTTGGGGTGATAGAGTGGGGAGTCTCATTGAGGCACAAACAACTCGTATAGTTAACTCATTAATTCTAAAGGACGTGCTTGTAAATTAAAAGAGAGCCTCAATAAGATATCACTGCTCCAAGCTGGGTCTTGACTATATCAAATGAAAAATCAGATGTTTTCTCCACATTTTGGTATGCTTCAAATATGAAGTTTTATGTTACCATCTCGTAGAAGCCAGTACACCACAGATATTTCCAGGGAAACTTGAGTTGGGGCAGTAAATTGGGATTAAACACAAGTAAACAGCAAAGAGCTTCAATCAGTAACTTTCACCATCTTTTAACGTATAGTCTATTTTTCTCTCTTATGCTGCTAGTTCAGATAAAGCTACAAAATACTAATTTGATGGACATTGGTGATATTAGGAGGCAGATATGACAGAGTGGCATTCAAA
Source organism: Terrapene triunguis (assembly GCF_002925995.2). Taxonomy (NCBI): domain Eukaryota; kingdom Metazoa; phylum Chordata; order Testudines; family Emydidae; genus Terrapene; species Terrapene triunguis. The sequence goes on from NW_020664436.1 coordinate 54,662,480, forward strand.
CTGCAGCTTGTCTGTTTTCTGGCCCATACTGCAATTTCCTGCTTTTCTTTGGGACAGCCTCTGCGTATTGGGTTTAGGTACCTAAGTATATAAACTGTAGTTGCAGTTAAAGAAGCGTGCTAAAAATTGGTACCCGTCCTTGTCAGTTTTTCCTTTGTCTAGAAATAGTAGATAATGACCTGCTTTGAGAGAGTGGCGCAAACTCCTGATGGATTCTAATGATGGTGGGTTTTTGTATGCAGTTGCTATGGAAACGAGCCCTTAAAGATCGCTTCAAATATGTGCGGAGACCAATTGAAGATGATGAGCAGGTTATAAGGAACAAATGCAAGTTTGGTCACAGGCGAGGACAGACAAAGAAATCTTCTGCTGAAAACAGATGTGATGAAATCCAAATGGTGCAAATAAAAGTAAGCTTTCTGGTTCCTGTTAGAAGGGAAAGTTCATAAATAACGTGAATGGGAAATATGTACCCTTCCTGCAAATGTCTTTGGGCTCCAGGGTGGCAGTAATACACCACATGCAGAAGTGGGATAGCATGGAGTAGCCCCACCCTACTTGGAGCTAGCCCTGCATGAGGGGCGCTCTTTGGGCCAAGGGAGAAGCAGTTGGGGCTTCTGACCTGCAGCGGGGTGGTGGGGTTAGGGGCTTCTGCCAGAGATGACTGATGCCTGCTGAGAGTGGGGGGCACAATTTAAAGGTTCACCCCCGCAACAGCATGAGGCACGCCTCCCCTTGCCCTCAGTGGCCCCTCCCTGCAGCTCCCTGGTGTTAACTCCACTTGGAGAGGCAGCAGCAAGCAGTTGGGAGCTGCAGGGAAGGGCCGCTGCTTTAGTTCCACGGGGAGAGACAGCAGCAAAGGCAACAGCTCTCCCTATAGCTCCCAGCTGTTTGCTGCTGCCTCTTCCCACAGCCACACCTTCCAGCTTGCCGGGTCCAGCAGCTGCCATGCAGGGAGGGAGCCTGAGGCACCATGTGACTGAATAGGGCCAGCAAACCCTGGAAAAAATTAGGGGGGGGGGCATGTGACTCCATGTGCCCACCCCACATGTTCCCTTCCCCAATGTGTCACCTCCAGCTTCTTCCCAGTGGGGAAGGGGGGGGGGAAGGGTCTTGGGGCCTCAGCCCCGCAGGGCGTGCCTGAGCAGGAGCAGGGCTGAAGCCCCAGCAGGTGCGTCCTGCAAGGCTGAAGCCCCAAGACCCCCTTCCCCGCAGGGCTGAAGCCGAGCCCCAGCGGGCACGCCCTGGCTCTCAAACTACTGAAGATTGTTGTGTGCGGCTCGGACAGTCAGTAAGTTTGGCCACCCATGGTATATAAAAAAACTCCCACTCTGTTAGTGCATGTCACCCATTTTGCATGCATTTTGAACTGGATATAAGTGACTGCACAAAGTGTAGCACAACAGGGACTACAATTTTTCAGTCACCAGATCCAGCCACAGCTGAGCCCTCTGTGTTAATAAGTGTACATGTACATTTGAGCAGATAATTGGTGCCCTTAGATCTTCACACGATAGTCCATCCATGGTATGTTATAAGTAGTCTGTGTACTAATACATAGGGTGCTTATGAATGTACATATGCAGGTGCTGCATCTTTCTGAACTGAATTCTCTATTTAGAGATGAAGCCATTACTGTCAGGTAAGTGACATAAAGTGTGTTAATATTGATGTATCCACTGTAATAAATGCGTTAAGTGTTCTATTATGCTTTGCCAACTCTAATACCACTTATATCAATGCTGCTATTGAAAAAAATACAGTTAAACTTTAAACCACCAAGTTATATCAGTGTTTTGAAAAAGACACACAATCAAATGTTTGGCCTCCAGCTTGATCTATGTATTTCCCTCCTTGTATCTGTTTATGAAGTGTAGGTGTTTCATTGGAGGAGAAAGATGGGGCTTTCTTTTAAACAACTTCTATGTAAATTGTAATCTGGGGTTTGTGGATTACTGAAATTTTTAATCCAAAAATACATCTTGGTTTTGGAACACCCTAAAATCTGTTCATTCCCTTTTTGGAGCTTTGCTTGCAGGTATAAACACATCCCTACTGCTGTATGTTCCAGTTGAAAGTTTTTGTAATTGCAAAAAACAAGAGGCTAATATAAAAAACTGTTGTTTTCTATGGTTAGTCTTGGGCACTATACATAGCGGAGAAGGTGCAGGTTGCCCTTTCCCTGCGTTCATGCAAAAGGGAACACGTAGCGGAGAAGGTGCAGGTTGCCCTTTCCCTACGTTCATGCAAAAGGGAATCTTCATTTGTCTGCTTGCAGGGCCGGCTCCAGGCACCAGCTGAGCAAGCTGGTGCTTGGGGCGGCAGATTGTTCGAGGCGGCATTCTGACCAATCCTAGGGCGGCACGGCCGCTTTTTTTTT
>NW_020664436.1:54664959-54734214 GCF_002925995.2 Terrapene triunguis
TTTTTTTTTTTTTTTTTTTTTTTGCTTGGGGCGGCCAAAAAGCCAGAGCCGGCCCTGTCTGCTTGTGCTTGGAAAGTGCAAATGTAGCTCTTCTAATAGTACTAGCCAGCCCAGAAGGGCTCTCTCTGGTTAGGGTCATAGCCTCAAACCTGCAATGCCAGCAGGGGAATATGGTGGAGTGCATACTACACCTTTCCTACAAGAGGAGAAAGAGCCACTGCTCCCTGTACTCCAATGACTTTCACAGTCACACTGCTTTCTCCGTCGATTGCCCAAGAGCATGGTTGCTTGCTCTAACACAACGCTCAAAGCCATTATTCAGCCTCTGTTTTAGAGTTTATGAGGAAGGGAAAAGAACTCTAACATGAAGGAGAATTTGTTCAGTAGCCTTAATGTTATGAACGTTTGCTACTGGCAAATTTCTGCTGTTGTGTGATGCCCTCCTCCATTTGGAATGAGGGCAATGGGATGTGTAGGTCTCCGTCAGGGCAGCCCTCGTTTTAATTATCTTATTTCTTCTTTTTCTTACATACCAGAGAAATTTTAAATGCAAAAACTAACATTAGTGCAGCCTTTAAGGTTGAGAAATCATGATAGCAAAATTAAGAAATCATAATTTATTTTAGCTTTTATTTGGTTTCTATATATTAATAAATAGATCTGGCTCAGCTCCCTGAGACTCTATGATTTAGACATTACAAATGCACATTTTAACAAGATGTTTATTAGCATCCTTTTTGGCAAGAGCTTTGTGTATATTTATTTATAAGAACACACAGAAAGGCACCCATCCAAGGCACTGGGCACCATGTCATAAATTAAAATAGCAGAATACACATCCTTGTCTCATGTCTTTACAGAAGCTAATATTCTTCTTCAAGTGCTTGCTCATGTCCATTCCATTCCTAGTGTGTGCATGCCCATGTGTGCGGCCGTTGGAGATTTTTGCCTTAGTGGTAGAGGTATGGGAGGCTGAATTGACAGCGTTAGAAGATCGAAGAACCACACCAGGGCAATGAGAATGAGCTTGGCCCGATCTGCCTTCAGCTTGAGGATGACCTGTGGGATGATTGGGATCCAGGGGAAAAGCGTATAGGAGAGCTGACTGCCAGCTAAGATGGAAAGTGTCAGACAGGGAGCCTGGTCTGAGGCCCACTCAAGAACAGAACAGATAACATTTTCTGTTGTCACTCATGGCCCTCGATCTTCAGAATGCCCCATGCTGTGAAGATGACCCAGAGAACACCTGTCTTCACAGACCACTCGTGTTTCAGGGGAAAATTCCTGATGAGATGGTCTGTGAGATGATTCTGGACCCTGGGCAAGCGGTTGGCTGTCAGAGTGATACTCTCCTCGATGCAGAACTGCCACAACCAGATTGCCTCCTGGAGTGTGCTCCCCCTTGCCTGTTCATATACTACATTGTGGTGGTATTGTCGATAAGTATATGAACCACTGAAGGAAAGCACCATACTCTGGAAGTGTCACTCCACTACAATGAACTGAAGGAATTTTCTGTGGCTTGGCAAAATCATCACATGAAAGCGTCCTGCAGGTCCAGAGCAACAAAGCAGTCATTCTGAGACAACGCAGGGAGGGTAGTTGATAGAGTGACCATTCAGCACCTCATGTATCTGATATATTTGTTGAAGCCACGAAGGTCGAGACTGGGTCTTGCCCCTCCCTTGGATTTTGGCACCAGAAAGTACCGGGAATAGAAGTTGTGACCCCCCCGTGTTCTGGTGGAACCTCCTCCACTGCCCCCAAAGCCAGTAGAGAGTGAACCTGCTTGAGGAGCAATATCTCATGAGAGGGATCCTGGAGGGAGCGGGGAGATGGAGAGGAACTGGATGGCATAGCCTGATCTGATGGAGCTTAAGACCGAGCTTTCTGTGGTGATTGAGCCCCAAGCATTGTAAAAGCAGGCCAGCCTGTCCCCAAAGAGAGGGGATGGGGAGAAGGGAGCAATGACTGGAACACTGCTCTGGACCAAGGAGTCAAAATGGGTGCTTGGGGGGCGCCGGGGGAAGGCATGTTAACTGGTCAAAACCTGGACCAGAATGTGTCCTCCTCTGGAACCTATGCTCCTTTCTGGGGTAGTTCTTCTGTCTTGTGGGAGGGAAAGTCTTCCCACATGTGAGCTGCAGAGGCTGCTGCTGTTGACCACTATAGGGTCACCTCTGCACTGCCAGCATATACACCCCCTAGGACCATAGGGTAGCTCTAGAGTCCTTGGAGGAGTGCAGAGTCTCGTCTGTCTTGTCCAACAAAAAGAATTCTGCCATCGAAGGGCAAATTCTCTATGGCCTGTTGTACATTGGGATCAGTGCCAGAATTCTGCAGCCAGGATGCCCTTTTCATTGGTCCCCACCGAGGCCATCACTCTGGCCAAAGTATCCGCGACATCTAGTGCAGACTGCAAAGAAGTCTTACCCACCAAGCAGTCTTTGGTATTAAATGCCCCAAATGCCTCCCTTGAGACTTCAGGCAGCTGGTCAGCAAACTTAGACATAGCTGTCCAGTTCACAAAATCATGCTTGGATAGGAAATGCCTGCTAGTTACCAGTGCGCATCTGCAAGGAAGGAGGTCAGAGCACTACATTTCCTTCCTTTTGTGGGTTTAAATCAAGAATGCTATTGAAATATAGGTTATTAGTCGATAATGAAGTGCTCTAACCTGCCATCACTGCATGCTTGTAATTCCAATTGTTATTTAATTGGGAGCAGCACATATGTCAACAGCAGAGCAGACCCTTGCGATTTCACTGCTATATTAGTTTTATGACAATGATCATTGTTAGCAGAGAATCATAGCAGGAGTGCAGTATATTTAACGACAATATGCTTGTGGATGAATAGTTACTTTCATAGCCAAGCTGGCTGAAAGTACAAAGGAAAAAAATAGCTGTTTGATGTATGCTTATTAGGTATTCATACACATCAAATGCACCCGTTTAGATCTGGGAGTGGACTTAAATCTGCCCTGCAGGGCTTTATCATTCCCCATGGTTACGACCAGGCAGTTCAGGGTCAGATCTGAGTAAAAACCCTCAAATCCCTGCACTGGTACGAAGTAGCGTTTCTCCATGCACTTCGTGGTAGGCGGTACCGAAGCCGGCATGCTCCAAGGGGCTCAAGGAGCACATTGTCAATAGGGAGGGTGACTCTCCCAGGGACAGATGGCTGCAGGATATCCACAAACTTATGGGTATTCTCCTGCAGGAACTCTGCTTGAATACCCAGGGAAGCAGCCAGGCACTGCAAAAGGTCCTGGTATGCCTTGGAATCCTCTGGTACTGAAGAAGAGGAAGAGCCAGATACCACAGAATCATCTGGCGATGAAGACAAAGCAGTTAACTGTGCCAGATCGGGATTCTTCTCCAGGGCTGGTGGACCTAGATGGGACGACTGGAGGCTTCACAAGGGGAAGGTTCACTGTTGCCTGGGCCTGCAGCAGATCAATGATCACCACCACAGCCCTGCTTGGTGATCTCAGCTTAGAGCAAGATGAGGTCTGGGACTTCCGCAACTGAGGAGTGTCCCATGGATTCTATGGAGACCACTGGTTTGGATAAGGTGTTGATGGCCAGTACTCCTGGGAAAATTCTGCACCACTCTGTATGCAGCATTCATATCCCCCCACAGATTTCTTTGCTTCCCCTCAGAAAAAGGACTTTCTGACAGGGAAGCAAAGGGAACCTGCAAGAGTGGTCACGCACCCCTCCCCAGCAGTGCTGGTGCGTCGTTTTGGGCGCCCAGGGCAGCTGGCAGAGAGGTAAAGTACAACAGGGGAGGAGAGCGGGGTTCAGGGATGCCGTTGCCGGTGGCTCCTACCCTGCACCAGGCTCAGCTGCTAGTCTCAGCTGGTCTGGGGGAGGACAGGACTTCCTCTTCCCTGCAAGGAGCGGTCAGGACGGGGACTGACCAGCCCCCAAAAACTTCCCTGGCTGCAGGAAGCTCCACACTCCCACCCCCCCCTTTCCTGCTCCTCATCCACCCAACCCCCATGCATCCAGACTTCCCCATACCCAGATCCCCCGCTGAGCCTCACCTCCCCCACCCCCCGCACTCAGAACCCCCAACCCCTACCTCGCCGAGCCTCACCCCCTGCACCTGGAGCCCCCCTCTACTCAAACCCTCCTGCTGAGCTCCACGCTCCTGCATTTGAACCTCCACCCCTGCACCCAGACCACCCCCGGCTGAGCCCCCCTCCACTCAAATCCCCCCTGATGAGCCGGACCCCCCCCAATGAGCCCTACGCACCTGGACCCCCCATCCCACTGAGCCCCAACAAGCTGCATCCGGACCCATACCCCACAAAGCTCCACTCCCCCAGCATCCGGAGCCCCCTGCTGAGCTCCCCACACCCAGACCCCCCTGCTGAGCCCCATCCTCCCACAGCCAGACTCCCTACCCCTGCTGAGCCCCAACCACTTTCCCCTGGACCCCTGGCAGAGTCCCATTGCCCCTGAACCCGGAACCCCTCAATGAGCCCCTGTCCATCCAGGTACCCCCCTGCACCCTCTACTGAGCCACCCACACCCAGATTGCCCCACTCAGAACCCCTCATCCCACACCTGGATCTCCCCACACTAAGCCCCTCCGCATTTGGAACCTGATGGGCAGAGCCAAAGTGGAGGGTAGTGAGTGCCACCATGGTGACAGCTGGCACCAGGTATGCTTCTGTGGGTTCCAGTGCTGGAAGTGGTGTCAACCCTGAAGTCGGCAGCGGTACAGAGGTAACTTAACGGTGCCAAAGTGGAGGGTAGTGAGTGCCACCATGGTGACATTAGCGCCACAGACAGCAGGAGTGCCAAAGCTGTTCCTATTGATAAGGTGACTTGTGCTGAGCCCAGCACCAGCCCCATTTCCACTGACTGTTGGTGCTGAAAGACTCACAAGTTCAGTGGCTCTACCAGCCAACGGGGATATAAATGATTCAGCCCTGGCAAAGTCTTGGACCCTGGGAGAGGTTGGGACAGAAAGGCAGAGGAGGTCTGTTCCTGCCTGATACGCCACCAGTGTGGAAACAGCGAGTGCTGGCATTTCCCTTGTCGGTACTAAACTCAATGGACACCCCTGGGCCAGAACCAGAGTCAACGGTATAGGGTCTCTGACCTCCCTGCGTGGTGCCGGGGAATGGTTGATGAGATCTGCTCCATCCCAGGGGTCAGCACTCACTCATGCTGATCTGCACTCCTTCTGGAGGAGGTAGTCAAGTCCCCACATGATCTGGAGCGGCTATGATTAGTCTTATGTGACCCCTTCCTTGTCACACTCAATGGAGAGCGACTCCTCCATTTCTTCGGAGAGGCACCAACTCCAGGATGCAAAGCAGCAGCACTCTCAGAACTTGAGGGTGAACTCTGATCCATCATAGGTCTTGTGCTGAAAAAGGCCACACAGCCTGTTCAAGCAGGTGAAGATCCTGAGTCCATTTCATGAACTATTTGCAAATCTCTCCCGCACAGAACGGACAATATTTAAGCCCTGATGAGGGCATCAACAGGGAAATACTTAAACTAAAGCTAACAAACACTAAATGTAATTAACACTATACTAAGAGTACTAATTAGCTATAGACAACTAGAAAAGTCACTAAGAAATAGAGAGGTTGGGAGGTTAGAAATCTCACACAGCTCCAACTCCAGCCACGAGTGGTAAGAAGGAACTGACGGGGATTGGGCGGCACTGCCTAATATAGCCAGGGGTTGGGCTATGGCCACGAGGCATGAGTGCTGTCCCTTTATGGGTACTGGTAGGCAAAATTTGCCAGTGCGTGCACACAGTGGTTCCGGTGTACCTACAACTAAGTGGAGCACATGGCTGCATCTACTTGAAGAAGAACTGTTTGTCCTTGTTCATGCTGGCCAGCCAAACCATGCTAAAGACTTGACTGCAGTAGACTATGTGTAAGCACCATTCTTCAAAAAAGTTTAAATGTCACTGCAGACAGGGACTGTAAACTGGTACACGCAGATACATAGGGATCATTACTTCTCCCACTGAATGACATTCACCTCCGTGTTGAAATGGCTTTTCATTTATTGTAACAATCATCTTGTGACAAACGAAAAGGTAAAGGGAGAAAATGTCTAAGTGTAACTCTTTGGAAAAAAAAGAAGGGATCTTGAATAGTCAAGCATTTAGATGAGACTGAGTGGTAATTAATAGCTCGTAGACTGCTTTTCATTTGTAAGATTGTATTTCACAAATATATCTTTAAGAAAAAAATGATCTGATGAAATATACAAGTTCTGTAATAAGGCAGTTATATATGGAACATTCTGTTACAAGCATGGAGTTAAACACTTTTTTTAATAAAAGCAAAAAAAGTTGACTTTAGATAATAAGCTCCTAATGGTAGAAATTATTCATATAGCCTTGAACCAGTGCCAGGTTTTCCCATTCTATCAAAAATCTCAAATTTGGTATGAATAAAACTCTGCTTAAAAATACCTAATAAGCATAAATCAAACAGCCATTTTTTCCTTTGTACTTTCAGCCAGCTTGACTATGAAAGTAACTATTCATCCACAAGCACATTGTAGTTAAATATACTGCACTCCTGCTATGATTCTCTGCTAACAACGATCATTGTCATAAAACTAATATAGCAGTGAAATCGCAAGGATCTTCTCTGCTGTTGACATGTGTTGCTCCCAATTAAATAACAATTGGAATTACAAGCATGCAGTGATGGTAGGATAGATCACTTCATTATCGACTAATAATCTATATTTCAATAGCATTCTTGATTTAAACCCACAAAAGGAAGGAAATGTAGTGCTTTGACAAGTCAGTGTTACTGGCAATGCATAGGGAGGAAGGATTCTCACAGCCCTGTCAGTTAAGGGCCTGAATACCAGCCCAAAGCTTGTTATGAATTAGGTATTTTCTTGCTGTAGCATTTTCCACCCTCAAAGGGCTACAGATATTACCTAATAGTACCTCTCATCAAGATGCACATACCTGAAAACATTTGCTAAAACTCCACAGGTATTAAGTGGGTAACATGTACTATCTGGAGGCTGCCATTTTAATAATGCCAGCCAGAAATGCAGTTCCTTGTTGCCTATCAGGATAGGAAGACCAGGGCTGCAGCCTGAGACACAGGGAAACAGGAGTGTTCTGCTTTTTCTAGGTAAGTTGAGGGCTTTGGGTTGGTGTGTGCAGCTATATAATACTTTTTGCCTAAGCTAGAGATAGAGTTTAAAATTCAGAATAGCCTAAAAAGAGCAACAGAACGCTCCTGTGGCAATATCAGTCCAACACTGCAGCTGCTTCTTAATTATTTCACATTCCCATCTTTGTGTAGAGCATGTAGAGCATCTTGAAAGAAAAAATGCTGCAGGGCTGAGTCTTCCTTGCTTTACTCAGGTAAGCAATCTCACCAACTTCAGTGGGATGACTAGCATGAATAGAGTGAACATGATTTTGCCCTCTGTCACGTTTTCCAGTAGGTCAGGGGTTTCCGCAATTATTTTTATGCCATTTCAGTGTTTCTGCTAATATGTGTTGTGCGAGTTTAGTTCAGCTAACGGTGTCAGTAACTGAAAAGACTCTCGTGAATGCATAGCCATCTGTGTAGCAGGATCCATGCAGTCAGGGGTTTGGCTGTGCTTGCTTTGATAGTTGTGAGTGAAGATTAAAATGGAGGGAAGATCACAACCTAGTCCTAGTACTTGTTTCCAAGCTTGTCTATGGCCACATCATGCCACACTGAGTCCATTCTGCGTCCTGTGTGATGGGGTTGTTGGGAGTATTTGCCTCTCCAGGAATGAGCAATTGCAGCACAGTTCAGATGACTGAACAAACTGCGGAAATTTTGCAAACACGCCCAAAAGACACATCAATGGCAACAGTGCCATTTGGAGTTGAAGATGTCATTCACATATCCTCACTTGTGTTGTTTTTTTTAACCACTGGCCTTTGTGCTGCCGCCATGCTGAAGAGTGAGGAGTGGGTTGAAAGTGCTTAACACACCCACATGTGTATATAATGGCTGACAAACGCCCCCTTCAGCTGGACTGCAATTTTGTGATTAGAAACAGATTACAGGGGAAAATGCTCCTAAGTATTTTAAATATGCGTTACCATTCTGAACATGCCAAAATATAGTTCCAGCAGCCGTGTGCTTATTTGACACAACTGCAGATGTCGCTGTGCTTGCAAACTTCTGGTTACTAAGGATAACACAGCTGGTTTTGTTGTCCACCTGCAGCAGCCAATTCAATAAACTGCAGCTGTATCACAAACTTTATTCGAGCTTTATTTTCCATTCCCTTACGCCTCCCTTCATTTCTCCTTCTCTGTTCATGTTCTTCTTCCCCCGGCTTCCCAGTGCCTACCCCTCTTGTGATGGGGAGATGGGCTTCAAAAGAGAACCTGCTGCCTTGAGCAGGCGCTGCTTGTTCTTTGCAACTACAGTATTACGGAAAAGTTGAGCCCTTGGCAATGGCTACTGCATTCAACCCTGCTACCAGTTTGATGAGGAAGGTGGGATGGGACTGACGAAAGGGGAAGGCGCGGCTTAAGGGAATTAAAACCCCACCATGTTGTATGCCAACATCTCAAAATTCTGTGAGCCACTAATAAAATAACATATGGTGTTTGAAACTCACATTACATCTCAGTTTCTGTCTATTGCCAAGCTGATGATGCAGAGTTTAAGGTTGTTTTAATGATAATTGTGCAGTTCTATACTTTTGGAGAGAGGTATTTATAAAGTGGAACCTGAGCTGTAAATTTCCAAGCTAATTATTTTTGTCTTGAGGGCTCCTTCCTTGAGTAAATTATAGATTCTTTCCACCTTAACATGATAGGTTTACAAAGGTATTTTGCCTGGGATACAGAATATAACTCTCCATGTTGCACATACAGACAGATCTGTGAAGCACTGTGGTGTCTATTAGGATGACTAGTGCTATATGAATGAAAGTGGTTGTTGGCAGATAATGCATATACACCTCTACCTCGATATAACGCTGTCCTCGGGAGCCAAAAAATCTTACCGCATTATATCGAACTTGCTTTGATCCACTGGAGTGCTCAGCCCCGCCCCCCGAGCACTGCTTTACCGCGTTATATCCGAATTCGTGTTATATCAGATCGCTTTATATCGAGGTAGCAGTGTAGTTTGAACCTCCAATAAACCCTTGGGGGTGGAAGACGGTGGGTGTAAGCTTATATGAGTATTGGCCAGCTCCTAAAGCCTTGACTACACTAGTGTTTTGGGGGAAATTTTCCACCAGTGGGATTGATTGTATAGACTGACCCGATTGTTTTCTCATTACATCACCTAGATGACATGGTGGTGGTGATGCCTGACCCCTGTCTAAACATCTTTTCATCACTGTGTTCCCATCACTAAGCTGCACCTGTGGGAGACCTACTGGAAAATACTAGTGTAAATGCAGTTTGAGTGGTAGTTTTGACCAATGGCTCTTTTATATTCATCCCAGGCTCATTTCAACAGACATTTCACTGGTTTCCTCCAGTGAAAGCTAAGTAGTTCCAGGCTGCTGCGTTTATTGCTTCTGATGGCAACTGCTCCTACTAATTATAGGTTTTATAACTCAGTAGGGATGGCCTGATAATTTTTAGGAAAACTGTTAGTTATGTCTACAACTACAGAATAAACAACTTCTCCAGAACACCAACAAGTAAATTACTTAAATTGTGGTTGCCATCAGAATTGTGGCTCTCCTCTCATTTCTAGTTTAAAGTTATAAAGTAGACAAGGTGAGAAACCCATGAAAAACTTAAGTTTGGTGGTTCTTTGAAAAATGTCTTTAGTAAAATGACACTACTTCATTCAACTGAAGAGCAGTTCTGCAAACATTTATTTGTGTGCGTAGTTCTATTGATATCAATGGGCCCTCTCAGGTGAATAAGAGTAATTGTTCTAAGAGTCTGAAGGATTCCCTCCCTCCCCCCACCATGTATATTCTTAGTTGTATCTACTTTTAATTTCTAAGATGCTGGGCCTGAGCAGTATTAGCTATGCACTGCTAAGGGAGTGATCTTGCATCATCAGTCAAATTGTTTACTAATTTCCAATGAGCTACACACCCTCTAAAAAGGCAGTGTGATTGTAGAAAGATCACTGGGGGAGTAATTTGAGCTCAAGAAACAAGAAGGAGAATCGAGTCTGCTTTTCAGAATCCAGGTGGAGTTTGCAGGGGTAGTAGTTAGGAAGTGGTGAAGCACAGGAATGGGTTACCTAGGGAGGTGGTGGAATCTCCTTCCTTAGAGGTTTTTAAGATCAGGCTTGACAAAGCCCTGGCTGGGATGATTTAGTTGGGGATTGGTCCTGCTTTGAGCAGAGGGTTGGACTAGATGACCTCCTGAGGTCCCTTCCAACCCTGATATTCTATGATATGTCTCAATTTGTAAACTGAACACACTTAATCTGAAGATTGAAGCCCAATAAACCATGCCATTTTTACATGACAAATCATCTAGGTCCTCCAGCAGGCAAAAATACTTCTGGGCTGTGTAAATTCTATAGAGAACTCACCATCTGTCATTGTATTGCTGACAGGAAGAGATTGTTTATCTTGAAGGACATGACACTGAGATGGATGAACATATTATCTGGTTTAAGCAAGAATATATGAAAACAGAGAGGAACTGGGAAGAAGTTGATAAAAGAATGAACAAGACATTAGAAATGCGAAGAAAGATGATCTCTAACAGGGCACCTTTGAAAGAGATTCTCCGACTCTTTCCTTTCTTAAGATGTCCTTATGAGGTAATGCTATGAGTGTCTTCAAAAACAGTATTGCATGTTATGATCTAGATATGGGCAAGATGGCACCTGTAGGAGTGCTCTACTGCATGTTTTTAGTAAAGTATCCATTAATATTCAATTTCTCCAATAACCCACTAGTAAATGTGTGTTCCTGCCCTGGCACTACTTCAAAATATTTTTAGTACTTTACGCATACCATGCACTATAATATCGTGTGGCTATTTTATATACTTTTAACACAACATGAAATATTTCTCCTCAGGAAAAAAAAATTGTAGGCTAGTCTATTAACTGTCTTCAATGTATGCACCCCAGAGTTAATTCATTTATTTTGAATACTGAAATAAAATTGTCCTCTTCCTTCAGCTTTTTAGGGAGTTCCAGCTCCTTACACACATGGATATTTATAAGAAAACAGTTGAGATTTTGGAGATTTATTCAGAAAACATATTGACTTTGTACTCGGTGAGAAATAATCCAATTAATGTGATGCTGCGAGAAAATCTGAAACAGCACACAGAGGAAGACATTCTGAAATGTCAGTATAAACTGTCTGTTTTATTTGTCTGAGTTTTGTAGTACATAATTATCCAGGCTACTGTTACTAGACTATCTTCTACTTATCTGTAGAAAAAAAACCCATTTTAAAAATGTATCTGGGGCTGGTTGAAAATATATTGGGGCATGGGGGAATTACCAAAGAGAATATAAATACATTAATGGGGAGGGGAATTAATTATTTAAATGAATGAGATTTTATTTCTGTGTCTAACAGGCAAAGAAAAGTTTGAATAATAGGTAAAGAAAGAAATCCTATATAATAGCTACTGCTAACATGCAGGAAATGAAATATTTCAAATATAGATATGTGTGTTTATATCGTAGGGAATTGTCTAATAAACTTACTGTACCATTGGCAAACTCGTTTTGAAAAAACATGGACAATTCTAGAGGCTCCCACTGGAGAAAATCACATGTGGAATACCTGTTGTCTAAAAAGGAAGGAAGTGATCTTGGAAATTACTGTTCTTAAGGTTAAAGTCTGTTCACAGTGAAATAATGGAAAGAAAAGTTACTTACTAATACCTAGTTCAGGTAGATTGCCTCTGCAGATCCACATGCTTGCACACATTAGGGAGGAGAGATTAATAAGACTGGGACTTTTCAGCTTGGAAAAGAGATAGCTAAGGGGGGATATGATAGAGATCTATAAAATGACTGGTGTGGAGAAAGTAAATAAGGAAGTGTTATTTACTCCTCCTCATAACACAAGAACTAGGGTCACCAAATGAAATTAATAGGCAGCAGGTTTAAAACAAACCAAAGGAAGTATTTCTTCAAACAACGCACAGTATTTCTTCAAACAATGTCAATTTGTGGAACTATTTGCCAGAGGATGTTGTGAAGGCCAAGACACTAACAGGGTTCAAAAAAGAATTAGATAAATTCACGGAGGGTAGGTGCCTCAATGGCTATTTGCCAGGATGGGCAGGGATGGTGTCCCTAGCCTCTGTTTGCCAGAAGCTGGAAATGGGCGACAGGGGATGGATCACTTGATGATTACGTGTTCTGTTCATTCCCTCTGGGGCACCTGGCATTGGCTATTGTCGGAAGACAGGATATTGGGCTAGATGAACCTTTGGTATTGCTGTTCAAAAAGCAGTAATCTTTGCAGCCATGTGAGAGCACTCTTGTACATCCACAACTGTTTGGATCTGTGGGTGCAAACGGGAACATGGACCTGATTGCACTCAGTTCCTTTCCACTTCTCCCAAAACCTCCATCTAGAAAACTAGAGTATGGGAAGGAGAATGGAAAGTGTGGATCTGCAGAGGCAAGCACTTCAACTAATTCCTGTAAGTACCCTTCATTTCTTCCAGAATTCCATCTGCAGCTCCCTTCTTAGAGATAAGACAGAAGTACTCCTCAAACTAGACTGCTCTCCTGAAGCAGGCACAAGCGAGGAGGGCAAATCCAGGGTAATGCTCTAGGATTGTGTAGTTTTCCTAAGTAGCAGCTTTGTAAATCTTGTTTTCAAAACTAAGGAACGGTGCCAGTGAAGCTGGTTGTTTTTTGTTTTTGTTTTTGTTTTACCTACTACGATGAACACTCAATCACCCTGCAACCCCAGGTAGATGGCATGTTTGAAAGCACAGCCTAATTCATTAGAAAGCCTTCTGATGGAGATATGCTCCTACATTAACCTTAAGGCAATACAAGGTGCATAGGATTTTCAAAAGGGATTCTCTTTAAAACAAAACAAAAAGAAAGTCAAAACTCTTGTCATCTTCTAAGTAAGTTGTGAGGCTCCTAAAAAACTGGGAGAGAAATCAAGTGATTTTTTTCCCCTGTGTAGACCAGACCTAACACCCTAAAGGAGGAATTTTGGGTGGGGTGAAGAGCCGCTTTCCCTTTTGTGCAAAAAATTGTAAATGGCGTATGCTAGTGCTGGGAATATGTCTGATGCCATACTTAAAAAAATCGAACTGTTTGTGATTTGAGAACGAGAGGGAAAATGTTATTTACAATACTTAAAACAGGTGGTACAAAATATTCTTTTTTAAATGCATTGTAAGGAGCACTCCTGACTTGGCAGTAAGATGGCCTAGATCATTTAAGAGGGCTCTTCCTTCATTGACTTCCAGGGGGAATTTGCACTTGTAATACTGTATAATCTTAATTTGATTAAAAAGGAGCAACCTGGAATTCTTACTAGAAGACATTTGAGATTTTTCCAAGTTCATTAATGTGCGGCTCTAGTGTAAATACTCTCTTTTTTTGAAAGTAATACTTTGCCTTTGTTGGGGAATCTAGACCACAACAGAAGGTGCAGTTTACTCTTTAAGGTGCTTTGGAATAGCAATCAAATAAGAAGGAAGCGACAAGTCTTCGACTACCAATCTTATAATTCACTGTTAATACTTCATAAATCTCCATCTGTTCTTCAAGGATGCTAATAATCAAATATTTTCATTTTAATTTAGTAAAAAAATCTTTGCTTTTGACAGATATGAAAATGACTGCCACATGCTTACTTCTACCAGATGTCTTTGGAGATGATTCCAGTCTGTTTGCTGCTGTGAATGAGGAGGTACATAAATGTGTCTGTAGAGGCTAGCTACACTTCCAAACAGACTAAAATCCTGCTCCATTTTCAGCCACATGTATTAAATTTATCGTCCTGGTTTTAGAAGCACACATGCCACACATTGTTTTTTCAAGCAGCTGCTGCTTAGATATTGCACAACATTATTAAAAAAACCCTAAGGAAATGCCACATCACATGGCAGCTAGGGGCTTTTAGAGGAGTGTGATCTAGTAGTAAGAGTGGGGATAGACAGCAATCCTGGTCTCTCGTCATGATTCTACCACTGACTCCTGATTGAAATAAGTCACTTAGGCCCAGATCCTTGAAGTGTTAGGAACCTAACTCCCATTGGTTCCAATGGAAGTTAGGTACCTAAAGTACCTTTTGTATCTGGCCCTGAGCCTCTGTATCTGTTTCTGAATGGTGACATTAACCCATCTTTCAGCCAAAGGTCTCAAATAACCTGACTTGTTAACCAAGTTCACAGCATTATTTCCAAGCACATTTAATTCTCTTAACCTTTACTGCAGCTTTTACAGTTCAGCTCACCCAAGTGACATCAAACGATCATTTGCCTTAATTTTTTTTTCCAGGTGAAGGTGTTGACACCAGTCTTGGAAGTAAAAAATCCCTTCAGTGTTAATACATGTGAATTTGCTTTGTATATAGAAAAAGAGAAACTGGCCCAGCTGGATGATTGTACTATGGCTCTCGCTGCTCTGTTGGCTGCATTTCATGTGTTCGGCATCCAGTGTCCAAAGAGGATCCACAACACATTTAACTTTCTAGAGTCACTGATTTTAGAGATGAAAAGTCCACAATCCCTCCCAAAGAAGATAAAGAGAAAACTGGAATTTGAATGTCTGAACATTTAATGATGTCCAAAACACTTGTCTCAGGGGAATGTCTTTTGGAGCAGTTGACTCTTTTGTCTGAAGAAATCCTTTGTTGTAAAGATAAGTTGGTGTCATTCTTTCCAGTGGAATTGTATTCATATTTATAACTCAGCTATGTTTTTTTTATTGTACTGGCTGCTTTTTTAGTTTGGAAAACATGAGCATTTTCATTATTTTCAATGGAAATTCTAGAGCAACTTTAGCCTTATTGAAAAAATAAAATTTTATAAGTAGATGTACATGTGGGCAATTTATTTTTCGAAGCTTTTTATTGCTTTTGGAACAAGTTTTGACCAAGTCAGAGGTAAGAAGCATACTTTGATTTAATTCAGTAAACATTGTGTTGTCTGAGTTGTTATTTGAATTCATGTTTTGGTGGGAGTTACTCTAATAGGAGTTAAATCTTTACCATTACAATTTGATGGTAATTGAAAATGTGCTGTGATTAGTATTTTGCATCATAAAAATGATGTGTCCAATTTTTAATTTGCAAATACTAGAACTATGACACGACACAATTTGGTAAAGACTGAAGAAATTCACTCATTCATATCACATTGTTCACCTTTTTTACTAGTTACTTGAACTTACTAAATAAAAATCTGCCAGGATGAGATCTCAAGCCAGTGAGAACGAGTTGTTTGGGACATTCCTGTATGCCTGTAAAACTACATAGCAGTTGCAATGAGAGGAGAGACTTGTCTGACTATATTTGTTTTTCTTTCTCTCACCCCTGCAAATACTGCAGTGACTCATAGGGTGCCCATCTGCTGAGGCATTTACAAGTCAAGGCTGATGCTCCTCCTCCCCCTCCATAGCCCACTTATCTCCTAGAGCCCTTGCATCCCTGGGATTTCAGGGCCTCCAATCCCACAGACAGATGGAAATTGGCTACTCTTTGCAGAATTTAAAGGACTCTACCATATTAAAGCTATCATAGCGAAATTTGGAGTTTGTGGTCCTCATGATGCTAGCCTTCAACACTCATTTGTGCAGATTTAAAAATGTAACTTTTGTGCTTTCTCCCCTGCTGCCCCTCATGCTTGGCAGAAGCGCCCCCTAAAGACCTGCAAAATTATCTCCTCCTCCCAATCTCACCTTAAAACTATCCTGTGGCATGAAGCCTACAAACTATGACAACGGTGAGGCTTCTCGTGTGCTGAGAGCACTGCCTATCATGCTGAGCGGTACTGTCCAGTGTTTCCTTGTACTCTCCATGTGTGTGTCTGTATCCAGCTATTGTCTCATCAGACTTAGTCCTTGCTCCCAAGAGTTTGCAATCTATCTTTTTGTTCTGTGTTTAGGGTCCTGGTCCATGACTTGGGTTCCTAGATGCTATGATAAGATCAATAAGGATGCTGGAAAAACAGATGACTCAGAAAAACCTTATTTTCGTTTAAGCATTTAGAAGAAAATGTACTTGGTTATAGGTTAAGATTTGCAAATTGCTTATCCCAGAATTGGGAATTACAGATCAAATATTACAAAAATTACAATTAAACCATTCAGATGTTAACACAATTTAAGAACTTACAACTCTCTTCATTTGTTGCTAAAACAAAACAAACATCTTACAAAACAAACGTCTTACAAACATATAACAGCAGTAGTTTTAAGAACAAACCAGACTCCTATCACTTCTTTGGCTGTACGTCTAGGATGGGTCAAGATAGAAAAAACTTCTCCCATCTTTTGCCGCTTACACAGTTAAAGCTGTAAATTTACACAAACCATGAAAATGTTATGCACTAGTGGTTAAACTTGCTCACTTGGAGAAAAACATTAGGCCTGATGGCATTCTTACCCAGGTATGTTGCCTCCTTTAAAAAGAAGCAACAAAATGATGTTCTTTTGGAACCACTTTTGCATTCATGAGCCATTTGCAACACTGATGCATTTTAGTTGGACAGATCCTGTCCAATTCTTTTACCACCACCATTTGTGGGGACACCATGGCCATCTAACCTCCAAGAGTTGGACTATGCCGTCTCATATGCACAGAACAGCAATATTTTTTATATTGACATCGAAATCCGGAAAAAACACTGCAAAAGCAAGGGGAAAATTTTTCAAAAACAGAGCAATTACAAAAAGTTTGGGTTCTGGTGCTCTGAGATTTAATTCACAGTTAATGCAGTAGCAGCCCTGAATCAAGCTGGCATTTTGTTAACAAGAGGGTTATCTAAGTTGTTAAGTAAAAGTTTGCTTTAGCAATTTAACCTTCAACACTTTCATTTTACCACTTTTGCTTTTTCTGAAACACCTTTTCATTGAACCTTTAAAATTACCCAACATCAAAATAAAAGATCCCTCCCACCCACCAAAAGAAGTTAAAAGATACAAAAAATCTTTAAAACAAGTAAGTTTTTTTAAAAGCAAAAACATTAAAAGTTTAAGAGAAACATGGAAAGCCAACAAGCTCAAAACATTTAAGAATTTTAAAACAAACATCTCCTATGCCAAGATGCCAGCTTCTGCATATTTATTAACTCTTTAGATCCTAATCACTGTCTAACATTAAACAGTGTTCAATATTGAGGGTTGGGTATACAGAGACCTCAGCCTGCTTAATATCATGGCACAAACACCATTAAAAATTCTTTTAACCTTTTATTAAAGATAAAGAAAACAGGGGAAAAAGCATTTGTAATGTATTGAATAAGGCTTTCATTTTAACAACATCCACACTGCCATACAGAACAGTTCAGTTGTGAGTATTGAGAAGTACGTGAGCATAAGCTTCTCCAATTCATATTTTATTTTGTATTGTTGATACAATAAGATTGCAGTTTAAGTGTACAAATTTTGAACAAAATGTAAAAATATTATTTATGCAATGCCATGGAAGGAGATGTTTTACTTGGAGTTATGGCAGGTACCAGTCACCTAACTGTTCTGCAAGTGGCACACGGAGCTCTTGAAAACCTTTAAGGAATTCCACCCCAAGAAAGAGAAATTAGGAAAAATGACAGGAAGATTTTCCCAGACTTGTGTGTGACAGAAATGTTCTTTTTGTTCTGCATTAAAAAGCTGAACATTCTCTCTCTTCCCCCTCCCCGCCACAAAAGACCAGGAATAAGAGATTGTACGGGGAAAACTTCTCCAACTAATCACCCTCTTCCTGTGAAGAGAATTCTCACCAGGAATGTTCCAGGTCAGCCCTTAGTTTTCAGGTAGGTAGGCCTTCTCTATCTTAAAGTGCATCTGTTCTATATTGTGATTTATATACTGAGTGCAACATCTTACCTGCCAAATGCTTATAACAATCCTTCAAGAAGGGTCTCTTACTTAAATGCTTGCTGTAGGACACCTTAGTCCTGCTAACAAACTGGTGAAATCTGTGCCTTAACTAGTGAGTGTCACACTCCTTTTGAATATCCCTTTTCTTCCTCACTTTAATCACTCCTCTGCCTGCAAAGATTTTTCTTGAATCATGGTGACTTTCAAGGGGCTCACGAGTGTGAAACCTTTGAGGTCCCATCTCAGCATTCCATTCTTTTCCATTATTGCAATAACTACTAGAGATTAGCATATAAAGATTTAGAAAATGTTTCCCCTTTTTGTTTATATTCTTGCCTCAATATATATATGTTCCTTCATGTGCTGTATAACATAGTGGGCTCCCTTATATAGAAAGACGGGAGTGCCATGGTGCAGCATGACCAAAGGTATTCTATGGAAGTTAAGCTTTATTTTTCAGTTGCAGCCATCTCTTTATTGGTCGTTTGGTAAGTTACACTAAAGATGCTGGTGGAAAAAACTCAACATTTTTGTATCGTGCAAAAGTAAAAACATTCAGTTATAAAAAAAGCTAATTTCAACCCCAAATTTTTTTGTTCCTAGCAAGTTGACAATTTTATAAACTGTAAAGTTATACACTGTAGCAAAGTGTTACTTATGTAGCATAAGCATTGCATTTTAAACTATGGTACAAAATTAACATTAGCCATAACAGTCTCAACTGGCTACTTGTAGCCTAATTTTTGGCTAATCAGTTTTGTTTTGATAATAGGAAGTAAAGGCTACTGAAAAGGAAAATGGATATGTGAAATATACTTCAGGAATTCTTAGATCATATTAACATTTTCCTTATTTTAATATAGGATAAATAATTAGTGAAGGTTTTATTGACACCTGAATAAAATTAGAAATACTAACAGTTCATGAGAGAATTAGCGCCATAAATGTGGCAAATAAGACTAGCTGATGCAGTTTTTATACAGTACCTTGTTAAAAGCTCAAACATATTCCACAAGAGTTCAGGTGTACTGGCTCTCAGAGTATAAATAGTCCACCAGTGCTGATTTATTTTTCTTCCTTTCTTAGAGTTCTTACTTGACAATTCTAGCAAGTCTTTGTGCTTTGAATAAAACATGAGTTCCAGTGGAGAAAACTGGCTTCTAAACAATTTCCATTCATCTCAAAGTTCATTGTGTGAGTTTTTCTCTGCGGCTTTGAACATCAGAATGGAATTGAAGATTTTTAGGGCCGGTCCCAGTTTAATGCTCATTATCTTGACTATGTCTGCTTGGGTCATTAGTAGAAATGCTTCTCCATCAATTTGCTTTAAAACAAAACGTGAGTGAAAAACAGAAAGAAAGCTATTAAGTCTGAGGCTATGGTACTTTAAATATTTAAAGATAATTTAAACTGAAATCCCCAGTAAGCCAATTAAAATTTCAGACTGCCATAAGTGGAAGCTTGAATTCAAAATTCAGAGGATTTCTGGTTCAAAATCCCTATATGCAAATGTGTCATTGGTTTACATCCAAAGTTATAATGACCCTATTTTTTGTTTCTATTGGAAAAATATTCTGTCCTCTGAATCTGGATTTCAGCCTAGTCACATATCTGAATCCACCTTCCAACTATTCCTTGCCTCAAACCGCCACAGAAAGGTTCCCTGATTTAACTCCCACCCCAGACAAATAATCTAAGATCCCTTTCTTCAGCTGCTCTTTCCTTCCCCATTAAAACAGACTGGTCTCTCAAGGTCGCTGCTCTGTGCAGTGCAGGGGCTGCCTGAGAGAGCCTGGCTGGGGCGTTTGGTGGCAGGCTACCCCCGGCCAGGCTGCTGGGGATAGGGGCTGAGTTGACCAGAGTCCCCTCTTCCCCTACTCTGCCTCGGCACGTTTCCAGCTCACACAGTCCATCCCCAGCAGCTGGGCCTGGGGTGGCCTACCACCACTGCTGCTTCCCCAGCCAGGCTCTCGTAGGCAGCTGCTGCGCTGCACTGAGTCAGCAACCCAGAGCGGCCAGCTTCCGCCACATGAGAAGCGACTCGGTCCTGCTCCCCGCCCGGGGCCAGCTGCCAGGGAGAACAGCTGAATGTGCCGTGGGGGGTGTGTGTGTGCAGTGGGAGAAGGACACACACACACACACACACACACACACACACCCATGATGTGGGGCAGTGAGAGCGCAGCGGTCCCGGGCTGGGCGCAGCGGGAGCTGGGCAGAGGACACACATGGGGCCATCACGTGTCCTCCCCTTTAGATTGTGCCGCCCAGTACGGGGAGGCACGTGTTGTCTACGTTTGTGGTGCAAACAACGGAGTGAATTTTAGGTCACGTAGCCATCAAGATACTGTGGCGCCATCTGACATACTTGTCATGGTTAGAGTGCCAGCTGCACCTCTGCAGGACTAGAGATCCTTTCTGGTCTCTCGGCAAGCACCCCCTAAGGTGTCAGAATTTCACAATTCTCACTTGTCTAGGCTGGGCAAAAACTGTGTCTACCCAGCAGGTCCACCTGGGTTTGGCACTTGTGGGTCTTCCCGCCAGGAGTCTGTGACCAGTGGTGAATATAGTGAACAGTCAGATGACTTAAAGTATTTTTTAACAGTAGGAACAAAGGCCCAGATCTACAAAGGGACTCAGGCATTGTGATCCTCAGCGTTGCATGCCTAGAAGCCTAGAAAACTCAGGAACAACACTGAGATCCACAAAGCCTGAGTTAGGAGCCTTTGAATTCAATCCATAAAGCCAGCATGCTAGGCAAAGCAGCCAGTAAGAGATGCAGATACCAGGGGTGTGGCCTAAGCCCTTCCCCTCAGACAGACAGGTGCCTCCCTGCAGCCCAGACTTAGATGCCTATCTCCATGACCTGGGGGGAAGATAGGCAATCCTTTGTGTGTGGGGCCCAATGCAGTAGGTGTGCCCAGAGGCCTCCTAACTCCACACAAAACATCCTAGGGGTTGGGGAGCTTAGGCAGGAGATAGGTGTCTGGAAGCCTAGCCCTAGAGGGAAGCAGTAGCATGCATGCCCAGGGGCAGACACAATGGTGCCTAGGGAAATTTTACAGCAAAAACAGGTTCTGAGTGAGGTGCCTACAGGCTTCAGCAGCAGCTCAGCAGGAGTTTTGTGGATTGCAGTAGAACTTCAAAACGGGACTTAGTCATCCAAGTACTTTTGTGGATCCAGACCAAAGCATTTAGAGAAAAAGAATGTTAAAACAACAAAGGGAACGTAGGTGCTTAAGTCCAAATTTAGATCCTCAAAACCCCTGCTCAGCTGCCATCTAATCCTTCAGGCGCCCAAACACCCTGGGGATGCCTAGGTTTCCACTGGTAAAGTCCCCAAGGTACCTAAACTTTTCGCCGTGGCCAGGCACACAACTGCCTCAGTCCTGGCACCATCGAGCAGCCTGAAATCATGTTTAAGCCCCAGTGGGATTCACAAAGTCGGCATTACCCCCCACCTCATCGGCAGGACCCGATTCAGTAAACATGCCCACCTTAGAGCATATCTACCAGATTAGAACCTGCACAAAGCACAGCCTGTGATGGTGCCCCCTCTTTTACCCAATGGACCAACCTCTCTCTCTCTTTCACATATCCCCTTGACGGTAGGCTAGCCAGGCCTAACTTCTTCAGACACCCCTAGTAGGTATGTGTATTTCAGTCTGGTGCCCCTGAACAACTACCTACGCTTGAAAGTCCCTTTTCATCCAGCCAGCGCTCCTTTGTTCTTGCCAGTTCACAAGAGTTTGGTTCTGCTTTTCAAAACCAGTTTGCTAAGGAGGAGATGGTTGGAACCAAAAAAGTACCTTATTAGTTTGGGCACTGCTCTTAACAACCCTTAAATGTTTACCAAGAGGTGGCTTACCTTGAGCCATTGTTTTGCTTCCTGCTTCCTCCCCTGCCAATCAAACTAAACTAACTTTCACACAGTAAACATCCCAACAACCAGGTCCCATATAATATACATGGCTTATTACAGAGCTGTTCCGTTTCTGTCACAACTCTGTCTAGGTGACTTAAATTGCAACCACAGTTATTTGCAGCCACAAAACTACAGGGATAAAAAGGCTGGTTAAGGCTTTGCTGAAAATCACGCTCCAAGTCTCATCTTTGATATATTTTAACTGCCCATTCAATGACATGCAAAACCATATAACCTTCCCAATATTTATTTCACACTGACCTCAAAGATGTATTACTGTGCAGGTAAGCACACTTGGATACATTCATTTATATTTATTTTTTAAATTTGAAGTTAAATTTATTTTTCAACATAGTTTCTTGTTCTGTTTCTTAACAAAACTCTTATGGGAGACCACGGGCAATTTTTTCAAAAACACGTAAGTCTCATTTCCATATGTCACGTAGGCACTTAAGTGACATTTGAAAATGGTTCTTAAGTGCTTTAAAAAAGTTCACCTCCAAATCCTGAAGTCTGCACTCAGGCAAAATTCCCATGGACCACCATGGAAGTCTGGACTGAGGAAGGGTTGGAACAATCACCAAGAGTTGTGGTGGATTCTCTATCACTGGCAATTTTTAAATCAAGACTGGGTGTTTTTCCACTTTGGGGCAGTTCTGTGGTCTCTGCTATACAAGAGGTCAGACAAGATGATCACAATGGTCCTTTTTTGCCTGGGAATCTGTGACAGAACGTAACAGAAGTTAAGTGTATAAATACCCTGTAGGTAAAATCTTTACCCTATCAATGTAGAATGCAAGCCCATTACAGATTGCAGGGAAATACGGAAATGTAACACTTCAAACTTTTTATTTATCATGCTCACCTCATCTTTGAACACCTTGCCATGTTCTTCACATCCTGGTAAACTCCGTATGAATTCAGAAACCTGCCACCAAATCATACCAACAAGTTTTTTAAAAACCTTAGCTTTCTCCCAACACTCTTGCCCAAATGCAGATAAATAGCAAAGACAGAAAAACATTTTTCACCTGTCAGAGATAGATTTGTACATAAAGGAACTATCTTCAGTATTGCCTCTTTATTTACTTGTCATGAAGTGAAGTTAAGGCTCTGATAGCTCTACAGTGAGTAGACGCAATCAGTGGAAGCATCCCACTAATGTGCACTTTACACTGAAGGAGGTGGTACTAAGAGAAGCAGAATGCTGTGGCTGTGATACTGAATCCTAGAGGGAAACCCTTCTGAAGTAAACCTACCTCATCTGTACTCCATTTGGAAACTTTACTGGCAGGGATTCCAGCCACACTTGGAAGGAGCTTGCTTTGCTGTTCCCAGCGCAAGGGTAGGCATGGGATTTGGAACTTGGAAGACAAGAAAACTGGCTGAGGAAGAGGCTTCTGGCTGCTGGGTTCTTCTATGTCTATAAAAGATACAAAGAAGCATTAAATCCCTCAATGAATAACAAGATCGGTCACGATAAAACATCCTCATCATTATTGACACGTACTTCCACACAAAAAATGGTTCTGCTTTACCTGTACGGGTGTAAAGTGCTGCAATCTCCCAAGGGTGGACACGTTTATATAGCATAAAAATGCTCTGTACTGATATAACTATTCCTGTTCGGGAAGGGGGAACAAACCATACTGCTATACAACACCTTTATATCAATATAACTGCATCCACACTAGGGTTGCATCAGTATAACTATTTTGGTTTAAAAAAAATTGTACCCCTAACTGAAATAATTATGCTGGTGCAAAATCTGCATGTATAGACCAGGCCTTAGTTACTCCAGTTTTATGGTGGTGTAATTTCATTACAATCAGATCTGCACTGGTATAAAATTGCACTGGTGAATCAGGCCTATTATTTCCATGACACACCGCATTTATGTCTAAGAAAATATTTTCAGCTATTCTCAGTGTTTTTTTACAGAAAAATAAATATCTGCAATGGCCCTGCAGTTCTGCTGTTTAGTTATATACTTCATTTGGAAAATGTGTTTAATTCCTCCATTTGGAAGTTTGTTTTTCACGTCCATTTTCCTTTTTCCATTAAACATCCATAACTCAAACCAGGACAGTTCAGTACTTGGCTCCCTCAAAGGCAACCCAGCTTGAGGCTAGGCTAGGCAGAGCAGCTGAGTGCTGTGCAATCTGGAGAAGTATAGCAATTATTAATGTGTGTCTGAGGCGGGGGTGGGAGGAGAGAGTGGAGAGCAGGCCTCAAATGATGGTATTCTCAAACTGAACACAAGACACCAGTGTTCATTTCAAGCAGGTCTGCATTCTACTTGGAAACACAGAGGGAACAAACTTGCTAAAATCTCAGGCACCAAACACTTCCCAATTGCTGAGTTAAACTAATCTAGAATTATTTTTTGAATGAAGGTAGCACAGTGAACTGTAGCTCCACTCCACATCTCTAAACACTGTTTTGTAATCACTTGTCTCTTTACCACTCTGCATACTATTCCCCCTTACACTGTGCAATCGTTCATTGTCTCTCCAGCCTATTTTCACCTTTCCTGACTGATATTTCTATTATTCACATTGTCTTTATACTATTCTCTATCAGCGCATGCTCCAAAACTAAGACTTGTTCCAAAATTCCAAAGCTGAGGTCCCAGTACCACCACCTGTTCTGAACCAGAGAGAGATATCAACATTGATAGTTAAGGTTGCCTAAAACTTCCTATTAAAAGCCTGTTTTCAGTAGCTTATAACTGTCAAACTTTAACTGTTCCAGCTGAATTTTTTCCATGCTGAATGTCTGCTGTTTCAGACAGTTTCAGCAAAAACAGTTCAGCTGTTTCTAAAACAGAGGATGGGGGGGGGGAGGTAGTTTTGCTAATGCTAATTCCCCCTCCCCCTGCAACTATTCTTCACAGCATTCTAGTGCCTCCACGCTTTGGAGCTGGAACCTGAGATTTGGTAGGGGGAGAGTGCTAAAGTTAGGTGCCTTTTGCTGTCTTCATGAAAATACACCCCCATTTTACAGAGTTGTAAGACTGAAAATTGCCATTTGCACAAGCTCAGTAAAGCTTGTAGATGCTTGCTGCCAAAATCTCCGAACATTTCCTCTATACTGAGCAGTAGAGCTGACTGAAAATTTTCTATCAACTGTTCCTGACAGAAAATTGGGTTTTCAACACAATTAATTTTTTCGGGGAAAATGCCTGTTTTCCATGAATTTTTTCTTTTGTGTGTTGAAAAAGTGAAAAGTGAAAACTAATTATTGATTTTAAAATGCTGACACTGTGCCTCATGAGAGTTGCAATTCAGGTGCTTCCTGTTCCTATTCTCTATGGGCTGGACTCCCCCGCTGGACTTCATTTCCCTGGATGTACTACAGCTATGTGACTACCACGATGCATTGTTTCTCCTAACCCAGAAGCTGGGATCTGCTTAATTCTGACACAGCCTAACATGTGAATGGCTAACATTGCAACCTTTTTATGTGTTTTATGTGTTTGTGTGTATGTGTGTACACATGTATTATAGCTCTTTACAAATCCTTAGAAAACTAGATCCTTTCCCTGCAAAGTTTATAGTTGAATACAGGCAGGGGAAAAATAATGCATGTGAAAAGTTTGTTTTGTACAGGCTGAGTTTTACTGGGAGTGGCCAACAGGTTTGCTGCGGTTTTATCTCTCTTATATTCAAACTCTCTTATCAATGTTTGAATTTAAGCTGTACCTCACACACAACAGAGACTGAAGATGGCCTGATTGCTAGAGCCTTTTTCTCCGAATCCCTTGGCATATAAACTAAACTAGCTTGGATTCCCCTTGCACTCAGACTCTGTGAGCCACACTTATAGGTGACACTAAGTGTAAATTACATCCTAGTCAGTGTAAATCTAGGTAAGGTAGAATTTGTCTACGCAGTGTTGGAACCAACCTAACTGAAGGTGTGAATTGCAACCAATGTAATTATTTTGGTTCCATTTACCATGAAGAGAAGCTCTAAAGCTAAGGGAGTCTAAAATGCTGTAACATGCACTTTGAGGGTGTAGACTCCAACATACATTCCCTCTCGTGTTCCTTAGGCAGACTCACCTCTGAATTATGCCCAGTGTCTCTAGCTGTCTGTAATCTAGTGGTCAATAAGACACCTATCTTGAGCCCTGTATCCACAGTATACACATTCTGCTTTTATGCAATATTTTTACTAGCTTTCCATTTAAGTTGATAAGAAATATTATGACAAACTTGCCTTGTAAGAGAATTGTTCAAAGCTGACAAATTTGGGGAAAAGGAAGATTCAGTCACAAACTCTTGCCAGGTGATTTGATAACCAGTCCTCCAACTGAGTGACTAAGAAGCATCAAAAGTAGGATGAGAGAGATGACAGCCTACACTTCTGTCCCCTCCATTCCCTGGATGCAAGCTGGATTCCAGTTCTTGTTTCTCAGCCCGCTGGTAGCTAGCTCCATGGAACAGTGCAGGGAGCATGTGCTGCAATCAAATTAACTGCCTCTAGTGGGGAAAGCTGGAGAAAAGAGGCTGCTGTAGGCAGGTGTCATCATGGCAGAGTAGAGAAAGTAAACAACACACTGGGTGCCTGGCAAAAGCAAAATGGTGAATTCCACAGCAGCTTGGGAAAATGCCAAATTACACAGCCAGAGAATTGCAGAGTCCACTGGGCTCTGGTTGAGATGAATGGTGTAACACCTCTCAGAGCTATTGTTTCAGGATTTCTGCAGAAGCAGGCAGATGGCAGTCGATCAGTTTACACTCTGGTTCTCTCTACAACCATGAGGGTTCGAAACATAATTTTGTTAATAAAAAGAAATATCAGATTCTGGAGCACAATTCCATGGGGCTCTAGTTTTGTTATTATAGGTTGAGATTTCAGCTTCTATGTCAGCACAAACTCAGATACCCCTGTTACTCCATCATGAAGTGTCGTTATAATACTCAGATACCTACTCCCTATCTGGGCATTTTTTAGTAAATCATGCCACAACATTATACAAATAAAAGAAGAAGGTGAAGAAGAATAGATTAAGTAATTAAATATAGATGTTAAGTAATAGTGTCCTCACTTTACAAATCTAATTCTGCAGAATCCTCTATAGAAAATTCAGACCCTATCAAACTCCTTTGGATCACTTTGTTGAAAATAACCAAGGACTCAGAAAAAGATCAGTACTATGGGTTCTGTCTTGTGCTCTGCCAATTAGTCTAGCAATAATTAATTACCAAACCACCTTTATATAAGATCTTGATTTGGGATTTAAGCATTAATTAGCACGGTGCTGCTAATGCAAATACATTATGGACAAGATTCTCATTACTGCTCCAGCGCCTTCACACCACTCTAAAATCCCTAGCTCTGGCCGTGGGAGGATTCCTCCACACAGGCATTATGGCAGGACTCCAATTGCAAGCCCTGGGGCAGGAGGCATGCATGTCAGGAGAAGGGTTTCAGCATCAGCACTGTAGAGATTTTGGGCAGTATGGCAGCCCAGAGGGGAACCCTGTGGGGCTGCTGTAATTTAGATACATCCATAGGGCTGTCTACATTAATGCATGGGCCCTGGACTAGTCCACAGTCAGTGGAGTGCAAAAGTGGCTTAATGCTAGGGTGACCAGATGTCCCGATTTTATAGGGACAGTCCCAATATTTGGAGCTTTTTCTTATATAGGCACCTATTACCCCCCACCCCCATCCTGATTTTTCACACTTGCTATCTGGTTACCCTACTTAATGCCAACTTGGCTCCTCCACCCCTAGGCTGCGAGTTCTTTACTGCTCCTTTAAGAGCGCAACACAGAATCTCACACTATGAAAATATTTCAGAAATCAATTTTTTTTAAAAGAGTATCAGTTTTTTATGATGGAGCAGACATGGTCTTTATTTCTTTAAGCTGACTGAAAAGACACCCTTTCATTTTACAAGGCTGACCCTTGCTAATTCACACTAACTGCCTCTTTCCACATGATATTTGAGAGCGAGCAGTTTAGACAGCAAACAGTGACTAAAGTTGTGGTGTGGAGTGAACGAGACTGTAGTCCTGCAGATTTGTGTCTTCCACAGGCACCGATTTTCCAAAGTGCCGGGGGGCGCTTGACTCCTGGCTCTGCCGAGGCCCCGCCCCCACTCCACCCCTTCCCTCAAAGCCCCACCTCTGTCCCGCCTCTTTCCACCCCACCTCTTTCTGCTCAGTTCCGCCCCCTCCCCTGAGCGCGCATTGCGTCCTCGCTCTTCCCCACTCCCCATCAGAGCCTCCTGCCAGCCGTGAAACAGTTGATCCCGGTGGGCGGGAGACACAGGGAGTGGGAGGCGCTGATCTGTGGGGCCCGCTGGCAGGCAGGAGGCGCTTGGGGGAACTGATATGGGAGCTGCCAGTGGGTACTTAGCACCAACCATTTTTTCCCCATGGGTGCTCCAGCCTAGGGTTACCATACGTCTGGTTTTTCCCGGACATGTCCGGCTTTTTGGCAATCAAACCCCCGTCTGGGGGGAATTGCCAAAAAGCCGAACATGTCCAGGAAAAATACCGGCCGGGCACTTCCTCTCCCGCGGCTGCTCTGCTCCTCCCCTCTCAGACTTCGGCTCTGTTTAAGAGCCAAGCTGCCCGAGCCAGCGCTACCGGCTTCGGCAACTTTGGCAAACCCTGATTCTGAAGTGCTTCACTTTGCATCCTTAATATTCTTTCAGTATAGTTTTTTGGTGGAGTAGATATATTTTAAATTTATACAATTCAGCATGGGCAATCAGCTATTTGCAAACTCAGCGGAGAAAAATAATCTTAAAATGAGACTTTGTATGCCAGTATTCAATTCAGAGCTCATTTTTACAGCTGTGATAAAGTGCTAGGCACAATCTTCTCTGACCACAAGATGACAAAAAACACAGGCGTCAAATATGCTGCTGGTATAAAAGGGCACAACTCACTTGAAGTCAATGGAATTGTGCCTCCTTATTTCAACAGTGAATTTGGCCTATAAGCTGAATCACAAAGTAGTAGCACACTTTGGCTTTTATATTGCAGATCTTAGTGCCAGACATAAAACTACTGCTAAGTTACCTCTAGTTTCATTTAAGGTTGACAGCTCATTTTCTGTCTCCTCTTCTTCACACTCTTCCTTCTTAGCAGAGTCCTTAGCTTGCTGCCCTCCTCTGAGGAAAACAAGGTGTTCAGTTTTTATTAACTTACATTAAACCTTTTAAATGTGACAAATGCCATTATTAACTTTATTACAGTCCATGTTACTTACACGAATAACACTATACTATAACCATAAAAGGCACCAAATGCTCTATTTGTGGGGAAATAGAGCAGGGGGGGGCCTCCTTTTTAATAGCCAGAGCTGTGAATCTGAAGGCCCTTAAATAAACCCTCCAACAGAGATCTGTTATGCTAGCTGCCCGTGCACAAAGCAGTGCAGGCCAGGGCCCAGGCCAGGGCCTGAACTAGACTAAACTGCACAGTTTTCTGCCAAACTCGGTCAAGGGTCATGACCAGAGGGGGGGGGGGCAAGGAGGGAAAGAATAAAAGAATTAAAAAAAAAAAGCCCCAGCAGCAGCACTAATGAAATATGTTCATGACTAATGAAATATAATAACCACTTGTGTGAAGCAATAGGTAACTTTAGCTAAATGCAATTTCTTAACTCATGCAGCTTCTCCTTTGGGTGATCTGTGACCCACTCCGTGATTCCAGCTATCTGCAAAAATAGTCAATCATAGATCTTCTTTAAGCGTCCCATGGTAACCCCCCTTAACCCTTCACTGAAAAACCCCGGAAAATGCGTCTTGAGAAATGTACCCAAACTGGTGCCAAGCGCCACCCCTGAGGAAAACCGCCAAGCGCCCCTCTACCGAAATAAACACCCACTTCTCGGAAAATGATGAGGAAGGTGCCGGGGGGGAGGGGGGGGACTGACCCCAACCCCAGTTTCTTAACTCATGACTGACCCCAACCCCAGTTTCTTAACTCATGACGTATTGTTTGTACTTTGCTTGCGGTTTAATGCAATAAAGCCGCCTGCGAGCGGTACTCAGGGTGTCAGTCTTCGGACTGCACCCCAGTGCACTGGTATGTATGTCAATAAACTGGCCTCAGGCTTGAGTCTTTGAACTAAAATCACTGCGTGGGGGTCTTTGACCACAACAGGGTCTATACTCACATTGATGCAGATGTGTAATAGTCCCTACTGGCCAAACTCTGAAATGGAGGCTCAAAAAGGATGTAAATAAAACTCTCATATGCAAGTTTGTTGTGTTCAAAGCTATAAATCTGATCTGAGATTCCACAATGCAAAACATTCAAATTAAGATCGGTACATAGGACTGGCAGGCAATGCAATTATTAAATAGGTGTTGCATCACCTCCAACGCAAAAGAAAGTTGCTCAATGACAAACAGACCCTTTGTCTTATCACAGGCCTTGTCTACACAATAAATACTTTGGTGGTATACCTTCATTGGTTTAGCTATATTGGCAGAATCCCCTAGTGTAAATGCAGCTTATGCTAACAAAAGGAGTTTTTCTGTTGGCATAACAATTCAACCTCCTTGAATGGCGCTAAATATGCTGACAGAAGTACCCTTTTATTGGCATAGCTGTGTATAGATTGGGGGTTTTGCCAGCAGAGCTATACTGGCTAGGGGGTGTGGTTTCCCCCTCCGCCCCCCGCCCCTGACTGACATAACTATGCTGACAAAACTTTGTAGTGTATACTTGGTCTCAGAAGCTATTTTTAAAATACATATAAATATTTTGGTCTTAAATTAGACTTCAGGCAGATAGGCACAACTTCACTGACATCAGCAGTGTTGCACTTGATACACTGAAAAAAATGGTACAAGTGAACTTAGCGGACTAGAAAATCTACGCCTTATGCTATATTAGAGTACAAAATAACTAGGGGCATTACAGCTAAGCGCAATGCAAATATGTACAGCAAGAATTCCATGCTTTGGCACAAATGTAAAGAGTTGCTGTAGATTTCAAGCTTTTATTTATATAAAAATTAGGTTTCTAACTCTGTGTGCAGAGAATGCCTTATGAATATAAACTGCTGCAGTACACGGACTGTACACACGAAATAAAAGCTCTGAGAAACACGACTTCCCCATTTATCTCAATGGTTGTTAACACTCGACCCTCATAGTGACAAAGTACATGCCGACTTTTAACTATTTATCAGAAAGCCATTCTAGTAGAAATATCCATATAGTGGGCTTTATCCAGTTTGGTTAAATGCATTACAATTAAAGAATCTCAGACTTATTTTGCAAATTGGCTCTATTTAATCCTCAAATTTGAGTGTTCATATTTCTTAATTGTAAATATTTTCATAGCTGAGTACTTATTATGTTAGGTTTCCGTTGCAGCTGTGAAAGTGCTATAAATCTACCTTAAAATTATAATTGCCCAATTTCCTAAAATATGCTTTTGGGTCCAATCCTGCCAACACATTTATCTATCTTCGGTTTTAATCTCTTGATCATTCCATATGAACACTGCAGTTTTCCCACACATTAAAGTTCAGAAAATACTTTGTAAACCAAAATTTTCTAGTATAAGTAATTATTTGTACACGGGATACCTAGGATTGTAACTGAAGGAAATGGAAGTCAGGTTTATGAGTACCAGTTGAAGATAGTATTGAGTCCGTATCTGAGGACTAAGTAAAGCACCCTTCTTATATAAATTTGTGGATAGAGTTCCTCAAAAAATACCTCAGTCAAGAAAAGGACTACCTGGAACATGAAGCCATGAAGAGATATATAGAGAAAATTCTATACGGACAAGGATTGAGTCAAACATAATTAAATCCACAGGGGCTCAACTGCAAAATTGAACACATATCTGCATATGTACTTGAATGCACATTAAACAGAATTACTAGCTATTTGCAATTACTCGACACTCACAATTACTGGCCATATGAATGCATAATACCACTTTGCATGAAAAAGTATTATTAAGTAAACGCACCATTACAAGCATACACTTATGCAAAGAATCATGTTTTAAAAACATTTTAAAAAATTGAGTGCTGAAACTAAAAATCCCACAGTTCTGATACACATGGGCTATTCCCCTCCTGTCTGTAGTTTCCGGAGGTGGTTCAAAGCTGCAGCACAGCTTGTGCTAGCCATGCCCCACCTCACCCTGCCTGCTGCCAGACGATTCATTCCAAAGCTGTAAAACAAACTCTTACAAAATTATTAGTAACAATAACTTCAGTGCCAACTAACTATGAACAGTAGGCCACTGCCTATATGGTAACCATCCAAATAAAATGCTGACCCTTGGCTCTGAAGCCATCCAAGGTGGCTGGAATTGTGGGAGATGCTGCTAGCAGAAAGATTATTATAAATTTTCCATTCAGCAGCCTAGCATCTCCCACAATTCTGACATGTATGAGAAGTAGTGATCAATGAACAGGAGTAGGGAAGGATAGAAAAATGAACATAAGAAACAGGAAAGACCTATCCTTTTGTAACTGCTCATTTGGCAAGACTATGTGTGGACCTTCCTGCTAAAGGAGACCTCTGCAGAGACAGAAAGTCCACTTCATAGTGTCTGATAGAGGTGTTAATCGATGCCCACGTGGCTGCCCTGCAGACATCTGTGGTGGAAGTGCATGCTTTTTCAGTCCATGAGGTTGCCATGGATCCTGGGCAGAATGAAGGAAGTCAGAGACTCAAAGGCTGGTTACAGGCTTTCAACACCAGTGGTAGGTCCCACTTCGGGAAGATCGGTCTGACTGCTGGTATGGCCAATCTGATTGCTTTGAGAAATCTGAGGGTTTCGCCAAGGAGCCTGAGGGTCCTGTGAGTAGTACACTACTTAGGGCTGATACCAGGTGTGCTATGGTGCTGTCTTGAAGGCCCTTATCCACACTTTCCTGAATGAAGTCTGGAGTGGCTGGAATCCCAATGTCCCTTGGATCTTCACTGCACTCTTGGCACCATGAACTGAGCTTGGTCCACACAGAGGAGTAGTTTTTAGTGTGGAAACTCTTGGATAAGAGCAGAGTCCTGATCACTTTGGAAGATAGCTGAACTCAGCCTAATGCTTCCTTTTCAATAGCCAGGCTGTCAGCTGAAGACTATCTGGGTCTAGATGGAGGAATGGGCTGTGGAAAAAAGATGTCAGGTCTCGATGGAAGATGAAACGGTGTTTCAGATTTCAATTCTATCAGATTGGAGAACCAGGATGGTCAGTATAGACTTAACACTATCACTCTTGCTTCTTCTCAATTTATCTTTTGGATCACCATTCCTAGGAGAGAGAAGGGCAAGAAATGTGTAGAGTACGTTTTGCTGCCATCTGTCAACAGAGCATCTGACTCCATTGACTTGGGGTCTGCTTCTCAAGTGACAAATTGTGGCTGTTATTCATTCTTGCAATTGGCAAACAGGTTGACTGAGGAGAGACCACATGTCTGCAAAATCAGAGTGAAGACTTCCTGGTTCAAGTATCACTCTGAGTAGTTGACTTTGCACCTGCCTTTGGTTCTGCTCCCCTTTTACATGTATGGTCTTTAGTTAAGGGAGAGTCTTGTCTGCCCATTCCATGGTCTCCATCACTTCTTGTTCACCCTTGGTTGTGAATGCATGCAACGGTGGTCATGTTGTCTGGCTGACAAACAAAGACATGGTTGCCCTCTAGGTAACTCTAAAATCTCAACAGAGCTTGTTTGGCAACTGTGGTTCCTATCCCCAGAGCTCCAGATATCCTACATTGTTCTTGGTCCCAGAAGTGCCCCTCCTTCCCAAACTGGCATCTTTTGAGAACCTGCTGGCCTGGAAGGCATATGGGAAGACCCCTCTGCACGGTCCCTGGGACTGTCCATCATCTTAGGTGATCCAGTCCCTAGATTTGCATGTATACAGAGGAATGGTCCCATACTCTCAGAAGAAAGGCCTGGAGACACTTGGCATGTGACTTCATCTATGGGGAGACCCATACGTGTGAGACCAGCAGATCCAGTGGCTAGAGACACTGAGCTATGAATGGCCTCATGCATTTGTCCAGCATGAATAACAGATCTTCTATAATCTGTCTACCATCTTTCTCTGCTCCAACTCTGTCTATCGAGAGAACTAGGAAGCTTTTTCTGGTGTCATTGCAAAGCCATGTGCTTGGGAGGGGCTATCCAGAGTCCTGTGAGCTCTGCTTTGCTGCACCTACTTAAGTCTCTGGCTGGGGAGGGTGGATCAAAAGGCAGAATCTTTGTCATGCTGAGGTTTCCTTGGAAGCTTCTGCTCCAGATTCTCCCCACCCCGACAGGGTCACAGTCTCTTCTTGGATACCACTGGTGTTGGTAGCAACCAATGGATTGCTGTGCTGGCTTTGACCCCAAAGGTTGAGGCTTCTCTGCAGCATCAGCTACTAATTTCTCTAATGTTTCCCCCAACAGTTCCTCACCTGTAAGTTTGGAAGCACAAGATATCCATTAGGATGAGTGATGACTATTCATTGGCGTAACATAACATCCTTGTAGCCACCAAGTTAGAATCCATTGCTTATCACAAATCATATCAAGAGTTTGACCAAGATAGGACCAGAGATGTCTTACTTCAAGAAAGGATCATACTCCTAGAAGATGAGCCACTTGTTTACTACAAAATAGGCTTTCCTTACTAAATATTAAAAAAACCCTTTGGTCTGAACAGTTATAGCTGAGGCTGCAGAGTGTGCCACTCTTGTGGTCTTTGGGGTCTTTTGGAAGGAAGTCCCCTTCTGAAGCTGTGACTAGGTCTTTCACTGGTGGAGCTACTGCTGCTCCAACCGTAGGCTCCCCAATATATTTTTTTTACATATATAAACAAATATCTTAGTTTAACTTTTGGTTTAATCAGGTGTCCTCGTTGGATCTTATGATGCCCTCAAAGGAGGCAACAATGGGAAGATATATTATCATAATGCTTGACAAGAAAGATGCTTCACTAATATTAATAAGTTCCTTGCATGCCAATGACTGACATCCTGTCTTAGAAAAGTTCGATAGGTTTTTTGCATGTGTGCTACTTCATCCCCTGGCTGATTATGGGGGGAGGCAGTACATTGTTGATCCTGATCTGGGAACCACACCAGAGAAGAGAGTTACTGGAACACATCTCAGTTGTGAAAATAGCTTGTCAGCTGTCCCTGGGAGCCTGAAAGGCTGCCTGCTTACTCTGCCAGGTTGGCTAGCACCCAAGTAAGTGCTGTAGGAGCAACCTAGTACCACCTGGAGCTTTACTCAAGAAATCAGGGTAATTCTGAACATGGGAAGGGAATTCTCACTTACCTCTCTGTAATCCCATGAAGGTGCAGCTTTGTGGGGAGTGGAATCCTCACACGCCTCTGGTCTGCTGCAGGCTAGCTGAAGTGCTCCACGCTCTAATATAGAGTCAGTCTGTGGAGCAGGGGAGGGGTAGACAGGCAGACCCTTTCCTGCCTTTCAGAGTCTGAGCTCCCTTCCCTGACAGAGCAAGGGTTTATGGCTCAGGATCAGAAGGCACAATTCCCACTCTGTTGCTGCCTCAAAGCTTAGTCCCTTTCCCTGGTGGAGTGAGGGTTCTTGGGCTGAAAGCCAGACAGGCACAATTTCTCTTAGCTTGCAGCTTGAGGCAGGGTTGCACAGGAGTCTCTGCATGCCCAGACATACTGCAGAGTGGGGGGGCGAGAGAGGATAAGTGTGGTACAGAGCACTGTGAAAGAGACTCTGTGAAGGAGATAAACGCCAGCAATCAGTCCCTGGGGGGGGGGGGGGGAGGCAAAGGAGAAGGGGGTTAACCCCTAATTTTCACCCCACTTGTTTATTAAGATGAATTTAACAACAGTACTCACTGCCTTGTGAAGGACACATTTGCTTTTGCCTTTTTGGGACCCAGAGTCTCTGGGTTTTGCAGGACTTACCTCAGAGTATCATGAAAACCCCCTGATTCATGGTGCAAAGAAGGGGAGCCATGTAGGATCCCTGCTTCTCTCCCCAGGGATGCTAGGACCCACTTTAGGACTTGTGGGGGGACCCATAGCCCAGGAAGGGTCTTAGCTTTGCAATCTCTTGTTACCCCAGGACTTATCCCCTGGCTCTGCTGGATAAAGCCCTCCTACTTCTCAGAGCCTCTCCCTGTTCTGCTCTGTCTCTCCTGGTCAGGTTTTTCTGCAGTGGAGTCGAGGCTACTTGGGGTGACAGCGGCCCCAACATGCCTGTCTGACTCAGAGCTGTAAGCCTTAGGACAGATAGGATTGGCTAGCTGGGTACAGGCTGGGCATGTTTTACCTTCAGCCAGCCTTGAGAAAGCTGGCTCACATGCAGTGCACCTTTTGGAGTTTGCCCAGTGCTTGTACAGCTGCTTTGCCATGCCTGAAAGGGGAGCAGAGGAGCTTGGTGGGGAAGCGGGGTGAGGACAGAAACTGCAACAGAGTCTCCAGGAGCTGTGACCATTGTGCGGCTCAGATCCTGGACCAGGAGGAAGAAAGGAGGAGGAAAGGAGGCTTGAACATAAATAAACACACCTTAACTGCCCCCAAAACACCTACAAATTACAAACAGAAAAAGACAGGAGTGGAGCAAACCACCACTTGACTACTGCCACCAAGGCAGAAGATTTGGTAGGAGGCAGGAAAGAGGAGCGTGTCTACCACAGGCTATGTTGCAGCTTTGCACAGCCTCCAGAAACTGCAGACAGGAGGGAAATAAGTCCATTCTTATCAGAATCGTGGGAGATGCTGGGCTGCAGAATAGATCCTGCTCTGGATATGCTGGATTACAGAAAAGGTGTGGATAGATGGCCAAATGCAAATGATCATCAAAACTGTGATGAGCTGAATGGTTCACTCAGACACATGCTGTGGAATTGCCAGATAGTTCAAAGTGTCTGGCAACAGGTTATTACCCAGTTTAATTTGATTTCCTTGATACAATGAAGAGATAAGGGATTTATCCAATGTAGTCACAACTTCATTAATTCACAAAAAATAACATCCTAGAAAAATGGAAGGCAAAAGAACAAGCCGACTGATCTATCTTGAGAGAGTCTCTGTGTAAAGTCACAGTTTTGTCCCTTTGAAGAAACATGGTCTGCGTTGCTAGAATTATATGATTAAAATCATGTCTGAGAACTATACCTACATATTAGCACAGGTCATTCAGGATTGAACATGGAGCTATTTTCTGTTCTGCCCCTCTTTTTTTTTGTCTTGTTCTTACTACTTAAATTCATTTGCTACGTAAATTCACTTGAGTGTGTTATTTATCTATAGCATGGGAATTATTTTCTCTAAAAATTGCATGATGCCAATAAAATATATATATTTCACTATCACCTTAATAAAAATGCACATGAAAAAACAACTAATTGAAGGATATTGGAGGAATGCATATTGGAGGAATCTGAAAGGTTGTTCCAAGGGTAAAAAGTTGCAGATTTTAAAGGTGCAAATAACTGAATGTTCTAACGAACATTTTAAAAAAAATATATGGATGTCTAGGAGGAAGGGAAAGAGAGAAAGTCTGAAAATTTCTAATGGAAACAGGCTGGAAAAATCTGAGCACTAGGTGATCTTAGGTGCAAGATCTGGAAAGAGGTATGAAAAATCTTACGGGAAGAATTTTGGGAAAAAATAGACTGATCTATGTGAAATAACAGTCAATTTTATTTATTTAAAATAAATTAACTATAAAATAAATGTGTTAAACAATTTATTCATGTTTTCATAGGCTCTGACTGAATTTAATTCTACAAGCTCCAATTTTCTTTTTACAAAGATTCTCCTAAAATGTCCACAGAATCTATGTGGAGAAGGACATTCTACAGACTTTTGGTTAATTTCTGACCATAGTTATATTGGGGGAGGAGAGGGAAGTTTCAATTTTGCCTGAAGCATAAAGTTTAAACTACTATTGAAAGTGGAATATTGAATTAGATGGCCAAATTGGTCTGTTCAAGCATGGCAATTTTTAATATCCCTATCTAGTCATTTAATAATATTGTGTAAATATTCTTTCTTCCTGTGAAAGAAAAATAGGGAGAGATTAAGGAATCCAGCATAACATGGCATTCCTCCCTCCCCATCCTATATTTTAAAAAAATATATGTAGGGCTGTCAAACAATTAAAAAATTAATAACAATCAAGAGATTAAAAAAATAATCACGATTAATCAGCTTTAATCGCATTGTTAAACAATAACAGAATACCATTTAAATATTTTTGGATATTTTCCACATTTTCAAATATATTGATTTCAATTACAACACAGAATACAAAGTGTACAGTGCTCACTTGATAGTATTATTTTTTATTACAAATATTTGCACTGTAAAAAAGATAAAAGAAATAGTATATTTCAATTCACCTCAGACAAGTACTGTAGTGCATCATCTCTTTATTGTGAAAGTGCAATTTACAAATGGAGATTTTTTTTGTTTTTGTTACATAAATGCATTCAAAAACAAAACAATGTAAAACTTCAGAGTCTACAAGTCCACTCAGTCCTACTTCTTGTTCAGCCAATCGCTAAGACAAACAAGTTTGTTTACATTTACGGGAGATAATTCTGCCCGCTTCTTATTTACAATGTCACTTGAAAGTGAGAATGGGCGTTCGCATGGCACTATTGTAACTGGCGTTGCAAGGTATTTACATGCCAGATATGCTCAACATTTGTATGCTCTTTCATGCTTCAACCACCATTCCCGAGAACATGCTTCCATGCTGATGACTGGCTCTGCTTGATAACGATCCAATGCAGTGCAGACTGACGCATGTTCATTTTCATCATTTGAGTCAGATGCCATGATTTTCTTTTTTGGTGGTTCGGGTTCTGTAGTTTCTGAATCACAGTGCTGCTCTTTTAAGACTTCTGACAGCATGTTCCACACCTCATCCCCCTCAGATTTGGGAAGGCACTTCAGATTCTTGAACCTTGGGTTGAGTGCTGTAGCTATCTTTAGAAATATCATCTTGGTACCTTCTTTGCATTTTGTCAAAACTGCAATGAAAGTGTTCTTAAATTGAACATGTGCTGGGTCACCACCCGAGACTGCCATAACATGAAATATATGGCAGAATGGGGTAAAACCACGAAGCAGGAGACCTACAATTCTCCCCAAGGAGTTCAGTCACAAATTTCATTAACGCACTTTTTTTAACAAGCGTCATCAGCATGGAAGCATGTCCTCTGGAATGGTGGCCGAAACATGAAGGGACATAGAAATGTTTAGCATGTCTGGCATGTAAATACCTTGCAAAGCCGGCTACAAAAAAGTGCCATGCGAACACCCGTTCTCACTTTCAGGTGACATTGTAAATAAGAAGCGGGCAGAAGTATCTCCCGTAAATGTAAACAAACTTGTCTGTCTTAACGATTGGCTGAACAAGAAGTAGGACTGTGTGGACTTATAGGCTCTAAAGTTTTACATTGTTTTGAGTGCAGTTACATAACAAAAACAAAAAAATGTCTATTTGTAAGTTGCACTTTCACGATAGAGATTGCACTACAGTACTTGTCTGAGGTGAACTGAAAAATACTGTTTCTTTTATCTTTTTTACAGTGCAAATATTTGTAATAAAAATAATACTATCAAGTGAGCACTGTACACTTTGTATTCTGTGTTGTAACTGAAATCAATATATTTACAAACATAGAAAAACATCCAAAATATTTATAATAAATTTAAATTGGTATTCTATTATTGTTTAACAGTGTGATTAAAACTGCAATTAATCATGATTAATTTTTTTAATCAAGTGAATTTTATTTGAGTTAATTGCTTGAGTTAACTGTGTTTGATAGCCCTAATTATATGTTCCATGAACAGATTCTGTCCAATCAGCTGTAGCTAGATCGTAAACAGTGACTGTTAGTCATCCGACCAAACATGTAAAAGAGAGAATTTGGGTCTAGTATGCTAATTAACGCTTTAAATAAGTAGTTACTAGTGTAATTTTTATACCCTTATCTATTCCTACCAAGAGTTGTGATAACATTTAATAAATAATATAACAACAATAACAATATAATATAATATGTAACAGGATGCCAGAGAGCTTGGAAACCTCCTCAGCTTTGTGCTAAACTATTTTGAGCTTTACACATTCCTTTAACAGGTATCTTGATAAAAATCTATTGTATACTCAGAGTTAGGGCACAATGGCCCCCTTTTCTCTATTAAACTGAAAGATAATCCTGTGGCATTCAGTGGGGACTCAGCACATTTGAAAATCAGGCCACTAACTTAAGAACCTATGTATGAATTGAGAAGACTAAACCTAGACTCCTACTTCTGAAGATCTTGGCCTTGACTATTCTGTTTGAGGCAATTATCTTTTACCCCTGTACATGATTGTATCTTTCTAATAGGTTAAGAGTGAGCTTTTCTTTGTTTGCAATCGATTAGTGTTACTGTATCATGCTCATTAAGGGCATGATCCAACTCCCACTGAACTCAAAGTCTCTCCATTGATTTCTATGAGACTTGCATCAGGCTTATTATAAAATTAAAAAAACACCTTTATGTATTGTCAATATTGTAATTGCTGCCTACATTTTATAAGGAAAATCTTTAATGACCTGGAAGTATAACCAGATATTTAATTTATGTTTTATTATTCTACTAGCTAAAAATAGCTGGGATCAATTTTTTTCTTATCTCAATTTTTGTACTCTGTATGTTTCAAGATGTATGAGTTATGATATATTTTCCACTTATTAAAGAAGAGAATTTGAATGTGCTGTCCATACACACACACACACACATATATTATATTCTATTTTCTGTTGGCATTTACAAAATAAGAGGCCCTATGGTAATTTTTCTTTGCTTTGTCCTGTATTTCACCAACACAATTTCAGTTTAAACAGCAAGTGTTAAAGGTACTCTTTTAGGCAGCAGTGTTTATTGTGAAGAATCATATTTGGGATTATAAAAAAATCTTGACTATTACTGATAAAAGCATCACTTCATTTTTTCTATTACTTTCTATGGAAAATCTACAGTATCTATTTTCAGGAAATGGATTAACTTTCTATTGAGTCCAGTAATCTAAACTTTGCATGGAAGTTTAAAGATTAAATGCCTAGTGCCTGCAATAAAGTTGACAATTTCCATTACAAGTTCATTTCCTTTAAAAATATTCTCCCCATAAAGTAATTTTGTTTTCTGATTTCACAGACTGGAAATGTGTCAGTTTCTTGAACCAACAGAGTTATCTGAGGTACCATAAATATGCAGTCTTGTAGCCGTGTTGGTCCCAGGATATTAGCGAGACAAGGCGGGTGAGGTAATACTTTTATTAGACCAGCATACAAAGACCTCTTCTTCAGGTCTGGGAAACTAAGGCTTTGTCTACACTAGCCCTTTTGTCAGTAAAACTTTTGCCGGTTGGGGTATGAAAAAATACACCCCTGACCGACATAAGTTGCACCAACAAAAGTGCCAGTGTGGACAGCTATGTCCACAGACAGAAATGCTCTCCCACCAACATAGCTACCACTGCTTGTTTGGGGTGGTTTAATTATGCCGGCAGGAAAGTTCTCTCTCGCTGGCATAGAGCGGCTACAAGGGAGACCTTACAGCGGCGCAGCTGCAGCAGTACAGCTAACTCCGTGCCAGTCCAGTTTTCCTGGGGGAGGTGGAAGAGTCACCCCGAGACCTTGAGCGGTCTCGACTGGTCTTATACGACCTTTTCCTCGGCAGTCGACAGGGAACGGCTCCTCTGCTTCTTCAGAGAGGTGCCTGCTCTGGAATGTGAAGTGGAAGCACACTTAGAACCCCATGACAGTCTCCAACCTAACGAGCGCCTCAGTACCGAAGCAGGGGACCACAGTTGGGAATTGCTCCCCCTCATGAAGAACAGTGTTTAAAACCCCATGAGGGCATCACCAAGAAAATCTAAATCATCATAACTAATGCTAATCTAACACTCAGGGTTCTACTAACTATTTACAAGAGAAAACTAAACTAGTTGAGAGGTTGTGAGGTTAAGACCACACAGAACTCTGATTCCAGCCATGGCTGGTGCAAAGGAACTGAGGGAGGTTTGGAGCAGCGCCGCCTCATATAGCCAGAGGAGAGGCTACAGCCACATGGTGCTAGTGCTGCCCCTCTACAAGTACTGGTAGACAAATTTACACTGGGTGCGCATACACCTAAGTGGAATGCATGGCTGTGTCTACTTGAAGTTTTCAATTACTGCTATGTTCTTTTTTTTATTCGTAAACATCTATATCAAAAAGTAGATTTGCAGATATTTTAATTAAGAAAGAAATCACTGAGTAGATCCAAGTTTCAGGGGATTGAATTGCTTCTTAATTAAGCAGTAAGCTTCAATAATCTAAACATTACTTTGAGATATCAA
Organism: Terrapene triunguis; assembly: GCF_002925995.2. Classification (NCBI taxonomy): domain Eukaryota; kingdom Metazoa; phylum Chordata; order Testudines; family Emydidae; genus Terrapene; species Terrapene triunguis. The sequence continues at coordinate 54,707,195 of NW_020664436.1, forward strand.
CTCTATTTGATTAACATTCCTAGGCAGAGAACTGTATCTCAACTAATTCGCTATTATCACCACTTATAATGTGGGTGTTATGAATGTTTGAGATAACATGAAGATGCATAGAATTAAGCAAGGCTGTCTCATTCTAGTGTAGGATAATAGCCACCAAAATAAGGCTTCAAATTTGCAATGAGTTTAACGTGAGTAGATTGCTTTACTCACATGAAGCTCCACTGAAGTCACTGAAATGTATACATTTTAATTTCACATACATTGACAATAACTTTTCTATAACACTAGTCAAAGTGTCTATTTTTAAAAACTAGCTTTAAATTTGTTTTAAAATTTAGATTGTTTTAAAAACTAGCTTAAACGCACCTTGCTCCTTTCAGCCCAAACAATTAATACAAAACCTCAGTTAGTTAAATAAGCACTTTTCATTTAAAAATGTGATTTATTTTTAAGGAGAACGCAAGGAAGTTCCTTATCTCTACAAAGTCAATAATTTCCCTGTTCAGGAATATATGTATCCCCTCATTTTCCCTACGGTTTGCATTATTCACTGGCTGTATACATTATGACACACTATTATTCTAGTCTTTAATTTAGAGACAACTGCATGGCTTCCTCATGCCTCCCCACGCCTTCCTGGGAATTTCACTAATAAATCATTGTACTGTATTTATGTAACAAGTTGCATTTCACATGTAGTCTCCAAACAATCTGTATTTCAAAGGTAGTTGAAAGACACATACCTAGAGGGTTTCTTGTCTTTGGCATCACATAATAGAAGCTCTTTGCAAGGAGATTTATTTTCTGTATCTTCCTGCTTTGTCGTCTCTGACACAGATTTCCCAGATGATCGATTATGAGCTGAAGATTTTGAGCCAGTGTGACCAGGGCTAGGACATTTTCTGTCACTATTAAAACAAATTGATAAAGTTTTGAAATCTGAGCTGTCAGTTTATTTTCTATGTGGTTGAAGATTCATTGCTGTAATTAAAGAAATACCGATACAGCAAGAAATCATATATTTAAAGAAAAATAAAATGTCCTTCCCTACTACTAACAAAACTTTACAAACTGACAAAACTGGAGCTCCAGCTCCAGCCGCAACTTCAAAGCACTAGGTATACAGCTATTTTTAGAGGACTAGCACCAGCCCTCCTAGCTCAAGTCTGTCGACCTGGGCTTGGAGGCTCACTGCCACTTGCTCCAAAATGCGATGTAAATTTATCCGTATTGTCACAGGTAAAACTCCCACTGACTTCAAGCCTACCAGTATAATATGAATACAAAAGAATTTTAAAATTTCTTTTCATAGTTTTGGCTTTTAAAAAAAAATGTAAGCATTCTTGTGTCGTGGACAATCAAAATAGATTAGGGCCTGATACTATTCCCATTGAAGTGAAGTTACTGTAGGCACCAATGGAACTAGTCAGTTTGTAGTCAATTTCACTTTCTAGTGAAATTACATTAGCACAATCCTACAATTTGGGGATAATTTAACCAGACAGTGAACTTTTAATAGCTGAATACCCTCTTTGTTTTTAACTTAAAGTGGGGCTGCTCCATGAAAACAGCATTTTAAATACTACATATTCAAAATTCAAGGGCATTATAAGTGAAAACGGAGTGAAATTCTGGAGTGTAAAAATGTCACCATTAGCACATTTCACTCAAATATAGCCCTTAGAAATATTGCAAACCCCTCCCCACTCCAGGTGTTTGCAATTGATTTTGGTGTAAAAGCCTGTTGAAAAAACTGTTGAAAATAAACATATAAGGAGCCCCTTGCCACCGCAACCATTTTCTCCCCAGTACTTCTAATAAAAAACAGTTACTAACCTGTCCAAAACTGTTGCTCTTTGAGAGGTCTTGCTCATGTCCATTCCACGTTAGGTGTGCGTGCGCAGTGTGCACCGTCGCCAGAGATTTCTGCCTCAGTGATATCGGTCAGACAAGCTCTAGCGACCTCTGGTGCCCCGCGCTCAAGCGCCGGTATAAGGAGCTGGATGGCTCCACATCCTCTCAGTTCCTTTTTGGTAGCTAACTCTGACAAAGGGGCAGGAGGGTGGATCGTGGAATGGACATGAGCAACACATCTCGAAGAACAGTAGTTATGGAAAGGTTAGTAACTCTCTTCTCTTCTTCGAGTGCTTGGTCATGTCCATTCCACGTTATGTGACTCCCCAGGGGTACCCGAGGAGGTGGGCTCAGAGTTCATGGACACGTGGATTGCAACACTACTCTCCCAAACTTGGCATTATCTCTTGCCTGCTGGGTGATAGTGTACTGGGAGGAGAACGTATTTAACAATGACCAGGTCACTGCTCTGCAGATGTCTTGGATTGGGACCTTGGCCAGAAACGCCGCTAACGAAGCCTAAGCTCTTCTTGAATGAGCATTCAAGATGGCAGGAGGTGGGACGCCTGCCTGCTCATAGCACATACAAATGCAGGAAGTGATCCAGGATGAAATTATCTGGGCTAAAAGCAATAGGCCTTTCATCCTGTCTGCTACTGCCACAAAGAGGAGCATGGATTTATGGAATGGCTTGGTCCTCTTAATGTAGAAGGCCAGGGAGTGTCTAACATCCAGCATTTGGAGACAGTTCCTCTGAATTCTTGTGCGATTTCGGGAAGAAAACAGACCGGAAAATAGTTTGATTATTATGAAACTGCGAGACCATCTTTGGGAGGAATGCTGGGTGGGGGTGCAATTGAACCATGTCCTTATAGAACACTGTATATGCGGGTTCCAATGTAAGGGCCCTGATTTCTGAGACCCTCCTGGCCAAGGTAATTGCTACCAGGAAGGCAACCTTCCAGGAGAGATACGACTGAGGGCACAATGCCAACGGCTCAAAGGGAGGACCCGTGAGTCTTACCAGGACTAGGTTTAGGTCCCATGGTGGGATAGGATTGCAAATTTGAGGGTAAAGTCGCTTAATTCCTTGAGGAAGCAGATGGATATTTTGTGTGAGAAGACAAACCTACCGTCCACTGGAGGGCTGAGATAGCCACCAGATGCACCTTGAGAGATGAAAGGGCTAGGCCCTGTTGTTTCAGATAGAGCAAGTATTCCAGCACGAACTGGAAGGGTGACTGAATTGGTGAGAATCCTCATAGGGAAGACCACACCGAGAAATGCTTCCACTTGGCTAGATAAGTCACTCTAGTAGACAGTTTCCTACTACCTAGCAAGACCTGACGGACTTGTTCTGAAGAGGCCTGCTCCGCCAGGTTCAACTATGGAGCTTCAACGTGGTCAGGTAGAGGATCCTGAGGTTGAAATGGAATAAACGTGTGATCTTGCGAGATCAAGTCCAGGAGGGTTGGGAGTGGCAGCAGGGGTGCTACTGACAGATCCAGCAGCGTGCCAAAGCAGTGTTGTCACGGCCATGCTGGGGCTATAAGGATGACCCTTGCTTTGTCTCGCTGACTTTCAGAAGGACCTTGTGCACCAGAAGAATGCGAGAAAACACACAGAACAGGAGTTCTGTCTGTGCAAGTAGGAAGGCATCTGAGAGAGCCAGGGCTGTGACTGTGCAGTGAGCAAAACTGATGGCATTTCCTGTTCTGTTAGGTTGCGAACAGGTCTACAGGGGAGATCCCCACCTCTGGAAGATGGATCCTGTCTCCTCTGAGTGAAGGGATTACTCATGGTGAGAAGAGAAAAAGACCTGCTGAGGTGATCTGCCAGAGCATTCCAGGCTCCCAGAAGATGGGAAGCTTCGAGGTGGATGGAGTGTTTCATACAGAAGTCCCACAGGTGAATGGCCTCTTGATACAGGGTAGACGAACACACTCTTTCCTGTCTGTTGATGTAAAACATGGCTGCCATGTTGTCCATAAGCACTCATACAACTTAGTCCGTAATCTGGGGTAGGAACACTTGGCAAATTAAGCAGACCGCTCTGAGCTCACTGACGTTTAAGTGCAAGGAGAGCTCTTCCTGGGACCACAGGTCCTGAGGTGCTTGAGGTGAGCCCCCCAACCTAGTTTGGATGCATCTGAAATTAGGGATATGGAAGGTCGGGGGGTAACAAAGTTAACGCCTGCACATACTGAACGGGGATCTCTCTCCACCAGTCGAGAGAGATGAGGACCAAGATGGGGACTGTAAGCACCTATTCCAAGTGGTGATGGTTTGGTGAGTAAACATAAGCTAGCCAAACTTGAAGGGGTCTGAGGTGTAGTCTTGTGTGTGGTATCACGTAAATGCACACAGCCATGTGACCCAAAAGTTTGAGGCAAAAAATGGACTGTCGTGACCAGGTTGGCCTTGACCTTGGATATCAAAGCCGACATTGTTTGGAACCAAGACTCTGGGAGGAAGGCTCTGGGCCAGGTAGAATCGAGCACCATTCCAATAACCTCTATCCGCTGGAGGGAACGAGAGTCAACTTTTGCTCATTTATCAATAGGCCCAGGGCACGGAAGGTGGCTTGGACCAGGCTGATGCTGGCTTTCACTTGAGCCTCGGACCAGCCCTTGATCACCGCCAGTCATCAAGGTAATGATAGACTTGAATGGTGTGCCTTCTGAGGAAGGCTGCCATCACCAGCATGCATTTTTTGAAAACCCGAGGGGCTGCCAACAGGCCAAAGGGCAGGATGGTGAACTGGCAATAAGTTGGTTTACAATAAATCTGAGGAATCTTCTGTGGCCCTGGAAGATGGAGATGTGGAAATAGGCATCTTTCGAGTCGAGGCATACCAGTCTCCTGGAACCAGGGAGGGAATAATGGAGACCAGGGAGACCATGTGGAACCTCAGTTTCCTGAGATAACTGTTGAGGCAACGCATGACTAGGATGGGTCGAAGCCTCCACCCCCCTCCCTTGGCTTTATAATGGCGGGAGTAAATCCCTTTCCCTCTCAAATTCTGAGGCAGTTCCTCCACAGCCTCTACCTGCAGGAATAGGACTAGAACCTCCTAGACTAGAAGTTGTTCATAAGAGGGATGGGGGATGGAAGGGAGGGGTGGAAGAAATCTGAAGGGTGTAACCTTTTTCCACCATACTCAGCACCCAATGGTCCGAGATGATGAGGGACAATGACAGGCTGAAGTGGGAGAGTTGATCTGAAAACAAAAAGGTGGCAAGATCCGGTAAGGGAACTGATACAACACCCTCGGGCGCCCCTTCAAAAGTTGTTTGGGGCCTCCCAGGTATCTGTGAATCTGGTAGTGAGGATGAGGTGGAGGGGGGCAGCTGCCTGTGCTCGTAACCCCTGCTCCGTTTTGAAACGGGTCCTGGCGAGACACCAGAGCCGAGAAGCGGGTTGGCTGTTGAGGTCTGAAATGATTCTTTGAAGGTGCTGGGGAGTAGAGGCCCATGGAGCTGAGGGTAGGCCTGGAATCTTTCCGACCGTGGAGTTTTGAATCTGTCTGCTCAGAGAAGAGGGAAGTTCCCTCAAAGGAAAAATCTTGGATGGACTGCTCAGGTGGAACCCCCAAGACTGGAGCCAGAGCACCTCCTCATGACCTCAGCCGAAGCCATTGTTCTGGCTGCCACATCAGCTGCGGCTAGGGCTGCTTGGAAGGAGGCCCTGGCTATGGTCTTCCATTCCTCCATCACAGCGGAGAACTTTTGCCTGAAGTCCTGTGGCAATGAGTCCTTAAACTTTGCCATCAAGTCCCAAATGTTATAATCATACTTCCCAAGCAAGCCCTGCTGGTTGGAGATGCAAACCTGTAATTCACCCATAGAATAAATCTTTCTACCGAACAGCTTTTTAAAGTCCTTTTGCTTGGGGGTCGTGCCTAGCTGCCCTTGTCTGGCTCTCTCATTGGCCACTGTGACCGCAAGGGACCCGGGAGGAGGGTGAGAATTCAGGTATTCATGTCCCTTGGCAGGAATGTAGTACCTTTTCCCTGCTCTCTTTGAGGTGGGAGGCAGAGAGGATGGGGACTGCCATAGGGACCTGACTGGACCCATAACGATGTCATTGAGGGGTAGGGCCACTTTCGATGGGGCCCTGGCAGCCAAAATGTCAATGAGGCTATGTGAGAACTCTTTAAGAACCTCCACCTCTAGCCCCAGGTTAGAAGCCACAATAGGAGGAAGAGACCTCTATTGGTGGGGGGCCTTCCTCCTCCTCTTCTGCACTGATCACATATGACAGGCCTAAATCCCGAGTGTCGGTACTGAGCTTGGTACCGGAGTCTGGGTGAGGTGCCAGATGGCGTGGGAGTCCTTCTCTTGGACACCACTGAGTATGAACAGCTGGAAGGGAGAAAACCCCACAGATTCCAAAATGGCCATTGGACCTGCCAGGTGCTGCGGGCGGCACCCGTGCTGAGATCCAGTGGGATGTAAGTTAAGTACTAGTGACGGCCCCTTGGTTGTGTGCAGGACTCCACCTCCAAGTCAGAGGATGAGTCATCTTGAGGAGACCATGGGAGGGGGCGGTACCCCTTGCTTCTGCCAGCTGCTGCTGAGGGGCTGAGAAGTCTTTGCCTATGACGGTAGGGCCAGTTTCCCCCAATCAGTACCAGAGGATCCAGTGCTCATTAGGAGCTCTGGGTAACCTGTTCCCTTCTGCTCGATGCTCTCGTCGGCACTGGTCAGCAGAACCTGGAGTGTCATCAGTTCTTGGACACTGCAAAGGCCTCCGAGGTGAATGGCATCACAATCCCGCTGGCGCCACAATATTCCCCCGCTGTCAGTGGACAGTCCTGCACCAGACTCAGTGGCACCTGTGAGCAGGGTTGAGTCAACGGTGTTGCTAGTGGAGCGGGAGTGTCCCGACAGTCCCTGCACAGTCCGCTGCACTCCCCTTGCTTGTCCTTTCTTGGTTCCAGGGAGCGTCCCCTCTCAGACCATGTTTCTTGTGTTTCTTTCTCAGTATCAGAGCGGTTAAGCGGTGCCGAGAAGCGTGTTGCCAGAGGAGCACTTCACACCGAAACCGAGGTGCTCGCTGCCAAGTCCGACTAGCTTGGCTCCAACGCCAGCCTATCAGCTTTTATCAGGCTAGCCCTTAGTCTAGCCTCCCTGTCCTTTTTTGTACAAGGCTGAATTTTTAGCAGGTTTGACAATGCTCTTGTACGTGAGCTTCCCTCAGACACTTCAGACAGCTGGAGTGTAGGTCGCTCACCAGCATGGGCTTGCTGCAGGAGGTGCAGGGTTTGAAGCCTGGAGACCGGGGCATGCCCGGCCCCAGGGGCACAGGATGTTCCTCTAAGCTACAAGAGGGGGGGGTCTAACTGTATTCACTAATACTATATAGACTACTACTAGAAATTAAATCTGAACATAACGAAATCACTGACTGATTGTCTTGCCGAAGCAAGAGAAGTTGTTTCTGCGACTGTCATGAGTAGTAAGAAAGAACTGAGAGGGTGCGGGGTTGGCCGGGTCCCTTATATTGGCGCATGAGCGCGCAGCATCACAGGGCACTAGAGCAAGCGTGACAGATACCACTGAGGGAAAAATCTCCAGCAACGGCGCATGCAGAGCGTGCACACCTAACATGGAACAGACATGAGCAAGCACTCGAAGAAGAATAAATCGCCCCAGGGCCATAACTCCATACCTGTTGCTGCTCTTGCAAAACTCACCCCCAATAATTTGATTCCCCACTTTCCTCCCCAATAAAACCAAATTTATTAGGGCTGAAACAACGAGGAGTCTTGTGGCACCTTAAAGGCTAACAAATGTATTAGAGCATAAGCTTTCGTGGGCTTTCTGAAGAAGTAGGTCATAGCCCACGAAAGCTTATGCTCTAATACATTTGTTAGTCTTTAGGGTGCCACAAGACTCCTCGTTGTTTTTGCTGAAACAGACTAACACGGCTACCCCGCTAAAATTTATTAGGGCTGTTTTTCAAGCATCAACACTCATATATACACACACATTAGTGAAACTGCTCTAGCAAATGTAAAAATAAAATGAAATTTCCACAAGTGAAATAAATCATTAAACAACTGATTTTAAACAATAATTAACATCTTAATGGTCTGTACACTTAGCAGGAGTGAAAATGCACTCTTGCTAAATCATACATAATGAAATCAACATCAATTTTTGTCAGCTTAATCATCTGCAGGCTCAGCTCTGACAGGGCCATTTCTTCTCTGGAAATGGTAATGCAGAGAAAAGCACAGGCCTTTCGAGACAATACAGCCTTCAAGTTCTGTAAATTATGTAATATAGCATTTAAATAAAATGATATTATTGTAAGTTGTTAATACTATTTAGATCTTAATTACTTGATTACAGGAGAGGCTGATCTTTCATTTACTTCTGTCTTTCTGTTCTTGGGGACAGATGGACTGGCTAGCGGCATCTCTCCACTTAAACGATCTGGTAAGATTTGTTCTTTGTTCAAGTTGACGTCAGAATACGGGCAGCTGACACCACCAAAAATTGAAGAGGAGAGGAGAAATACTTCCATTAGCTCAGACACTGAACAAACTTTCCTTAGTTTAAAGTGAACTGACTATAGATTCCAGCCTGAAAAAATGAACAACAAAGATGGAAAGAAATGCCTTGGTGTATTCTCACTTTAAAATATTATCAAATACACTAGATTTTTGACATGCCAACCTGTTTGCATCTATCTTACTCTTTCTTTCTACAGCAATTTACTACCACAGAACCAGTATTATGGCATAAATTCTAGAAACCAACAGAAACCCAAGCACGGATGGATGTTGGTTAAAACACCATCTAAAAGTGAAAACCGGAACTGTGCTACTAACCAAACTCAAGTAGCAAATATTTCCTTTTACTTCACAAAGAAGCAAACGCGCTGTGTTGGAATCAACAGACTCATGCTACCATGGTTATTTGTCCTACAATACACTTTACAGAAAGAGTTACCACTACACTATTCAACTGTGACTGGGAACAGTGATTGGCCCACATTCTAATTGGCTGTTAGCATTTTTAAAATTATGTGACATTAAAAAAATACGTTAAAAGAATGTTATTTATATTACAAAGCCAAGCACTTGAAAGTTAGGAAATGCCAGATTTACAGTTGTTCACAACTTGGCCCATCCTGTGCAGTGAATGAGGCAGGGGTCCTGTGGAAAAAGTAGTGTATGATCATGTAATTAAAGGCATTATCATAATACACACAAGGGGGATGAATTAAGATTGCCTGGGTAACCCTAAAACAGACATTTACTAACTTTAAAGTCCTTGACTTTGCAACCTAAATAGCATAGTTTTCATATTGGGAATTTCCTAGTTTATTTTTAAAATGAGCAATTGTAAAACTCTATTTCATTATGTGCAGCAGTAACAATCTCCCCATCCTCTATCATCAGCAGAACCCTAAAACTTCAGCATCGCCCTACCTGGCAAACTACATTAGATGGCAGCAGGAGAAGGCTGTTATCGCACACAGGAAAATGGGCTGCTGACGCTATGTACCGGGTCCAGAGAATGGTCAAGGAGAGCCCAGTCAAGCTCTCTCTCTCTTTCCCACCCTGGGAGATGAAGGACTCCTGTTCCAAGAGGTGTCCCTAGATGTAAGGGAGCTGAGCCTTGTGTAAGATCTGGAGAACTTACAGAGCTCATCTCTCTCCCCTTCACACTAGAAGTTAGAGCAGTTCGTGCCTATGTGCTGCCCCTGGGAATGGAGGGGATAGGAAACTGGAGCCATATTCTGTGTCTGAGGGGACTATGAGGGCAGCCCAGTTTGGCTCTTTCTTGCCCACTGCCCGGGCTTAAGGAAGTTCCTCCTTGAAATGATGCCCTCAAGGAGGAGGGATGGGATGTGTGCCAGGTCCAAGGAGGAGGAGCTGCTGGGGAAGCCCAGCTTTCTCTTCCACTCTCCTGCTATATCTGCTTTGGCAGCTCCCAGCTGTTCAGTGCAATGTCTGCTGCTACAGCTGCTTTGGCAGGAATGGGAGCTCAGCCTCAGGATGTTCACTGATTTTGGCAGGCTGCACCAATGTTTTCCCGAGGAATTCAAGTTAGAGAAGGAAATGGTGATTTTTAACCTCTTACAACATTATGTCCACAAGGCCATGTGACCCAAGAGCTGAAAGCAAGCACACCCTGTTGTCATTGGGTGGGACCTGAAGCTTTGGGAAAGGAAGGCTATGGACTGACACCTTTTCATTGGGAGGTAAGCTGTGGCAGTCCTGAAGTTGAGGACTGCTCCTATTAAGGTTATGTGCTATACTGATTGTTACTTAGATTTGTCCAAATTCAGTTTCAGGTCCAGACAGGAAATCAGCTTCCTGATGATTAAGATATTGTTTTGGATCTGGTTGCTTGATGCTCCATGAATTAGCTAATCATCAAGGTATGGAACTACTTGAACACCAGAACGATGGACATGGGTTGCTACTACTGCCTTGCACTTGGTGAAGACCCCTGGGGCAGATGACAGTCTGAAGAAAGTATCGCCATGTGGAAGTATGATCTGCAGATCAAGGGCAGGGCAGGGAAGGGATGAAAGAGGCAAGAATGATCATCCTGAACTTGATTTTTTTGATTAAATAATTTGCTTTCTTAAACCTAGAATGGAATGGAGCCTACCAGATTTCTTTGGGACCAGGAAGTACTGGGAATAGAAGCCTTTGCCTCTGTGTTGGTAAGAAACTTCTTCTGTTACTCCCAGTTCTAGAAGAGACTATCGTTCTTGAACTAACACAATCTAGGAGAAGGGTCCCTGAAAAGGAAAGAGGAAGGTGGGTTGGGAAAGGAGAGGGAGGTAAACTAGCTAACGTATCCCTGACTCACTATGCAGAATACCCATTTGCTTGACGTGATGCTTTCCCAAGCACAGTGAAAAAGGGAGAGGCATGATCTGAAGGGAGAAGATATGCTGTCCTTGATTAAGAAGTCAAAATGATTGCTTGGATGCTACAGCTGTTGGGTGAGAAGGGCTTCCTGCTGATGAAGATGGTTGGTGATGTTGAGGAACCCTGGAGCTTCTTTTAGAGACATACTGTGACCTCTGTTCAAAAGAGGGTCAGGAATAAGATGACAGTCTAAATCAGTGGTTTTCAAACATTTTTTCTGGGGACCCAGTTGAAGAAAACTGTTGATGCCCATGTCCCAACGGAGCTAGGGATGAGAGGTCTGGGTTGTGGGAGAGGCTCAGGGCTGGGGCAAAGGATTGGGATGCAGGGGTGAGGGCTGGGGCCAGGAATGAGGGGTTCAGGGTGGGGAGGAGGGTCTGGGCTGGGGCAGAGGGTTGGGTTGCACGAGGGGATCAGGGCTCTGGGCTGGGCGTGCAGCTGGGGATGAGGGGTTTGGGGTGCACGAGGGGGTCAGGATTTGGGGGGGGTCAGGGCTGGGGCAGGAGTTTGGGGTGCAGGAAGAGGGCTCAGGGCTGGGACAGGGGGTTGGGACATGGGCTTACCGGTCAGCGGTGAGCCAGGATGCAGAAGCAGGCTTCCTGCCTGTCCTGGCCCCACGGACCCCGCTGTGCCCTGGAAGCAGCCAGCAGCAGGACCAGCTCCTAGGCGGAAATGCACGCAAGCGGCTCCACGCGGCTCTCGCCTGCAGGCACTGGGCCTCCCCGCCCCAGAGAGTGCAAAACCGGTGCTCGGGGCGGGAGCAGCCCCGTGGACACCGCCTAGAAGCTGGACCTGCTGCTGGCTGCTTCCGGGGTGCAGCGCATTGTTGAAACAGGGAGGCACTAGCCTGCCACAGTTGGGCAGCACCGCTGACAGGACTTTTAATGTCCCGGTCGGCGGCGATGACCAGCGCCGCTAGGGTCCCTGGGTGCTGAGCAAGGTGACCCAGTGCCTTACATGCCTCGACCCAGAAAATTGAAAAACACTGGTCTAAATTGTTTCCTTTTTGTAACCTGAGTGTAAACTCTGAATGAATGATGCACTGCACAAGAGTCCTTTAGTGTATGCATAGTGTCATCTGTTTTGGCAGAAAACAGTTTAGACCGCTCCAAAGGTAAATCTTCTATTGTATTCTGCTGCTCCCTTGGAATGCCAGTTGCCTGAAGTCAGGATGAATGCCGCATGGAGATTGCAGCAGCTACAAAACATGAGGCCATATCAGCAGCGTCTAAGATGTTCCTTGGAAACCAAAGTGAAAAACTGTTCCCCGTATTCTTCTGGCAGCTTTGTCAGCAAAGTTAGAAATTGCACAAAAATTATTAAAATCATATTTTGACAAAATATCCTGATAATTTGCAATGCTCATTTGAAGACTGGCGGTGGAATAAAACTTCCATAGATTCAAGGAATGGAAGGGACCTCGAGATGTCATCGAGTCCAGTCCCCTGCCCTCATGGCAGGACCAAATACTGTCTAGACCAGGGGTCGGCAATGTTCGGCACGCGGCTCGCCAGGGTAAGCACCCTAGCGGGCCGGGCCAGTTTATTTACCTGCTGACGCGGCAGGTTCGGCCGATCGCGGCCCCCACTCGCCACGGTTCACTGTCCCGGGCCAACGGGGGCGGCGGGAAGCGGCGCGGGCCGAGGGATGTGCTGGCCATGGCTTCCCGCCACTCCCGTTGGCCCAGGATGGCGAACCGCGGCCAGTGGGGGCCACGATCAGCCGAACCTGCCACGTCAGCAGGTAAATAAACTGGCCCGGCCTGCTAGGGTGCTTACCCTGGCGAGCCGCGTGCCGAACGTTGCCGACCCCTGGTCTAGACCATCCCTGACAGACATTTATCTAACCTACTCTTAAATATCTCCAGAGATGGAGATTCCACAACCTCCCTAGGCAATTTATTCCAGTGTTTAACCACCCTGACAGTTAGGAACTTTTTCCTAATGTCCAACCTAAACCTCCCTTGCTGCAATTTAAGCCCATTGCTTCTTGTTCTATCCTTAGAGGCTAAGGTGAACAAGTTTTCTCCCCCCTCTTTATGACACCCTTTTAGACACCTGAAAACTGCTATCATGTCCCCTCTCAGTCCTCTCTTTTCCAAACTAAACAAACCCAATTCTTTCAGCCTTCCTTCATAGGTCATGTTCTCAAGACCTTTAATCATTCTTGTTGCTCTTCTCTGGACCCTCTCCAATTTCTCCACATCTTTCTTGAAATGTGGTGCCCAGAACTGGACACAATACTCCAGTTGAGGCCTAACCAGCACAGAGTAGAGCGGAAGAATGACTTCTCGTGTCTTGCTCACAACACACCTGTTAATACATCCCAGAATCATGTTTGCTATTTTTGCAACAGCATCACACTGTTGACTCATATTTAGCTTGTGGTCCACTATAACCCCTAGATCCCTTTCTGTCGTACTCCTTCCTAGACAGTCTCTTCCCATTCTGTATGTGTGAAACTGATTTTTCCTTCCTAAGTGGAGCACTTTGCATTTGTCTTTGTTAAACTTCATCCTGTTTACCTCAGACCATTTCTCCAATTTGTCCAGATCATTTTGAATTATGACCCTGTCCTCCAAAGCAGTTGCAATCCCTCCCAGTTTGGTATCATCTGCAAACTTAATAAGCGTACTTTCTATGCCAATATCTAAGTCGTTAATGAAGATATTGAACAGAGCCGGTCCCAAAACAGACCCCTGCGGAACCCCACTTGTTATGCCTTTCCAGCAGGATTGAGAACCATTAATAACAACTCTCTGAGTACGGTTATCCAGCCAGTTATGCACCCACCTTATAGTAGCCCCATCTAAATTGTATTTGCCTAGTTTATCGATAAGAATATCATGCGAGACCGTATCAAATGCCTTACTAAAGTCTAGGTATACCATATCCACAGCTTCTCCCTTATCCACAAGACTCGTTATCCTATCAAAGAAAGCTATCAGATTGGTTTGACACGATTTGTTCTTTACAAATCCATGCTGGCTATTCCCTATCACCTTACCACCTTCCAAGTGTTTGCAGATGATTTCCTTAATTACTTGCTCCATTATCTTCCCTGGCACAGAAGTTAAACTATCTGGTCTGTAGTTTCCTGCCATTTTAAGCCAACCTCTTGAATTCCTTATACCTAGGAGAGGCTTTTGAGTTGATTGATGGAGGAAAACATATTTTAATTTGAATATTTTAATTCTGACTCCTTTACATTGTTGTGGCTTGGAGAGCCTTGCCTTTGCCGCCCCCCCCCCCCCCCCTTTTCCCAAATTTTACGTAAATGTCTCTCCCCTTGGTTTGCATTTGGGGGGGGGGGGGGGAAGACAAAGGCACAGGCTCTGATTCAGCAAAATAATCATGTGTGTGCTTGATACCAAAGAGGTCTTTGCTAGAAATTTCTATAAAAATATATTAAATATTATAGGTTGTGTATTATGAAAACAAACATTACAATGGAATCTGAAAACTGAAGGACACATTTAATTTGTACTTAGCTAAAATAATAACATATTCTGCAAAGGTGTGTGTGGGGGGAGGCAGGAGATATTACAAAACATCTTGCACAAAACTCCCACCAGAATCTTTCAACTGCACACTCAGACTTCTGTTTATGAACTGTGTTTACACTTTTACAATTCTTAAACCTGAATTTAAACAGCCTTAAACCTCATTCTTCTCGGAATTCGCTTATTTACACAGTAAGTCTGTGGTTTTTATTTTAATATTTTTTTGAAATTTAAAGATATAGTGTTAATCATCAACTGTTATAATATTAATGATGCTCTAAGGCACTTTGCTTTAGCATATTTTTTGGTGCAAGTCAGCTCCTAATTAAGGTACTACAGAAAGTTGTAGGAACATTTCATAATCTAGTCCTTGATATTTGGATTACTCAGAGGAATAAAAATATAAAGAATTCCCATGATTTTCATTTGTCAGTTTAATTTTAACAAAGCACAGCAAGCATGAACTTACCTATGAGATATGTAGGTTTAAATCAATCAGTGAATCCCTCCTGAGCCTCACTGCCTCCAGCTTTCCATTTAACAGGCCAGCTATGAAGCATTAATAATTAATCTTGTTATACCTACATTAAATAAAATATTTTCTTTATATGAGTCCCTATATGTCTTAAAGACAACCAAATTCATTGACTTGACAGGCCTGATCAGGTGGCTATTTGTAAATTAAGTTTGTTTTTCAGCATTTTCTCTTAAATGGGAACTCGGCAGCTCTGGGGATTTATAATGGCATTCTAAACCATTCAACTCTAGGTCACTGCTTTGAGTTCAATCCAGGTTAGTTAGAGACATTAAATCATCATCAGAGCTGGTTCAGTGGACGAATGTCCAATTTTATAAAAGCCCCCATCACAAATAGTACTAACTGACAAACTGAGCAGACAGCTAGAGGACTGAATTGGCACGGAGACTAAGCTACGCTAAGTGAGGGCTGTGCCACATTAAGATGGCAGTGCTGGGAGAAGCTTGCATTGCAGATGCCCATACTGCAACTGTTCTGGGGACACAGGACTACTGTTTCCAGAGCTGTCAATCCAACACCTTTCACAGGCTAAGCACAAAATTTATTTTAAGGAAAAAAAACTTTACTCTGGAAGACTCAAGAATAATTAAGAAAAAGTAAAAACATATACTGCTTATTATTTCTGTTTCTATGGCATTCGCGGTCTCTCCCGTTGATAGATACTATAATTTATGCAACTAAGTCACAGATTTGGAACGAATAATAAAATTGCGTCCAGTTTTATTGCTTTGCTGCCTAGGTAGTTCAGCAAATGTAATTGTGTTCACTGTAATCACCCACTACTTGCCAAACATTAGGTCTTTACTAAGTACAAGGAACACAAGAGATACTAATAAGGAAAGGAGGCCATTCCCAATATTATAATTGAAACTCTGGCTCAACATGAGCCAGTATTTTCTCTCAACATCCACATCTTGTTAAGGATTGCCTGAAACTACCCTGTTTCCCCGAAAATAAGACAGTGTCTTATATTAATTTTTGCTCCCAAAGATGCGCTAGGTCTTATTTTCAGGGGAGGTCTTATTTTTCCTGGAGCTTCGGGGCCTTATATTCCGGGGTGGCCTTATTATTGGGGAGGTCTTATTTTCGGGGGGATGCCTTATATTACAGCGAGAGGCAAAACTGGAAGTAGGTCTTATTTTCGGGGGATGTCTTACTTTCGGGGAAACACGGTATGATGAATGGAGAAATGTTCTTTTTCCACCCTGCTTAAGTGAAAAACTACGAATGTGCTATAACTGAGGACCCTTGGAGCAGACTAGCTTTAATGTTTATTCATCAAGAGTTGACCCAAGACACTAGCAAACTACAAAATACAAATGATTGCTTTTCATGCCTGCCAGGATTTGAAGATTGTTGCTTGCTATAAGCACACATTTTACGATCATAAATATGCAGCTAATTTGCATAATGCTACCTATTTGCGTACTGGTCCCACAGCTTCTACCCTCATTTCAAAATCTTAGATTCACTACTGAGAACAAGTCCTTATTATCATTAACTTTTTCAAGAAGTGCACACTTTAACCCTGTCACAATTAATCATCCAAGGCTTTTGTCTGGCTCCTAAGGAGCAAGCTATCAACATTATTTCAAAACTGCTTAGAATTGTAAATGATCCCTCTGCCTGCTTTCAGGCATTTACTTCGCACACATATTGCACCTTATCATGATAGATAAAGAAATACATACATAAATAAAAGCAGCATGGTTAAAATACAATCTGAGGTTGCTGAAATGAAAGAGCCAAAGAACTGTACCTGGATGTGGATAATTTTACCATTTTTACAATACATTCGCTAATTCAGGAAAAAAGTAGTGATACAATTTTAGAATCCTTAGGATGACCTGGATTCTCAAACCTGTAGGTTTCAGATAAACAAGAAATCTCATTTTTTCTCAGAGCTATTCAAACAGAAAATATATCCAGTTTGCAGGGCAAAACAATGAGTGAAATAATAATGTAATGTATTTGCTATGAAGAAGCAAATCTTTCAGTTTTATGATCAACAAAACCCCTTTAGTTAGTTTGCTTATCCCCAGAGCTATTGGTCATTGTGTATACGATAGGATTTCTAAGACTACAGTAAAAATAAAATACAATAAATTGCAATGGACTTTCGTTCTCTCAATATTCAGAATGAATAATCAATCATTTTAAGTAGCACAGAAACTCTAGTTATAAAAGCAGAGCATGTATGTGCTAACTTTCATATACATCTCTTTCTCATTCTTACCCCTTGTAGGCAGGGTCTAATTGAGCTCTCCGCTGACATCTAGTGATGCCCTTGAGGGAAAAAACTTCAGGAGCATACTGTGTTTGCACAAAAATGACTACTCTGCCTAGGTGCGCAGCAAGATGGACCTGCTTTACCAAAACGATCAATTTTGGCTGGTTTGGGTTACAAATCACTCTAGTATTCGAATGCGGGAGTACTGAAATGTTGTTCTCCTTACTCTTTGAGTAAAGGGCAGCAGAACTGTGCTTAGCATGCCCTGATTGAGGGGGTCACCCTAAAATGAACTTCACTTGCTAAGCAGGGGGTAGGGATGCCAAATCCCAGTGGAGATGAGAGTTGGTGGTGACGGGTGTTCCTACCTGGCAGTATGGACTCTGCATAAAGAGTCCTAAACACCACTTGACCTGCTGCTCTCCAGTGTTTAATGACAGAGCTGATAAGACTCAATTAAGAGTCCTTGCTTCTAGAGCTGTCCTGACTGCTGAGCAAGTCTAGGGGCTAAGCCTTAGACCCTGTTTGAGAACAATGAAAGCAACACAGAAGCTGCACTGACAGTAAGGTTCCCCACTACCTGCTGAAATCACTGAGAGCTGGGTTAAGTGGTGGAACCTCAGAATGTGACATTGCAGCAGCAGAGAGACAGCAGCAGCTGTGAGCCAGTTACAGAGGTGGTGGCAGCAAGGCATTGCTCAATGCCCACCCCCCCATTAACACACCGCTGAACTCTGGGTCTCTGCTAACCAAGGACCACCAACTGTGAGTGGGGTGCCACGGAGGGAAAGGGGAGTGGTGCGATAAGGGACATTCGTTTGTTGGACTTTCACACCGCAAGGTGAGCAATGGAGACAAAGGACACTGCGCAATGCACTATGGGGTGGATGTTTGCCTGCGGTCACATGCTTCTGAATTATGGTTGAGGTGTTTTCCCAAATTAATGCTGGGTCCCCTTTTCCCTTTGAATAAACGTTTTTATTTTGTTGTACACAGACTCGATGCTTGTGAGAGGGGAAGTACTGCCTCTTAGAGGCACCCAGGGTGGTGTTTAGTTTTCACAGGTTACTGGGTGAGGGCTCAAGCCAGTTCTATTTTCTGTTGTTGAGAGAAACCCCTAGACATTGAATTGACCCTTGTTGCTGCCAACTCCACTTGCCAGAAGCGTTACGCCCTCCCAATATAAAAATGTTTAGTGCCAAATCTGTTTTAGAGGTGAGAAGATTAATGAATAGATACAATTTTTCTAACAATTACTTACCCTTATTGTTCCTTCTAAAATTTCCACACTGGACAAGTTAAGGGCTTTATCTTGCTCTCACTGAAGTCAATGGCAAAACTCCCCTGAATTCAATGGTGCAGGATCAGGGTCTACAAGTTTCTGGGCTAATAAAAGTGGGTAGGGGCAGTGGCAAAGGAGACAAACAGGGGATGGCAAAGGCTGCTAGATCACAACTCTGACCAAAGTTGAAGCAAATGTGTTCCCATCAGCAGCAGGAGGCTCCTTGTGTATGCATGAAGTCAGACTAAAATCAATAGTCCCTCTGGCTTTTTTTCCTCTGCTCTTCTAGCACTGAGCACAGTCACAAAAGCAAAGATAACCTGGACCCACAGACCCACTGTTGAATGTTCCTCCCCACACCATGAAAGTGAAAGCAGCTGCAAAGAGGGAAGAGCAAAAAAACATAAAAAACAGAACTCAAAAGAAAAGATGCACAGAAAAGAAAAAATAAAAAGCCAGCAGAATGACAGAAGAATAGGGACAGAAAAAGACAGAAGGGAAAGAAAAACGGAGAGAAGGTGGCAAATATGCCAGAACAGAGCAAAGAGGAGACAAAGGAGAACCCAACTGCCAATATAGTGTAAGAAGGTGCCAAAATAAAAAGACCAAAAAAAAAGACTGATTCAAACAATTTACCAAACAGCACACCTTTAGCCGCATGCGAGTTGAAAACACACATTGGTACATTAGTGGTCCCACAGATTTTTTTTTGACAAATATCAGGAAAAGCTACAGGTGGTTTGATTTACCTGAGGATTATAGGGGTTTCCCTTGTGCCAGCCCCTTTGGTTCTGCTTGATATTTATTTCTGAGTTTAACACTTCGCACTGATTTTATTTCACTTATTGGGGTCCTAAGGTCACCTTGTACTGTAACTGGATATATTTTAAAATAATAACAAAACTGATGACTTCTGTGATATTTCTCCCTCTTTCCTTTCCATACCCCCAGAATCCTTCCCTCCATTTGCTGAGCCTTCTTCAGGAAGGCCCTGGAATCCATCATATCTTGAATGTGCTTCAGAGAAGTACATTAAGCAGGAAGCTTTAGCAGCAGTCCCGTCAGTCAAAGGTGATGACAGAAATATGGATTAAGGATTTAAAAAGTGCTTTGACAAAAATTTTAAAAAGCCCAAACAAAAGCTTTGATAAAACTACTGCCCTGTTCATTTCAACTGGTACAAAGTTGCAGCTGCACAAAAAGGTTTTTTGCATCATTTTCTAATCTGAACAGCCACATGAGTAGCCCTTTTGGAACAAAAAGCAGAGCAGTCGCATCTCTCATTTGCAATGAAAAAAATGTTGGACATATTTTTCCTAGGCACACCTTGCTGCAATGACATTACAGATTGTTAATGTTAATTTCTACATGCTCACCATAGCAACTAAAGTCAACGTGGATTTAATTTTTTTCCAGCTTGGCTCTGCTTTCTTGAGAACAGCAATTAAAAAAAAAAAAAAGTATATGCAGCTCTCTTTCTAAATGATATAATCATACCAAGCAACAATTAAGCTACAACTTTTTATAGCACATACCTGTGATGGCCCATGTGTCTTGCTCGTTTTATGTGTCCAACTCCTTTGCAACCTGCAGTAGGGCATCCTCCATGTTCTAAAGCTTCCACTAATTCCAAGGGACCTATATATCAGGACACACGAAAAATTAGAAAAGTTATGTAAATTTACACACAAGCAGGAATTGGAGGATTACATTAACACATGGAGATGTAAACAGGTACACAGCACACAACTTAAAGTAGTTATTTAAATACATTTTGCAGAAGTATGATGGAGACTAATGCAATATGTTTTAAAGAGGAAATAAAAATGTCCTGTGTAAATGGATCTCTATAGAAAAGATACATAATTAATAGTCCATAAAAAAGTACACACAATTTAGAGCATTTGTTTTAGTTGTAATATCTTTTAGATTAATCACATTGCAGCTGTAACAATGTTATTTAGAAAGAGCAGAGTCAAACTAAGACTTCCTGTTGTGCTTAAAGACAGAGATCTGTTCATAATAGATACTGATCTTTGAGGTTCTTAGTTTGAATTTTCCAATAAATGAAGAGGTGGAAATCAATGATGAAGATAACATCAGTAAGAGCAAGTCATAAATGCATTTTTGACAGGCTTACTCCTCTGAACTTTTGGGAATATCTGGTTTTCATCAATGGATAATACAGTGAGGATTGTGGAGGCTTTGAAGAATATGACTGTAGACATTAGGTTTGATACTCAATCAAACAGGCAGTACACGATCCATGATGTCAGCAAGTCAGACACTGAAATTCTCCAGTTTAGCAGATGGAGAAATCTCTTCTGAACATCAGCAAATATGAATTGTTTTTAGTATTTTTCTTTCTTGAAAACACACACACACACACACACAGATATACACATGGAAGACAAGATTTACTTAAAGAAATCTTCCTACATGACATACATATTTTCACTCACAGCAAAACAAGATTGTGTGAGAGATATATTTAATATTCAGCCATATTCCAAAAAAGTGTATTTTTTGAACTCATTTTCCTGTTACACCACTGTGACTCCACTGGAATCAGAGTAACACTGGCTTAAATGGTATAATGGAATGGAGAACTGAGCTTCTTATCTTGTTTACATTAAAAAACAAAATCCATAACCACAATGCAAAATTTAAAAAAACAAAAACAAAAACAAAAAACAATGCAATCAGACAGACAGCATACACAGAGCTGGATTTTGTGAGTGAATTTGTGTAGCTGACTTTCTTTCACAACTACCTCAATTGTGCATGTGAATGGCTAACTAGATGAAAACCCTGTCTTTCACACACAAATTAGATACAGACGCATTTTGATGATGCATTAGGCACCTGAACTTCGGAACAGCCAGGCCCAGAGTATCCATATGGCTTAACAGGTTAATACTGATCTCACCTTTGATTTAAATAACTTTCAAGGATGTTGTTAAGATCCACAGTGCAGCACACTATATAGCAGAAATACTATTCCTATTATGGGTAAGAAGTTTAGTCAAAGTCTTCTGTTCTGCCCTGTCCCAGGTAACAGTCCAGGTGGGACCTGAGTGTTAACTCCAGTGCCAGGAGCAACAAAAAAATAAAATTGTTTCTTTGGGTGGAAGTTTGCTCCTGCTAACAAGTTCTTACGGAGGTCAGCTTAGCAGTCAGCATTAGAACAATGTTCATCCATGGACAGGATCCTAGATCAGTCTCTAGGAGCTGGAATTGCTGCAAAGTCAGTGCATTCTGTGTAATACCAGGGAAATTCCAGAAGACTGGAAGAGTGCTAATGTTGTGCCAATATTCAAAAAGGACAAGCTGGATAACCTGATTAACTATAATCCAGTTAGCCTGATAACAACCCCAGCCAAAACAACAACAGAAAGGTTGACGTGGGATTAAATTAATAAAGAATTAAAGGACAGGGATATAATTAATGCCTGACAACATGATTTCATGGAAAATAGGTCTTTATCAACCAAACTTGTAATCTCACCAAAAAATGCAATCAGTTTTGTCTGACAAAGGCAACTACATGGATGTAATATGCTTAGATTTTTGTATGGCATCCGACTTGGTACTGAACAACATTCTCATTAAATATTAGCACCATACAACATCAATACTGCACATGGTAAATGGATTAAGAACTGGCTAACAGAGATCTGAGAAAGTAGTTGCAATGGGGATCATCGAATGTGGGTGTTTTTAGTAATGTTCCACAAGGATCAGTTCTAGGCCTGACGTTATTCAACATTACCGTCTACAATTTGGAAGTAAATATAAAACCACTGCTGATCAAATTTGTAAAAATCTTAAATTAATCAAACAATACCATAGAATCTCTATAGATAGAAATTCCATGCTTGAATAATAAGAGCATAGCAGTAGGAATATACTACTGCTCACCTGACCCAAGACAGTGACGGTGACTGGGAAATGCTCAGCATGATTAGAGAGGTTACAAAATACAGAAAACTCAATAATAATGAGGGATTTCAACTATTCACATATTGACTGAATGCATGTCACCTCAGAATAGGACGGAGAGATAAAATTTCTAGACACCATTAATGACTGCTTCTTGGAGCAGAAAGTCCTGGAACCCACAAGGGGAGAGGCAATTCTTGATTTAGTCCTAAGTGGCACACAGGATCTGGTTCAAGAGATGAATAGCGCTAAATCGTTTGATAATAGTAACTATAATGTAATTAACTTTAACATCTTTGTAGGGGGGAAAAGACCACAGAAACACACCACAGTGGCATTTAACTTCAAAAGGGGGAACTACACAAAAATGAGGAGGCTAGTTAAACGGAAATTAAAAGGAACAGTCATGAGAGTGAAATGCCTGCAAGCTGCATGGAAACCTTTTAAAATCACTGATTGAGGTTCAAACTATATGTATACCCCCAAATTAAAAAAAATACAGTAAGAGGACAAAAAAAAAAAAAGCCACAATGGCTAAACAGAGTAAAAGAGGCAGACAGAGACAACAAGACATCTTTTAAACACTGGCAGTCAAATCCTACTACGGAAAATAGAAAGAAAAACTCAGGCAAGTCAGGTGTAAAAGTATAATTAGGCAGGCAAAAAAGAATCTGAAGAGCAACTAGCATAAGACACAAAAACTAACAGCAATTTTTTTTAAGTACATGTGAAAGTAGAATGAATTATATTGTAAAAATAGAATGGATTAAAGAAATGCTGTATGTACCTTTAAGCATAAATAAGGAATGTTGAAATACAGGTGTCAGGGAAAGAAACATTAAGGCATAAACAACGAGTCCACTTAAGCTAATGGTGGAACATTAACCGGAGATCTGTAAAAGTTAGTAAGGAAATGGAATATGTATGTCTAGCCTCAGTTAAACTTGTCAGTTCTGCTTTCTTTGTCCTCTTGTTAAGTTCGCACCCTTTTTATCTGTATAAAATAAGGTAGCGTGGGTCTTGCATGGTGCTCACATTATCTGGGTGTATTAGCAGAGCGCTGTGCTAATAAACAGAGTGGTCTAACAAATTATGAGTCCTGAATCTAACTTTGACATACATCAGAAGCAGGAAGCCTGTTACACATTAGTGGGGTCATTGGATGATCCAGGTGCTTAAGGCGCACTGAAGGAAGACAAGGCCATCACGGAGAAACTAAATGAATTCTTTGCATTGGTCTTCATTGCAGAGGATGTGAAAGAGATTCCCACATCTGAGCCGTATTTTTTTTAGGCGACAATTCTGAGGAACTGTCCCAGGTTGAGGTGTCAATAGAGGTGATTTTGGAAACAATGATAAATTAAACAGCAATAAGTCACCACCAGCAGATGGTATTCACCCAAGAATTCTGAAGGAACTCAAATATGAAATTGCTGAACCACTAACTGCAGTATGTAACCTAATGCTTAAATCATTCTCTGTACCACATGACTGGAGGATAGCTAATATAATGCAGATTTTAAAAAAGGCTCCAGAGGCAATCCTGGCAATTACAGGCCAATAAGTGTAACTTCAGTATCAGATAAATTAGTTGAAAATATAGTAACGAACAGAATTATTAGACACATAGATGAAAACAAAACGTTGGAGAAGAGTCAACATGGCTTTTGTAAAGGGAAATCATGTCTCACCATGCCTCTTTGAGGTGGGGGTCCACAAACATGTGGACAAGGGTGATCCAGTGCATATAGCGTATTGGACTTTCAGAAAGCCTTTGACAAGGTCCCTCACCAAAAGCTCTTAAGCAAAGAAAGCAGTCATGGGATAAGAGAGAAGATCCTCTCACAAATCAATAACTGGTAAAAGATAGGAAAAACAATGGGCAAGAATAAATGATTAGTTTTTACAGTGGAGAGAGGTAAATGATGGGGTCCCCCGAGGATCTGTACTGGGACCAATGCCATTCAACATATTCATAAATGATCTGAAAAGGGGGTAAACAATGAGGTAGCAAAGTTTGCAGGCAATACTAAATTATCAAGATAGTTAAGTCCAAAGCAGACTGAGAAGAGTTACAAAGGCATCTCTCACAAAACTGGGTGATTGGGCAAGAAAATGAAAGATGAAGTTCAATGTTAATAAATGAAAAGTAATGAACGTTGGAAAACATAATCCCAACTATACACACACAACGATGGGGTCTAAATTAGCTGTTGCCACTTGGAGTCATCGTGGATAATTCTCTGAAAACATCTGCTCAATGTGCAACGGGCAGTCAAAAAATCTAACAATGTTAGGAACCATTAGGAAATGGAGAGATAAGATGACAGAAAATATCTTAATGCCACAACATAAATCCATGTTACGCCCAAACCTTGAATACTGTGTGCAGTTCTTGTCATCGCCGCTCAAAAAAAATATTAGAAATTGAAAAAGTACAGAGAAGGGCAACACAAATTATTAGGGATATGGAACAGCTTCAATATGAGGAGAGATTAATAAGATTGAGACTGTTCATTTTAGAAAACAGATGACTAAGAGGAGGATATGACAGAGGTCTATAAAATAATGAATGGTGTAGAGAAAATGAATTAGGAAGTGTTATTTACCCTTTCACATAATACCAGAATTAGGGGTCACCCAATGAAATTAATAGGCCGTAGGTTTAAAACAAACGAAGAAATACTACACTCAATGCACAGTCAACCTACAGAACTCACTACCAGGCAAAGTTGTGAAGGCCAAAAGTATCACTGGGCCTTCACAACTTTGAAGAATTAGATAAGTTCATGGAGGATAGGTCCACCAATGGCTATTAGCCAAGATGGTCAGGGTTGCAACCCCATGCTCTAGGTGTCCCTAAACCTGTGACTGCTAGAAGCTGGGACTGGACTAATTGATAAATTGCCATGTTCTGTTCAGTCCCTCTGAAGCATCTGGCACCAACCACTGTCCGAAGACAGGATACTGGGCTACATGGACCATTGGTCTGACTCAGGATGACCATTCTTATGTTCTTATGTAAGCAATTCAACATAAGCTCCCAGTGAGATACTGTGTCAAGAAGAGCTCATGTGATCCTTGGATGTAGAAACAGGGGAGTAGTGATTAGGAGTAAGAAGGTGATTTTAGATCTGTATATGGCTTTGGTGAGACCGATACTGGAATACTGCGTACAGTTCTGATGCCCGCATTTTAAAAAGAATGTTGAAAAACTGGAGATCGTGCAGAAAAGAGAGACAAAAATTATTAAAGGATTGGACAAAATGCCTTATTGTGAGAAATGTAAAGAACTCAATCTGTTTTATTTATCAAAAAGAAGCCTGTAGAGTGGCTAAGTACCTTCACAGGGACAAAATCCCAGGAATAAAGGGCTCTTTAATTTAGCACAGAAAAACATATAAAGAACCAATGGTTGGGAGCTGAGGCCAGAGAAATTCAAACTAGAAATTAGGCATTCATTTTCAACAGAGAGGGTGATTAATCACTGGAACAAACTACCAAGGAAAGTGGTATATTCTCCATCTTTTGGAGTACTCAAATCAAGATTAGATGCCTTTTCTGTAAGATATGCTTTAGTCAAACACAAATTACTCGTCTTAATAGGGGTAAATGGATGAGGTTTAATGTCCTATGAGATACAGTTCAGACTACATTATTTAACAATCTCTTTGGGCCGCCACCTATTTATTCAGTTTAGTCATGAGCAATATTGATGAGTTCCAGATGGAGCCAAAACTAATCATGCAAATCTGGGGCAAGGACTGGGAGTAGAACAGGAAAATTGAAGGCCTGAGAAGATGCCTTGGGACAATAATAACAAGCAAAACAATCTTTCTAATGCCCAAGGCCACATGTGAGTGGTTGATGAGTAGAAAATGGCTGCTATATTTGCCTTTAAAGTCACTGCCTGCTGCCACTCTTTAGTTCATAATTTTGTAAAGCATGTTGAAATGCCCTGAGTATGAAAGGCAAATATAAAATCTAATTCTATTCTGTTCAATCCCAAATACTCATTAACATAATGAAGCAATCCAATAAAGAAAACAATAAGCCCAAAGACTGAAGAAAATAGCCCTTAAATTGTCACTTCAATTACTCTCACATCTTTCATTAAATAGATACTTACAAGTCACTGCTCTAATAACCAAAGTGTTCATTCTCTACAATTGGCCATGGTGAGCTTGAAACTGGTGGTAAACTCAGTGTCAATAATTAGAGATTTAGCAGTTTAAAAAATAAAACAAAAACACCATGTCTCTGATTTACTGCTGCAGTTGCACACATTTCAAATGACCAAACTGGCATTTCTTTATTTCTTGGGAAATGATTCTACTGCTAGCTAGAGCAGAGGTAAATTTCAGATAAATTTGGAACCAGATGAAATTTAGAAATTTGGGGTTTGGATATGAATTTATGATTTAAAAACAAACAAAAACCAATCATTGCTTGACTGTATAGTGGGACTAGCCACTATCAGAGATAGGGTACTATACCTGATGGACCATTCATGAACAGGAACCTATCCTTGCAACAAAGCCCGTTGCCAACTCTGTCCACATATCTATTCAGGGGACACCATCACAGGACCTAAGCACATCAGCCACACTATCAGGCTCGTTCACCTGCACATCTACCAATGTGATATATGCCATCATGTGTCAGCAATGCCCCTCTGCCATGTACATTGGCCAAACCGGACAGTCTCTATGCAAAAGAATAAATGGACACAAATCAGACGTCAAGAATTATAACATTCAAAAACCAGTC
>NW_020664436.1:54739214-54811725 GCF_002925995.2 Terrapene triunguis
TTTTTTTTAAGTACATGTGAAAGTAGAATGAATTATATTGTAAAAATAGAATGGATTAAAGAAATGCTGTATGTACCTTTAAGCATAAATAAGGAATGTTGAAATACAGGTGTCAGGAAAAGAAACATTAAGGCATAAACAATGAGTCCACTTAAGCTAATGGTGGAAAATTAACCGGAGATCTGTAAAAGTTAGTAAGGAAATGGAATATGTATGTCTAGCCTCAGTTAAACTTGTCAGTTCTGCTTTCTTTGTCCTCTTGTTAAGTTCGCACCCTTTTTATCTGTATAAAATAAGGTAGCGTGGGTCTTGCATGGTGCTCACATTATCTGGGTGTATTAGCAGAGCGCTGTGCTAATAAACAGAGTGGTCTAACAAATTATGAGTCCTGAATCTAACTTTGACATACATCAGAAGCAGGAAGCCTGTTACACATTAGTGGGGCCATTGGATGATCCAGGTGCTTAAGGCGCACTGAAGGAAGACAAGGCCATCACGGAGAAACTAAATGAATTCTTTGCATTGGTCTTCACTGCAGAGGATGTGAAAGATTCCCACATCTGAGCCATATTTTTTTTAGGCGACAATTCTGAGGAACTGTCCCAGGTTGAGGTGTCAATAGAGGTGATTTTGGAAACAATGATAAATTAAACAGTAATAAGTCACCACCAGCAGATGGTATTCACCCAAGAATTCTGAAGGAACTCAAATATGAAATTGCTGAACCACTAACTGCAGTATGTAACCTAATGCTTAAATCATTCTCTGTACCACATGACTGGAGGATAGCTAATATAATGCAGATTTTAAAAAAGGCTCCAGAGGCAATCCTGGCAATCACAGGCCAATAAGTGTAACTTCAGTATCAGATAAATTAGTTGAAAATATAGTAACGAACAGAATTATTAGACACATAGATGAAAACAAAATGTTGGAGAAGAGTCAACATGGCTTTTGTAAAGGGAAATCATGTCTCACCATGCCTCTTTGAGGTGGGGGTCCACAAACATGTGGACAAGGGTGATCCAGTGCATATAGCGTATTGGACTTTCAGAAAGCCTTTGACAAGGTCCCTCACCAAATGCTCTTAAGCAAAGAAAGCAGTCATGGGATAAGAGAGAAGATCCTCTCACACATCAGTAACTGGTAAAAGATAGGAAAAACAATGGGCAAGAATAAATGATTAGTTTTTACAGTGGAGAGAGGTAAATGATGGGGTCCCCCGAGGATCTGTACTGGGACCAATGCCATTCAACATATTCATAAATGATCTGAAAAAGGGGTAAACAATGAGGTAGCAAAGTTTGCAGGCAATACTAAATTATCAAGATAGTTAAGTCCAAAGCAGACTGAGAAGAGTTACAAAGGCATCTCTCACAAAACTGGGTGATTGGGCAAGAAAATGAAAGATGAAGTTCAATGTTAATAAATGAAAAGTAATGAACGTTGGAAAACATAATCCCAACTATACACACACAACGATGGGGTCTAAATTAGCTGTTGCCACTTGGAGTCATCGTGGATAATTCTCTGAAAACATCTGCTCAATGTGCAACGGGCAGTCAAAAAATCTAACAATGTTAGGAACCATTAGGAAATGGAGAGATAAGATGACAGAAAATATCTTAATGCCACAACATAAATCCATGTTACGCCCAAACCTTGAATACTGTGTGCAGTTCTTGTCACCGCCGCTCAAAAAAAATATTAGAAATTGAAAAAGTACAGAGAAGGGCAACACAAATTATTAGGGATATGGAACAGCTTCAATATGAGGAGAGATTAATAAGATTGAGACTGTTCATTTTAGAAAACAGATGACTAAGAGGAGGATATGACAGAGGTCTATAAAATAATGAATGGTGTAGAGAAAATGAATTAGGAAGTGTTATTTACCCTTTCACATAATACCAGAATTAGGGGTCACCCAATGAAATTAATAGGCGGTAGGTTTAAAACAAACAAAGAAATACTACACTCAATGCACAGTCAACCTACAGAACTCACTACCAGGCAAAGTTGTGAAGGCCAAAAGTATCACTGGGTTCAAAAAAGTATTAGGTAAGTTCAGGGAGGATAGGTCCACCAATGGCTATTAGCCAAGATGGTCAGGGTTGCAACCCCATGCTCTAGGTGTCCCTAAACCTGTGACTGCTAGAAGCTGGGACTGGACTAATTGATAAATTGCCATGTTCTGTTCAGTCCCTCTGAAGCATCTGGCACCAACCACTGTCCGAAGACAGGATACTGGGCTACATGGACCATTGGTCTGACTCAGGATGACCATTCTTATGTTCTTATGTAAGCAATTCAACATAAGCTCCCAGTGAGATACTGTGTCAAGAAGAGCTCATGTGATCCTTGGATGTAGAAACAGGGGAGTAGTGATTAGGAGTAAGAAGGTGATTTTAGATCTGTATATGGCTTTGGTGAGACCGATACTGGAATACTGCGTACAGTTCTGATGCCCGCATTTTAAAAAGAATGTTGAAAAACTGGAGATCGTGCAGAAAAGAGAGACAAAAATTATTAAAGGATTGGACAAAATGCCTTATTGTGAGAAATGTAAAGAACTCAATCTGTTTTATTTATCAAAAAGAAGCCTGTAGAGTGGCTAAGTACCTTCACAGGGACAAAATCCCAGGAATAAAGGGCTCTTTAATTTAGCACAGAAAAACATATAAGAACCAATGGTAGGGAGCTGAGGCCAGAGAAATTCAAACTAGAAATTAGGCATTCATTTTCAACAGAGAGGGTGATTAATCACTGGAACAAACTACCAAGGAAAGTGGTATATTCTCCATCTTTTGGAGTACTCAAATCAAGATTAGATGCCTTTTCTGTAAGATATGCTTTAGTCAAACACAAATTACTCGTCTTAATAGGGGTAAATGGATGAGGTTTAATGTCCTATGAGATACAGTTCAGACTACATTATTTAACAATCTCTTTGGGCCGCCACCTATTTATTCAGTTTAGTCATGAGCAATATTGATGAGTTCCAGATGGAGCCAAAACTAATCATGCAAATCTGGGGCAAGGACTGGGAGTAGAACAGGAAAATTGAAGGCCTGAGAAGATGCCTTGGGACAATAATAACAAGCAAAACAATCTTTCTAATGCCCAAGGCCACATGTGAGTGGTTGATGAGTAGAAAATGGCTGCTATATTTGCCTTTAAAGTCACTGCCTGCTGCCACTCTTTAGTTCATTATTTTGTAAAGCATGTTGAAATGCCCTGAATATGAAAGGCAAATATAAAATCTAATTCTATTCTGTTCAATCCCAAATACTCATTAACATAATGAAGCAATCCAATAAAGAAAACAATAAGCCCAAAGACTGAAGAAAATAGCCCTTAAATTGTCACTTCAATTACTCTCACATCTTTCATTAAATAGATACTTACAAGTCACTGCTCTAATAACCAAAGTGTTCATTCTCTACAATTGGCCATGGTGAGCTTGAAACTGGTGGTAAACTCAGTGTCAATAATTAGAGATTTAGCAGTTTAAAAAATAAAACAAAAACACCATGTCTCTGATTTACTGCTGCAGTTGCACACATTTCAAATGACCAAACTGGCATTTCTTTATTTCTTGGGAAATGATTCTACTGCTAGCTAGAGCAGAGGTAAATTTCAGATAAATTTGGAACCAGATGAAATTTAGAAATTTGGGGTTTGGATATGAATTTATGATTTAAAAACAAACAAAAACCAATCATTGCTTGACTGTATAGTGGGACTAGCCACTATCAGAGATAGGGTACTATACCTGATGGACCATCCATGAACAGGAACCTATCCTTGCAACAAAGCCCGTTGCCAACTCTGTCCACATATTTATTCAGGGGACACCATCACAGGACCTAAGCACATCAGCCACACTATCAGGCTCGTTCACCTGCACATCTACCAATGTGATATATGCCATCATGTGTCAGCAATGCCCCTCTGCCATGTACATTGGCCAAACCGGACAGTCTCTATGCAAAAGAATAAATGGACACAAATCAGACGTCAAGAATTATAACATTCAAAAACCAGTCGGAGAACACTTCAACCTCTCTGGTCATTCGATTACAGACCTCAATGTCGCAATACTCCAACAAAAATCTTCATAAACAGACTCCGAGAAACTGCAGAATTGGAATTAATTTGCAAACTTGACACCATTAAATTAGGCTTGAAGAAAGACTGGGAGTGGATGGGTCATTACACAAAGTAAAACCTATTTCCTCATGCTAATTTTTCCCCCCTACTGTTACTCACAACTTCTTGTCAACTGTTGGAAATGGGCCATCCTGATTATTACTACAAAGGTTTTTTTTTCTCCAGCTGATAATAGCCCACCTTAACTGATTACCCTCGTTTATAGTTAGTATGGCAACACCCATTTTTTCATGTCCTCTGTGTATATATATCTTCCTACTGTATTTTCCACTGCATGCATCTGATGAAGTGGGCTTTAGCCCACGAAAGCTTATGCTCAAATAAAATTGTTAGTCTCTAACGTGCCACAAGTACTCCTCGTTCTTTTTGCTGATACAGACTAACACGGCTACCACTCTGAAATCTGTGTTGATCCAGTATGGCAATTCCTATATTCCATTATTTGTATGTCTATAAAAGAGAAAGGAATCCTGCACCTACACCGAGCCAGCTGAGGGTCAGCGCCAAAGGGCCAAATTCTCTGCAGGTGTAAATGGGCATGGTTCTATTCATTTCAATGGAATTTTGCCCATTTACACAAGCAAAGAGATTAGCCCACTTTGGCAATATCCAAAACTGGGGAAAGTTAAATGTAGATATGGGGAAAAAAGGTGAAAGGAAAAACAAAAATCAGTCCCTCAAATATCTTCTTTATGGATAAGACAAAAATGTATTTATACAGAAGAGGATGGAAAAGCAACCATAGTTCTTTGAGATGTGTCCCTATGGGTGCTCCACTTCAGGTGTGCATGAACCCCATGTGCTGACAGGAGACTTTCATTAGCAGCATCTGTTTGGCCTGGGCATGTACCCTACGCACCCTCATGCCCTATACCAAGGCTACATAAGCTATAGGGCTGCATGAGTGAATCGCCCTCAGTTCCTTCTCTACCACATTGCTTCTACCAGCATCAGCACAGAAGTAAGGATGGCAATACTGCAACCCCCCTACAATAGCCTTGCAACCCTCCCCCATGATCCCCTTTTGGGTCAGGACCACAATGGTTACATCACCGTGAAATTTAAGATTTTTTAAACTCTATAACAGTGAAATTTACCAAAATGGACCATGAATTTGGTAGGGCCTACCAATAACTTATTTTGCAATTCCTTGACCACCTTGAGTCCGACACACACTTGTTGAGGTCTTGGAGCTACTTAAAGTCATCAGCCACAGATGATGGAGGGGGTATCACTGCTTCATCAGGCGATGAGGAGAAGATAGTGGATTGAAGAATAGCCTCCTCATCCTCCCTAGCCTCTTATTCCACAAACATCTCCTTCTGCTGGGGAATTGTCTGAGGTGACAGAAAGTGAACTTCCCTCTCATCCCAGTGGGCTAGGCCCAGAGCCCTAGAAAACTGCTAACAGTAAGCAGCCCAGGGTCCCAGTATGATCATTGCGGGTGTTCATACGGCAGAGGTGGTGGCATCCAGGGTTGATCCCACCACTTGTGATGACTTGCACTGGACTCTTCCCTGTGTCTATGACCCACGTAGAAAGGGTTTGTTTAAGGATGGGTGGGGGAACCCTGTGCAGAGACTGATGAGACTGAATGGGCTGAGTGAAAGTCCCCTTTGTCATCCTCCTCAGAGCAGTGGAGGAGCCCCAACTGAAAATGGTGGTGAACTGGTTGGTGCCAATGATAAATGGGAGTCTGGGGACCAAGCTAGTCTTGGTATGCGGGATCCTTGGTGCCCATGATCTGTGAGGACTGCGGTTCCTCTGCTAAAGCTAAGTCCTTCAAGAATCAAAATTCCTGAGGCACCAAATGGGGCACCAGTACCGACGCGATAGTCTCTCTGGAAGCCAACAGTACCAATGGTTTAGAACCCTCCACGGGAGAGACTGGTGGAAGAGATGCTTCTTATCTGGCAGAATGTTTCTCCTTGTCATCCCCAGTCAGTACTGAGGCTCGCTCAGAGCCATGTTTGCTCTTGCAGCAGCTTCTTGGTTTTCCAGCCCTAGCAGTACCAGAGGAACCTGCAGCTTCCATCGTACCAGGTCTAGAGGTTGACGATTCCACGACCCGCTGACTTAGGAGACTGAGGTCTCTTGGCGCAGACTCCTTATGGGGCGAGTCACAGCCCCTCTTCTTGGGGCCTCTGAAGGTCTCCAAGGCCTCTCCCTTCTTGGGGGAGTAATGAGCCAAGGTCAAAAAGGATACTAGACCTTCCCAGAGACTGGTGTATGGGAGGGGGTCCCCCGATCTGGTTCCAATGTGGGGCGAAGGGAGCGCTCCATCATCCGAAGCCTCAATTTGATCTCCTGGTTCTTGCTGGCCCTAGATTTCTGGGATAAGCAGAAGTTACACTTCTGCAGAATGTGTGATTCTCCACAGCAGTGAATGCAGTTGGAGTGGTCATCAATCCAAGCCTCCCAGCAAGTGAGGCAATAGTTGAAGCCTAGGGAGCTGGACATACCCTCCTCAGGAGGCAAGTCTCCCTGATAGGAGAAGAAAGGAAAAGAGGCACTCCTCTCACTAAAACTAAAATCTAACTAACCAACAACTAAAAACTACTACTAAGATTAAAAAAGGATTGTAATAAGACGAGGCATGCTGGAAGCGAACAAGTATCTGAGAGCTTCATAAACATTAATGGATATATTTTCACAAAATCCCTGTGAAATGAGGGAATATTATCATTCCCACTTTACAGAGAGGGAGCTGAAGGGCAGAGAAATTAGATCAAAAGTATCCACTAATTCTGGGTGCCCAATCTAAGACATCTAGGACCTGATTTTTCTGCTTACTTAGCATTCTCTATTATTGATTTCAGTAGCAGCTGTGAGTGCTCAGCACTTCTGCAAATCAGACCCCAGAGTCTCAAGTCAGTCATCCAGAAAATGAGGAACACACACATAAGAAGCTTGGATTAAGTGACTTGACTAGCATCACATAGAAACTCTGTGGCAGAGACAGAGATAGAATCCAATTCTCCAGGGCAGCATTGAACTGACTAAGCCATGAGACCGGCCTCTCTCTTCCTGGCAATCCTATGCCTCATTCATTAGACGCCTTCCAACTTCCACAACAAGTTAAAAAAAGGTCCTATACAGCCTCCTTCACTACACAACCTTGATTCATCCCCAGAGCACATCCATTTTGTGCAGGAGCTCACAGACTATGTCTGCTCTGTGTGTCTGGTGGAATCACCTTCAAACTGGCAGCTTCAAGCCTCCTTTGCAGGCCTGGAGCAAGAAAGGGACTGAGCCTACTTTGAGCATCTGGCACCACATTTTAATCAAGTGCCTTTTCAAAAAGTCTGCACCGTGTTGGGCCTGGAAAACAAGTTAATATTCCAATATGTGGAAAGAGGACGCAGGGGCAAAATCCTGGGCCAACTAAAGTCAATGAGAGTTTTGCCACTGATTTCAGTAAGGTCAGGAATTCCCCACAGGTTGTTAGAATTCCTCTAGCATACGAGTGTAATTCTTATGCATAATTGTTAAATTTCATTTACAAGATCAGTGAAGTCAAAAAACAATTAATTATGCCAAATCTCAAATTATGTGTTTTGTTATAAACGTCACATCTACTTATTTTATATTGTATATACAAACTGCTGCCTTCCTATGAACTGTGTCACAGAGGAAGCACTACACAAATTACACATGCCCCTTATCATAATTTTAAAATTATACCAGCTTATGATTTCTCTTACTAAG
Source organism: Terrapene triunguis (assembly GCF_002925995.2). Lineage (NCBI taxonomy): Eukaryota > Metazoa > Chordata > Testudines > Emydidae > Terrapene > Terrapene triunguis. The sequence goes on from NW_020664436.1 coordinate 54,747,096, forward strand.
AGGAGGCTGAAGTGGGTGTCCAGTTTTTGCACACCAGCCTGCGGGATGGATATCAGGGCTATCTGCATCAGTCCAATAATCATAAATACTATCCCAGCCATCAAAGTGCACCTAAAAGGAAAACAAAAACCATCAGAAAAATTCTCTATAAAGTCACTTTACCTCAACAATCTTTCAAAATGTTAGGCTTTATAATGTCAGCTTTTTTAGAGAAATAACATGAGAAAACTGTAGAAATTATACAGCAGTATAAACTAGGGCCTGGTCTACACTATGACTTTAATTCGGATTTAGCAGCGTTAAATCGAATTAACCCTGCACACGTCCACACAACGAAGCCATTTCTTTCGAAACAAAGGGCTCTTAAAATCGATTTCTGTACTCCACCCCGACGAACGGAGTAGCGCCAAAATCGATATTGTCATTTTGAATTAGGGTTAGTGTGACCACAATTCGATGGTATTGGCCTCCGGGAGCTATCCCACAGTGCACCATTGTGACCGCTCTGGACAGCAATCTGAACTCGGATGCACTGGCCAGGTAGACAGGAAAAGCCCTGCGAACATTTGAATTTTATTTCCTGTTTGCCCAGCGTGGAGAGCACAGGTGACCACAGATAGCTCATCAGCACAGGTAACCATGCAGGCCGATAATCGAAAAAGAGCACCAGCATGGACCGTACGGGAGGTATTGGATCTGATCGCTATATGGGGAGAGGATTCAGTGCTAGCAGAACTTAGTTCGAAAAGACGAAATGCCAAAACTTTTGAAAAAATCTCGAGGGCATGATGGAGAGAGTCTACAATAGGGACTCAGATCAGTGCCGCGTGAAAGTCAAGGAGCTCAGACAAGCCTATCAAAAAACAAAGGAGGCAAACGGTCGCTCCAGGTCAGAGTCGTGGACATGCCGCTTCTACGCTGAGCTGCATGCAGTTCTAGGGGGGGCTGCCACCACTACCCCACCTCTGACTGTGGATTCCGAGGCAGGGGTAATCTCATCAGCTACACCTGAGGATTCTGCGGACGAGGAGGAGGAGGACGAGCTTGCGGAGAGCACACAGCACTCCGTTCTCCCCAACAGCCAGGATCTTTTTCTCAGCCTGACTGAAGTACCCTCCCAAGCCAGTATCCAAGACCATGACCCCATGGAAGGGACCTCAGGTGAGTTTACCTTTTAAAATATAAAATTTGTTTTAAAAGCAAGCGTTTTTTAATGATTACTTTGCCCTTAGGACTTGGGATGCATTCGCAGCCAGTACAGCTACTGGAAAAGTCTATTAACGTGTCTGGGGATGGAGCGGAAATCCTCCAGGGACATCTCCATGAAGCTCTCCTGGAGGTACTCCAAAAGCCTTTCCACAAGGTTTCTGGGCAGTGCAGCCTTATTCCGTCCTCCATGGTAGGACACTTGACCATGCCATGCTAGTAGCAAGTAATCTGGTATCATTGCATGACAAAGCCTGGCAGCGTATGGTCCCGGTGTTTGCTGGCATTCAAGCAACATCCATTCTTTATCTCGCTGTGTAATCCTCAGGAGAGTGATATCGCTCATGGTAACCTGGTTGAAATACGGGAATTTAATTAAGGGGACAGAGGTGGCCATTCCTACTGGGCTGTTTGCCTGTGTCTGAAAAGAAATCCTTCCCTGCAGTTAGCCAAGCGCGGGGGGGGAGAGGAATTGGCCCTGAGCTTTTTGCGTTTGGCTAGCAGGGATCTTCCCTGATACCAGCCACGTGGTGGGGGGAGGGGTAAAGCGATCATCCCAGAGAATTCATGGCGGGGTGGGGGGTGTTAGTTTGGTTCCTGCAGGGATCTTCCCTGATACCAGCCACGCGGTGGGGGGAGGGATAAAGCGATCATCCAGAGAATTGGATGGGGGGGGGGGGTTAGTTTGTTTTCTGCTGCTGAAGGTTAACAGGAAAACCGCAGCACCCAACGGGCTTTGCTTGGTATGTGGGAAAGGAGGGCGCAGAAGCCGAAAGACAATGGCTTACCATGGCCGCATGCAAGCCGAATTCTGTTGCCCGGACCTGCGTCTGTGATCTCTAGCAGCAAAGCCACAGGCACTCAATATTAAGAGGCAAAATGCGACCTTGCACAGAAATCACATGTGCTATGTAATGTGAATAGTGTTGGTCACCGTGAAAGAATATAAGCATTGTTCTGTAAAATGTATCTTTTTAAAAAATTCTCTCCTTTTTTCCCTCCCTCCAGCAGCTGCAAGTTTTTCAAGCCTCCCTCCTCCGTCCCGAAGGCTATCTCAGATAAGGCGTCGGAAAAAGAAGACGCGAGACGAGATGTTCACAGAAATCATGGAATCCACCTGCAGTGAAAGAGCTCATCTGAATGAGTGGAAGGACACGGTTGCAAAGTATAGGAAAGATGCCAGTGAAAGTGAGGACAGGAGGGACCAACGTGAGGACATGAGGGACCAACGTGAGGACAGGAGGGACGCTCGAGATGAGAGGTGGCGGCAGGAAGATCAGAGGAGAGAGGATGCAACGCTGGGGCTGCTGCGTGAGCAAACAGACATGCTCTGGCGTCTGGTGGAGCTTCAGGAACGGCAGCAGGATAACAGAGTGCCGCTACAGCCCCTGTATAACCCCCCTCCCCCCTCCCCATGTTCCATAGCCTCCTCACCCAGACGTGTAAGAACGCGGGGGGGGGGGGGGGGGAGGCTCCGTACACCCTCCCATTCCACCCCAGTGGACAGCCCAAGCAAAAGGCTGTCATTTTTTTAACCTTTTTTTAGTGGCCTTTTCCTTCCCGCCGATCCTCCTCCCAAACCCCACCCGGGTTCTCACCCTCTTTTTATAATCAATTAATAAAGAATACATGATTTTTAAACGATAGTGACTTTATTTCCTTTGAAAGCAAGCTGGGGGAAGGGGGAGGGTGGGTTCCTTACAGAGAATGAGTCAATAAAGGGGGCGGGTTTTCATGAAGGAGAAACAAACAGAAATTTCACACTGTAGCCTGGCCAGTCATGAAACTGCTTTTCAAAGCTTCTCTGATGCGCAGCGCTTCCTGGTGTGCTCTTCTAATCGCCCTGGTGTCTGGCTGCGCATAATCAGCAGCCAGGTGATTTGCCTCAGCCTCCCACCCCGCCATAAAGGTCTCCCCCTTACTTTCACAGAGATTGTGGAGCACACAGCAAGCAGAAATAACAATGGGGAGATTGGTTTGGCTGAGGTCTGAGCGAGTCAGTAACGATCGCCAGCAACCTTTTAAATGGCCAAATGCACATTCTACCACCATTCTGCACTTGCTCAGCCTGTAGTTGAACAGCTCCTGACTCCTGTCCAGGCTTCCTGTGTATGGCTTCATGAGCCATGGCATTAAGGGGTAGGCTGGGTCCCCAAGAATAACTATTGGCATTTCAACATCCCCAACGGTTATTTTCTGGTCCGGGAAGTAAGTCCCTTGCTGCAGCCGTTTAAACAGAGTAGTGTTCCTGAAGACGCGAGCGTCATGAACCCTTCCCGGCCAGCCCACGTTGATGTTGGTGAAATGTCCCTTGTGATCCACAAGTGCTTGCAGCACCATTGAAAAGTACCCCTTGCGGTTTATGTACTGGGTACCCTGGTGCTCCGGTGCCAAGATAGGGATATGGGTTCCATCTATCGCCCCACCACAGTTAGGGAATCCCATTGCAGCAAAGCCATCCACTATGACCTGCACATTTCCCAGAGTCACTACCTTTCGTAGCAGCACCTCAGTGATTGCTTTGGCTACTTGCATCACAGCAGCCCCCACAGTAGATTTGCCCACTCCAAATTGATTCCCGACTGACCGGTAGCTGACTGGCGTTGCAAGCTTCCACAGGGCTATCGTCACTCGCTTCTCAACTGTGAGGGCTGCTCTCATCTTGGTATTCTGGCGCTTGAGGGCAGGGGACAGCAAGTCACAAAGTTCCATGAAAGTGCCCTTACGCATGCGAAAGTTTCGCAGCCACTGGGAATCGTCCCACACCTGAAACACTATGCGGTCCCACCAGTCTGTGCTTGTTTCCCGGGCCCAGAATCGGCGTTCCACGGATAGAACCTGCCCCATTAACATGATCTCCAAAGCACCGGGGCCCGTGGTTTGAGAGAATTCTGTGTCCATGTCCTCATCACTCTTGTCGCTGCGCTGCGGTCGCCGCCTCCTCCTCGCCTCATTTTTCTGGTCCTGGTTCAGCATAAACTGCACAAGAACGCGCGAGGTGTTTACAATGTTCATGACTGCTGTCTTGAGCTGAGCGGGCTCCATGCTTGCCGTGGTATGGAGTCTGCAGTGTTCACCCAGGAAAAAAGGCGCGAAATGGTTGTCTGCCGTTGCTTTCATGGAGGGAGGGGTGAGGCCGTACCCACAACCACCTGCAACAATGTTTTTTGCCCCATTAGGCACTGGGATCTCAACCCAGAATTCCAATGGGCGGGGGAGACTGCGGGAACTATGGGATAACTACCCACAGTGCAACGCTCCGGAAATCGACGCTAGCCCCGGTACATGGACGCACACCGCCGAATTAATGTGCTTAGTGTGGCCGCATACATTCGACTTTATACAATCTGTTTCCAAAATTCGAATTCTGTAAATTTGGATTAATCAGTAGTGTAGACATAGACTAATGCCCAAAATCTAGGGTGTTTCCACTGAAGGGAAAGGAAGTTTGTTGTCTACTTCAGTGGGAGTAGAATGGGTCTGTGTGTGTGTGTTACATTGTCAGGCTCAAAACATATGAGTACATTTAGACAGTTATAATGTTTATATATATACACTAACACTTTAAATTAAGGGCCAAATTCTGTCCTTTCTCTCAAAAAGGGCTCTAAACATTTAGAACAATCAAATTCCTATTTTAACCAGGAGTTAAAACAATACATAGACTTTGTAAAGGGCCTCTGCAGAAGGATGAATTTCACCACCCCCCAAAACAAAGGGATCTACAGCTCTTGTAAAATTTGACTATTCAGGGTAAGGAATTAAATCAGATGAGAGACCGAACTGCATGATTCTGTAGAAGACAATCACTGATTTTCTTCAGGTTGGGACCAAAGATCTGCAACCCTAACTAACTTACTTAAATTAGTGTACTAATAAAGACCTCGGATCTTTATTTCTTATGATCTTATTTATAAAAAGTACATACAAGGCTATTTCAATATACAATATAAAGTTAATTAAACTGCAAGGATCACAAATATTGACATTTTAATATATTAGACTGGAAAATTTTTTTGACAGGACCAAACGAATGTGTAGTTTATGCAGAAAATGTGTAGGTGTGCAGATATTACTTTTGATGACTTCACACCCTTTGTTAATTTGGATTCAAAATGAAATGTCAATTGCATTTGCTGCTTGAAATACCATGTATGCATAATACCTCTCTGCACACTGCAGAAAGAAATATCCTTCATATTCATTTAGCTAGCATTCCAGAAAATGCTAGTTAATGGTTAAAAGACTCAATAAGTAAAATGATTTATAAATCAAAGCAAAAAATAACCCAGACATGCAAGTCTTCTGAAAAAAACAGCAAATCCTTTAGCAAACGTCACTTGAAATTAATCCAATCAAAAGTCCAGAATTAATATAAGTTTCTACACCGCAGAAGCTCCTGACAGGGAGCAAGGAAATCTTTATTTATGTATTCATTCATTCTTTTTAGATTTGCCCTGTCTCACTTTGGCTTTTGCATGGTGGAAATTATAGAGAAAGATTTCATTAATCTATTCCAAATATTTTATGAGCCCTAATACAAAAATCACAGCAATCTTTTGATATTGGGTATTATTAAGTCATCAACATTCTTTTATAAAACAACTTTTATCTCAACTATTCCCAATGCAATTTCCCAACACACTCATCCTTTATTCCTTAGCTTCTATTTCAGCACATCACTGACTACAAAAATAATAGAGATACCCCTTCCAAAGAAATTACTTGTGTATTAATCAGTGAGGAGGATGAGAGTCAGTTTAGCAGTGCATCGATGTGATTCATATCTTCCTGTGCAAACTAGCAAGGTCCTTCATATTGGAACTGCAGTATTTATTTTACAAAACAACAGTCAACATGCTCTAAGCAGGACCTCCAATTTAGAGAAAGAAAGAGAGAGACTGACTTACTTTTATCCTGTGGTCATCAATATCTACAACAGTTGCTACTCTGATAAGTACTGGATTCCTCTTGTCAACTACCTCAAGTTTCATATTTTTCTGAAATCCATGAGATGGTTTCTACAATGAGAGATGATGGGTATTTTAATGAAATGTAAAAAAACTGTTATAAAATATAAGGGCAATCATTCCCCTCCAAAATAAACCAAACCAAAACATAAAAACTGTTGTATTAAAATAACTTAGACTAGAAAAATAATTTACCTCTCTAGGATTTTAGTCTCATCACTTCAGCCTCCTACGTAAATAAAATCATCACTAATGCTGTAAGTTTCCCCTAAGCACTCTATAAATGTTTTAAGAGCATTTCCACCTCTATGCAACAGCATATTGCACAATAATTCTACATATTGTATCGCCTTACACTCATACACTTTCATCCTAGATCAAATGGCACTTTAAATTATGATTACATTTACAAGTTTTCCACAGAGGTCACAGTGTGACCCAAGGGCCCCTGGAGGCCAACTAACGGATAGCACAGGGATGCATAAGAGTTACAGGAATCCCCTGGGTCTGGTATTTATATAATAGTTCATCAAAGAGTGTCACAAAGTCTCTACTGAAAGCCTGTGTCACGATGGTCAACATCATCTTTGAAAAATGGATGTGCAGGTAGCATGTAAGGAGACACGTTTATAATATTAGAAATTATGTTCTTCAAGTTAAAGGCAGGTTTCACCAGACAGGTTGTGGGAGACATGTATCTCCCTGCCATTGCGTAACTTACAATGCAAGTCTATCTGCATACGGAGTCAAATGCTAACAAAGTGTTTGTGGGGACATCAGGAGAAGAAAATTATCAGGAAGAGGTGAACAGTGGTGGGGTGGGGGAGCCCCAGTTTACAGGAGAAGGAGAAAGGACAGGTCTAATACATCAAGGGATTCAGTGAGATGCTCTGGCATTCTTGGTCTTATGAAAGCCATCCTGGTTGAAAAATGCTGTGAGGAGGACTTTGGGTAACCAGTTCCTTATTAGACAAGAGGGCATCTTGTTAGGTAAGTTTAGGCTCTAGACTGTGTGTTATGGTTTTATTTTATATGTAATCCTTTGTTTACATTAATTTTACTTGCTTTTTGTCAAATCTCTATTCTTTGATAAATAAACTTAAGCTTGTTTTCACTATAAACATATCTAAGCACTGTGTTAAGTGGAGTGGTGATCCAGAGGTAAAACTGACAAGTTGATGCATACTATATCGTCGGGACTAGCACATCTGTGAATTCTGAGTGTGTCCAGTGGAACAGGGGCTGGACTGCTGGACTCTCCAGGGCAGGCCTGCTGACAGCAGTTCTGAGCCCCAGGGTGGAACAGTCAGTGGGCACTCTTCAGGCACGACCAGCGCTTCCACATGCCCGCCCAGCTGCCTTCACCGCCGCTGGTACCACCCTGCACACACCTAGGAGCCCTGCAGCCCGCCCGGGCAATTTAAAAGGGCCCGGGGGCCCCCAGCTGCCTTTGTGGTAGCGGCGGCAGCAGCTGGGGGGCCCCGGGCCCTTTTAAATCGCCCAGACCCCTGGGCAATTGCCCCTTTTGCCCCCCTCGTCAGCATGCATGCTCCTGGGGCATGCTTGGAGAATACTGATCACTAAACTGAAAACTGACGGCAGTGCCTGCGTGGACTGAGAAGGGAGTACTTGTGTTGCCTGTGGCAAGTGGAGTTGGGGAGCTGACCCCTGGCAGGCACAGACAAGGCTTCTTCATGCAGGTAACAGCAAGGTGCCTCACAACCCTGGGTATCCCAAGGAAGCATCACACATGGTAATTGTGAATCTGAATAGTCAGTGCTGAGCCCACCTTGAAGTGGTACCTCGTGTCCCATGGGGCTTGCCCTTGGCTCCATAGGTGCTAGAGACAGTGGAGGCCAGAAGGCCATAGCCCTCCCCACTTTTTAAACAGGGAATTCAGGGCACCCTACTTTTTAAAACCTGGCTGGACGAGCACGCTATGGCCCAGGCCAGCTGGCCGGCATCCGGGTCCTGCTCTGCATTATGCCACGTGCTGGCTGTGACCCATTGTGTCACAGTAAATGCCAGCAGCCAGGCCCTCACCTACCAGCTGCCAAAACCCCAGAGGTAGTCCCTCTCTGTAGCGGGGATCAACTGAGTCTGGGAAGCAGAAAGGACCCATTACCTGAAGGCCTTGGGCTTGCCAGCGGGAGAGTAAGGTAAGGAGAGGGGGGGAGGCAGAGTGTTAGACTGTTGGGGGTAGGTGAAAAGGCAGGGGCTCCAGGAGGGTCGGATTGCTGTGAGGGGGTTCTCTCGAGGGCTCTGGGGGGAGGGCCTGGGCTCCCCACTTTTGCAGTCCTTTTGGCACCCATGCCTGGGTCCACTCTGGGCATTGTAAGGTGGTGCATGTGGTCACAGTGCCACACAGGTTTGGCACATCTGCCCCTCTATAGATGGAAATGGAAGGGTGGATGCGTCAAATGTGAGTGGTGCTGTAACCATGAACATTAGGTCATAGCACCCAAACTGGAGAGCCAGGCCAGCCCCACGAGACAGGAGCCACTGCTGCAGGGTGAGTGCAGGATATACTCACTAACCAAACCTCTCCCCTGCTCCATGCTGGGCCTCATCTTTCCACAACCGCACTACAGAATCCACTCTTATTCTGCCCCCCCCTCCAAAAAAGAAGGCGGCAGGGCAGGGATGGACGAGGAGGGGGGAGGTTAGAAGATGTGTTACTACCTGGAACTTCTCATGGTCACCAACCCCACGGCCATGAGTTAGGACTCCCCTCCACACAACAAATGCATGCACCATATCACTTGGCTTGGCTATTCTGGATGAAAACTCAGGATTTGGCCATGCTTGATAAAGTTTTGTAGTGAAAAGTGTTGTAAGCCAGTAACCAAACCTCAGTGAACTACAGCAGATGGCTGGAATTCTGGGCTAGCACCACATTTCTGCTTTAGTTTAATGAATTTCTTAGCAACGTGATAATATTCAAAAATGTTGGACTTGAACCTCAGAAGCTCACAAAAACAGACAGGTCAGCCTAGGGAGCCAAGAATTTGATCTCTAATGTTGGCTCCAATAATGATGCCTTCTGCTTTCTTGAATAAGCCACTTTTCTTTTTGTGCCTGTAAAGTGGGGACAATAATACTCTCACCTCTCTCCGAGGTGTGCTGGGAGCAGGGCTTTGGAGCGAAGCCCGGAGCTAGAGCGCGGAGCAGCGGAGCTGCAGGTTTTTGCCTGGAGCTGGTGCGGAGTGGGAGCACAGCTCCAAAGCCCTGGCTGGGAGGACTCATTAGCTAGCTAAGTATTATTAATATAAATTAGTCAAAAGTCTCAGGATTTATAATTTTTTTCTGATTTCTCACAGTAATTTCAAAACTCACATAAAAAAATAAAATATCTACTGTACATTAGCTAATTAATTAAACAAAAAAAATGGAAGCATGAACACTATGTAAACATTCTCTCACCACTTTAAAAGCCCTTGCAGGTGCAGGTAAAGAACTGGTTTCTTCCAAATATTTTTCCCAAGAAAAATGTTTGGCATGTGGATAATCTAGTAGAAAAAATATAAAAGCAAGGTTTAATGATGTCATATAAGAATTATGATGTAACATACATTATAGCACATTAATGTAGAGAATTCATAATAAGGCAAGTAAATATTTGTTATAATACTTTATTTATTCTTTAAATATATAACATAACTACAATAAGAAGCACTTATCTGAACATTCTAGATGTCTATGACACATACTCCCTATTAATCAAAGAAAGAAATAGAAACCCCACAACACACATTACTGAGTAACCAGCAGCACAAAAATAAACTACAACTGCTCTGGATTTGAGAAGATAAGTAACAAAAATTGGAAATCTATCCACTTCTATGCATTCAAGACAATGCTTCACCCTTAATCCGGTATTCTACAGGTTTAAGGTTACTGTGCCAATACACCTCTACCCCAATATAACGCTGTTCTCGGGAGTGAAAAAATCTTACCGCGTTATAGGTGAAACCGCGTTATATCGAACTTGCTTTGATCCGCTGGAGTGCGCAGCCCTGCCCCCCCCGGAGCACTGCTTTACCGCGTTATATCCAAATTCGTGTTATATCGGGTCGCGTTATATCGGGGTAGAGGTATACTAATCAGAACCTGATAGTCATGTATCAGTTTAAAATACATGTGACCATCTACCAACTTGCATTTTTAAGTGAAGTTGTTTTAACCAAAACTATTATAATACTTTCTAAATTGAGGATATATCTGATACAGACATCATGGGGGGCGGGGGGTGGACTGTCATTCTAAGAAAATGGACTTGAGATTGTCCTGTTTAATATGCCTTATACCAAAAAAGTGTTTTCTTTTAAAGAACAAGGAGTGCTTGCCCCGATGTTGTATAAGCACTAAATATTTAAGTGTTGATTCATGATATGGAAGTGAATTTACACCAGTATCTTGTGTTTTATGAAGGCTGCTAAATAATAGGTTTCAGAGTAGCAGCCGTGTTAGTCTGTATCCGCAAAAAGAACAGGAGTACTTGTGGCACCTTAGAGACTAACAAATTTATTAGAGCATAAGCTTTCGTGGGCTACAACCCACTTGTAATTAACTTATTGACAGATTAGACTTTTACAGTACACATTGAGGTTGTTCTGTAAGTAGCTTTTGTGCTCTAGAATTTGATGCCTCAAAATGTTTCATGACTTCCCCAGGCTAGTGAGCAGTAGGATATTTCTGAGCTTGGTAAGTAAGTCTAGCTGGCTAATTACAGTTTTCCATGTTGTCAGGCCACAGATGCCTGTGATCTGTGCTTTCATTATCCTGCATGGCAGCAAAGCTTATTCCCTTAACTTCAAATCCTCTATGTTCAACACCAAATGAATGCAGAATTGGCCAATATACCTTTTATTTTACTATTCTGTCATACACAGATTTTTTTGTTTTTAAACAAATTACATAAAAGCTTTTGCAATGGTACCATATTAGTGACATTCAAAAAGGGTTTCTAAACAAGGAATTTCTATTTTCTCACTACAAATCTATGAAATAACAGTGCACGGGGGTGGGAGAATTGGGGAGCAAAAACTTGAATTTTCTGAGTAAAGATATGTAAGTCACAAACCATCTTCACAGGGAAAAGCATGGTATTTGTAATGAGGTCCTACATAGTCACATAGTTGGTGCAGCAGTTCATGTTCTGCAAAAATGACTTCCTTTCACTGAAACTCTCCTACAGGGTGCATGAAAAACACGCTGGATATCTCTCACCACAGTTCCCTGATTTCATTTTATTTAAAGAAACACTGCTCTGATTCCTGCAACGTTCCCACGCATCGAAAATATAGACCTCCTCCAACTTGCTGATGGCCTCCTAAGTGTGGGCTGAACTTTCCTTCCTGTATATGACATGAAAGTAAATGTACTCTCCGAAATTGCCACACGTGTCTCTTGGTGCAGTTAAACACTAATGTTATATCTGTGGCTCCTTCTAGGTTGAGTTCTATTTTTATGAACAATATTCAGCAGGCTCCCTCAACTCTGGATTTCTGTTTCTGAACACACAATGATCCCTGAGTGCCTCTCTTAGATGCCAACCAAAATGACAGCTGTCTAAGATAAGCCACGAAATCAAATAGGTTTTCCTATTTTCTTTTTCTTTTGGTTTCTTAAGTGAATCTCAGACCTTTTAGCTAGGAATTTAGTTTGGAGAACATATTGCTTTTTAAATAATTCAGCCAAGTCCTCATAGTTCATACCTCTCAGCTCCTAAAAGGAACAAGTTTTTGAAGACTACAAATGTCTCTCTTTCCAAACAGAGATGAAGAATGGAAATTTTTATTGAGATTCTTCAACGGCATCAGCATAGAAATACTGCTGAGACCTTTGTACATAAAATTCGTACATAGCATTAAATCCTACATATTTTTCATCAGAGTGGATTCGTCAATTTTCCCACAAATTATCATTTTCCTCTTTTCTTCTCAGACAGACCTCTTGCCTCACTCCTGACATGGCAATCACCTTGTTGTTTCCCCAAATCCAATAAGTCTTTCATTAGATCAGACTTTAATTGGATCAGAATAAGAGCAAACAAACAACAAAAAATGAACCGAGCTAGCACTCAGAGGTTTCCTTGGTTACAAGCTACATTCAGCTAACTTCATTCTTGGGTTCTGTATCCAAAGGAGCTCTAACCAGTGGCAATTATTGCTAAAAGACAAGATTTGTTTTTAAACTCTGGCACACAGACTGTTCCAGACCTTAAAGGGGCAGTAACCACACACAGTCACCATAGTTGTCTAAGTTTTACTTTAACAGACAGAATAACTGACTCTAAATGGCATACGTTCTACAGGAAAGAAATCTCCAAGTTTTTTCCATTGATTCTCTCATGGTTATTTTTATACTGAGTATTCTACAATTACCTACATAAATTTGGAAAACCAAACAGGCACTAGAGACCTGTCTTAAAGGAATTTATTAACTTTGCTAAACAGCACTTTTTTTTACAAGATATAGCTCAAGCTACTTTCTACAGAATAGTCTTCATGATCTCCAGCATGGAGGGGAATCCAGTTAATCCAACACATAATATCCCAAACTAAATGCTTGCTTTCTTGTTTTCAGTAAGCACGCCCTCTCTCTCTATTGCATGCTCATTCTCACCTTGGTTTCCTCCCTTTCTGAGAGTCCTTATCACTTTTGTTCCCTTGATTACACAGGACTATCCACCCATTTATCCACTAGGGCCTTGGCTACACTCAGGACTTCCCAGCGCTGCCGCAGCGCTGTAAGTACTCCACCTCTCCGAGGGGAATAGCTTGCAGCGCTGCGAGCGAGCGTGCAGCGCTGCAGGCTCTGATTACACTGGTGCTTTACAGCGCTGTACTCGCTGCGCTGGGGGGGGGGGGCGGCGTTTTTACACCCCTGAGCGCAGCAAGTTGCAGCGCTGTACAGCGCCAGTGTAGCCAAGGCCTAAGTCCCAGATTTTTAAAGGTATTTTGGCATAGCTGTGCTCATCTCAGTTGATATAAGAGCCTGAAATCTCATTTTCCAAAAGGATTTAGGTACTTGATATATTAATGTTAACGATGCATGCACAAATTTAGTATCTTTATGTGCTGTATTAATGAGACAGTTATCCATCAAGATATTTGGAGATGGTTGAAAAGGAAAACACAATAAAACAAATCACTTGGTTCCTTCTCTATTTCTTTTCTCTATGGAGTTCTCTTTTGCTTTGCTTTTATCTACATTTTTTCCCCTCCTTATTTCTTTTTGTGTGATAAACTGAATTTACTTACAGGTTCTGAAGTCTTGGTGCTGAAAATTGTGAGAGATATTGCAATGACATGCAATATCTTTGGGGACTATATTGTATTAAATGTATACAATGGTTTATGTAGGATTGTATTCTACTCCAAGGGAAAGGAATACCACAGCTCCTAAAGGAACTAAAAACAATGACAAGTGATTAAGGTTAATCACAGAGACTAAACTATTTAGAGAGTTACCTCCCCCTGGAGTAGTTTGCATACTGGTTCAAGCTGGATTTTCCAGAGGCTAGTAGACAAAGAAAGGACTTTTGGTATAAAAGGTCTTCCTGCTGATCCAGCAAACAGACAGGACTTTCTGTCCAGGGGGCATGTGGAAGGGTTGGAAGGATTTTGACCTACTAGAGCCCCATATGACTGATGGGTGACCTATGGTAAACTTTTAGCATGCATATAGGAACTTCTATTGTTTTTATGTTTTCCTTGTAATGCTTTTACCTTAAGAATAAATGTGCTTGCTTAGAAAGAACAGTGGTAATGTCACCAAGTCCTCGGTGGGATTAGGTGGCCCAGTGGTTAGCACACATAGTGCTACCTCCCTGAGGGCAGGTCTTGCAGTCAAGACCCCCTTTTAATCAGAGGTGTGGTGAGGTGGGCAGTGAGGGGAGCCCAGGCCCACCCACTCCACCAGGCTTCGACCCAGGACCCTAGGAGGGTCAACAGTGTTTGGCCCTCAAAGGTGCCCTCTGAGTTATGTCCCCGGATCACTTCCTATTGTCTGCTGTTCTCTCTTTCCCCCCTGCTACCCTCCAGCTTCCAGTTGAAATACAAGGTGACAAGCAAAAGAAAAGGCAATCAAACCTTAAAACCAACTGGGCTCAGCATACAGTCTTAGTCCCTTGTGGAGACTTCTCTGGCACCTTTGTTAGGAGCCTTTCGGGTAACCTCTCTGTCCTCCTTCCCAGCCTCCCTCTTTCTGAGCTGGACTGCTCCCCTTTCCACCCTTCCTCCAGCTGGAGCGTGCTCTACAGGGCTGGTGCTATCTGGGCCCAGTACTGCCCTTTAACCCCTTCCAGCCAAGTGTGGGATTTGTATACTCCATTACCAGTAACTAGTTACTTCTTGCAATACACTGTTTATAGCCCGTGGAGAGAAAGCAAAGCACAGGTGCTGGCCTCTAGGCAGTGTAAAGTGGGGAGCTGTACAGCCCTAAAAACTCCTGGTTGAAGGGAGTGGGACAAGGGTCTCTATTCAGTGACAGGCGATGGCTGCAAACTTGAGATCTGACTGGGAACTCCGGGAGTGGACCACAAAAGGGGTAGGAGGGAGATATGGGTGCAGTTACCTGAAACGGTGACAAAAATGGCAACAGCAAATATGCCAGGTGTACAGAGTTGTTGCATTAGACAAATATCTGCATGTGAACCAAATTTGGATGTTAGACCCTTCCACATGGGTTGCCCTCTACTGGACAGAAAGTCTGTCTGGTTGCTGGATCAGAAGGAAGACCTTGTGTAAATTCAAGCTCATTCTTTTATACCAAAAGTCCGTTGTTTGTCTCTTAGTCTCTGGAAAACCCAGCTTGAAGCAGTATGCAAACTGCTAGCGGGGCGGGGGTGGGGAAGGAGGTGTAACTCTCTAGATAGTTAAGTCTCAGGTGATCCACCTTAATCACTTGCCATTGTTTTTAGTTACTGGAGCTGTGGTAATCCTTCCCCTTGGAGTAGAATACAATCATACATAAACCATTTTATACATTGAATACAATATAGTCCCCAAAGATATTACATGTCATTGCAATATCTCTCACAATTTTCAGCACCAAGACTTTGGAACCTGTGAATAAATTCAACCTATCACACAAAGAAACAAGGAGAAAAAAATCTAGAGAAAAAGCAAAGCAAAAGAGAACATCAGAGAGAAAAAGTAGTAAAGAGGTAGCCAGGCTATTTGTCTCATTCTGTTTCACTTTTCAACCATCTCTAGGCTTTTTCCTGAGAATATCTTGTATGGATAACTGTCTCATTAATACAGCACAGAAAGATATCAAAGTTGTGCATGCATCA
The DNA here is from genome assembly GCF_002925995.2 of Terrapene triunguis. Classification (NCBI taxonomy): domain Eukaryota; kingdom Metazoa; phylum Chordata; order Testudines; family Emydidae; genus Terrapene; species Terrapene triunguis. The sequence continues at coordinate 54,762,573 of NW_020664436.1, forward strand.
TTAAATTTAATGTATCGAGTGCCTGTAAAAAGACCACTTCAGCCCCCTCCAAATACCAATTCTTAATTATAAGTTGAGTCTTTCAATGAAGTTGTCATAATGTGTGTTATGAGCCTTGGCCAATGCTGCTGCTAGCTACATTTTCCTTAATTCTTTCAATTGTGTAGTGTTGAAGTGTAGTACAAACCTGGAGGGGTGATGAGAGTTCTTCTATGTTCTTTACACCATCCAATGGGATGAATGTGTGGGCTAGCTGCCTCACACCTGGAGGGGAAAAAATGATTGAAAAATGCATTCATCATTGTTGTCTGGGCATGCACACACGTTTTTTCCCCCTCTAAAAATGCAGAATTATTTAACAAATCCAAAATAAATTATGATGGATTCAACTCAAAATATAAATTTTAACCGTAACAAAAACATACCAATATACTTCATTCAATCTTACCCCATATGAGAGAGTATAAGATCTTTGCAACACTTCTGAAAAGTCAATAACCCAATTATACTGGACCAATAAGGACAGCAAATTCCAAGGAAAACTCCTCCACTGAGGAGCCCCCCCCCCCCAACCAGTTCCCACACAGTCAAATCTTGAGATTCTTAGCACAAACATGTCAGCTGATCTCAAGCATCCCAGTAATGCATTCAGAAAGAATAGGGGTCTTGTGAGGTCACTCTGAGGGGTTCAGAGTGTGAGAGGGGGTACGGACTCTGGGCTGTGGGTGTGGACTCCGGGCTGGGGCCAGAAATGACAGGTTTGGGGTGCGGGAGGGGGCTCTGGGCTGGGGCAGGGAGTTGATGTGCAGGGAGAAAGTGAGTGCTCCAGCTGGGACTGAGGGGCTTGGGGGAGCAGGAGAGGGATCTGGGCTGGGGTCGAAGGGTTTGGAGTGTGGGAGGGGGCTCAGGGCTGGGGTTTGCAGGCTCTGGGAGGGAGTTTGGGAACGGAAGGGGGTTCCGACCTGGGGCAGGGGGTTGGGGCGCAGGAGGGGGCTTGGGGTGCCCGCTCCGGGCAGTGCTGACCTCAGGCGGCTCCCAGGAAGCAGTCGGCATGTCGCTCCGGCTCCTAGGCAGAGGGGTGGCTGGGAGCTCTATGTGCTGCTCCCACCCGCTAGAGCCACCCCCACAGCTCCCACTGGCCACGGTTCCTGACCAATGGGAGCTGCGGAGCCAGTGCTGGGGGTGGCGCATGGAGTTCTCTAGGAGCTGGAGGGACAGGCCGACCACTTCCTGGGAGCTGCGCGGAGCCGGGCACAGAGCCTGACTACCCCACTGGCACTGCAGCCAACCAGACTTAGTGGCCTGGTCAGCTGTGCTGACCGGAGCCGTCGTGGTCCCTTTTCAACAGGGCATTCCGGTTGAAAACCAGATGCCTGGCAACCCTAGTCTGCCCATGTGGATCATATTGCAAGGTTGAGGTCTATATGATAATATCTATTTTCCTTCACTTGGTTAGGAAGTCTGGAAAGTGCCAGCATCCTACGGGTTAATATTTCTCTCTCTCTCTCTCCATATATGAATAGCAAGGTAAGTAAAAAAAAAAATCAGTTTGTTATTCTATAATATCCAACATTCTTATCTCCTATGGAACACAGAGGGGTTTCGCTGTTATTATCATAGGGAGGAGGATTTCTGCATGAGTTGAAGGTATATCAGATTACCAAACCCTGATGTCTAAACATGTCAGATCTCTTACCATATTGCCTAATTCCTCATTTCCTCCACACAGAAACCACTTATTGATTTCAATGGGGAATTGAGCACATAAAAGAACACAGGACTGAACCACTGACTATATTATGATAACGACATTGACTTTGAGCTTGTGCTGCATAAAGCAAAAGTAAAGAAATATTTTCATATTCAGAATTTAAAGAAAAGACCTTAAAGTACACTGATGTTGTAAAAGTGATTTTACATGACAAATAGATGAAGTCCAGTGTAGGTGTATTTAATTGTGTGCGTTAAATAATAGAAATGCAAGCAGGGTGTCTCATTACTGTCATCACACAGCAAGTACTGTTCCAGACTTCTACTTATAGATTTCAGACCTAATGCTGAAATACCTCTCTAGGGTAATTATTTTTTGATCAATTTTTTTTTTTTTTTTACAAAATAAAAATGAACAGCTGCACCAGTATTCCTCTATGCTAAGTTCAAATATATCAAGCCTTAGAGGAAAAAATACTCTCTAGAAACAAAGGCTTTATGACAACAGCAAAGGATGCAATCGATATCAAGTGTACCAACATTTTGTCCTTTACAAAAAAATTTACAAATATGCTTTATGTATTTAAGTTTATTATTTATACAGCACTTTATTTATTTCACTTTAAAATTGCCCTGGTTTTTGATTTTGAAAATATGGTACTTTTGTGTCAACACTTTTTAGGGTTGTTAAGTTCCCAAAGGTTCATATTCTATCTCCGTTAGTTGGTCTTTTACACCTGAGTCAGAAAAGCTCCTGGAGCAGATCAAAGAAAGGCAGAGATATGCCTCTTTCAAATGAATCTCTTTCTTATGCCTCTTTCAAATGCATCTCTCTCTCTCACACACACACACACACACACACACACACACACACACACACACACTTCCCTTCTCTCTACAGAGACTTCAGAGAGGAGAGAAGTAAAGAACAGAAGGACTAACAGGTATTCGCTCTCCCAAATCCATCAAGGGGCTGGGGAAGGGGGGTTTGCACAGACTGAGCCATTACCTCATTGGACTCATTGCATTGATGCTGCCTGAAGAGCTTTGGAGTAAAATATTCAAAAGCACATAAGCTACTTAAGAGCTTTCACTTTCCACTTTAAAAAGACTCCTAAGCATCTAAGTCACTTCTGATACCGAGACATAGTCACTTTATTACTGTATGATGAGAGTAAAACAAGTGTGAGAAAAATGGTCAGTTTTTTAAAAGTACCCTATTACCATTGCCTCTGAGCACCTTACTGTCATTTTAAAAAATGAGAAATAGAGACTAATAAAATGGCCAACTTTTATCTTAAGTAGGACATACAGCATTCTTTCATAAATAATCATCTCTCTTCTAGACAGACAGCTGTGGTCTAGTAGACTAAGCACATAACTTGAAGTCACGAATGCTAGATTCTATTCTAAATTTTGTCACTCAGGCCAGTCATTTAGAGTTTAAGGCCAAAAGAAACCACCAGATTATCTACTCTGACCTCCTGTAAATCACAGGCCAACCAATACCACCCAACACATTAAACTCTCCACCCAAAATACAGCCCACAAGAGAGTAGACTATTGAGTGCCACAGGCACAGAACAGGAGGGACCAAGGTACACCAGTGCCTCAGGCCCTCACAGTGGCTAAGCGAGATATACAGAGATTATCCTGATAAGTGACCCTCACCCACAACTGCAGAGGAAGGCAAAAAAAAAAAAAAAAACCCAAGTCGCAGCCAATCTGACCCGGGAAAATTTTTTTTCCCAACCCCTCAGCTTTGTAAAACACTTAATCTAGAAGCACTATGCAAAAGCAATGGGAAGGTTAGTAACTAGTAATATGAGCTTGAGTACATTGCCTCTGTAAATCCACTGTCTTGAACTGTAGTGTGGCAAGCATGGAATCTTTCGTAAAGCAGTGCAGTTGTGGCACGTACACGCCCAAATAACAGATCCTAAAGTTCAGAACAAGATTATAAAGGTCATACAAATCATATCATGTAAAACCTGTCTCTGCTAGTGCCAGTCCCAGTGTTCATAACCAAAAAGGCACCTGGATACCCCCCCTCACAGTAAATAATGTTGAGCCAAGAAGCCACTAACAAGAGCCAAAACCATCACTGAAAGCCAGTTGGATCTATAATAGAACAACAAGAACAGAGAACAAACCACAATGTTGTTTCTTATTTTTATAAAATCTAACAATTTTAAAATGTGGCTAAACAGAACAAAAATGCAAAAAGTAAATAAATGGAGAGGTGGCTTCACTGCCAGCAGTTTATCATGTTAAAGAAAAAGCTGAAGGTGGTTGGGACTCTGAATCCCTTTATAGACTATTTTCAAACGTCTGGATCCATATGGGAACATGCAGATATCCAAACTTTCCATATGGGGGCAAGCGAAGATATGCTCATGACAACAGGTCATGCACATTCTCAAGAACAGGGCACTACAGGCACAACTCTGGAGGAAGAAATATTATTTCTTCTATCATTCATATTAATTTTCCCTTTGATTTTTGTCCTGCATTTCACTGTTGCATATCCACAGCTCAATAATTAAATTCTGATTGTAAGAGGCAGAAACTAAATCATTGTTAATTCTTTCCAGAAAAAAATATTAAATAAAAATGTGTCTTCACTGGGAGGTATGGATAGCACTGTTTTATTTTATAACTGACCCATTTTTTTAAAAAATATGCTAAATGTGTTACATTATTTTTGCTGTTCTGAATTAACTGCCAATTTCCCCACTGGATAAAATTTTATTTTGATATTTAGGATTTGCGCCAGAAAAACTAGTATTAAATGTAGATACTATTGTATCTAGAGCAGATATTATTTTGCTAAACATTGGAATTTCTATAAACACCCATAACAGTGCATTATAATTAGCAAATAGAACTACACTGTAAGAATGGCTATTTGTACAACTTTTCTGACACTATCATACTGATATACAGTAGCCAAGTCAGCTACACACAAAAAAGAAGCCATCTTATAGCCCCATCTAGTGCTTCAGTGCAAGCATTTCACCATAAATATTACATTAATACCAAACATGTTCAAAACTGGTAATGCTCCAGGTAATTAAAAGAATTTACTGTACCTATATTATCCTTTGGTCTTTTTAATCCAATGTGCTCCCCTCAAAAAAAGTGACTCCTTTTCGAGCAATGATGGAGCAGACTTGATCATGTCAGAAGAGCTCAGAAGTAGATCATAAGTCAGGCAGAGCCATTTTTAAAGGGGTATGTCCCATTGGTTGCCAAACAAAATAGTAACTGGTGGTGTAGAGTGTGTGGATGTGAGCCTTTTGCGTAGGGCCATTCCAAGTGTTCATTCTGCTCCCAACACTCAAATAGCTCATTCAGGATAGGACACAGGAATTAGACAAACAATCTAAATCTACATTCTGGCTTTCTTTGTTGCTAGAGATGCAATGAGGGGGCAGAGGAGGAGGGAGCAGAGTTGTAGTGACTGTGCAGATGTTCCATGAGTCAACTGGTCTGCACAAGGCAGACAAACAGAATGGCTCAGTGGGGCCTCGAGCCACACACTGGGCAATGAGTGCTCTTTGTGGCTAGTCTAAAAAGCTGTAACGTTATCTATCTCCAGTGCCTGCCTCCAGGTTCCAGCAGGAACTCTCAGCCATTTTTATTAGTCTTTATATGACAAATATATAACAATATATAACAAATCCTAACACTAAGACTGTTCAACCAGGAAACATCCTCAAGTTTTAGATTACACATTCAGTTTCACCACTGACTTCAATGAGAGCAGTTAGGCCAACATAACAACATTTGAAAATTCCATCCACAGGAAAGGAGATGATTAGTTAAGGATTACAGCCTTAAATCACACCTGTTTTCTAACTTTTTCCTTCTACTGACTACTCTGTAAGAGAACAAAACTCTCATGGATCACATCCCCTCCCAGCCTTTCATTGCTGATCACCAGGAGCACATAGTAGATTAGGAACACCTCTATTAAGCCATTCAGGATATTCAAAACTTTTCCCTTTTCCTCTTACCACCACCACCACTACCACCTCGATGAGTCACAGCAACTACACATCTACGCTGTCTGCCTTACAGGCCCAAAGCCTGGTTTAAAAAAAAAAAAAAAACAAAAAAAAACCAAAACAAAAAAACAAAAAATGACCAGATACCAATGTGGCTTTCATCTCCAAACTGAATGTTAGAAACAGACCCCAAAAAATGTCAGGAATATGTATTGATTGGTTGCCCTAAAGATAACATATGGACATCTTTCAGTGTTAATGCACTTGGTAGAACACTCTTACATCACATTTATGACTTTGGTTTCGTGTCACACCCAAGAGATGTTCCATGTCAGGGCTGAGGCATTGACTCAGTACTGATTCAAAAGGAGTACTGGATCACCGACACCTGTTGCTTGAGCAACGAGCCCTGGTTGCACCTTGGGAAACTGTTATTTAAAGCTCTGAATCATTAAAATACTCACTATCCTTGGATCGTTGTTACTCTCATATAAACTTTTAAAAATATTTAGCCCTAATTATTATTGGGCTGCACTAGTTGTGAATATTGCATGCATTAATCAGAATTATGTTTCAAATACAGAAAAGCTATTTTGCTACTTCTTAAAATATGAAGAATACATCTGCAGAAGTAAAAATTACAAGTGCTTTATCCTGACATGATAAAGTTTACCCCGGCACCTATTGTTCTCATAGAAATACCAAATGTTCTGTCATTTCTAGATAAGATGGGGGGAAATGGATAGGTTTGCAGAATGCAGAGCAAATTTTACTTTCCTGAATATAAATATTACTCTGGCTATTTTGTTCACTTTTCTTCCTCCTAAAAGCTAATGCCAATGAATTATTTAATGGGATTTATAGGCCACTGAAAGTATTATCATAATGTGTTATAGTGCTGTTGTAGTGACACTAATTCTAGCTGAGACACATTCATTTTAAGCTATTAATGTATGTTCAGAAAATATTCAGAAAAAAATATATATGGGCTGAAAGTTAAGCTTATAAAATACAATTTTAGAGCTGATATTTTTTCTTCTGCTGTTGAGTTTGGTAAAATTACATTCAGCTGTTTTTCATTTATCCAAGAGAGGAAAGAAATTTTTTAGACTTTACAAAAATAAATCTTATTTCCACTTGGATAATGTACAAAATGGCTGTATTTTTAAAGTTTGAAAAGACCTCATGAGGAATAATGAGAACTGTTTGGCAATAATCTACTGTATGTGCTTCGTATGCCATTTTCCCTTATGGATCCTTACCAATTTAGACATGTACTAAGGGTGGTGGGTACGTGGAAAGCCCATCACTTTGCAAAAGCCCTATAGTACTCTTCTCTTGTACATAAGAACAGGGGCACATCTCTCCAGTGCACATTAAAGATGTGGAGCCAGGTACTTGAGATATTTCTAAGGCACCTACAATCCTGGTATCTAAAACTCCAGACAAAGAGCAGTGAGTACACCCAACTTCCTTTTCTGACAGTATGTGTCTTTTGCTGTTTTTTTTGTTTTTATCATTCATTTATGTCCTTTCCTTCCTTCCCCCCAGTTCCATGCCAATTCTGAACACGCTAGTAAAAAAAAAAGGGGGGGGGGCACGCACGAGGGCTACTTGGTCAAGGATTTCTTTCTTTTTTTTTCCCCGGTGGATTTTCCTGTGTATGTCTCCGTGAGACATTTACACACTTTACAAAAATTCAGTCTTACATAGCCTCCTTCACATACATTTTTTTAGCTGCATCCCCAGGACCTTTCCAGCCAGACAGGAAAACTGCATAATGATGTCACTAATGGGACAACATTCCAAATAGGCTCTGGTAAAATCTTACATGCCAAACGAGCATGCTCAAAAGTGATTTCTTCAATCCTCTCTATATTTTTTATTTTAATTTTTCTCACCCTGTCCTATAAAAAGGTACTATAGCTCAATTATAACTATTTGGATGTGAAATCTGGAGATTTTTATTCCCTGTGTTTTACAGTAATTTGAGAGCACAACAAAAAAAAGAGTTAAAATTCTGAAAAACTTTGTTTTCGCTATTCAGTTGCTCAAAAGACTGGTAGGCTGTTTTACTGATGATTTTAATGCTGCTGAGATTTAATAGTATGTTGTTATTTAAATCTAAATAAATAAATGGCTTTCCCCCTCAAACTTTCAACTTTCTCCAGTCACCTTCTACTTCTCCAGTATCAAAAGACTTCCTAAAAATAATCACTAAACCTTCTATTATTTGAGCCCTAATTCCATAAGTCATATCACCTGTGGATGTAACCCATGACTACTTAGTGCTTTGCCTACCTCTGTCTGGCCCAAATACACCTCTACCTCGATATAACGCTGTCCTCGGGAGCCAAAAAATCTTACCGCGTTATAGGTGAAACCGCGTTATATCAAACTTGCTTTGATCCACCGGAGTGTTCAGCCCTGCCCCCCCGGAGCACTGCTTTACCGCGTTATATCTGAATTTGTGTTATATCGGGTCACGTTATATCGAGGTAGAGGTGTACTTGCTTGCCACTGTTTCAGTAAGTTAATTCTCCTCCAGTTCATTTTTGGCATCAGCAACTACAATCACAACCTCCATGGGTGCACAGTAAGTATTTTAATCTATTCTCTATTCTTTTCTATATGGGTTCTGCACCCACCACCATCGTATCCTAATGCCTCAAACACAAAATCTTTTTTGCCATTTATTTGTAAGTAACCAACAATTCCTTATTTTTACTTCTTCTTATTATTATTTATGAGTCCTTAACCACAACATTGCCAGTTTCTCAATGTAAAATGTTAACACAAAGTTGAGGACGGGAGCTACCGCTAGCAATATTAAAACACAGAATATTTCTGTAAGTTTCAGATAATTTTCAAACTTTTGGAAGTTTGTCTGGAAAAAACACTCATCACTCATATTTTACTTTACTTTGGATTCAAATAAAAAGCAGTTATATATGTTTCATTAGCATCCTACTTCTTTGTACAGCTTGCTGATCAAGATGTAGATATAGGAAAAGCAAATACGAATGTTGTAAACTAAAATGAACTGCATAACAACATGGTATGTCACACTGGTAATAAAATTACAGTTGGTACATCCAATGAATAATGCAGAATTTTCACACATGCTCATACTCCAGACCCCCCAATATACCTCCTCACATTAAAGTTCTGCCCCGCAAAAATTTAACAAATCAGGGAAACAAGTTACTAGCTGCAGTTTGCAAGGTATGTAGGGCCTTAACCCCGTTTTGTTACTCTGCCAAAACCTTAGGAAAAAAACTGTTACTCACCCTTTTTGTAACTGTTGTTCTTCAAGATGTGTTGCTCATATCTATTCCAGTTAGGTATGTGCGCGTGCACGGCTGTTGGAAACTTTTCCCTAGCAGCTAGCCGTTGGGCCGGCTGTGGAGCCCCCTGGAGTGGTGCTCTATATATGACCCTGCTGGCCCGACCCATCTTCAGTTCCTTCTTGCCGGCTACTCCGACAGAGGGGAAAATGGGGGGAATGGAATAGATATGAGCAACACATCTCAAAGAACAACAGTTACAAAAAGGGTGAGTAACCATTTTTTCTTCTTCGAGTGCTTGCTCATATCAATTCCAGTTAGGTGACTTCCAAGCCTTACCTCGGAGGCGGGGTCGGAGTCAAGGTATTGCAGATAGAAGAACCACTCTGCCAAAGGCCACATTGTCCTGAGATGATGGCATAGTGCAATGTAAAGGTGTGCACTGAAGACCACGTTGCAGCCCTGCAGATCTCCTGAAGAGGTACATGGGCCAGGAAGGCTGTCGAGGCTTGCGCCCTTGTGGAGTGAGCCGTAATGGCAGGCGGAGGAACCTTCGCCAAGTCATAACAAGCGCGAATACACACCGTAATCCAGGATGAGATCCGCTGGGAAGATACTGGCAAACCTTTCATCCGCTCTGCTAAAGTGACGAACAACTGGGTTGTTTTGTGGAATGGCTTTGTTTGGTCTATACAGAAGGCGAGCGCCCTTCTAACATCCAGTGAATGCAGCTGCTGTTCACGAGGGCTGGCGTGCGGTTTTGGGTACAAAACTGGCAGAAAGATGGCCTGGCTAACATGAAAGCGGGACACGACCTTGGGAAGAAAGGCCAGGTGAAGTCTAAGCTGCATCTTGTCCTTATGAAAAATCGTGTATGGAGGCTGAGACGTGAGGGCCCGCAGCTCAGACACAAGTCGTGCCGAGGTGATGGCCACCAAAAAAGCAACCTTCCAAGAAAGGTAGAGGAGCTAACAGGAAGTTAACGGTTCAAAGGGAGGACCCATGAGGCAAGAAAGGACTAAATTAAGGTCCTAGGCCGAAACAGGGGGCTTCATTGGGGGATGAATCTTTTCCAAACCTTTCAGAAAACATCCTACGATGGGGTGTACCCGGAAACACTGGGATGAAAAGCCGATATAGCCGCGAGATGGACCTTGAGAGAAACAAATGCCAGGCGCTGGTCTTTCAAGTGCAGGACATAATCCAGAATACACGGAATTGAAGCCCGGAGTGGAAGCACTGCCTTTGGGCACACCAGAGAGAAAACCTCTTCTATTTCGCTTTGTAAGTGGCCCTGGTAGACGGCTTGTGGCTCTCCACAGGCAAGTTCTGCCTGGCTCAACCATGGATCTTCCAGGCCATGAGGTGAAGCAACTGAAGGTCCAGGTGAAGGAGGCGGCCGTGATTCTGTAAGACGAGGTCAGGAACGAGAGGTAGATGTACCAGGGACTGGACTGACAGGTCCATGAGGGTGGGGTACCAGCACTGGCGAGGCCAAGCTGGAGCCACCAGTACGACGTCTGCCCTGTCCCTGCAGACCTTGAGAAGTACCTTGTGTATGAGCGGAAATGGTGGGAAGGCGTACAGTAGTTGACTGGACCATGGAATCAGAAACGCATCTGCGATCGAGCCCAGGCTGTGGCCCCGGAAGGAGCAGAAGGTTGGATACTTCCTGTTGGCCCGCATGGCGAACAGGTCGATTTGGGGAAATCCCCAACTGCAGAAGATTGAGTGAATGATGTCCGGACGAATCGACCCATCGTGCGTAAGGAACCGTCAGCTCAGGCTGTCCGCCAGCACGTTCTGAATGCCCGGCAGGTATGAAGCTTGGAGAAGGATGGAGTGGGCTAGACAAAATTCCCACAGTAGAAGGGCTTCCTGACAGAGAGGAGATGATCGGGCTCCGCCTTGCCTGTTTATATAAAACATGGCTGTGGTATTGTCCGTGAGCATGGCGACACAGTGACCTTGCAAGCGGGGCAGGAACACTTGGCACGCAAGACGGACCGCCCTGAGTTCTTTGATGTTGATATGCAGAGCCAGCTCCTCTACTTGCCATAAGCCCTGAGTTGTCAGGCTTCTAAGATGCGCTCCCCAACCCAGCGCAGATGCATTACCAGAGTCGAGGTGGGTTGGGGAGGGTGGAAAGTGACCCTGGCGCTCACCATGCAGGGGTCGAGTTACCATCGTAGGAAATCGAGGGTATGCCTTGGAACGGTCAGCACCATGTCCAGACTGTCGCAGCCCGGGCGATACATGGACACGAGCCACGCTTGCCGAGGCCTGAGTCGCAATCTGGCATGATGTACCACATAGGTGCAGGACGCCATGTGGCCCAGCAGCCTGAGGCACTGCCTCGCCATGCTGGAGGGAAAACTGCAAAGGCTGCTCATTATCTGCAAGAGGGCCAGACGCCATGCCTCTGGGAGAAACATTCTCGCTTGATTGGCATTAAGGACTGCCCCGATGAACTCTATTCTCTGAGTTGGGGTGAGAACAGATTTGCGGATGCTGAGAATGATGCCTAGGCATTCGAATGTGTCTGACCATTTGCACCTGCGATTCTACCTTCTGACCAGAGCAGCCATGGAGGAGCCAGGCATCCAGGTAAGGGTAGACATGCACATGATGGTGGTGAAGGAAGCTTCACATTTGGTGAAGACACGGGGAGCTGTGCATAGGCCGAATGGGAGAGCTGTGAATTAATAATGTACTTTGTTTACCACGAAGCGGAGAAACTGTCTATGAGCCAGGGTGATAGATATGTGAAAATAGGCGTCCTTCATATCGAGGGCAGCGTACCAGTCTCCTGGATCCAGAGAGGGAATGATTGTGCTCAAGGAGACCATGTGGAACTTCAGGCTGACGATGAACTTGTTGAGTTCCCTTAGGTCCAGAATTGGCCTCAGGCCTCCCTTTGCTTTGGGGACGAGGAAGTAACAGGAGTAGAAACCCTTGCCTTTGAGCTCCTGAGGCACCCCCTCCACTGCTCTTAAAGCGAGGAGGGTTTGAACCTCCTGGATGAGAAGTTGCTCATGAGAGGGGTTCCTGAAGAGGGATGGGCAAGGGGGATGGGAGGGTGGGAAGGAGCAGAAGTGGATAGAATATCCCGCCTCTACTGTGTGGAGCACCCATTGGTCTGATGTAATAAGGGATCATGCACGGTAGAAGCGGGATAGTCGGTTCAGGAAGGGAGGATAACTGTCCTGGTTGTGGACTGGTAATCCAACCTCGTGCACACCTTAAAAGGGGGCGCTTAGGGCCCGGAGGGGGCTTGGACTGTCCCTGGTCCTGCGGGCGGGCGCGATGGCCTACGCCAACTAGATCTATTCCTCCTGCAGGAGAAGTGCTGCCTGGGTCTAGCGGGGCAAAACTGCTGTTGGGTGATCTGTGGTTTGAAAGGCTTCCTTTGGGTTGCCGGGGTATGCATGCCGAGGGACTTAATGGTGTTACGGGAGTCCTTCAGGCTATGCAACCTAGAGTTTGTCTGCTCAGCAAACAGGCCCTGGCCGTCGAACAGGAGGTCCTGAATTGTTTGCTGAACTTCCGGGGGGAGACCCGAGGATTGGAGCCAGGCATTGCGTCTCATCGCGATACCAGACGTCAGGGTACGCGCTGCCGAGCCCACGGCATCCAAAGAACCTTGAAGGGAGGTCCGGGCTACAATTCTGCCCTCCTCAGCGATGGCCCCCAGTTCAGCCCTTGACTCGGACGGGAGAAGCTCTTTGAACTTTTGAACCACAGACCATGAGTTATAACTGTACCGGCTCAGGATCGCGAGCTGGTTAGTGATCCGGAGAGAAAGGCCCCCCGTTGAATAACCCTTTCTCCCAAACAAATCAAGGCGCTTAGCATCTCTTGATTTGGGCGCGGGCCCCTGCTGACCCTGCCTCTCTTTTTCATTCACCACCTTCACAACAAGGGAACACAGAGCAGGGTGAGAGAAAAGGTATTTGTACCCTTTAGCAGGGACAAGTTACTTCCGTTCGGCCCCTTTGGCCATAGGGGGAATGGAGGCAGGCGTTAGCCAAATGGTTTTGGCGTTAGCCTGGATAGTCTTTAGCATGGGTAAGACCACCCTAGAGGAACAGAGTGTCCACCACAGGGTCCTCGTCCTCTACCACCTCCTCCACCTGGAGGTTCATATTTAGGGCCACCCTTTGGAGGAGTTCCTGCAGGGCCCTGTAGTCCATGGGTGGTGGACCAGACGTGGAGGTACCCGCCACCGCCTTGTCAGGCGAAGATGAGGAAGACACCACCGGCAGGACTGGTTCCATGGCGGCCTCTGGATCCTCCGGGACCGGTTCCTCCCAAACCCCGAGTGCAGCCTCCACCAGGGGTGGAGTTGGATCCGGGTTTTGCAAGGGATCCTGAGGCGGGCGGCTGATGGTTGCCTCAGGGAGGGGAGACCCCAAACGGGATGGTGGGGGAGCACTGGTGCCGCGAATGGGACAGGTGATGCGCTAGGGAGCAGTGCCAAGATGGGGTGCCGTGCTGTGATGTAGAGTGGTACTGCTGCATAGAGCAATGCTGGTCCGTCGAGCGATGACTGGGGAGTGCAATCCGAGGTCGATGCAAGCGGTGCAGCGACGTCACAGACTGGGATGTGGACCTTGAGTGTGACCACGACCTATCAGTCGACGACCACCTCGAGCGAGAACAGCTCCGAGGGTGGGGGCTGTGAGACCGGTGCCATGTATATGTACGGTGCCAGGACTCAGAGCGGCGTCAAGACTCCGAGCGACGCGGAGATCCTGGTCGAGGGGCAGACGGCATGAACATGGCCAGTTTGCCTCTTGAAGGTACTGGGCCTCAGGGTAGCTGAGGCCTCGAGGCTGGAGACTTGGGCGCCATCATTTCCATAAGCCCCCTAGCGGCCTCAAAAGTGTCCGGTGTGAAGGGTAGTGTGACCTCCTCCACCTGCAGCCGCGGGGAGTCCAGGAGCACGGGGCTTCCTGGGGAGACAGGGGTCTGTGGAGGTTGAGCCCAACCGTAGGGTCTGTCGGCCGTAGGCCCATGTTCCGCAGCATGCCCTGCCGAGGTTGCGGTTCTGAATCAGGACATTGTGGAGGCTTGTCCTTGGCCTGCTTCTTGTGGGCAGCTGGCAAGTGGGAGCGGTGCCAAGGGGAATGCTTCCGGGCCCCGGGAGACCGCCGACCCCTGGGAGGGCATGCCGAGTCCTTTTCCAGTGCCACGGATGGCACCGCTGGAGGAGCGCTCTGCGCTGAGGCGCTTGGGGCCGGGTCCTGTTGTGGACGGAGGGCAGACTCCATGAGGAGTTGTTTTAAATGAATCTCTCTCTCTTTTCTGGCGCGAGGCTTGAAGGCCTTGCAGATCTTGCATTCATCTGCCTGATGGGCTTCTCCCAGACACCGGAGACAGGAGTCGTGTGGGTTGTCCATGGGTATAGGCTTGGTGCAGGAGCTACAGGGTTTGAAGCCCTGGGACGGCATGCCCCGGAGCCCCACGAGGCACTCGTTAAAGGGAAAACCCCCAACCACTAAGACTACAATTAACAACTAGTAGAGAACAATTAACTAACAACGGGTAACTATATACAAAGATAAACAGAAGAGCTAGGGATTAGTGGAGCACTTGCAAGCAAGAGACCACTGTTCCAACAACCGTCACTGGCGGTACGAAGGAACTGGAGGGGGGTTGGGCCAGCAGGGTTGTATACAGAGCGCCATACTGGCGCCACTCCACGGGGCTCCACAGCCGGCCCGACGGGTAGCTGCTAGGGAAAAGTTTCCAACAGCCGTGCATGCACACACCTAACGGGAATTGATATGAGCAAGCACTCGAAGAAGAACAAGACTGAAGTTCTGACTACACAACAGAACTGTGATGCAGTAGGATCAAGAGACAATCATGCCCTTCAACAGATTTTATTAGTAGGGCATATGGGCCAGACCTAGAAACACCCTGATGAAATGTAGCTGCTGTTTCAGTCATGGCTACCAGCGTGCCTAATACTGATGGTATTGGTATGTCCACGTGCGTATTTCCCAATAAAAAATCCAACATGAAGATGCATTGCAAAATTAAAAGAAAAATTACTTATACCAGATTTACTCCCACATGCAACTACAATACCCATTTCCCACAATCTTATGAAAGTTGTGTATATGCAACCTGAACATCTACATTTGATAACCCAGCCCCTAACATCTACTACAAATGTTTAATGGTCTGGAAGACATATTTATAAAAATCTGCTAAAAGCTGATGTGCTGACTACATGCAGAGTACAAAAAGTATCAGGGAAAGATACCGTCTTAAATTTCTGATATGACTTATTAAAATATAACAAATTCAAAGATCATACCAATAGTCATAGCTCTCATCCCAGTTATCAAAATGAACCAGGAAACGATTGTCCACCATGTCTGTTACCGTAGCAACACAGATGAATGTCGGATTTTTTTTGTCTACAGCTTCAAGCTTCATTCCCACTCGAAATCCCGATGGAATAACTGTCTACTCAAACAGAAAGTTTAAATTAAAGGTTAATAACACACACTACATCCCAAAACCTCCCCAGAGTCCACAATCAATACATACATTGTCATTTAAAAATTTACCATCATTTAAAAATTTACCAATTAGCTGGCCAACAATGCAGCAACAGCCCAATTAGCTTACATGAAAGATGCTCAAACATAGATACAGACTCTGAGATCATGGTTTATGAAACAAAAATTTCTGAGCATGTTGCAAAATTTGTAGACTTTGGTTTAGACAGACACTACCTCTGACAGCTTTCTCCTAGTCCCATAAAATGATAAAAATAGTATGATGCCAGTTCATGATACAGGCAGGATAGACAAACGGGATAAAATGTTGGCTAAAAGGAAGATTAAAAACCAGCCAAGAGAAACTGTTGCTTATGCCTAATAACGATTAAAAGTTATTCCATGTTTTGGTCAATAGTCTTAGTCTGAGAAGGAGAGAAGCAGGCTTAAATCCAGTGGTGCCACAAAAGTATAAACAATCTTATAAAATTTAGGGAGGATTCATGGGAAAATATGCAAAGAACTGAGGCCAGGAGCAGAGAAGCCAGGTTGGATAGCAGTGGGGGACGGACAGGAGCTGAGGTGGGGTAGGAGCAGAAAGGGACAGGGAGAGACTGGAAGGGAACAAGGAACAGAGAAAAGGGAACGGGGATGTAGTGGAAGGGCCTGGGGGAGGAAGGTTTGGAGGGGAACAGGAGTCAGTCAGTGATGGGAGGGGACAGGCAGGATCTGGGGGATAGCAGCAGCTTGTGGGATGGGTTAGGAGCAGATGGGGACAGAGAGAGGCTGGGGTGACAGAGGCAGAAGGGTCTATAGCTACTAGACACACTCCCCTACAGAACCTAGAATTTAACCAATTATTCCTGAGTCTCAACACTCCTTTTTTGTGTGTATCTTATCTCCCTCTAGTGGCAGATCCACACAGATGCTAACAGCCTTCCACTGCTACCAGCTACTCTGTTAGCTTAAGTGGAAAGGAAGGCTATTCCAGTGGTTAGAGGACTGGCTTAGGATGTGAAGACCCAGGTTCAATTACCTCCTCCACCACAGACTTCTTGTGAGACCTTGGGCAAGTCACTTAAACACTCTGTGGCTCAGCTCCCCATCTGTGGGTAATAATGCTTTCCCTACCTCACAGGGATGTTGTAAGGATTAATACATTGAGAGATTATAAAACAGTTTGAGGGCTACTGATAAAAAAGCGTTATATAAGAAATTATTATTTCACATGATGAAACTTTTGGGGTTTTTTCAGTTTAAAAAACGTAGGAAATACATTTAAAAATGTAAAAAGAATGTGAATAATGCAAAGTCAAATACTCAAAAGTTAGGAAATATCCAGATTTAAGGTGGACCGTTCATCCTGTGCACAGAATGAGGCACAGGACCTGTGGAAAAAAAAGTGTTTATTCATATAATTAAGGACTGTAGCATAATGCAGATGCAGATGGGGGCTTAATTAAGATTAAACAGATAACCTTACTTCTAGTATTTCCTAACTTGAGTGCTTGACCTTGCAACCTTAAAGTTCTTTTAACACAATTTTTATATTATTATATATATATATATATATATAATGCTTAATATATATATTAAATATATATATTTAATTCATGTGGATTTCAGAGGTGAATTTTAATACAGATTAATCATTTATCAAACCTTAAGGAAAAAATTATTTACAGGATTTCCAAAATCTCCTGTCACTGAAATGATACAAATGAACCGGCTAGCAACTTTCTGCAGCAATGAAGAAGCGGCAAATGAAGAATACTTACCGTGTTCTGGTTTTCAAACAAAGATTTAGGAGCAGCTTGAGCCTTACATGTTTTAAGATATGAGGGCCAGTTAAACTCCTCTTCTTCATATCCTAAAAGGTTTCCACAAAAAAGTGAAACAGAAGAAAATATGCATGAGACACAGGGTTGATTATGGCAATCATAATCTTCTATAAAATTATTTTTTCAGCAATTCATTTTTCATCTAGTCCCAAATCATTCAATTCCAGAATTTCACAAATGGAAAAAATAAATTAAATGGTTTTAAATTCTTTAAACATTAAATAATAATATTATAAGTATCTTCTATAGTAAAACTATTAATATTTAGGGCCTGTTTCTTTGCTACATTACTCCAGTTTTATCCCAAGGTAACGCTGATGATTTCAATGATTTCTATTTTTATTTGGCACCTGGTAATTCAGAGAGGAATCAGTAATCCTTCCCTGCTACCAGTTAGCTAAGCTTATTTATCACAAAGACCAGCTTTCGTTTTAGTATCTGAACAAAATTTTATGATGACCTGAGTGTCTATTTTTCCTCCTGATCTGAAATTGATCAGCTTCTCATCTTTTTCCAGGACTGAAGTTTTGACTGTTCCCAATCTTCATACAGGAGGAAAGATGGTCTTGTGGCTCAGGCTCTGGATTGGGACTCAGGAGATTTGGGTTCAATTCCTAGTTCTCCCACAGGTGATCTGAGGCAAACTTTCTCTGTGCCTCTATTCCCTATATGCAGAATAGGGATAATACTACCTCCTTTCTTCCACACTTTGTCTGTAGTGTTTATTTGTATCGTAAGCTCTTTAGGACTGGGACTGTCCCTTACTATGTGTATATATAAAAAAAAAAAACACTTTGGTACAATGAGGCCTGAGTTTTGGTTGAGGCCAATAGCTATTACTGTAATACAAATAAATAACAATACTGAGAAAAATGTTTTAAGGAAACAAGCAATTATCAGAACATGAACATTCAACATTGTTTATCAGTAGGGACAACCACCATTTTTTCAAGAATGCAGCTATTTTGTTTTGCTTCTGTGTTTCAACAAACATTTCTTAGTATAATTTCCCCTTTTTCACTCAGTTTCCTTTAGAAGAAAATTTAACAGAAAATAATGTAACTCACAGGAAAAGTCTATTTATATTCCCGGTCACTAAAAAAAAGGCAACAAAGATTACTAATATGCATAGTTACATATCTTCCTTTGTTTCCCTGTTGTATAGTCGTATAAAGCCATTTCAAGATATTGCATAAAAGTCAGGGGTAGTTAATTATTTTCTGTTAAGGTCCACATTTCTTGGTCAAAGTACAGTCAAGGTCCAGACTTCAAAGACAATAATTTAAAAAACAACAACAATGATGATAAGCAAATAAAACGATTTTGGGGGCTGTTCAAAAGCATCTGGCGGTCCGGATTTGGCCCACGGTCCTCATATTGACTACCCCCGGCATAGATGTTACGGATATATAAACCAAGCTTAGCCATACTGTCAATCATTTACCACACAATATATCCCCCTTCTGAGTGCTATTTAAAACATACCAGGAGAAAATAATTGTGTTTAACCTTTTGGGACCCTCTTATTTTGTGAAGCACTGTAAGAAAATTATTGAGCAGCCCCTTCTTCCTTTTAAACCTCCCCTCCCCTCACAGTTTTAATTGTAAATATTAGCTAAAATTAAATTAACTGCAAAAAACAAATATAACTAACCCCCTTTCTCTGGGTCCATGGGGGCCTCTTGTATTAAGCAGAGGAGCTGTAGGCGCACTCCTATATGCAAACCAGCTGACCAAATTACCCCTTAGAGGGGCCACAAAAACACAAGACTTTATTTTTCCCACAGTGGGTACTCCATAGTGCTTAATAAATAATGCCACTGGCTTAATTACTTGCCAGACAACATATACACACACAACTGACATCAGTACTACCAGAAAGTGCCCAACTCATTAACTAAAAACTAGACTCCAATATCTTATTATAATACTTGTAATACTCTAAAATGTTTCTTCTTTCTACAGGTTTGTTTTCAGCCCTCAGTGATTATTTGAACATTGTTGTTATGTGAATTTTCTTGTTTTTAATCATCTCTTGCTGAAATTTCATTACCAAGTTTGTTTGAAATTACATCATTATTAGGGCTAATATTTACTAAATGTATTTTAAATCTGCAAATATATCACATACATTGTTTTAATATGGTCTTTAAAAAGGGTGATAGCATATATGAGACTTAATTTTAAAACACTGTTACCTTAGGTGCTTTCATTTAAGTTGGCTTAGTAACACTGGTTTATTTTGTTTTATAACACAAACATTACACCTTTGCATAATTTAATTTTCACAATAAAGTATCAGAATGGGGAAATTCTCTCTTCGCTGTGAATTTTCATGTTAGGCCCCTCCATGCCTGACAGTTTTCAAAATGGGTGTTTCCTGTTTCATTTGCAAAGAGTGACGATGAATGCAGGTTAAGCTGAACAACTGGAACTCTGTTAAACCCTAGGCACTGCTCTGTCCATGTTCTAAGTTGCTTCCAACTTAACTTCCTGCATTCCCTATTTTCTTGGTGTCCCATCAATAACAATCTCTCCAAGGAACATGGGCCCCCTGACTCCAGTTCCACTGATCATGATGCATCTTCCCTATTTTACAAACATTTTAATATAAACACTGGAAACAAACAGATGCCCAGCCCCCTCACCGCACATTCCTTTAGCCAAAGGTGTTGGCATAAGTGACTGGCTGCTCCTGCAAAAAAGCTACACCCAATCCCTGTTTCAATGCATCACACAGGAGTGTCAGTGGCTCTCCTGGCTGACAGTACTTAAGGACAGGGGCATATGTTATTTGTTTCAGCATGTCAAATGTTTGCCCAATCCCACTCAACATGCTGCCTTCTGAGCTACTGAAGCCAGGTGTGGACAGAACTTAGACAAAAAAATTTATCACTCTTATTGAGTGCTGAATACCCCATTCACATCCACTGGAGATGGCATGTTTCTGCTTTGATCTGCTTTCAGCTCTTTGTGTGCGTAGATGTCCAACATATGTCACCTCACACTGATTAACATATTTTGTTGGTTGAGTTTTATATTCTCGTCCCTGCATCATTGTAGAAAAGCTTGTAGCTTTCGGTCATGGTATCATTCAGTTTTTGTATTGTTGTTCCCTTCATCTCCAGTGAAGATATCTCAAATTATTTTCACTCCAGGCAATCCCTCCAGCACTTGGGGGAGTCTTTTCTGGCACACCTCCTGTGCTGGCCTTATGCCCATTGGCATGCACAGCCATCTGTAGCAACCAAATGGTGCTGCAAAGGTTGTCAGCATGCTGGACATTTTATTCTGACTTATGTGCCAAAACCTGTTCCTCACATCACAGACTGTAAAAATTCTGGTTCTGGAAAGTTCTGGCAAGATGTCATCAACAGTGGCCAGTGGATATGGCATCTTTTCAATGTCCTGTTCAGCGGCTTCGGGTCTGTGCAGATGTGTAATTTGCTTGATAGCTTCTTTACTACCATGCTGCTTACCCAGGCTGTTCTGTCTCTACAGATGCTCTGAAACCCCTGCTATGCAGACTTTCGAGTTCCTTGCATACTCAATTACACAGTGTCACTGTAATTTTCTTTCATGATAAGTGCATAGGTTCCACTCTGATGCACCCATCCTTTGATGCACCTGTCATCTTTGAAAACATCCCCATGTGCTTTTAAAATTGTCTCCATTGTCCGTGGGACTCCCATTTTTGCTTCCTGCATGGCAACTATAAAATTCGGATGTTGCACCCTGACTAGGTCCATGGGTTATATGGCTGTATTCACCAAGAGGAGGCTGCTGTGCTTACTATCCTC
The DNA here is from genome assembly GCF_002925995.2 of Terrapene triunguis. NCBI lineage: Eukaryota > Metazoa > Chordata > Testudines > Emydidae > Terrapene > Terrapene triunguis. Next base: position 54,783,736 of record NW_020664436.1, read on the forward strand.
CAACACAAACTTTAGTTGGTACCATCTGCTATTCTTCACAGTAGTTACTATGAGATCATATCTTCCTCTGGGCTGCATTATGCTCTCACTGTACATTATTGGCTTGCAACTGCTTTTTGTAATGGTGTGTTAAATTCCAGTTCACCCTGAAGAGTTACATTGCAGGAGGTACTGCTATCCAACTGAAATTGCACAAGGCTTTCCCCATTTAACACTGTTACATTCACAGGAGATTGGTATTGTCCATGGTTGCTTTCCTGTCCCAACAGCCTGAACCTGATATTGTCTCTGACTCAATGACAGAATCATAAGTCATCACCGTTATCTGATGTGCCATCCCCTTCATGTACAAGTCTGACTCAATCTTTCTGAGATCTGCTTCTGCTCTTGTACAAACTGCTAAAATAGTTCAACTTACCACATTCCTTGCAATGCTGTCATAGTGTGGGATACTTCTTTACCCACTCACGCTGCCTCCCACAGTAAATGCAGCTATCGGTATGGAACCATGGCCACTTGCCCAACTTTGTTGTTGTCTCACTTCATGTACTTCTGGGCGTGTTGTGCCTCCCTAAGGTTTTCATCCTCTCTTGAGGTTTTCACTGCATGCCCCATGTCTCAGCGTCTGTCTAATGTGAGATTGCCTTCCTGGAGCTGCCACTCATATGGGTGGTGACCCAAGCGCCACAGACTATCCTGTCCCAAATTAAGGAGTCTTGTCAAGTCCCCAGAATTGCATGTAGCAGCCAGTGTGAATAAGGGAGTAACATAGGGTCTATCCCCTCCCCTTGGCATTGATCTCTAGCAGAAAAACCTGTTTTATTCCAGTTTTGTTCTGCTTTGGGGAGGCAACAGGTCTCCAGAGTTACTAAGACTGCTGTGAGGCTGTAGGCAGTGGTGAGCTTCACAGTGGTGCAAACACCTCTCTGCCTTCTTCCCCAATAAGGTAACATAACGGTTTTACTTTCCTGCTGTTCCTGTCCTCCTGCATGGCCAGGTCTGTGCACAGCTCCAACTCCTTGCACTGGGTCCATTGCTGGGCTAGGTTTGCATCTGCAAAATCCAGGGCTCTGGGGAGCTTCAGACTGACTTCCCTGGCTCACACTGCCAACTGCTGCACTGCAGAGAACTCACAGCTCTGACACTGACACCATGTTTCATTAGCATGGAGTGAAGCTGAATGTAGGTTAATTCAAATAAGTTGAACTTTATTAAACCCTTTGCCATGTAGCCACACTGCTTCCAGTCCAGCTCCCCATGTTCCTGGTTTTCTTGGTGTCCTCTCCATAACAGCCCTTCCAGGGAACATTTGCCCTCTCTCCGACTCCAGTTCCAGTGATCATGGTACACCTGCCTCCATGGCAACTGGCAGCAACCATATCTTGCTGTGAGGCTGGACTTAGGGCTGCTACTCAGGAAGAGATCTACAGAATGATAGCTTCCAAAGCTGTAAAGTACTAATGACATCAATGTTTACAAGTGCCATTCAACTCAAACCATTTGCAGCAGAGCCTTGACATGAAATCTAGGGATTTCCTGGAGGTAACTCTTTTCCCTCTCAAGCTCCTTAACAAGTAAGCCACAAAAATAACCCTGGACATAATGAAATCCTCTGAGGAAGGTTCAGACCTGTCTGACCCGGGGAATCTGAGAATGAAAATTCACAAGTGTAAGCCAAATGTTCTCCCTCTCAGTTCTCTCCATGTCAGACATTCTTCAAAGACCTTCCCCTAAACGCTGGCCGGGAAGAGGAATTTCTTCCTCCGGGTTGCTATGGGGAAATCTTCCCTTCATCTGAAATTCAGGAAGCAACAGCAAAACTTTCCTACTTGCTCTGCAACCTATGTCTGGAGAAGAGGTGGGGGAGGAAGGAGGTTATTTTGGGGGAAAACAAAACAAAAAAAACCCGAACCTTACTCTCAGTTCCATTCCACTGATTCTGCTCTGTTTCAGTTAAAGGATCTTCTATAGGCCTGCTCAATTGTCTCAGCCTGGACCTCACCCACATGCCAGCTGAGAGCTGGGTTCTCTGTAGCCTAATCAAGACTCTGGGCATGAACCTCGCCCACATGTTGGGTGTGAGTTGGGTTCACTGCAGCCTGCTCAACAGGGTTACCTCCAAGAAATCCTGGTTGGAAAATTTTTTGACAAAACCTTTTTCACCGGAAGAATGCCAATTCATTGAGATTTCCAGGATATAATTTCTGGTCAAAACCAGAGAGAGAACCCACCCATGAATATCCAATAGCCCAATGATTAGGACACTCACCTGAGAAGTGGGAAACCTGGCTTGAAGTCCCTACTCCAAACCAGCAGAACTGGAACTTAAACCTGGGTCTCCCACATTCCTGGTCAGTACCCTAACTACAGGGCTATTGGCTATTCTGGGGTGGGGAAGTCTCGCTCACTAATTTTGCACAAAATTGTTTGAAAGGTCTCGGTTTCATTCCGATGTGGAATAAAAACAATTTTCAAACATTTGAAATTTTTCATGAAAAACTGAATTCTTGTTTTCCAGCCAGCCGTACTTCTCAACTGTTAGCACTGAACATCACTCGATATCTGGGAGCTGGGTTCCTGTGGCCTGCTGTCTTTGTTGCCATGGAGATAGAGAGGCCAACTCTGAAGACTGACATGGAGGGGACTGAGAATAAACTGTTCATTCCACTTCATTAAAGATACAAACATGCAGCAGCAGACTTAAACAACACCATACCCTCACCCCAAAGCCCACTCGTTCCTAAACTCCCAGCAGAAAGGATGGACTTTGCAGCATGCCCAAATATTAACAAGTTAGGGCTGTGGTACACAAAGGTGGAGTGAATTCATGAGTCCAAAACTTTTCCTGGAGAATACCCTGCTTGCAGCACCCCATCCCTTTAAATTCAGCATGGTTCAGCTCAAGCTCCTCCACTGGCAGTATTACAGAGAGAGAGAGAGAGAGAGACAGGCAATTATCCAGGTAACCAGGTTCCAAACCACTTATTGATTATCCAATAAACCCAACACTTTGTATTATACCTGGAAAAATACTGGCTGCCAGTGCAGATCCTAGAGCATTGGTGTAATGCAACACCTGTGCAATATTGTACTTAAGCAAGATGCCACATACTGCACCACCTTTAATGTTTGTGTGGTCTCAACAAATAGCCTAACACGCAGAACGTTACCATAATCTAATCAAACTTCAAAATAGGGTTAGTCCACTTAGTTCTTGATTCATGATCTTTACTGGACTCCAAAAAAAGACAAAAAGACAAAAATAAACCAAAAACCCAACAACCCAAAACAGAAACACATATCAGAGATAAATACTGGTGGTGTACCATGGAAAACAGTGGCATATTGTACATACTTTGGAATTTTGTAGCACTACAGAAATACTGGGAAAAATACACAAGTTGTGGATGAACTATTGGAACAAAATGAAATATCTTCACTGGTCAACTCTCCCGACTATAATTCTACCTCTTATAATCAGAAATTCCTGAATATTCTTTTTTCATGTGCAATTTCATGTCTTACATGACAATGGAAATCAGACAAGGTTTTCACAGTATATGCATGGGCTCCAGAAGCCTCAGTGTGCCGCCTATGATGAAAAGGCTTAACACTGAAAAAAAAAAAAATCACACCACTTTGGAATCCTTGGGCTAGACAAAATGTTATAAAACAGATTGTTTCTTTCACTCTACATTCTTGGGCCCTGATACTCAAAAGACACACACAAATACTTATCCCTGTGCACTGAGAGTAGTCCCACAATAGTCAGTAGAACTACTGATGGTATGTAAAATTTAAAATGTCGGTCTGTCTTTACAAGGTCATCAGGGCCTTTGCAAAAATCGAAGTTCTGCCAGATGGAGGAAGAATCTCTATGATAGTTCCTGCATGTATTAAAAAGAAGTGGTTTTTTTAAAATGATTTTTCCATGTTTGCCATCTGACCAGGAATAGCTATATTGCCAGGATGATCTGGGTCTCTCTCATCTAATAATTTCCAGACCATTGCAGGGGCTGGAACACTTTGGTCTAATTTCAGTTGTTGGGTTTAGTATACGGGTGCTGGTTGGTGTTGGTGGCCTGGGATACAGAGGAGGGCCGAGTAGAGTGTGTTTTGGGGGGGGGTATGCTATTATTTATGTCTGCTGCTGCATATTTGTACCTTTAATAAAGTAGAATGAACAGTTTATTCTCAGTCTATGGCAGTCTTTGCAGTGTGCCTTCCATCTCCATGGCAACAAAGACAGCAGGCCACAGGAACCCAGCTCCCAGCCTTAAACTCTATGACTATGATCACCTGAGTCCCAGGAAGTCCAGGTGCAGACAAGGTCTGCAAGGTTAGATGCTTTCATTAAGGTAGGGTTTCTAAAATTTGGATGGAATCCTACTTGGAAGGGTTATAAGTGGCTGCAGGAGCTGAAGTCCAGCTGAAAGGCATAAAAAGAAAACAAAGAAAGGCTGGGCTAAGGTAAGTGTAGTGGGGCGTCTGCCCAACCCCCACGCTAGAGGGGGCTGCAGCAGGCCAGTGCGCCTGCGCAGACCAGCAGCCAATAAGAAAAGGGCTTACTAGGGGCCAATCAGAGCCAAATTGGAGACAGCCAATCAGGGCTCAGCTTGGCCCTATATAAAGGCTGCCCAGGAAGGGAGCAGGCAGTCTGTCCCAGACCTTTGACAGGGGAAGGTCTGTCTCCAGAGCGGGGAGACTAGCACCGCGGACAGCGCAGTGCTGGCCAGGCTTGGGGAGCAGAAGGGAGCTCTAGCCCGTAGCCTGCCAGGCTGCAAGCCCTGAAGGAAAGGGCCTACCGGGTGCAAGGGGCCGTAGGGGAAGCGGCCCAGGGAAGTGGACAGATGAGGGGAGAGGAGGAGGACAGCAAGGCTGCCGCCAGAGGGTCCCTGGGTTGGGACCCAGAGTAGAGGGCGGGCCTGGGTCCCCCCTTGTCCTCCTTGCCGTACACCCGGCCATTGGCCGAGGGGAGCGGCCATCACAGACTACGCCAGATCCCTGACAGGAGGGATTAGACTTTGGGGGTGTGGTTGGACATGGTAGCTGGGGCATAGAAAGACTGCTGATCGATCACACACACACACACACCCCGGAAGGGGGTGTGGATGGACTAAGGGGGCACTGCCGGAGGGCAGTGATCCTGAAGAGGACGCCACGAGCTGGAGAGCAACCAAGGGCGAGACAACGGGCGGGACACCACCGGGAGAGGGCGCTCCATTGGACTGAGCTAATACCTGGAGATAACCAGCAGGATGCGCTGCGGTGGTGAGTCCCAACCCTGTCACAGTAAGCAAAAGCATTGACTCAAACTGTGACAATGCTGTGGACTTAACTGATCTCACACCAGTATAAATCAGAAGTACCTCCACTGAAGTCAACAGAATTATGCAGCAATAAAACTAGTGTAAATCAAGCCTCATGAGGATCTCTTTCACCTCAGGAAAAAAAAAAAGGGAGGCCTTTTATCTGGGTCTATTCATATTCCAGAAAGGGGTTATTGTACTTTTTTGTATTATGGGAGCTACTGTCACTGACACAGAGAGACCCTACAAGGCGACCGCAGTAACAACCTTCTCAACTCCTTTAGAAACATGCATTAGATCTACACCATCATATGAAATGGTGCAGGTTCAATTTCATGTCATGTTCCTTTGCTACCAGAGCCAGCAGAGGCCATCAGTGCTATTGAAGCAGCACACTCAGCTCCCTTGTGAATGGGGAATAATTACTCCCTCCACAGCAGCACTGGAAGCTAAGCTCAGCCTAGCAACTGCTGTGAAGTAGGGCAAACTCTTACAGGGAAGTAAGAGCATATCAGAATTAAGGATAAGACAGGGAATAAGTTAACAGTCTTATTCAGGAGAAGATTTGGAAAGGAGTGAACTCATCTGGCCAGGAAAAGAAGAGATCCAATGGACCATATGACAAGGAAGAGAAGCAATCCTAGGATAGAATGAAGCAAGCCAGCTCAAGGGAAGAGCCCAGATTGTATTTGCTAGCCCTGGAGAGAAGTGCAGTAGCACAATCCCTGTTATCCCAAAGAGCTGGGATGTCTTGGGGACAGTAGAACCACACTGCACTGTATATTGATGAACCCCTTCTAATAGATGTAGTTATACAGAGGGGTGTTAATGATAGGCTGCAGTTTTCCCCAGTTAAAAGCCACTACATGAGGCCTTAAGAGCAGTGCAAAAATAATTAAAAAAATAAAAATAAAAAAATAAAAACCATTTCATGGTACACCAATATAAAAAGCAACAAAAAAATACCTGAACAAATTTTCCCCACAAATGACTTTTATGACTTTTCAGGAAAAAAATGACTCAGATGATGAGATCTTTTATAGCAGCTCTCCTCCAGCAGCAGTATTTTATGACTAAGAAATGAATAAGCCTCCAAAACCAGGGATTTATAAGGGACAAGCTGACAAAACCTCACCAATGAGTACAAAACCTAGTGAATACTGCCAGAACAACAACAGTATTTGAACAACTGGATATGTAACTACCTATTCATTCAGCACATGAAATCCATGACTCCAAGAGGATAGGGGCAGGGAGGAATGGCTTTTGGGAAATATTATAAATAGATTGTGTAAAATTGGTCATTTATTGAAACTAACTGTTCAGGGCTACATTACAACCAAAGAGCATAGAAGTTGCATTGTTGGAAGGCAGTGTGGAGTGCAGCTGCACCAGGGAAGTGATTGAAGGCATTCTGCCTTGTGAGGACACATGGCTAGCCTCCACCTCCCACTTTAAAATAATTAGATATTTAAAATCAAAATAAATAAGCAAATGAATAAGGCACATTTTCAACCAGTACACATCACAGATAAAATACTGCATGTTGTTATTTTGCAGACTGATACCCTTATACTTTATTTCCCCACCAAGATCTGTCACCTCTCATTGTCTTTGTCTCAGACTCTCTCCTCGGGGCAGGGACACTATCTTTATTTGTCTGTACAGCTCCATGTACACTGATGGTGATTTATAAATAACAAAATAATAATGGCTAGCTATGGGGCATATTTAAAAGACACATAGTTGGCCTTCAGCCCTCATTTTGGGCAACCCATTGTAAGTTATTAAAGGGCTTACAAGTTCAAGGCCTTTAAAGTGTACAAGGCAATAAAGACGCTAGTATTCCATTGCAGCCTGTGTGTTTTGCTTTTATTTTGGGGCTAGTTTGGTCTCTTCATCCTCCCATCATGTTCTCTTGATGGTACCCTTTGAATAACTATTCTGATCATTTTGCTTTTTAGTGTCTCTCATGGTTTTACACAAAAGCAGAGTCTTTCCTTCCCTTTGTCTCTTTGTTCTTTCATCTGGCTCCACGGGATCCATTAATGCTTTGCATTTACCTTTCTTCCACCTTTTCACAATGACAGCTATCAGCTCACCAAGCTAATTATCTACAGTCGTAAGATGGAAGCAAAAGAGAAATGAACAGGTGGACTGCCCTTATTGTATTGTGATTTGGAATACAAACCAAGTCATTGCAACAAAAAAGCAGGCGCAACTGTGTGAAAGATAAACAAATCTTTAAATTGAAAGTTAGACAATACCTTTTGGTGGGTGAAGTTTGTGACCTGTTTTCTCACACCATCCAGCTGGATGAATGTCTGAAGAATCAGCATTCACCCAGAAGTCGTAACAATCCAAGTATTCATCAAAATGGAGGCGTATCCTGTAGCCTAAAACCTAAAAACAGTTTGCAAAGTGTACAACTTAGTAAAAGTACACTTGAGCATAATAGTCTCTGTACCTAAATATATTCAATGTGCATTCAACCAACTTTTTATTTTTGTTCATGCCAATAATATAAAAATACTGTAATGCAGTTTAATAAAGGGAAGAACAAAAAGCAAGACTGCAACAGATCTGAGCACCTCTCTGATGAAAACCCCTGTATAAGTGCTAATAATAATAGTATTATTATTCATTCAGAGTATGAGTGGCACTTAACATAGTGCTAAAAGAAAATAGAAACCTGAGAGATATGTCTAGACAACCTCTTTTGAAGGACAGGTCATTATAACAAGGAGATAATGAGGGTCATTATGTAAGAAGAAGTGTAAATGTGAAAGGGGAGATCCCAAAGGACCCTATTCCGCAATAAAAAAAAGTCACCTTAGTGCCTAAGAGAGAAAGAGGAGATGCAGCTCCTCTTCACTGCTGAAGTCTCCTACGTGCTAAATGTCCATACCATCTCCCACAATTTTCTGGGTGCCAAATGCCACTACTATCCTATAACCAGCTGTCAAAGCATCCTGCTTCCCCAGGATATCTTCTACAAGGCAGTCTATTTGTCAAAAGACAAACCAAGCATATTGAGAATTTAGGGGTGGCTTAAAATAAATCAAATTTAATATCAAAATAAGCAACAAAAAGGAATTCATGTACTCATTGCACTATTCTTTTTTATATTTAATTTACTCAAACTTGCCATAACTTAAATGTAACTCAAACTAAAAGAATTTTCAGTTTGCCACATTAGAATTTCACAGTACTCAGGGCACTTTGCCACAGAATTTAGGTCCAGCTTACTACAGAGGACTTAAGGCCTTGGTTATACTGATCTTTGACGTCAGCACATACAGCAAAAGACATGTCAGAAATAGATATTTTCAGAAGGAGGATGTGATTAGCTGTGGAGGGGCTCAGAAATGGGGAAAATAAAAAAATAAAAAAAGAACTAAACTAAACTAGGACTATGGACATATAATCATAGTGGTACAAAATAATGACAGTACACGACAATGAATATCAGGTGTTCCTGTTTCCCCATTCCCTAAATTAAGGAAAAAAAAAAAAAAGAAAAAAAGAAAGAGAGAGAGAGAGAGAGAGAGAGAGAGAGAGAGATAATTCTGTCTCTCTTAAATCACACAATTAAAATCCATAGAACTATTCACAGAGTTAGATACTACCCAATGTAAGTAAAGGTGGCAGAATTAAACCTGTAGTGTAAAATTAGTCTGTGGAACTTGAAGCTACGGTTCAATAAAATAGAAAAATGATTAGATAATGTTATGAATAAGCATAGCATCTGTAGTTGGAATAAAAATTCAAGGGCTATCAATTTTCATGCATCTTTATGTTCTATATTTAAAAGGGGAAATATAAAGATTTCTCCAAAATTACAGAATTATACAGATACTTATGTATCACCATAACACTAAAATATTATGTATTCATATCCATGAACATGTGTAAGTGTTCCTTGATATTTGGATATTGTTTTTAATATGATTTCTGGTACAATTTAATAAAATTTTATGCATTAGGAAAAAATATTCCACATGGTATAGCATTAGGCAATTAGTTGCCTAACAATAGTTTACATCTTTCTCTGAAGAATCTGTCACTATTACTGCTAAATGCAGCACTAAACAGAGCACAGTTCCAGTATAGTATTTACTGTATTCTTAATACACTTCTATTCTCAGCCTCACACTTCATTCAGGTACAGTCCTGGTGCTTACCTCAGCCACAGTGAGAATGCAGTACATTGACTGGTGTTCAGGATCCACTCCTTCCAGTTTCATTCCTACTTTGAATCCATTTTTGCCATATGGGAAGGACTGATACTGGAATGAACAAAAACAGTTTCAATATTTCAAAAGAAATACTTCAAAAGAAAGTTAAAACACTTGTGTAGTGCACAACACGATTGTTATTACTTATCCTTATGCAGGCATCTGCTCAAAATGAAGTCTCAAGTATATTTGGGTAAATTTCAAGCTTTTAAAATCATATAATGGAAAATAGAACTTAGCAAGCCGTGGAAAAACTTGCTGATAGTGCCATCATTAAAGACTTTAAAATGCAGAAAAAATCTGTTAGGAGGAGCTACCGGGAAAACCTCCTCAGAACTGTAGAAAACGCTGTGTTTCATCAACTTTTTTAATTACTTTCTAATTAAAAATACAGTACTGTAAGGTTAATTACTTATTTTGTACAGTGACACCTTCTTGGCAATCACCATTCATGGGATGATCAGATAAAATACTCTGAAATGCCTTTTAGTTTCTACATCTCAGGCCACAAAGATGAGCCACAAAGCAAATACAGAACAGCCTTCATATATAAAGATGGCCTCTCACATGGTAATACTCCCTTTGCTGTGTACAGTAGAGAGAAAATATTGGGCTCTGACTAGCCTCTTTTTCCAGGAGGATTCTGGCAATCAGTAGAGGACTGAGAACATGAGATCATATGAGGATGAAGCCTATGCTGCAGCCTTCAATAAAGGGAAGAGGGCAGAAAGGGCATCTTAGGGAGTCAGGTACCGGCTGCCTATTATATCATGTTCTCTGTGCTCCTGACAAAGTTAGAAGTCAAAGTCATCAGTCCTTAATACTTTAAATTAAAGAAAAAAGCAGAAAAATATTAATAAAATAAGGCAAGAGAGTGAAACTCTAACACCACCTTTTGTAAACTATTAAGATTTTAAGCTACTCAGGTAAGTAAAGTATTTCTTTTGCATTCAGTGCTGTATGAGACATAGTCAGTGGTCAACAATAAATTAAAGAAGTGGGGAAGGGTTTTAACATTTTTAAAATTAGGGTCATGCCCCGACAATATTCCTTCCTACAATGGGTTAGGATATAGGTATTTCTACTCGAGTTGGAATTTACACCTTGCAGCTCCAGTATAGCTCTGATCAAGCAAGTGTGCTACAAACAGAAGAGCAGCCGCCATGGCATGATGAGCTAGCTGCCCAAGTACATAGGTAGGATCATACTCGGGGCATCCAGCCCACCCCGCTACTCGCACATCCATAGCTCCACTTCTACCTTTAATGCGCTAGCTCTATCTAGTGTGGGTACATCTCCTTGAGATGGAAATGACATTTTATGTGCCAGCGTAGACATACACCATAACTGTAATTAATCACGAAGCAGTAAAGTGTACAATCAAAAACATATTATTGCTTGATAGCTCATCTTTAACCACATTCTGTTTTTTATCTGAAGATGTACCATTAAAGCTTCATTAAAAATTGTCATAGAAACTAATAATCAATGTCCAAATCATTCCTCTAGTAAACACAGGCTTTTTCCATTAAAAGATATAACCTATGATCAGATCATACACTTTTCTTTTTAATTCTTCTTTCTGAATCTTAAGAAAATATTACATGCTGTATGTACTGACAAATAAAAGCTATGCTTTAATGACAGCGTTGCAGCACGATACACCCATGTGCCCAAAACCTTAAGAGTAGGGAAATAAGAGGAGGAAATATTAGTGAATTCCTTTCCACCTTCATACTGCCTACAACACGGTATTCAATAACACTCTTCAGTGCTCCATAAGGATCTCCCTTCCATCTCTAACAGACACCCAAAAGCAATACATACAACGTAAGTTTGATGAAGCTGGGGAAACACTAAACTTCACACGCTTTTATATTAGTTATATCAACATAACAGTACATCTGACTGTCATACATTTCATGCATTTGGGAAGTTATTTTGCCTTAAATCACCACTGAGGTCACTGTTTAGGTTTTGCGTTAAAGTGCAAATTTCATGTAGATGGGGTACTTACTTCCAAGAGGTACCAAAAAGCAGTATAAGTGGCATTTTTTTTTAATCATCAGATTTAAATTTGGTAAGTTTATCTTAGCGCACATATTTAGTCACTATGACTAAAGAGTTACGAAATACTCAATAAGCAAACAATCCTGAAGTATAACTGATATTCTAGGAATCAGCATATAAGGGGTAACAACATGCTCAAAGGACAGGCCCCAAAGTGTAAGTCCACACTGGAGCTGGGAGCCTCCCAGCCTGAGTAGACAGATACACACAAGCAGGGCTCGAGCTAGTTCACTAAAAATATCAATGAGGACGTTCCAGCTCAGGCAGAAATTAAGGCTCTGAAGCCCACCTGTCCCACCAGGCTTCAGAGTCCAACATCCAGCCCAATACCCTTACTAGTGTGAGTCTGTCTACCCAGGCTGGGAGGATTGCTCCTAGCTGCAGTGTAGACATATCCAGAATGGCTTAGATTTCTTGTAAAGGGGGAAGAAAGGTGAGAAACACCCTTCCCCAAATAATTCACCAAACACCAATTTTTCCATAGTTGTTATAAACTTTCCAAAATTTCAAATTGTATAGCCAATACATCAAAAATTCTGGAGTTAGCCAAGAATTATAATCCATTTTTTGTGTTACTAAAACTCCAAGTCACAAGATATTCATCATTCTTTCCACTATCAAATTGAAACTCTCACAACCTTAAATACGGGTCAGCTCCTGTTGCACCACAGTAACAGCTAAAGTTTAAAATGTTGTGCATGATTGTAATTATATCATAGATCACCTAAGATACAATTGCATTGGGCTTACTATATTTACATTACCTTTGTCACCAACATTTAAAGATTTTTTGGGCACAAGGAGGCCAGCATAGAGAATGAAAAGAATATAGAGGTTCATGCAGTAGAGACACTGTTTTGACAATCCCATGCGATGTGAGAAGGAATAAAAAAAGAGAAAAAAACTGAAGTGGGGTCATAATACAGGAGAGTTAGAAGTATAAAATAAGAGAGTCAGTTATTTCATTTTACCAGAGCAACCGCTACTTGTTGAAGTTAGAGCTTAGAAAAAGTATCTACAGAAAAGTTGATTAAAGTACTGAGAACAGTAGGATATTCTGCCTTTCCCTAATCCAATGCAAGGAAAAAGAAAAAAAAATATTGCAGGGGCACAACCCTTTTCTCTCTCACACACACACACTCTTCCTATCCCAAACAGCTTACAGTTTAAGTTTAGAAAAAATGCCAAAAGGTGGATGCAAAAAACAGACAGGGTAGTACAAGGTAACAGTCAGACAATTATGATTAGAATAAGTAGCAGCCGCAATCACAGTTTACCAGCTGCCTAGACATTGTCAAGTGTTTTGCAAGCACCACGACTAGAGGTGAGTTTTAAAGAGGGATCTGAAGGAGGACAATGTACTGGCTTTGTGGATTTTTATTGGGAACTTCCTTCCATGCAAAAATGGATGCCATGGGAGAAAGCACTAAGTTGTTTGATGGGAAACTGGACAGATGGGTGACAAAGGTCAGCATAGTTGGCAAAGGAGAAGCAGAAGTTGATATTTTGGCACCCAGCAAGATGAAGCCATGTTGTGTTTGATACAGTGAAAAAGGGGGAGTCACTGGGGGTTGCAAAGTCAGAGCAACAAGCCAAGAAGATGATCTTTGTAACAGACTAGTGAATGGATGTAAGGAGAACAAGGCAGCATCTGGAAAGCCCAAAATGAAGAGACTGCAGAAGTCAAGACATGAGAAAAGGAGGGTCTGGATCAGAGCTTTAGCTGTGTGAACAGAGAGGAAAGTCCAGATCTTGGAAATGTGCAGGAACAAGCAGAGAGATTTGAAAAGGCCTGAATCCCATATTCAGTGTAGATTTCATAGGATAATATCACAGTCAGATTTGTGAGTTATTAATTCACTGAGAAAAGCTGCGCAAAAGGTGACCTATCATCCACACACTCTTCATGATTATTTATGGAAATCTGTTACTTTAATCATTGACAGACTTCCTTTAGAGCAAACCAAGAACTTACAAAAGTCTTTTTATAGTCTGGTTATTCTACCTTACAAATTTACTTCCTTACAAATGTCATGCTAATGGATGATTAACTTGGGTTTCAGAAGAAAACAAACCTCTTTAAAAAGCTTAGTAGGTGCTGCTATAGCCTTTTCTTCCTCCAAATATGAAGCCCAGCACCATGGTTTCTTTCCTTTAGAATATAAAGCTGCGAAGAAACATACAGTGTTAAAATAAATATTTTGGCAAAATGACTGAATTGCTGACTTCTCAAAGAAAGCAAAATCAAAAGAAAAAATTGATGTGTGTTTCAAATTTCTATTTTGTAACATACATGTATTTAATTTCTCAGAACTTACTACAGAAAATCTATTCAAAAACTACTACTCTACTAACGGCCTTATTAATTACTAAGTACTATTTACAGACAAGACTAACTACTATTTACCCTGACAAGAATACAACAGTGAAGCAACACAGCAGTCATTGCAAGCTCTGACTCACAGCCATGTGTGGTTAAGAAGGAACTGGGGAGCGGGCTGGAATGGGCCTGCCCTTTATATCCTCAGTTGGAGGCATGAGGATGCCCAGGGTGCAAGTGCTGCCAAATAGGTACCAATGACCAAAAGTCTCTGGCTTGAGGGCACTGGGAGCTTGTGCACCAACAGTGGACAAGATATATGTGGGCAATCACTCGAAGGGGAAGCAAGAAGCTAACAGTATAGCAAAACCCAGGAACTTTGAAGACAGATGCCTCACAAGCTTTGTCATATAATTGGCACCTCACTTCTGACCTTTGCCTTCTTCACCCCTGCAGCATATATAGCTTGTCATTTTAGATTGTAAGCTCACTGGGACAGGGACAGTTTGTGCAGTGCATAGCACAATGCTGCCCTGATCCTGACTGGGCAATACCACAACAGAAATAACTAGTATCATCAATTATAGTCTAATTATTTTAACATTTATATAATTTAGATCTGCATCATCTACATCTGTTCTGGGCTCCTCCTGAAGAAAACAAGTAATACCCCCAATTATGTGTAAGTGTTGGGAGTACAGAAACTATTTGGGACTAATATAAACTCGATTTTGTTCATTTGCTCATTTTGTGATTTAAGCCATATTTGAACTTAGATCTCTAGATGTGTTATCTAACAATAACATAGATTAAAATTCTCGCTTCTGAATCTAAAAATCAGAACCTTTATTCAAAATCCTTTTGCTGAAACCACACTTCCATTAAATAAACTATAGAAATGTGCACAGATCATTCTGCCAGTGAACAGTAGCATTTCCATCAGCAAACCAGAGTTCCTTTATCATACCAATCACACAGTCTCAGCTTTGGAACAAATGTCTGCATAAACAACACTTAAACTTCATCAGTAAATTACAGTTGTGTCAACGATGGCTCTTCTGCACTCCAGGTGCTTTAGTTCGTTTGCATGGCTCAGCTCCCTGGTGGGTAGCTGAGCTACTTTAGGCTCTCTCTTTGTTAGTGGCCAGGCAGCTGCTGCTAATGGAGGCTCATTCAGTATGGGCTCACAGTCTATCACAAGAACTACCTTGAAGGGCCTTTTGCAGGTTTCTGGTGGTGCATCACTGATATAAAATAACTGCTGATTCTGCTGATTTTCCTAAAAATATCTACCATATTAATGGACTGAAATGACTGCACTCATTTAAAAATATTTTATTGTGCTGCTTTGAGTGGAATACGACCCTTTGGACTGATTGTAGCAATTATTCCTAAACATTTCCATAAATGCATCTAAATTTCGTGCACATACTTAGATTTGGAAGGATTAGATTTTTATCAGTAAATGTCAGTAGACATCAATTTATCTGTATACCTACACAACAAAAAAAGATATTTCAACTGAAAATCGAAATTTGTAGATAGGCAAAATAAGAAAAATGCTGTCTGAGAACTTATTAGTTTGATTTAAGGATATTTACTTTGCATATTTTGACATATGATGTTGACAATTTGTGTTTTGTAGCCCACGAAAGCTTATGCTCAAATAAATTTGTTAGTCTCTAAGGTGCCACAAGTACTCCTGTTCTTTTTGTGGATACAGACTAACACGGCTGCTACTCTGAAACCTGTGTTTTAATGGTTATACGTTTATAACTTTTTAAATCTCACTGTCTACTGTCATTAAATAATTGTCTGACTGCATTGTTATCTGATCCCCCCATAATTTTTCACAATTGTGAAAATTTAACTAAATAAAAATAGAAAAAAATGCTTAAAAATAATTATCCATCAAAATTATAAAAAATAAAAATCAAATTCTGCCAAGCCTACACATATTGTAGTTAAGAAATTACTCTCAGAAGACGCAAAAGTAAACGGTTACTTCTGCTAAATGCACATCCTTGAATGGCTGTAAAAGTGAAAGGAGTAATCCTATTTATCCAGCAAATCAACAGGTCTGCTTCTCATTTACACTAAGGCCCCTTTACACCACTTAGGCGTCACGAAGGAGCCTTAAAATGCATTGCATTGATCCCTACTACAAGCACCTTCACATTGCCAAAGTCATGTAAAGAGGTCTTAGGTTATGCCTACATGGCAACATAAGCCCGCGCCTGAGCTCAGGCTCAAGCCTAGCTTCCCTTGCATCTATGCTGCAATTGCACTAGCCAAGGGCTTGGACCCAGGGTCCCAGGACCCTGCAGGGTTGGAGGGTCTGAGCTCGAGTTAAGCCGAGACCCTATTGCTTTGCAGCGTAGACACAGCTCTACTTGACTCGGGTCCCGGGAGTCAAACAGAAGTATCTCACAATTCCATGGGACAACTTCCTTAATCCGCTCTATCCCACCAATCTGCAATCTACCCAGCTCAGGTCAGCGTTAACCCATTCTCTTCTGATCACTGATTTGCAAGGACACTATCAGAAAGGTCCCTGGGTTTGCAATGGAGAGCGAACTGATCAAGATTTTTTCAAAGCAAGCTGCTTCCTAATAATGTCCAGGGCAGGCAGTGAAGTTTTCCCCACAGTGCACCACAGTCCTAGGACTAGAGCGGCCTCTCTCACAGGGGAGGGGATGCTAGGAACTCTGCGACATGGTTACTTTGAATCGAGTCTGTGCACTGCAGTGTGGATGTCAGAGCCCTAGGTTTGAGCACAGGTTAGAAACATAGGGTTAAAATACAACACAGACATTCAAGCCCAGGGTGCCCTAACATGGGTCAGCTGACTCAAGTCCCATTAAACCTGGGCTTACATTGCAGTGTAGACATGCCCTTAGTGTAGAAGAGAATCAGGCTCCAAGTGTTGGCTACTTTCCTCAAGATTACCTTTAATCCACTAAAAAATATCATAATTGTTATAAAGAATTTAAATGGTAGAATTAGAGACTATAAATCCAGTGCTATAAAATTCGTAGTTCTCCATAGACAGTACATGATCTCCCCTTGCTGCATACATAAACAAATGACGCTTCTGAACCTCCCCCCCCCCCATATTTCAACTTACGTTGCTTTAAAATGGCCATATCACCTTTTCTTTTTCTTCTGGCTCTCTGAGAGACTCTCAGTATCCTCCCTTCATGCTTCTCCTCCTAGATTACAAAATTTAGGAATTTAATAATTTTATTAGTTTTGTAGCCAATTCAAGCTAAAAGAACATATCCATGGTTCTTACGTTTTTTAAAACAGTTATTGTTGTTGCTCTATAATATCAAACTTCAAGCTGTACATTTCTAATGATAAATAAAAAAATAAAATAAAGGAATAGTCCCAGCAAACACTAAGAGCTATGGACAATTCAAAGGACCTTCACACTCGAACTCAAACGCTTTAAAATCAGTTATCATTGTCTGAGCTGTGGAGATTCCAGATCACAGACTCTTCAGAGGCTGATTGAGCTGGAGCCAGCTGGCATTCTCCACTGTTCTCACCTCTTCAAAAATAAATAAATAAATAAATAAATAAATAAATGTTTTTCCTCTAACAATTTTAGCCTTGTCCATATGTCAAACTACTTTCCCCCCCCCCCCAAGTTCCTTATGAAATGTAAACTGACACAGCTCCATTTTACTTATTGTTTGCGCATCAATAGTTTTGCTAATGCCCCACGTAGTTCATGGATTCATTTGAGAGATTGCTGCAGTAGGAAGGCAATGA
Organism: Terrapene triunguis; assembly: GCF_002925995.2. Lineage (NCBI taxonomy): Eukaryota > Metazoa > Chordata > Testudines > Emydidae > Terrapene > Terrapene triunguis. The sequence continues at coordinate 54,801,450 of NW_020664436.1, forward strand.
AGCCGCCTCCTAAGTTTTTCCCATAAGAATGTCATATGGACAATTGCATATTTCCCTCCCATAATCCAAGCAGTTTCTGCCTTTGACTATTCCATAACTCCAAATCTCTCCCTCTGCTATTGCAAGGTATAAAGATTTTCTTGATTGTCGTTAGCAGAATGGTTGTAAGTAAGAAGAACTTTAATTCAAAAAGGGAAACAAAAATTTACCTCCAAATCATAACATATATTAACATAAATAAGACAGCATCAAATAGTAGGCCATATGACATACTATGCTTATGACGGCTGTTCTACTACTTTATATTACATTTTATATAATTTTCATTTTTACTACGACAATAAATGCTCCAAACAACGTTTCATAATGCATAAGGTTAGACCAGTGACAGTTTCTGGCATGTACATCCAACGGACTTCAGAAAATACACATGTAAAGAGGCAGCTAGCTGGAGGTTTATAATCAGCTACAGCACATGTGGTACCCTGGACAAAGGCAAAAATCACCCCCCACCCCCCCTCACCCTCACACATGCCTTTTACATTCTGCTTCTTCTGTATCAAAAATAAATAATTGTGCTGGTATCAAGAAAAGATATGTCAAGCACAGAAGAAATGTTTCTCCTAAATGTCAGCAAATAATTATAAGTAACAACCGTCACTATAAACCAGAGCCTGATAAATTTCTATTACAGAGCAAGCAGGCATAACCCTAGCAGAGACCCATGTGCTCTCCTGAAGGCCAGAAAGCTGTGGGAGTTATTTTACTCATGCTTGGAAACATCAGCAACAGAGCATAGTAAGAACTGCACCACAACAATGCCAGTCGAGTATCTAGAAACCAAAGGCAGTATTAAAGCATAGCTAAAATAGGTCAAAGACAATGAGACTACCAAGGAGATAGTGACATGATGCGAATTAAAAAAGTGACAAGGCAATCAAAGAAATGTGAAAAACTGCTATGGCTTTAAGCAAAAATACGTTCATTTTGAAGAGATCAAAATAGAGAGACTAGGTCAGGGAACTCTGTAAATTAACATGCTGGTTATTTCTTTATCTACACTAAATACAATTTCACAAACTGGCTTTCTGCAGAATTTTTTTTTTTTAAATTATCTGGATCATTTCCTGAACACAATGAGCCAAATTCATCCCTGATGTATTACACCATGGATGATTTTGGCCAAATTTCTAATCTTTTTCACCCAGGAGTTGCTACTAGACTTTAATATCTGCATAATTTTCTACGGAGGTGCAAGCTCATTGCTAGCCATAAGCCAGTACTCAAAGAAAGAACCAAAAATGTTTGAGATTCACCTTCCCCTACTCATATAATGATGAAAATAAAAACTAGCCACAATTGGATCAAAGAAAATCCTGTTAAATGAAAAGACAGACATCAGAGCAATATTCTTGCATAGTTTTTGCATTTAATAAAAATCAAGAAAATCAAAGTTGTTTCCCATAATTGTAATATGATTCTCTTGCAAACAAGATATTAATTTCCATGCATCAGTTTATGTGCAATGCAAGTAATGATTGTTTTAGAAACTGTATATTCTAATTTCCTTATTTTTCTGTGCTTAATGTTCCAACAACACTGTCTTAAGCACCTTCCATTCATTTAATTTCCTTGTTTTGTTTCTTTAAAAAAAAAAAAAAAAAAAAAAGGGGGGGGGGGAAGAGGGACAACAGAAAAGTGATAGCTCAATTGCTAATTATGCATAGTTAAATATATAACGGAGGAATCTATTATTCAACTGAAATTTTGGCTGTGTTGGAGCTATGCACCCCAGAGTGCACTGCACTCTAGAAAGAACATAAAAATTGAAACATCAGAAACAGGTGCGCAGCTGAGATGTTGCAAGTCCCACTATGATGCTATAAAAGTGCACACTGGTTAACCAAATTAGGTTAAATGCTCCCCTATGTAAGGAAAAACTCCTGCTGAAGCTAACTGCGGGATTGGGTTTATGAAGCATACTAACAGTTTCATCCTTCTCTTTTTTGTCTTCTCCATCTTCTTTGCACTCTTCTTTCAGAGGTAATTTTGTTTTTCTTTTCCTAGTCCCTTTAGAATCATCTTCCTCATTGCATTCCACACCATCTTTATCCTCCTTTGGTTCTCTGTCATGAGAAAAAACATGGTGACATAAGAACCTACAACAATTCAACTCTTGCTTCCATGAACTTATGTGGAAGAATTAGGAAAAGGCAACTACCCTGAATGATAGGGAATGATAAGAAAAGCCAAGTGTTTGTAGGTCCCTAGGTATCATTCAAAATATATTCTTAGAACTACTACTGAAAAGGACAGCTGTCAAAAAAGTTAACACAGAAGACGTACAACAGTAATTGCAAAAGGAAAGTTGTCAGCCTATACTGAACAGATTCTGCATGTTTAAAACAATTTGTCTTTCCCGCCTGGCATCAAAACTCATAAAGAAGCAATTCTTTTGAAATACTTAAGACTGCAGGGCAGTTTACAGAAAAGAAAGAACTAGTAATTATTATGACTGACAAATCCAATTGGAATAAGCTGATATGTAACGGCACAAATTGTCAGTCAAGCAACCAAAAACAGACAGCTTTGAAGCAATTACTTAAAAATGAGGAAAAATGCTTTAGAACATAGATGTCAAATTGCCCTAGTGAAATGTACAATTCACAATGAGCATGTAATCAGAAATCTTCTTTTGTGATGTGATGAGCTGCATTAGTGCACCGCTGAAATGGAAAGAACTGAGGAACTGTCACAGGTTGGAGTTTGTCATATGTAATGTAGCTTTTGCACTTAAATATAATTAACTAACCACACCAACCACCTAATCGCTGAGCATCCTAATTCTAGTGATTATGAAACATTCTGCGAGTCTGACACTGATACTCTAGTCATCCAGACTAGAGAGGAGTTCTTCACTGTTTGTGTTCAACAGTAAAAGACAATATTTTCTGTGCAACTAACGAAGTCTTCAACACTTGCATTACACAAGATTCGAGCTCTCATATTCTATAGATATTTGGGACAAAAATATAAGTAGATATGAATAATTGAGAATTAAAGTCAGAAAATTCAGAGATTAGGTTGCCTCATTCTCACCCCACCTGACCCCACTACTGTTTTATCCCAATACTCTCTCTCGTCATGCTGCGTTTATGTCATATTCCTTGAGTGTATGCTTTATAATAGCACCTACTTGTTTTTGATGTGATGTGCACATTTCTGGCTGCAAAATTTCCCTTCAGGAACAAACTGTTCTGTGGTACCATCGTGATAACAGTTTTCACAGAAAATAAGCCCATCCACTTTTGTAGCTTCCTTCAACTTCAGGGGAATCCCAGTCTTTTCTGAAAAGGCTGCACAGTGAAAGGAAAAGAGTAATTTCTCCAAGCTACAGTACAAAAAGTAAGAAATTTCAAACCATACAACAGACCTTGCCAAGCAAAGGAAAGGTTCTACTTATGTCACTATCGTTAGCTGTAGAACCAATGGCTACCATTCATGATGGGTTACTGTTCCTCACTCCAAAGGGCTGGCTTTCAAAAGTAACACAGGTTTTAGCATGTTTCAGAGTAGCAGCCGTGTTAGTCTGTATCCGCAAAAAGAACAGGAGTACTTGTGGCACCTTAGAGACTAACAAATTTATTAGAGCATAAGCTTTCGTGGGCTACAACCCACTTCTTCTGTGTGCCAATGCTGTTTCTGTGGTTTCTGAAGAATTTGACCTTAAAACTCACATTAAAGCTAAATATGGGGGAAATAATGCAGAGTTTATTAGCAGTGCAGAAGTGAATGGAGTCAGGTGTATGGCATGGAGGGACACCGCAGCAGATATCACTTTGGTTAAAACAAGTCTTGTCAGGAAGGAAGATTATTTGCCAGGTGAAGATGTGACTGTTGTAGCCTTTTCTGAGTATTTTGTCAGGGTGCCTTTAGCTAAAATCCACCTGAAATGGAAGGGATTTGAGGGCACCATGGTTGTGGGAGTAAAAGACACAATCCCCAAGGATATTATGATTGGAAATGATATTAAAGCTATGGTCAGTCAAGTTAACACAAACCAGGCACAGGAGAGGATTAATCCTAAGGTTGTGCCTATGAAGGGTTTCTCCAAAAGTTTGTCTTTGGAAAGTAGCTGTTTGGCTGTGAATGAAGTTTCTGAATGTCTATCTAATGTCTCAGAAGTAAATCTGGAATTAGATCAAGCGAAGGGAGAGAAGAACAAGGAGATTTTGGATGAGCCTAGGCAGTCGTGTGAGCTGATGGCTTTATCTAGTCAGCAGTTTGGGAAGGCAAGGAGAGTGGAAGATGAGTGTCCCTATACCTTACCTGTTTCCTGTGTGAAGAAGAGTGACAGTGAAGGAAATGTGCCTGTATCTGTCAGGGGTATTGACTTGCCTATGGAGGAAGCTACCCCAGTCTCCAAGCAGTTGTCTGTGAACAGCCCGGTGTGCTGGGACAAGGGAAATGAAATCCCAAACGGTGTGTCAAGTAAAGGTAAATGTGTCTCCAACTCTTTTTTGTCGGTGGAGCAGACAGAAGGTGCCTTTCAGCCTGTGATGGTTGAGAGTAATTCAGTTGTCTCAGATTTGGTTCTGGATTCAACTAAAGCCCAGGAAGGGAATGGTCCTAAATTTGTGTCTGCTGGGGAGAATGGCACTGTAACTAGGTTGCATCCAGTTAGTGTCTTAGCAAAATCCCAGAGACCAGACAATTCGGGTGCTTGTATTTTGCCTGTTGCTCATGTGTGGTTGGAGAAGGGTGTAACAACTCTGTCTAATCGGGGTGATACCCTAGCCAGGGCACAAGGAAAGCAGAAAGGTAATTTGGTTGTGGTACCTACGGACAGTTTAACAACTTGTAGCAAAAAGGACAAAATTCCTAAGCTTGTGTGTGGCAAAGGAAAGGAGAATGCTTCTGACCTTTCATCTAATGAGTCTATGGGTTTGCCTGAAAGGGGATTGTGTAGAAATCTGCCTGATGGGCCAAAGGTGATCCTGAATGTAAGACAGGCCCAGACAGAGTCTGTTGTTGCTCAGGAAAGTGTTCCTTTAAAGCAAGCCCTAGGTAAAGGGGGTAAGGCCAAAATTTCTGTGAGAGGTGAATGGCTGCTTAGAAAAGCTCCTGGGGAAAGGAATCCTCATGGAAATCTGTGCAAGCAGTTCCCTGCAACTGAAGGGTGTGAGAGTGATTTAATCAAGGAAGTTTCAGTTCCTAACAGCCAGAAGTTGTCTGTTGTGAATGGATCCACTGACTCTCCTTTTAAAAGATCCAGTGTGGGTAGCTTTGAGAAGGTCTCAGATGGAGTAAGAGCTGTTAAGAAAGTTGAGCAGCCCTATGATCAAGTGGCTGTGTGGGGCCAACTGGTTGGGGAGACAATGGTGTTGGAACAGGAATGTCTCCATTCTGATTCTTTAAATGAGCAGTTTGTGCTTCAGGGTCTGAGGACAGATTTGGTTACTGATGTGTCAGAGCAGAGCAGTTTTATGGCTAAATGCTTGAGGATGCAGGGGAGAGCAAGCAAACTCTCACCCTCAGACTATTTAGATTTGTGTGGTATCTCTGTAAGACAGAGTCCAGCCTTGGAAATGATAGCAGTTACGAATATGAAAACTGGTGAACTGGCTCTGGTCTGGGGTAGTGCAAATTACTGGCCTGCAGGGGAGAGGAAGGACTTGCTAATAGCTGTTAGCACAGAGAGCCCACCCCATCAGCCAGTGAATTCTGTTAATCAAGAGAAATCCAGGTTTAATCCTGCAGGACAAGGAGGAAAGAAAAAACTGAATTTTGCAAAGGGAAGCCACAGGTTAACCCTAAAATGCCCAAACTCCAATGGTATTGAGCCAAAGCTGTGGCATGACAAACATGATTGTAGATGGACACTTGCAGTAAACTTGTTATTGCTAATGGTAAATTTTGTAATAAATGTGTTGCTATTGCCACAAGCTGTAAAAATGTACAATGTGCCTAATCTTTTGGAGAATCCCTTGAACATGTTAAAAGGACTACATGAGAACACACGTTATGTTAAAAGGCCTTGTTACACTGATGTTTCACAGTTAATGCCTGTAAACAATATTGGAACTTTTCACAGGGAAAAAGACATTCCAGACCTAATGTGCTGTGTGAAAAGGAAGACTGAGGCACACAACCATATTGCTTTCATGGCTAAATGCCAAGATTCCTGTACTATGAAAACCATTAATATCTGCATTTATTTAACGTTAATTGGGTTCCAAACATTTGCCCGAGCTTGGATAAATAAAGTAGCTGTTTGCGTCAGCTCTTGGCAAGATCACATGAGACATACAGGAACCATGCTGCAAGAGCAGATCCAATCCACTATTGTTCTAACTAAGTTTTACCTTGAGTTTGTAAAGAGATTCAATCATGTTGTTGAACATGACTTTGATAAACCATTTCTGTTATACACTGGTATGGCTTCTAACCCAATACTAGCTGTAGTGAGACAGACCCAAGGATGGGGAGCTCTTGGGATGCAGTCAGTGATGTTTGTGTCATCCCTTCCTGCATCAATTTTGCGTTGGGGGTGTGACGTTATTGACATAAACTGGGACCATATAGATCATTGTTGCAATCAAGGTCCTGTAGTGGCACCCAAATCTTGTATAAAGGGGGTCAAATGGGGTGTCTAAGACAAGGTTATGGTTTACTGGTTATGATTAGGCTGTCTATATGTGTGTATCAGTTTTGTAGTTGAAGTTATTATTATGGCTCTATACTGTCTGTATGACAAACTTATGCTATGCTGCTGGGTGACATCCCAGACAAACTGGGATTAGCTCTGCCTAGCCTGCTTGATGGCCCATTAAGGACCATCAGCTATACAATGGACTCATTGAGAGAAGGCAAATATGCCTTCAGACTCAGCAAAGTATGCAGGGACTGGCCCATGTGACTCCAGGCCCCATTTTGCTGTAATTTTCCACAGTGAGAACAAAGAGGTGTTCTTACACCTGGAAAAGACTATATAAAGCCTGGTCTACACTACGAGTTTAGGTCGACTTTAGCCGCGTTAAATCGACTTAAGCCTGGACACGTTTACACTACGAAGCCCTTTCTGTCGACTTAAAGGGCCCTTTAAACCGGTTTCCTAACACCACCTCGACAAGGGGATTAGCGATAAAATCGACCTTAGGGGGTCGGAATTGGGTTAGTGTGGACGGAATTCGACATTACTGGCCTCCGGGAGCTATCCCACAGTGCTTCATTGTGACCGCTCTGGACAGCACTCTCATCTCAGATGCACTGGCCAGGTAGACAGGAAAAGCCCCGCGAACGTTTGAATTTCATTTCCTGTTTGCTCAGCGTGGAGAGCACAGGTGACCATGCAGAGCTCATCAGCACAGGTAACCATGATGGAGTCCCAGTCCCAGGATCGCAGAAGAGCTCCAGCCTGGACCGAACGGGAGGTACAGGATCTGATCGCCATCTGGGGAGATGAAGCAGTGCTCGCCGAACTCCGAAACAGTAAAAGAAACGGCAAAACATTAGAAAAGATCTCCAAGGCCATGAAGGACAGAGGCCATAACAGGGACGCGCGGCAGTGCCGCGTGAAAATTAAGGAGCTAAGGCAAGCCTACCACAAAGTCAGAGACGCAAACGGAAGGTCCGGGGCAGAGCCGCAAACATGCCGCTACTACGCGGAGCTGCATGCCATTCTAGGGGGTGCAGCCACCACTAGCCCAAGCGTGTTCTATGAGTCCCTCTCTGCAAACGGGGAAGCGGGTTCGGCGGACGAGGAAGATGAGGATGGAGAGAACATAGATAGCTCACAGCAGCAAGGAAGCGGAGAAACCAGTTACCCCAACAGCCAGGATATGTTTGTCACCCTGGACCTGGAAACAGTAACCCCCGAACTGACCCAAGACCCTGAGGGCACACAGGGGACCTCTGGTGAGTGTACCTTTGTAAATATTACACATGGTTTAAAAACAAGCGTGTTTAATGATTAATGATTAATCTGCCCTGGCAATCGCGGCCAGTACAGCTACTGGAAAAGTCTGTTAACGTGTATGGGGATGGAGCGGAAATCCTCCAGGGACATCTCCAGAAAGCTCTCCTTCATGTAATCCCAAAGCCTTTGCAAAAGGTTTCTGGGGAGGGCTGCCTTATCCCGTCCGCCATGGTAGGACACTTTACCACGCCAGGCCAGTAGCACGTAGTCTGGAATCATTGCATAACAAAGCATGGCAGCGTATGGTCCCGGTGTTTGCTGGCATGCAGACAACATCCATTCCTTATCGCTCTTTGTTATCCTCAGGAGAGTGATATCATTCACGGTCACCTGGTTGAAATGGGGCAATTTTATTAAGGGGACATTCAGAGGTGCCCCTTCCTGCTCTGCTGAACAGAAATATACCCCGCTGTTAACCACGCGGTGGGGGGGAGGGGTGAAGTGACCATCCCAGAGAATTGGGTGTGAGGGGGAGGGGAGTTAGTTGGGTTTGTGCTGCATGTTAAACCTGAAATCGCAGCCCCTCCTTTTACATTGCAAACCCATTTTAAATGGCACGGGTGCTTGGTATGGGAAATGAGGGCAGAACTGTTTGAAACCATCCCCACATGTTAAGAAGGTTAAAAAAGCCCAAAGACTATATGTCTTACCATGGCTGCCTGCAAGCTGAAATCTGTGTCCTGGCACTGCGTGAGTGATCTCTCACACCAAACCAGGAGACTCTCAATATAAGAGGAAAAATGCGACCTTGTAACGAAAGCACATGGGCTGTGTGATGTTGTGAACAGCAAAATCTAACGTGAAAGAGTCTACCCATTGTTCTCTAAAATGTATCTTTTTTAACAACCTCTCCCTTCTCCACCAGCTGCAAATCTTACTCCTTCGCAGAGGCTAGTGAATATTCGAAGAAGGAAGCGAAGGACGCGTGACGAAATGTTTACTGAACTTCAGACTGCCTCCCACGCTGACAGAGCACAGCTGAATGCGTGGAGGCAGTCAATGACTGATTTTAAAAAAGCCCAATATGAGCGAGAGGAGAGGTGGCGTGCTGAAGATGAGAAGTTGCGTGCTGAAACGCGGGCTGAAGAGGAGAGGTGGCGTCAACTTGTAATCAGAAAGCAAGAGTCGATGCTCCGGCTGCTGGAGCATCAAAGTGATATGCTCCTGCGTATGGTTGAGCTGCAGGAAAGGCAGCAGGAGCAGAGACCGCCGCTACACCCCCTCTGTAACCAGCAGCCATCCTCCCCAAGTCCCATTGCCTCCTCACCCAGACGCCCAAGAACACGGTGGGGGGGCCTTCGGCCACCCACTCACTCCACCCTAGATGATTTCCATAGCAATAAGTTTTAAAGTTTTAAATTGGAGTGTGTCCTTTTCCTTCCCTCCTCCCCCACCCATCCCGGGCTACCTTTCCAATTATCCCCCTAGTTGTGTGCTGAATTAATAAAGAATGCATGAATGTGAAGCAACAATGACTTTATTGCCTCTGCAAGTGGTGCTCGAAGGGGGGAGGGTAGTAGGGGAGGGTGGGGTGGTTGGTTTGCAGGGAAGTAGAGTTAACAGGGTGGTGGGGGAGGGGCAGAGGGTTCATCAAGGAGCAACAAACAGAAGTTTCACTCCGTAGCCTGGCCAGTCACAAAACTGGTTTTCAACGCTTCTCTGATGCGCACCGCGCCCTGCTGTGCTCCTCTAACCGCCCTGGTGTCTGGCTGCGCGTAATCAGCGGCCAGGCGATTTGCCTCAACCTCCCACCCCGCCATAAATGTCTCCCCCTTACTTTCACATATATTGTGGAGCGCACAGCAAGTAGCAATAACAATGGGGAGATTCTTTTCGTTAAGGTCTGAGCGAGTCAGTAAGCTGCGCCAGCGCGCTTTTAAACGGCCAAATGCACATTCCACCACCATTCGGCACTTGCTCAGCCTGTAGTTGAACAGGTCCTGACTGCTGTCCAGGCTGCCTGTGTATGGCTTCATGAGCCATGGCATTAAGGGGTAGGCTGGGTCCCCAAGGATCACGATAGGCATTTCAACATCCCCAATGGTTATTTTCTGGTCTGGGAAGAAAGTCCCTTCCTCCAGCTTTCGAAACAGAAGAGACTGCCTGAAGACGCGAGCATCATGTACTCTTCCCGGCCAGCCCACGTTGATGTCGGTGAAACGTCCCTTGTGATCCACCAGGGCTTGCAGCAGCATTGAAAAGTACCCCTTGCGGTTTATGTAGTCGGTGGCTTGGTGCGCCGGTGCCAAGCTAGGGATATGGGTTCCGTCTATCGCCCCACCACAGTTTGGGAATCCC
>NW_020664436.1:54811735-54858611 GCF_002925995.2 Terrapene triunguis
CACAGGGCTATCGCCACTCGCTTCTCCACTGTGAGGGCTGCTCTCATCCTGGTATTCTGGCGCTTCAGGGCAGGGGAAAGCAAGTCACAAAGTTCCATGAAAGTGCCCTTACGCATGCGAAAGTTTCGCAGCCACTGAGCATCGTCCCAGACCTGCAACACGATGCGGTCCCACCACTCTGTGCTTGTTTCCCGGGCCCAGAATCGGCGGTCCACGGCATGAACCTGCCCCAGTAACACCAGGATTTCCACATTGCTGGGGCCTGTGCCTTGTGAGAGGTCCATGTCAATTTCCTCATCACTATCGTCGCGGCGCTGCAATCGCCTCCTCCTCAGCTGGTCCTGGTTTGGCTTTGGCATGTCCAGGAGGCTCTGCATGTTTTCCAGGACAATGCGCGTGGTGTTCATAGTGCTCAGAATTGCCGCGGTTATCTGAGCGGGCTCCATGATCCCAGTGCTGGCTATGGCGACTGGTCTGAAAAAAGGCGCGAAAGTAGTATCTGACGGACCAGGGGAAGAAGGGAGGGAGGGAGAGAGGGAGGGAGGGAGGGGCGAGTGACGACATGGCATACAGGTACAGGGAATTAAAATCAAGAAAGGTGGCTTTGCATCAGGGAGAAACACAAACAACTGTCACACAGAATGCCCCCCCCCAAAGACTGAACTCAAAAGCCTGGGTTTAGCAGGAGGAAGGGGGGGAAGCAAATGAATACAGAATAAATCTATTTTTTACATCTTAAGACGACGGTGCAGCATGACTGATAGCCCTTGGCATTTTCTGGGTGCTTGGCAGCAAATACTGGGCGCTTGGCAGTTAGCCTTCAGGTCTACTGCACAATCTGATACCCACTGCAGTATGACAACGATGGATACCAGTCGTAATATACTATCTACTGCCCAAAAGGCAAGGGGTTGCTGCTGTGTAGCAATGTTGCCCCATCCTGCGCATACTACATCTGATAACCATCATCATCAAGGCAAGGGGGCTGGTGCAATGCAGCCCCACGGCTGCCAGCCCCATGTCTGCCAGCACCCAGATAGCCCTCGGCCTCTTCTGGGTGCTTAGCAGACAATATTGGGCACTTGGCAGAAAATAGCATACTACGACTGATAACCATCATTGTCTGCCCGGGTGCCCATGATCGACAGCCACTGCAGTACGATGACGACGGTTACCAGTCGTAATATACCATCTTCTACCAAAAGGCAAGGGGCTGGTGCAATGCAGCCCTACGGCTGCCAGCCCCACGGCTGCCTGCACCCAGATCGCCAATGAAGGCTACCAGTCATGCTGCACCGTCTACCGCCAAAAGGCAGTAAGCTGCTGCTGCTGTTTAGCAATGCAGTCCCACGTTTGCCGGCACCCGGAAGACATATGGTGACGGTGAGCTGAGCTGAGCGGGCTCAATGCTTGGCGTGGTATGTTGTCTGCACAGGTAACCCAGGTAAAAAGGCGCGAATCTATTGTCTGCCGTTGCTGTGACGGCGGGGGAGGGGCCTGACGCAATGTACCCAGAACCCCTCGCGGCACTGCTTTGCATCATCCGGGCATTGCGATCTCAACCCATAATTCCAATGGGCGCCGGAGGCTCCGGGAACTGTGGGATAGGTACCATAGTGCAATGCGCCGGAAGTCGACGCTAGCCTCGGTACTGTGGACGCGGTCCGCCGACTTCATGCACTTAGAGCATTTTAGGTGGGGACACACACAATCGGCTGCATACAACCGGTTTCTATAAAACCGGCTTCTATAAATCCGACCTAATTCTGTAGTGTAGACATAGCCTAAGGCTGATGCCTCATCTCCATTTTGTCTTCAATCCTGCTTCATACCTCTGGAAGAACTTTGCTACAAGCTGAAGCTTTGAAAAAAGGACTGAGGACCCATCCCAGCGGGGGATGTATTCCAGAGACTTGATTTGAACCTGCAGTTTATTCTATCACTGCTGCAAGACTGAACCAAGAACTTTGCCATTACTGTATGTAATTGATTCCATTTAACCAATTCTAGCTCTCATCTCTATCTTTTTCCTTTTATAAATAAACCTTTAGATTTTAGATTCTAAAGGATTGGCAACAGCGTGATTTGTGGGTAAGATCTGATTTGTATGTTGACCTGGGTCTGGGGCTTGGTCCTTTGGGATCAGGAGAACCTTTTTCTTTTACTGGGGTATTGGTTTTCATAACCATTTGTCCCCATAGCGAGTGGCACTGGTGGTAATACTGGGAAACTGGAGTGTCTAAGGAGATTGTTTGTGAGACTTGCGGTTAGCCAGTGGGGTGAGGCCGAAGTCCTCCTAATCTGGCTGGTTTGGTTTGCCTTAGAGGTGGAAAAAACCCCAGCCTTGGGCTGTAACTGCCCTGTTTGAGCAATTTGTCCTGAGTTGGCACTCTCAGTTGGGTTCCGCCAGAACCGCATCGTCACAGGTTTTAGCATTCAACAAAAGATAAATGCCCATTAACCTTATACTTCTGTTATCAATGAAATAGAGAGGTGTGGCAAAGCTGCCGCCCCAGCACACCCACTCCTCACTGGCTGCAGCAACTTATGCCTCAGTTCCACCCCACTCGCCCCCCTTCTTTTGGCGTACTCTGGCCATAGGGGTGTCCCGGCCTTCCAGCCAGACCCAGTCCCTTTTGGGGCCACAGACACCTTTATCAAAGTCCAATAAAAATGTATACAAACCAAACCTTCATCCTGCTGGGCTCTGCGGGCAGTCACCTCAGCACAATAGTACCTCTGTTTTTGCTCCCTAGTTCGATCAATCCCCCAATCCAGAGGCTGGGCACACTCCTCCCCTACTCAGGATAAAGCTTGTTAGGGCTCTGTCTGAGTCAGGCTTCCAGCTCATCTTTGGAGAAACCTATCTGGTCTTTTTCCCTTTCTCCCTCTCAGGCACTTCCCACCTCCTTTCCTCCATGTCTTCTTTCCGCAAATGGGCTCCCCCAGCAATCCCCCAGCTGTGCTTTATTTCTAATTAGGCCTGGCCCACCCACCAAGTGCACCCAGGCTAGATAACTGGCCTTTCACAATCTGGGTAGGGCAACCCCCCCCCTCACAAGAGAACATTAACATAACGACACATGCCAACATTTAGTTGATCTTTTTTAGTGTGAATTTAGTGCTGCTGAAAGATGTTGCATTAGCTGCACTGAAGACTGAGGTCCTTTATCCACGGATCAGGTACAGCCTAGGCAGCAGCTGTGCAGACTTTCCCATGCCGCCCTGCCAGCGTGCCTCATTCCTGACCTAGTGGGACTACTGCCAATTGTGAAAAGAGAATTTGGTGAAGTTTTCTTTTAACAAACGCACACTTATTTCTGTAACTAAAATCCTAGGCTATGAGGTATTCTTCTATTACAGCCTTTTTCTCCAAAAGATTGTACGTAACTACTCCTGTAGTCTACGAGAGAAAAAAATACACATATTTTCCCTCTTATCACTCTGGATTAGGACAACTACATTTTCCAACATTAGATTCAGGTATTCAGCCGTCTATTAAGCCTAGGCACCAAATGTCTAGGCTCGGAGTGGACATGGCAGCCTACACTTATGGGTAAGATGAAGCTTCAAAAAGAACTGAGGGGATCTTCTTAATAATATTGATGAGAGCATTGGAGACGGGAGATATTGCGAAGACCAAATTGTGAATCTTTTCCATTTGGCTAGGTAGGTAGCCCTAGTGGACAGTTTCCTACTGCCAAGGAGGACTTCCCTGACTGGACCCGAACAAGCCAGCTCCATTGGGTTTAGCCATCGAGCTTTCATGTTGTGAGGTGAAGAGATTAGACGTTTGGGTGCTGGAGGTGGCTGTGATCCTGAGTAATCAAGTCTGGGAGCAGCAGTAAGGTGATCGGGTTTTCCACGGACATTTCCAGGAGAGACATGTACCAGTGCTGACGGGACCAGGCTGGAGCTATCAATATCACCGAGGCTTCGTCCCTTCGAACCTTGAGCAGTACCTTGTGAACGAGAGTACAGGAGGTGTTCCCTCCAGGGAAGGAGGAACATGTCCATGATGGAACCCGGGCTGTGATTCAGGAAGAAGCAGAACTGTTGTCGCATGGCGAACAAGTCTATCTGGGGAAATCCCCACCGTTGGAAGATGGTATTCGCGACATACGGGTGGATGGACCATTTGTGGCTGTGAAAGGACCTGCTGAGATAGTCTGCCAACTCATTCTGAACTCTGGGGAGATAAGACGCCTCCAGGTGTATTGAGTGAGCTATGCTAAAGTTCCACAGTTTGAGGGCTTGCTGGCACAGGGGAGAGGAGCGTGCTCCCCCTGTCTGTTTATATAAAACATCGCTGTTGTATGGTCTGCATGACAGATACACATCTCCCCTCCAAGTGAACTTGGAACGTCTGGCATGCCAAACAGACTGCCTTCAGCTCTCTGACACTGATGGGTAGCCGTGTTAGTCTGGATCTGTAAAAAGCAACAAAGAGTCCTGTGGAACCTTAAAGACTAACAGATGTATTGGAGCATAAGCTTTCGTGGGTGAATGCCCACTTCGTCAGACGCATGATATGAAGTAAGAGATCCAACTGGGACTAGAGGCCCTGAGGTCTCTCAGGCGCTCCCCAACCCCTCTCTGATGCGTCCGTCACCAGCAAAAGGGATGGCTGGGGCCTGGCCACATCACTTGTGGATCGAGCCACCATAGGAGAGACTCGAGAACCAGCCAGGGGAGAGTGACAATCTTGTCTAGACAGTCCCGAATTGGTTGGTACACCGAGGCTAGCCACGCCTGAAGAGGCCGAAGTCTCAGTCTGGCGTGCTGTACTACAAAGGTACAAGTGGCCATGTGGCCAAATTGCTTTAGGCAATTCCTTGCTGAGGTGGTAGGGAACTGCCTGAGACCTAGTATGTCATCGCACAGGGTCTGGAAACGTGACTCTGGGAGGCACACCCTTGCCTATGTTGAGTCCAACACTGCCCCATGAACTCTATCTGCTGAACGGGGATAGGGTTGACTTCTGTACATTCAATAAAAGGCCCAGGTTGCTCTTATGAGGCTCACATGCGCCTCCACTTGTGCTTTGGAGCGACCTTTGATCAGCCAGTCGTCGAGGTATGGGAACACCTGCACCTGGCACTTGCATAAGAACGCAGCTATGACTGTGATGCGCTTGGTAAACACTCAAGGTGCCACTGACAGACCAAAAGGAAGGACTGTGAACTGATCGTGACTGTGATTCACCATGAACCTGAGGTACCTTCTATGGGACGGTGTTATTGAAATATGAAAATAAACTTCCTTCAAGTCGAGGGCAGCATACCAGTCCCCCGGATCCCGGGAAGGGATAATGGAGGCCAGAGAGACCATACGGAACTTCAACTTCTTTATGAACTTGTTGAGGTATAGCAGGTCCAGGATGGGCCTGAAGCCATCTTTGGCTTTCAGTATTAGGAAATACTGGGGGAAACAAAAAGAAAAAATCCCTGCCCTTCAGCTCCTGAGGTACCTCTTCCACCACCCCCACAGTTAGGAGCATGTGCATCTCCTGCATGAGAAGTCTTTTGTGAGAGGGGTCCCTGAAGAGGGACGGAGAAGGGGGGTTGCAGGGAAGGAGGATCCCCTTTCTACCATGCAGAGCACCCAGCGATCTGATGTAATTCGGGCCCATGCAGGGTAGAAATGGGATAGGATGGATGAATCCAGAGTTTGGACTGGTATGTCGCCCCTGGGCACACCTTCAAAAGTTCTGCTTTTTGCCTGAGGACTGTTTCGCCTGCCCAGAGCCAACGAAGGGGGAGGCCTCCTTCTATTATTTCTGCTATGCCTCCTAGAAAAGTCCTGCCTGTTCTGCGGGTGATAGAATCGAGACAGGGATTGTGGCTTTAAGTGCCTGTGCGATGTAGCCAAAGCGTGCAGGCCAAGGGACTTGAGGGGGGCTCTTGAGTCCTTGAGACTATGAAGCCTCAAGTCTGTCTTCTCCGAGAAGGGGGTCGAGCCCTCAAATGGGAGGTCCTGGATGGTATGTTGGACCTCATATGGGAGCCCTGAAGCCTGCAACCAGGAGTCCCTCCTCATGGCCACCCCCAATCAGCCACATTCAGGAGCAACGCCCTGGCCACCAGCTTGCCCTCCTCTACCAATGAGAAGAACTCTACCCTAGAGTCTTCTGGCAGAAGCTCTATAAATTTTGCCATAGCCCTGCAGGAGTTAAAATTATATCTGCTTAGGACTACCTGGTGATTTGAGATTTGGAGCTGGAGACCCCCGGTGGAGTAAATTTTCCTCTCAAAGAGGTCCAGCTTCTTTGCCTCCCGTTTTTTTGGGGATGGGCCCTGATGTGGCGGCAAATAAGCGGGAGCGCCAGGGACTACAGCTAGGGAGTCCAGCAGGGGGTGGGCGTAAAAATGTTCAAACCCCTTAAAGGGAATGAAACACTTCCGTTTGGTCTTCTTTGCCGTCAGTGGTAAGGAGGCGGGGGTCTGCCACAGCATCTTAGTGGTCTCTTGAATAGTCTTTATGAGTGGCAGGGCAATCCGAGAGGGACCAGAGGGGGCTAAGATATCCACCATAGGATCCGATGTCTTGGCGACCTCCTCAACCTGGATCCCCAGGTTCTGGGCCACTCTGCTCAGTAGCTGCTGGAGTACCCTATTATCATAGAAGTTCCCGCCACCGCCTCTTCTGGTGAGAACGAGGACGAGGCCCTAGCTTGGACTGGCTCTTGCTCTCTGCCCTCAGCACCAAGGGGGTCACATGGTGCCGGGTCTTCCAGCACTGTGACTGATGCAGCGTGAGGCGGCTGGTCCTGCACCGAGGGAGGTGTGGGAGGCACGCAAGATACTGAGGCCACCAACGCAGACCTCCTGGAATAGGACCCTGGCTTTGGTGGAATACACAGGGGGTCCAGAAAGGCGACTGGGTCGGAGCCTGCCTTTGCCCAGGCCACAGTGCCTGGTGGAATTGCTGCGTTTCCTTGTCTGACGTCAAGTGTCTACATGATCCGTGTGGGCTTCGCTTAGATCTGCAGGACTCCACCTCTGACTCAGAGGACTCACTGAAGGAGGACCACGGGAGAGTAGTGCCCACTGGTGCTGGGGAGCAGTGCCGGGAACTTGAGGACCAATGCAGCTCCTCTACCTGTCCACTAGCAGAAAGAACCGGTGCTGAGGGAATGGCGATCGGCACGGTACCATGGCTGGCTTGCCCCGGGATGGCACCAAAGGTCTCACGGGTGCCGCTGAAGCGAAGCTCGGTGCCCTGTCTCGCCTAGGTGAAGAAGGTAGTGAGCTCTCTGGCCACCTCAAAAGTGTCTGGCATGGATGGTAACTCCAGCGCTTGCTCACGACCTTCCCGGAGAGGGGAGTCTCGGGGGCCCAGATTCGACTGGTCCTTTTGTGAAACAGGAGTCAACGGAGCCTGACTAGGTGGTGCCGCACTTACGTGACCCAACGCGGGTCTCACTGCGCCAGCTTCCTTCCGTGCCAGTCTGGGCGTGGACGAATGCCCTCTGTCAGGTCTCTTCTTTTTGTGGGGTACCGGAGACTGGGAACGGTGCCGCCCACTACCCTGCACAGAGAATTCTGTCGGTGCCAAGGGTCTCTGAGTCCTTCCTCAGTGTCGAAACCTTTTGCGATGAATGGGCACTACGCACCGATGCCAAGGTGCTCGGCGGCGTCTTGGCTGACCTTGGGTCCAAGTGGGGATGGCAGCCTCCATAAGGAGAATCTTCAGTCACTGATCCCTCTCCTTTTGGGTTCTGGGGCGAAATCCCCTGCAGATTTTGCAACATTCCTTTTGGGACTTTATCCCCCAGGCACTTTAGGCAAGAAGTCTGGGGATCACTCCTGAGCATAGGTTTGCCACACGCTGCGCAGGGTTTAAACCCCGGGGACTGAGGCATGCCCCAGTACGGGGGGAGGGGGAGAGAAGATGCGGGGGGTACCCCCAAACAATATCTTATAGAAAACTATACACTAACTACTAACTATTATCTAACTATTTACAGGAAAAGTCTGAAGACTGGAAAGAAAGAGATGCTTGCCGAAGCAAGAGAGAACGAGCGTTCCAGCTAACCATCACACGCGATAAGAAGGAACTGAGGTGGCAGCAGGTCAGCAGGGCCCTATATTTGGCACCATGGAGGCACGACTCCAGGGGGCTCCTGAACTGACCCGATGGGTACTGTTAGGGGAAAAACCTTCCGGTTGCCGTGCACGCACCACGCGCACACTTAATTGGAATTGACATACACAATCACTTGAAAAAGAACTACTTTTTCACCCCCAGAAAGGGTCTCTCCAGGTCAAGGGGAAGACATATTAGTGAGGCAGCGTGGCGAAGTTTTCGGCACTATTGCTTGTGCTGTTTGGTGGATAGCTACTGACAGTTATATTCTGTTAATCTGGGATTTTCCACAAATGCTAAAAATAATTATGTATTTAATTAAAAAGGAAAAAGAATCCTGGTAAAATGTACCATCTGCAAGGACAAAAAAAATGATGGGTGCAGGAAACCATGGAAGTAGCTGTGATATTCTTTTCAGTGCTACCCTATTGATCCCATGTTCAATGTGTACAAAAACAATACTGAGCATCTGTGACTATGTGGTACATTTTTCTATGGATGAAAATGTATATTTTCCTTTTGCCAATATTTTAATTTCCACAGAAAATTCTGTCTAAACCCTTTGCCCATGCAGTTAAATGCCCATGTAAACCCTTTTAAGTTATTACTCTGAAAATTTTTGCAAGCAGACACAATAGTTCACTGTGGTAGAGTTAGCAGTAACAAAGATATTGCAGATATAATCTTCCATCGGTTAAGTTGTTGAGCAACTAATAAACAATATCCTGTAAGAACTGTTTTGCAGTTTACACTATTTTGAGCTGAAGTTAACTATAGACAATAGGTAAAATCCTTCTTTTCTTTTTGAGAACTAGCCTCAGCAAGAACAACAAAGTGAAGAATGTTGATGAATTCAAATAGATTAAGCAATTAGGGCATCTTTTAGTTAAAAAATAACAGGATAGATCACATTAAAAAAAATTTAGTTCTAAACTTAGATAAAAGTGTCTATTATGAAGAATACCGCTGCAGTTCTCTAAAATTATTGCTTCCAGATGTTTAATAATAGAAGTGTGAAATTTTGTGCTTCTTTCTAATTTAAAAGACATTTTGACACCCATTCACACTCAAGTAATTAATAACATCCCCTCAGTTTTTTCATGAGGTGTGTACAGAAGTTGTTAAGAGGAAAAGCAACTAAGCCATTTTAAAGCTTTTGGCAACTTTTTATGGAACACTGTTACATTAAAAAACAACAACTATAACATACAAAAATTTAATAGCTTCTTTCTGACCTTCTTGAGCAGTTGGCACCATCCAGGTTGTGGTAGCAGTGGCCTTTTTAACACTTTCCATCTCTGTTTCATCAGTGATGACTTCCAGGGCACCAAACTCATTCACTCTGAACTGATAAAACAAAACAAAAAAATGGGGTGAAATTCTGAAAAAAATTGACTGACGCTCGCTTAAGGATTGCTCTTCTATCCTTTTAGTTTCTTATAATGGTGCCCTTCATTGTATTATCTGAGTGTTCAGTGATACTGCTAATCCCCTAGCAACAGGGAAAGTGTATTTATTATTTCTCTAAAACACAATGCACATGGTGTTATAGAAAAATGTTTAAATTAACTTTTATATATTTATATACTCTCACACACCATTTACAAATACATACAGAATGGTATGTATCCTAAACAAAACAAAAAAATCAATAGCAAAAATCTCAAGGATAATTAACTTATTCTGCTTTTTTGGATCTCCCTTCACTGGCAGTAAACCAATGCTCTACCACCAAGCATTTTTGTCAAAGGTCTGAAAGTGATCAAGAAAATACAAGTATTTCACAGAATATTGTAATTTCAGCACCAACCAAAAGCTGAGTGTTTCTCCAATGCAAATTGCATGTAAGCAAACACCCCAGAGCAGTTTATGAACTGTCTAATTACCTACTAAATGTAATATAACCATCAGCCAGGAAAAAGGCTTAGCAATATCCCACATACTGTGCTTATACTAGATCACTGTGATTTATGTCCATCCTGCCTCCAGTAACAAAGCATCCTCCAAATGCCGTAACAACTGCAGTGCTAGCGGATAAAACTAATGTTCAGCTTTCCAGTTAATAAATAAGTCAGTAGGTCCAATGGGTTGCACAGGTGTAACTAAGAGTAGAATGATCTTCTATTTTAGCTGAAAGGATGCAAGTCACCTAGAGTTCAATCACACCTTATAGGTTCCACGGAGGGATCTCCAGGACGAACTATGCCTCAGAATCCCCTCACAAAGCATACTTCCATCTACCCACCCATCCATCTTTGCCATCCTGGCCTGATCTACTCCTCACATTCTTTAGTGTATTTTTGTGCCTCAGGAGACTCCAGAACAGAGTATTCAGCTCCTTGTACTGAGGCACTGCGCAGAAATACAAGTAGTAAGCTCCTAGTGTCCTGTCCTCCCTTGTGCACTTCTAGAGCAGCCAGCCACAAACATGATTGTTTACTTCGTATTAACATCACTAGGTTTCATCAGCACAGTCCTGCTAACCCCAAACACTCAAAAATCATGAGTCAAGTCCCCAAAAAATCATGAGATTTTAAGAAATAATAAATCCTGGGTTCTTTTTATTTGCCTTCTGATTTTTGAGCCTTTAGGGTTTGTGCTTTCAAGCTTTCCTCTGCAACCATGAGGGCTATAAACTAATTTTTTTTTTTAAGATGACAAGAGATTCTCACATAATCACATGACTCCACAAGCTCAGACTTTAAGAAAAATATCATGTGTCTCACAATAGAATTGTGAGAGCGATAGAATTGTGAGAGCAGGCAACACTGCCAATGTTTATATTCAGACATGAAAAAAAACAGACTAGTAGATCTGTCTTACCATTCACATACTAGCCTTTCTTCCCCAGAGAGGCAACAAATGCTGAAAGGCGATGAGCACAGCTAATAAAGTTATCTGAATACAACATCAAAGTATGTGTGACGAACTGGGACTGTTCTTAATGTGGTCTTTGAATGCTGAGTGGGGAGTGTTGGCCTGGGAAGACAGGGGAGTGTGACTAGGATGGTCTGCATTGGGGGATGGGAGACTGGCCGTGAGGGAGAATACCTGAGCATGTAACGTGAGAACCCAGGAAGGGGTTAGAGGCCAGGTGACACCTTTGCCCGGGAAACTAAACAAAGGCTGTGGGAGGGGACGCGAGAGAAGGAGTTGCAGGAGCTGGCTGGGAGAATGGCTGGGAGGCAGATGGGGCTCTGACCTCCCAAGGGGGCTGTGGTGCCCTGGGACCCCAAGATGCACCTAATTGGGGGGGGTCCTGTTGTCTGTGCCTGCAAGACCTGTCTTGGACTGTATTCCTGTCGTCTAAATAAATCTTCTGCTTTACTGGCTGGCTGAGAGTCATGGTGGATCGCAGGAAGCCGGGGGTGCAGGGCCTTGTATCCCCCCAAACTCCGTGACAACTGGTGGGAGAGGTGGGATCTACTGTACCCCGTGGACGGCGCTTCCTGCAGTAAGTGACTGGGGAGCAGTAAAACGAAGGGTGATTGACGGGGACCAGGCGTGCTGAAGAGTCAGAGAGAGACAGTTTCAGGGGGCGATTCACCCCTGGGAGTGTGTGACCAGCGAGAAGGACTTTTGCAGTAACAGGGTCCCCCGGGGGATCGCAAGGGAGGTGGTGACCTCGAGAAGGGTTGGCACACTAGGGGTCTCCCTGGAAACTGTGGGGAGCGGTGAGCACCCAGGCCTGTGAGTGGCCAGCAGGAAGATGTATGCCAAGCGGCTTAAGAGCGACCTGGTGGAGCTGTGCAAGCAGAGGGGGCTGCGCAGTGGGAAGCTCACCAAAGAACAGCTCATTGCCCAGCTGGAGGAGGGAGATCGCTGGAATGAACTGATCCCTATCTCTGAGGGAAGCAGCCTGGCAAATGCAGCGCAGGCACCAGTGTCTGTCCTAGTTGGGAGTGGTCAGCTGGTTGCTGAGGGCTTCCCGAGACCCCTCCTTCCTATGCCTAGGGGAAGGGTGGGGAGGATCCCAGCAAATACCGAGGGCACCGTGACCTCCCCGGCCAGCAGGGGATCCTCCCGGCGAAGCTCGCCAGCCAGCAGGGGATCCTCCCAGCGACGCTCGTCATCCGTGGAGTGGAAACGGCTGGAATGGGAGAAAGAGCTAAAACTGAGAGAGCTGGCAGATCATGAACAACAGAGACAGCATGAACGGGAGGAGAAAGAGAAACAGAGGCGGCATGAAGAGAGACCGAGGCATCATGAACTGGAGCTGGCGAGGCTGAGGGGCAGCGAGCCCCCGGCTGCGGTGAGTGAGGGGGGACCCAGGACTGCACGGAGCTTTGATAAGTGCATCCTGGCCCCACATAAGGAGGGGGAGGACATGGATGACTTCCTGGATGCCTTTGAGATGGCATGCGAGCTGCACCAGGTTGATCCTGCGGACAGACTCCGGGTTCTCACCCCCTTACTGGACTCCAAAGCCGTGGCATTGTACCGCCAACTGGAAGGGGCGGAGAAAGGGGACTACGAACTATTCAAAAAGGCCCTGCTACATGAGTTTGGGCTGACTCCTGAGATGTACCAGGAAAGGTTCCGGAGTCAGGATAAAACCCCTGAGATCTCATATCTGCAACTAGTTGTCCACATGGAGGGATACGCCAGCAAGTGGGCAGATGGGGCCCAGACGAAGGAGGACCTGGTTAAACTGCTGGTACTGGAGCAACTGTATGAGCGGTGCCCATCCGACCTGAGGCTGTGGTTGAGGGACAAAAAGCCAGAGAACCCGCGACACGCAGGGCGGCTGGCCGATGAGTTTGTGAAGAGCCGGTCAGGGGGAAGCAGGGAGGAGTCCCAAAGGAACAGGCGCGGCGCGATGCAGAGAGAGTGTCATCCTGGGACCTCCCAAAGGGGGAATATGGAGAACCCCCTCCCAAGGGGAACATCCGGCGTCAGGGACAACTGACCAGTTCGAGGGGACCAACGGGACATGAGCTGCAATTACTGCGGCCGAAGAGGCCACATTCGGGCCCAGTGCCCCAAGCTCAAGGACAGACTGAGCAGACGGAACCCACACCGGGTTAACTTGGTAGAGGCCCAGACGGACAAGGGGCAGGCTTCCCGGGCAAGGGGGGCTGGCAGCTTATCAACTGCTCAAGAGAGAGAAGGGCCCCAGGCCAGCTTCTCTGGGGGGCCAGATGCTCCGGACTCAAAGTTCTCCGTTTACAGGGTGGGCACGGGGCTGTCCCTGCGGAGCGAGTGCCTTGTTCCCCTGGAGGTGGATGGGAGGAAAGTCTATGGATACTGGGACACGGGTGCTGAGGTGACACTAGTCCGGCCCGAGGTGGTAGCTCCAGATCAGGTGATACCCAACACCTTCCTGACCCTGACGGGGGTGGGCGGAACCCCATTCAAGGTGCCCGTGGCAAGGGTACACCTGAAATGGGGGGCCAAGGAGGGTCCCAAGGACCTGGGAGTGCACCACCATTTGCCCACTGAGGTGTTGATGGGGGCGGACCTGGAGGACTGGCCAAGCAACCCCCAGGGTGCCCTGGTTGTGACCCATAGTCAGAGCCGGCGAGGGGCACTGCGCCCTGACTTTGGTGAGGGTGCCTTGGCCGAGGCGCAGGCTCCTAACCTGGTGGGGAGGGAACGCCCAGGGACACGGCTCAGGGAGGCTGCGGCTTCCAACCCAGCCGGCGACAGAGAGCAGGTGGCCATCCCTGGCCTGGAACTCAGCAGCTGGGACGAGTTGCAGAAAGATCCCTCCTTGCGGAAGATAAGGGACCTGGCTGATCTCAGTGCGGTACAGACCATGGGGAGAAGTTGCCGGAAAAGGTTCCTGTGGGAGAAGGGGTTCCTGTACTGAGAATGGGCTTCCCCAGGGGAAATGGAGTCAGGGGGGATCAGGAGGCAGCTGGTGGTACCCCAGAAGTATCGCCACCAGCTGCTGTGCCGGGCCCATGACATCCCCCTCTCAGGGCACCAGGGAACCTGGCGTACCCAGCAGAGGCTGCTACAAAACTTTTACTGGCCTGGGGTCTTTATTACTGTCCGACAGTACTGCCGATCCTGTGACCCCTGTCAGAGGGGGAGGAAGGCCCAGGACAAGGGGAAAATGGCTTTAGGACCCTTGCCCAGCATAGAGGAACCTTTCCAGAGGGTGGCCAAGGTCAAAAGGGGGGCTCTGAACCAAGAGAGCCCGAATCACTGACCTCCAGACTGGAACGCTGGGAGAAGACCCCAGCCCAGTTTGAACCCCAGGGGTATTGGGGTGGGAAAAGGGCACGGGCCGCATAAACCTTCCCACAGGCGAACTACGAGTGCCATTGAGCACACCCGACCTAAAGGGGGGCGTGAAACTGGAAGGGCCTGGTGTAATTCTCACCAAGTAATGGGAGGGATGCGGGGGCATCCATGGGAAAGTGGGTAGGTTCGAACTTCCCCAGGTCACTGGCTGAAGTGATCCCGCTCAGTTCGGTCTCAAAGGGGGGAGAGATGTGACGAACTGGGACTGTTCTTAATGTGGTCTTTGAATGCTGAGTGGGGAGTGTTGGCCTGGGAAGGCAGGGGAGTGTGGCTAGGATGGTCTGCATTGGGGGATGGGTGACTGGCCGTGAGGGAGAATACCTGAGCATGTAACGTGAGAACCCAGGAAGGGGTTAGAGGCCAGGTGACACCTTTGCCCGGGAAACTAAACAAAGGCTGTGGGAGGGGACGCGAGAGAAAGAGTTGCAGGAGCTGGCTGGGAGAATGGCTGGGAGGCAGACGGGGCTCTGACCTCCCAAGGGGGCTGTGGTGCCCTGGGACCCCGAGATGCACCTAATTGGGGGGGATCCTGTTGTCTGTGCCTGCAAGACCTGTCTTGGACTGTATTCCTGCCGTCTAAATAAACCTTCTGCTTTACTGGCTGGCTGAGAGTCATGGTGAACCGCAGGAAGCCGGGGGTGCAGGGCCTTGTGTCCCCCCACACTCCGTGACAGTATGATCAGACTGTTTTTTTCTGGACAGATATTATTCATCCAACTCTCTTCATTGTAAACATGACAGAGTGGGAATGCTGAAGATAATGATGACTATGAGTCTCTGAAGTTCCGAATGCTCTCAACTCCCACTGAACACTTCGCAGTATCACCCCACTAATTTTGCCTTAATAATAAAAGGCTGAGGGCTGAAGCCTGAGAGGTGCTGAACACCTGTATCTTCCCCTGAAGTTCTAGCTTCTAGCCTTCCCACTCTGGTATATAAACAAATTCATTATTATATTACTGCTCCTGTGCCAAAGCCTTCAACAGGCTCCACATGAGAAACTCCATTGGGGAAGATTTTCAAAGGTGCAAATGACGACACTCAGACACTTAACTGGGCCTTTGAACATCTACCTTGCTGGCTTCAACAGGAGTTGGGGATTCACAGTACCATACAGATTTCGCCCAAATCATAAAAATACTTTGCTCTTGTTTATAGAGCATCTTTCCTCATAAAGTTGCTAATAAACCTGAGGTGAAATCCTGGCTCCACTGAAGTCAATGGCTAAATGCCTATTGACTTCAGTGGAGCCAGGATGTCACTCAAACTGGTATTGCATACTTTACACATGCCTCTATACCGCAATGACTTCATTTTTTCCTAAGACTCTGTGAAAACAATTTCTGAGTAGAATTCACAAGATGTACAATTACTTGGTGGTGGTATTAGCATATTCCTTGCTGGATAGAGCTGATTCTTTAAGTGGGGCTGCAGCAAGTCAGCAAACATTGAGTTTCATACATCATAAGGGCGGAAGGGTCCACTGTAATCATCTAATCCAACCTCCTGTATAACACAGGCCATCAGACTTCCCTAAAGGAATTCCTGTTTAAACTAGAGCATGCCTTTGAAAAAAATATCCCACCTTGATTTTATAAATGCCAGTGATGGAGAACCCACCATAAACCTTGGTAAATTGTTCAATAGTGAATAACCCTCACTGTTAAAAACGTATACCTTATTTCCAGTTTGAATGTGTCTCGCTTCATCTTCCAGCCCTTGGATCATGTTATACCTGTCTGCTAGACTGAAAAGACCATTATCTAAGTTTTGTTCCCTACGTAGGTACTTATAGATGATGATCAGGTCACCCCCAATCTTCCCTAGTTTAAGCTAAACAGATTGAACTTGTGGTGTCTGTTGTCATGCCTCTTGTCCTTTAACGCATCCACTTGTAGCCATGCATTTGAAAATGGCTGTATTTCCTCAATTCCCCTTTTCTTATCAGTTCTGAAATGTGTCCTATAATACTTGGCTTCTCTTTACAGCTCCAGCCGGGTCATCTGAGTCTCTCCCCTTACAGAGTAGAAGAGGGCCTCATCTCCAAGGTCCTAAGTGCCCTGTGATGGGCTTCCAACTGCTGGACCTGGGGCCTGACACCCTTCTCTGCCTACTCCACCAGGGAAGAATAAAGGAAGTCAACACAGAAACAGAAATAAAGTCCACTAGTCATATGTTAGGGCTGCCAGCCTGACAGTCCCTGCCCCCTTCCCTGCAGGGGGTGACAGAAGGACTCAGGCCTGCCCTCTCCGCTGGGTCCCCACAGAGTAAGAGTTGCCAGTAGGAGGTCCAAGCTAATATCTACCATGGAAAGGATGACAAAAAGGAATTTGAGTGATGGGTGAAATCTGAACGCTTCAGTTATACATGTAAAATGCTTAAACAAACCTCCTTGAACTGGAAAGCAGGCAGCAAAGCTTACAAGAAAAGGGTTTGAAATGTAACAATAAAGAACAGTCCCTATTGTGACCTTTTTGTATTTCAACTAATGGTTCAGATAAAACAAGGAAGCACAAGACTGTG
The DNA here is from genome assembly GCF_002925995.2 of Terrapene triunguis. Lineage (NCBI taxonomy): Eukaryota > Metazoa > Chordata > Testudines > Emydidae > Terrapene > Terrapene triunguis. Next base: position 54,828,599 of record NW_020664436.1, read on the forward strand.
CAAAAATCTGGGGGAAGCGCAAGGTAAGGAGAAAAGAAAAATTAACCAAACTTTTTAGACTTACATGTGTCCTGAGCAGCACATTTTTAAAGTTATGAGAATATCTTAATTAAAATGGAAGTACTATATAAGTGGGCGTTCCTAAGCATGCACACAGACTGTACTAGCCCAAGAGTAGGATTCTCCAAAGCACTCAAGATTGGTTTAACTCTTCTCCCACTGGAGCCAATGGTAAAACTCCCATTGGCTTCTCTAGGAGCACAGATAGGCCAATGCTGAGTGCTTTTGAAAACCCCATCCAGGAAGCCTAAATGGGGTTTTTCATATTTAAAAGGGGACACCATCAAGGTTGGTAGGCCTAAATTTAAACTTATTTTGTTTTACTCACATCTGTTTGCAAAGTCCAAGTAATTCTGCATACAGATTTTTCCCCTAGCCCCCCATCACAAAAAGAAAGATTCAGTGCTCTTGAGAGAGAGAAATGTTCAGTCCAACAATTATGAGTATGCCTTCAATAACATATGCAGTGCAAAAATTAAGGTTTTGATTAAAAAAAAAAATCACTTTCAAAGTTTCCATAGGGTTAAACAACCATGAACAAAATATGTCAGGTCACTAATTAGAAGCAAGCCAAAGCAGCAGCATCCAAAAGTTGCTAACATTTAAGAGCTCGTTAGTGACCTACATGAACCGAGCTGGCAGTACCAGACCAATGGACAGGTGCACGACATAAATAACACCACAGTTAACACTATTTGGCAGTTTCAACAAAAGAGACCAGGACTAAATGGGGATGGAACCTGAATTACTGTCTCACCCCTAAAGGAGGTTCCTTCAGGTAAAGTGAAAGGACTGCATAAGAAAGTTTTCACCATCACTGCACATACTATCCCTTTTCTGCAGATAAATCAGGACTTTGGCTTGCATGGCTGTCGAATTAAAAACTTTTAAGAACATTTTAATGCCCCAACTCAGCAAAAGACTTAAGAACACATTTAAGTGCTTTGCTGAATGAGGGTCTGTAGCACAGCACCGGACTCACCCCTGCGGCGCCTCCTGCTGGTCGTCCTCGGGAATTAGCTCTTCGACCCAAGAGCGCCCTCTGCAAGCCGGTGATCCGCTTGCCGTTGGTCCCCCGTGTCCCTCCCAGGACCCCGGTGCCCTTATCTCAGGGTTCTGCCTCCTGCAGTACCCCACAGTCTTACTGGGTCGTCCCCCCCAGGGAAACCCCCACCCCCTATCCCAAGTCGCCTCAGTCGTGGCTACTGCCAGTCTCAGTTTAGCCCCCACGCCCAGGGGCAGGGCCGGCTCCAGGCACCAGCCGACCAAGCACGTGCTTGGGGCAGCACCTTGGAAGGGGTGGCCAATCTTGGGGTGGCGGGGGGCGCTCGGGGTTTTTTTTGTTTGTTTGTTTGTTTTTGTTTCAGTGGCGCGGCACTGGGGGGGGGCAGGGGCTGGCACGGCGCTCGGGGGGGCGGGGGCTTCGGCGGCGCAGCGTTGTGGGGGGTGGAGGTTGGCGCGGCGCTCGGGGTTTGGGTGGCGCGGCGCTCGGCGGGGGTTTGAGGACGGCACGGCGCTCGGGGGGGGGGGGGGGGGGGGGGGTTACGGCGGGGTGGCAAAAAAGTTAGAGCCGGCCCTGCCCAGGGGCAGACTGCAGTCTATCAGCCGCTCATCACAGGCAAGAAGGGGTTTGGACTGGCTGCCTTTACCCACCCTCCGGCTGCCCCTCTGCAAGCCCAATACCTCAGAGGCCTAGAACTAGGCCCTGCAGCCTGGAGAGTTGCTGGCCTAGGGCTTCCCAGCTTCTAAGGCCCTTCCCCAACCCTGTCTCACTCTAGGTCCCCTGGGCGAGTTCCCCAGCAGCCAGGCCCCCCCTGGCTTCCCTGGCCTTCTTATAAGGCCCAATTGCTTAGTTTGGGGCGTGGCCCCAGCTGCAGCCATTTCCCCCAATCAGCTGGGGCTTTGCTCCCTTCCCCAGCCCTCTGCAGGGCTTTTCCAACCCCTTCCGGTCTGGAGCGGGTGTTCACCCCACTACAGGGTCTAAATAAAGACTGATGAAACACTAAAAGCTTTTGAGCTGTTTCTCTGTCTGACTGATAGGTCCTTCTACAGTCCACATAACTGTAGTATATGAGTATATTTATTTTTTCCAGAAAAGGTATGTAATCAAAAAATTCCATTTGGAGGAATTCCAAACTCACATTTGCAGGAATTACAGTAAAAGTGGCTACCACTTAACATGATCAATACATCATAAAATGGTGTAATCTATTAATGAACCAATGTTAAATATAAAAACACTATTATCAAAGCCCACCAAATGGCAAGAAAATTAATTTTAAAAGGTATCTATTGAAAAAAATTCAGGTGAACCTATCTTGGATTAAGACCCTGATGCAGAACATGAATCAGAGGAAATCTACACTTCTAAGGACATTCACACATTCTACACTTTTAAGGACAGTCACCATTAACCCACTGACTAGTCTGCCTAAAGACTGTTAGATCTTACTAGTACCAGTAAAGATCAAATCAGTAAAGGGGTTACTATTGTTCTCCACTGGCTGCAGAAGTTACTTAAGAGCAGATAGAGAAAAAGGGGGAAACCTATAGTTAAAATACATTAAATAGAAAAAATAAAAAGGTACAAATCAAGAAACAAATGTTCAACTTCAAAAAGAAATCACAAAATAGAGCCAACAGTACCATCTACTGGGCAAGGTTAGGATAATAAGGTTACAGTAATATATATAATTGGTACAATACCACTGAAAATACATTTGGGAGTAATGGACCAAATATCCTGGCCTCACATCAATGTAATCAAGGACTAACTGAATTGATGACAATGGAATGAAACTGGTCTAACACTGACGTTAGTGAGATCAGAATCCAAAGTATATATTGCTCCTCCTACACAAGAGATAACTAAATTTAAAGTAAATGAGAGCTGTGCTGGCAACATGTCAGAAGAGACCACACCTAGAATACAAAGGACACAGTCCAAAGGACTTCTGGCTTGAGAGCACTAGGGCTCATGCTTAATTTGAATGAATGGGACTACTCACGTGCTCAGGTTAAGCATGTGTTTAAGTGTTTATAGGAGCGGTGCCCCAGTTTGAAGCATATTCCAGCAACTCTCCTCTTTTGTATGACAAGGCAACCCACAGACACCTTAGGTCCCACTATATTATAGAAACATGTTACACCCAAAATTATTTGAAAGAATGTTATTTAAGATGTAAAAGTTAGGAAATGCAAGAATTTGTCCATACAGCCTTAATTCTGCCTGTCTGTATGGATACATTATGAATAAGGCCGCGTGTCTGTGACTGACTTTCTGTGACCTCCGTGACTTCTGCTGTGGCTGGTGCCGCCCCCACAGCTTCCATTAGCTGCGGTTCCCGGCCAATGGGAGCTGTGGAGCCGGCGCTTGTGGCGGAAGCAGCACGTGGAATCCCCCTGGCCGCCCCTCCCCAAGGAGCTGCAGGGACACGCCTGTCAGAGCCGGGTAGGGAGCCTGCCAGCCCCACCAACCCTCCCCTATGTTAGGATATAGATAGTCAGGCCTGTCTGTAAAGGCCTATACTTTAACAATGTAGGTGTATTCTTATCACTTGGCTAGTTATAGAGGTATAAAAGAAAATCAAAATCACTGTCTGTCTGTGTAAGGGCCTTCTCTTACTGTGACAGTCTGAGGCCTGGTTCTTAGGCTAAGGCCTTCGGCTAATCAGCAGAGGCCAGACATAAACTGGGAATTGTATGGTCACATCCTCACATTCCAAACTAGTCACATTGAAATAAGGTGCTATTGGGCTGTTAGGAATACAATCCTGTCCTGATATTCCTATCACCTCCAGAGAAAGGGAAGACCCTAGAAGACATAAAAGGAAACTTAGTTTGATAGCATCCTGTCTGGCAAGAACTCACTTATCAATAGCTGGGATGTGAAATCCTCATTTCTGTATTGTTCTATCACTGTAGTCTCCACTTCCCTATTGTTTGTCTGTATAATCTGTCTGGTTCTGTGATTGTTTCTGTCTGCTGTATAATTAATTTTGTTGGGTGTAGACCAATTAAGGTAGTGGGATATAATTGGATAAATAACCATGTTACTGTATGTTAGGATTGGTTAGTTAAATTTCAGTAAAATGATTGGTAAAGGTATAGCTAAGCAGAACTCAAGTTTTACTATATAGTCTGCAGTCAGTCAGGAAGTAAGGGGGGAATGGGAACAGGGAATGGGGGTGGGGGAATTGGAATCATGTTTCGCTAAGGGGGGAATGGGAACAGGGACAAAGGCAAGGCTCTGTGGTGTCAGAGCTGATAAGGGGGACACTGAGGAAGGAAATCATGCTTGCTGAAAGTTCACTCCAATAAACATCGAATTGTTTGCACCTTTGGACTTCGGGTATTGTTGCTCTCTGTTCATGCGAGAAGGACCAGGGAAGAGAGAGGGTGAAGGAATAAGCCCCCTAACACCCCATTCCAGCACCAGCAGGGGTCCCGGGCCACATGCTGCTGGCCTACCCACCCTAACCCCAGCACGGGTCCCGGGCTGCCACCCCCGCACCTCTCCCGCCAGCGGGGGTCCTGGCTGTGCAACGCTGCCCGTCTCCTCCCTAGCACCAGTGGCACCGAGGTCCAAATTTTAGTTAGGGGTATATAGTAAAAGTCATGTATAGGTCACAGGCCGTGAATTTTTGTTTACTGTCCATGACTTTTACTAAAAAAACCTGTGACTAAAACGTAGCCTTAATTACTATACAGTCTTTAATTACAAAATCACATACTACTTTTGCCACAGGACCCCTCCCTCATTCAGTGCACAGGACTGACAGTGCTCAGGAAATGAGGCAGCAGTTTGATATTTTTATACTCATCCTCCAGTTAGTGGTCCCTGCCTTATTTACTGCATACTATCCAAAGCCCGCAATGAAAATGTATTCTTTATTTAAATAATAAAAAAAGATGCCTATACAAAGGCTTCAGGTGCTCTAACAAATTAGTATTACAACATAATCCCAATAGAATTAAAATAATCCTTTAGGCAGGAACTCAACCATCCAGACACCTACAAAAAATATTTATTTTCACCCCTTCATTGTTTTGGGAAGCATATCATCAGCCATCTCCAAAACTCCTACCAAACAGGTGTCTTTTCCAGTGTGCCCAGAAGATTGCCAAATCTGAGTTATTTTGGACAACTGGGCGGGAGGCGGGTAAATTCCAGAATCCCAGAGCCCTCACAGAGAGCTCTCTGCCAGTTGCCCTCTCTTTTTTTAAGAGGGGGATCCAATTCAAGTGCCCCTGCTGACGTCCCAGAAACCAGTAGGTAACCAGTGGCACAATCCAGAGCATATTGGATATGTAGTCCCAGTGAGATGCCCTCTCAATAAGCAAGCTGCCGCTTCATTCTCCAGATGCCTGTAAGGTGTGGCCCCATGTGCAGTAATCTAATCTTGAGGTAACAAAGACATGGATAACAGTGACAAGATCCACATCCTAAAGGAAAGGTTGCACCTGCCTAAACCGACAACAGCAGATATGGGTCTAGAATCATCCCTAAATTGCAAGCCCTGCTCACCAATTGCAGATGTACTCCTTCAATCAAAGGGACTGATACTATCTCCTCCATCTCAGTCCCCCAGCCCCGCATCATCATGCCTGGGTTGACCCTCAGCCAGCTCACTCCCATCCATGCCTTATCTCAACTACTCACATTTCTTCAGTCTTTTCAATCTTCTCCCTGGTATTTGAGGGGTCCACACACATTAATGAATTTATCTCCACTGTGAGATCAGACAGCATTATTATCCTCATTTTACAGATGGGGAAACTTGGGACAAAGATTTGCCTGAGGCCACACACTGAGTCAGTGGCACAGCCAGGACTAGAACTTCAGGCCTCCTGACTCTCAACCCCATGCTCTTTCTTCCAGAGCACAATACCACCTGCCAGAGGTGTTTTGCAGCCAGAACTCCCACTGACTTCAGTTACAACTGTCAGAGCTCAAGATTTCTGCCCACCAGGTCCTATATGTCTAATGTTCAGAACCCCAAAAATGAAGAACACATCAGTGGCAATCTGCCAAAGCTTTGGCTTAAGTGACTCACTCAGCATCACATAGGAAGGCTGTGGTAGGGGCAGGGGTAGGACTATACTTTCCTGTGTGGCATTCATCTGCCTTAGCCACAAGACCATTCTTTTTCTTCCTGCAGTCTCCTGCCTAGTTCCTTACAAACCTTCCACCATCTAAAGCAAATGAGGCAGGGAAATAGCTCCAATCAGTAAACAACACTGATTTATTCATTCGGTGCACTGAATGAGACTAAGGTCCCATGGAAGAACTACTATGTGATCATGTAATTAAAGACTGTACCATAATGAATATACATAAATGGGCTGAATTAAGATTTCACAGGCAATCAAAATTCTGGCATTTCCTAACTTCTGAGTGCTTGCTTTGCTACAAAATACAATTCTTTTAATGTAGGGGGGTTTATTTATACATACTTCCTATCTTTAAAGGAAAATTGTAAAAACAAATTCTATTATGTTCAGGTTTAAATCCTAAACCTCTGGCAATGGAGCACAGCTTGAGCTACAGGACTAACTACATTTGCTGGCAGGAGAAGATTGTTATCCTGGGTGGGAAGAGAATGGGCCACATGCTGGGGCTGAAGGACGGCTGAGGGGAGACCAGTCTGGCTATCTCTCTCTCCCCACCCCCTGAGGAAGTACAGGAAGCTCCTTTTCCATGTACAGCCTGCATGTTGTGGGGATAGACCATCAGGGCCTTATGCAGGGTCAAGGGATGGAGGTTTTCAGCTGGGAAGGAGCCTGTCCCAGCTCGCTCTTTCCCCCATTCCAAAGAGGCTATCTGCTGCCAAAATTCCAAGTGCAGTGTGTGCTGCTCCTGCAGCAGCGGCAGCAGCATGAGCCCTGCCTTATTAGAACCTGTGTGTTCAGTTACTGTCATGGCATTCCCTTAACATTTTGCAGACAATGCATGGGACAAAAGAGAAATTGTGATTTTCTAAATTTTATGTCTCTGCAAAACTTGTGTCCAATTTCATGGGACCAAAAAAAAGGGGGGGGGGAGGGGAGCACGTCTCGGCTTCTGTGGCCTGTAAGCCTAACTTCAATACCTGGCAAATTGGTTGAAACTATAGTAAATAACAGAATTATCAGACACATAGATACACAATATGTTAGGGAAGAGTGAACATGGCTTCTGGAAAGAGAAGTCATGCCTCCCAACCTATAAGAATTCTTGGAGGGTGTCAACAAGAATGTGGACAAGGTTGATCCAGTCAATATTGTGTACTTGGACTGTCCAAAAAACCTTTGACGATGTCCCTCACCAAAAGCTTGTAAGAAAACTAAGCAGTCATGGGACAAGAAGGAAGATCCTCTCATGGATCAGTAACTGGTTAAAAGACCAGAAACAAAGAATAGAAATAAATGGTTAGTTTTCACAACAGAGAAAGGTAAATAGCAGGGTCCCTCAAGGATCTATAGTGGGATCTGTGCTATTCAACATATTCATAAATGATCTGAAAAAGGGGGTGAACAATGAGGTGGCAGAATTGGAAAAGGTAAAAAAAAAAAAAAAAAAAGAGGCAACAAAAATTATATGGGGTACAGATCAGTTTCCGTATGAGGAGAGATTAAAAATGGGGGTCACATGGTACCCAAAAAGAAAATAACTGCCACGTCCTGAATCTCCTCATTCCCCCCATATCAAATTCACCTCTAATAATAACTTTCCTAGCAAATTGGCAATAAGGTTCTGTCATAGAAATTTAAATTAATCCCCTGGATAAACTTTAAACTGTTGAATATAGATTCCAATGAAAAAATGAGAGGCAACAAAAGCCCTAAGCCTGAATCACTTAAGCAGATGAAAGGGGAGACCCCAAGGCCACAGCAGAACCTAGCCCAGGATACTGCAGCACTGGAAGAAATATTCACAAACCAACTGGACTCAATCTCAAACGATATTTGTGACCTCTCTATACGATGTGAAATCCCAAGTGGCTCGCTTAGAAAATGAGCTACAAAAGACTGCCATTTAAGCTAATGAAATTAAAGAAGAAACTGTCTCTTCAAAATTAAAACCAAACTCAAAGAAAAACAGGATGACTAGAAAAAAAAAGACCTTGAAGAAACCTTCATCTATTGGCATTGCTGAGGGTCTAAAAGAGAAGGATATTATCAGTTTTCTTCAGAACCTGCCCCCTGACATATTTAAACTGCCCCCATTAGATACTGAAAGGGCCTATTGAATGCCTGGTACTAAAAGGCAGGAGTCCGTTTCAATAAAAACCTTTGAAAGAATAGTAGATAGCTGATTACAAAACATTTTGTAAAAAACTGCTGAAAAGCCATCCATCCAAGGAGCATTGCTGGAATTCATATTTTTAATAGCCTGTTCGATCTCATGCATTGAGAAAGTTTCATCCATAAATAACACTTGTTCAGAAGATAGGGTACTAAAAGGCGGGTCTTCAGTGAAATGATCAAATTTATTAGTCAGATTGGACATCTGATTTATAAAAGCTTGATAGAATTGCCTAAACTGATTATTTATATCTATTGGTTCAAGGATGGGACTCCCATCTTCTTGTAATGAGGAAGATATATTATTGTTGGCTAGTTCCATTTTAAGTCTTCTGGCAAGTAGTTTACCTGCTTTATCTTTGTTTAACCCTACTGGGTATTAATTCGACTTGGCCGAGTAAGCATTCATTATATTTATATTTGGCGTTGATTAGATTTGACCTACAAGGTTTTTGTTATTTGGATCAGTATTGTGCACTCTCTACAACTCATCTATTTTCTTGGCCAGAGAGTCTTGTAACTTGAGTCTCTCTCTCCCCTTTTGGAAGGCATACTTTATGCATTGACCCTTTATAGGAGCTTTCAGAGCATCGCAAAAGATGGCATCTGAGGTATGGGAGTGATCATTTTCTTGTATGAAATTAGAAATGACTGAATCAACTGTGCAATGAAATTTTGCATTGTTTAGTAGCTTCACCTAGAACAGGGGTTCTCAACCTTTTTCTTTCTGACACCCCCCCCCCCACACACACACACACACCATGCTATAAAAACTCCACAGTCTACCTGTGCCACAACAGCTGGCTTTCTGCATATAAAAGCCAGGGCCAGCGTTATGGGGTAGCAAGCAGGGCAATCGCCTGGGGCCCCATGCCAAAGGGCCTCCCGCGAAGCTACATTGCTCAGGCTTCAGCTTCAGCGCCAGGTGGTGGGGTTCAGGGCCCTGGGGTTCAGACCCTGTGGCGGGGCGGGTTTCTGCCCTGGACCCTGCGAGTCTAATGCTGACCCTGCTTGGTAGAGTCCCTGAAACCTGCTCTCTGCCTCCCAGGGCCCCTCTTGAGACCCACTGACCTAGAAGATATTAATAAGGTGTAATCAGTGTCTATAGAAAGTAGAATTGGAGCATGATCTGAAATTAATATAGTATCAATAGTTGCTTCTAGGCATGCTGGAATCCGTTCTAAAGACACAAGAAAAATTCTGGAGAAAGATGAATGTACTGTAGAGAAATATTTATAGTCATTCTCCTTGCGGTGTCTCAGTCTCCATATATCTTTTAAAACAATTCATTCATTAATAATGAGGGTTGGCCTATTGTGCTTTGAGAGCTGAGTCTCATGTAATTGGATTTGTACAGATGTCTATCTAGTGTAGTATTGCAGTCGTTTCCCTGTTTGTGTAGGTACACAGCCACTACCATGAGGACTTTGGAGAATACTCGGAGCGGCTGCAGAAAGTCCAAAGGGTAGTACTCTGTACTGGCAATGATCAGTCCCCATGATGAATCTGAGGAACCGTCTGTGAGCCGGGTGTATGAAGTGAAAATACACATCTTAGAGGTCAAGGGCTGAGAACCAGTCCCTCTGTTCCAGTGCTGGGATAATGGTTGATAATGTAACCATCTTGTAGTGTTGTAGTTTGATTAACTTGTTGAAGTTTTATAGGTCTAGGATCGGTCTCCACTTGCCAGATTTCTTTTGGGTCAGAAAATAATGGGAATAAAAACCCTTCCTTCGGTGTTGGGATGGGACTGATTCTCTGGCTCTGAGCTGCAGAAGGTGATTTATTTATTCTCGTAGAAGGTTTTCATGTGAAGGGTCCCTGAAGAGGGACAGAGAGGAGGTTGGGCGGATGGGATTGATAGGAATGGGATGAAATATCTTTTGTTCATGATTTCTAGGACCCACTTCTCGAAGTGATATGATGCCAGGATGGACAGAAAGGGGCTGAGCAGTCATCAAACTGGGGGGTTGTTGAAGATGGTTGTAGTGACTGGAAGTGCAGTGACTGGAAGAGGGGGAGGCTTCTCAGGGCCTTGAACAAGCCTTCAGAATTGTTGTTTGGATGTGGCGGTGTGAGAGGTGGCTACAATTGCCTTGAGGCTTCAATTGTCTGAGCTTCGTATGGAGCCTGTGTTGGCTTCATTGTGTGTCATATTGTCGATGAGGAGTTAAAGGTGGACGTAGGGACCTTGTGACAGGTTGGTATTTCCACAGACATCTCTTTGGTGCTGGCATATATATACTGAGAGAGCAGAGAGTTGCTCGAGAGTCCTTTAGGGAATGTAGGGACTCATCCATGCATTTGGCAAATAGCTTGGAACCCCCAAAGGATAGGTCCTCAACTGTGGTTTGCACTTACTTATGGAAACCGGAGAGGTGCAGCCATCATGCTCGTCTCATCATTACAGCTGTCACGATGGAATGGGCAGCTGTATCAGCAGAGTCCAAGGAGGCTTGTACAGCCGTATGGGCCAACAAGTGTCCTTCAGACATGAGTGCCTGGAGTTGCTACTTCTTATCGTTGGGAGATCCTGGCAGAACTCCTGTATCTTAGAATAGTTCTTGTGATTGTACTTGGCCATAAGAGCCTCATAATTGGAGATACCAAACTGCAGCATGGCAGAGGAATAAGCCTTGTGACCAAAAAGGTCTAATCGCTTCCAGTCCCTGTCATAGGGAGTTGACCTTGAGTGGTATTGGTGCCCCTTCTCATGTGCTACATTGATGACCAGGGCGTTTGCAGTGGGGTGGGGAAAAAATTCCATGTTCTTAGTGGGAACATAATATTTTTTGTCCGCCCACTTGCAAGTTGGTGGGATGGATGCTGGGATCTGCCAGAGCATTTGACCGGGTTCAAGAGGGCCTCATTGATAGGGAGGGCTGTCTTCGCCGATGTAGAGGCATGCAGCGTGTGCTGTTGCTCTTTCACTTCTTCCAGAGGGATCTGGAGGGAGTCTATGATCCTGCGGAACAGCTCTTGGAAATGTTTGAAATCGTCTGCTGACCTAAGGTGTGAAGGCATGATAGCCTCATCGGGGGAAGAGGACGAAAAGAGGAGTGTTGGTTTAATCTCCTCCAGTTCTTATTCCTGTTCCTCTACTGGTAGCGGATCAGCCTCTGGTGGTCAAGAGATGGATGAGGATGGTGACTGCAGGTGTATCCAGCTCTGTTCTATGGGAGGCTTTAGAAAATGTGCTCTGCACATAGCCCAGTATGGCCCGATGAGGGGATTGGTGTGGGGGATTACATCCATGGGGATCCATACCAGGGCCCTGATTCGGTCCCAGTTTCCAAGCTGTGAGGACGTGCAGAGGATGCTTTTCGAATATGTCCCAAATATAAAGATGGGACGAAGTATTCCTCCTCTTCCTTATTGGGGAAGGATGGTGCAGTCTTCAGAGGGGAAAAGGGATCAGTGCTGTGACACCGGAGAAGAGACATGAGGTGGAGAGCTTGTGTCTGAGTAGCGGTAACTCAAGCATGTCAGATACTATCAGATCTTTTGGGTAACTGAACTCCTGTGGAGGAGGGAGGAGCATCATCGCCTGGTTGTGTCGGTGCCGGGGGGGGGGGGGGGGGGGGGGGGGGGGGGGGGGGGGGGGGGGGGGGGGGGGAGGAAATGCATTCTCTGGAACAGCCAGCAGATAGAACAGATTTACTTGGAGCCAAAGGCTAATCCAGTCCTGAGGGTCTCATCAGTGCCAGTGTTCACATCAGTGCCGAGGGCTTACTTAGTGCCACGAATTTGCTCAGCGCTGCTACAGATGTTGTGCCAATAGAGATGTCAGTGCCGAAGCGCCTGAACTTGATTTGGTTGGGGTGATCGGTACCATTTTTGAATGTCCCACACTGTGCTCCTCTGTGTCAAGAGACAGTGCAGTTGCCTTTGGGGATACCCATTTAGGGTCCTTAGACCTCTCCTTAGCTCTGGTACTGGAGGTGCTCAGACCGTCACAGGAGCTATGTCTCACCCCTGAAGATGTTGAGGGTATTGAATTCACCGTGTTCTGCCAGACTGTTCCTTTGAGGGCAAGGTGGTGGCCCATTTCTTCCCATCTGCATGGGAAACAGAGGATTTTCTCTTGGAAGAATGCAGCGAGTGAGGGTCAGTTGACGATCTAGCTGAGCATGAGAGCCCCATGGGCAAGGTATCTGGACCGGGGTCCCAGGCTGGCCACAGGGACCTCTCCTTAAAAGAGCTTTCAGGTTTGGAAGGGCAGGAAGTAGGACAAAACATATTCTAAGCTAAGAACTAACGGAGAGGGAAGTACGAGGAAAATTTTATTTTATTTTTATTTTTTTTTTAGGAGAAGAGGACATTTAAAGGAAAGGAGTAACTATTCAGGTAAACAGGTAAGGGTACTATCTTTGGGCTCAGAGGATAGAAGGGCTCTGCTCCGGATTCTGTCCCAGACCAAAGATGGTTATGAAGGAACCAAGGGCAGTTGGACTGCTCAGCCTATAGATGCCACTCATGGCACAAGACGGGGAGGAGCACATGTGCAGTCCAATGAGCACTGCTACCAAAGATCCCCGATCCTAGTCGCAGGGGGTGCTGCCGCACCTATAGTGGAGCACCTGTAGGGACGCTACACAAAGAAGAACTTATAGGTGACTTAATGCTTAGCAATACCCTCTCAATCTCAGTCAAAGAAAAATGGGAAAAAGAACTTAGGCTTAGTATCTCAATAGAAACCTGGGAGGATATCTGGCATACTGTGAAAGATACTTCAAGTTCTTCATCCTTGCAATTCTTCCAGGACAAAATATTTAACAGGTACTGCTGGACTTTAGAACATTTGCTTAAGGCTAGATTGGCAACACACAGCAAATGCTAGAGATGCAAATAGCCATATATCAACGTTTTGCACATCCGCTATACCTATCAAAAATGCACGTGTTCTGGAACACCTTATTCTGTGCTCTCTCAAAAACTTAAATGTCACTATATTTTCTTCTCCAAACTTGTGTGTTTTATGGGTGCCAGACAAATTGGTATTATCAGTTAACATTAAGAAATAGATTGCAGTACTATTCTAGCAGCCAAAAGAGTTATTTTGAGAAAATAGAAATCTGCAATTCCTCCCTCATATACAGACTGGCTTAGTGAGCTCTCTGCTACTGCATTAATGGAAAAAATGACCACTTGGAAAAAATATGACTAGGGCCCTACCAAATTCATGGTCCATTTTGGGCAATTTCACAGTCATAGGATTTTAAAAAATCGTAAATGTAATGACTTCAGCTATTTAAATCTGAAATCTCACAGTGTTGTAATTGTAGGCTTCCTGACCCAAAAAGTAGTTGTGGGGGGTCGCAAGGTTATTGTAAGGGGGTTTGCGGTACTGCTACCCTTACTTCTGCCACTGGATGCGGTGCTGCTTTCAGAGTTGGGCAGCTGGAGAGGGACAGCTGCTGGCCAGGAGCCTAGTTTTGAAGGCAGAGCCACCACCAGCGCAGAAGTAAGGATGGCATGGTATGGTATTGCAACCCATACTTCTGTGCTGCTGCCTGCAGAGCTGGGCCCTCAGTCAGCAGCCACCACTCTCTGGCTGCCCAGCTCTGAAAGCAGCAGCACAGAAGTAAGGGTGGGATGGTATGGTATTGCCATCCTTACTTCTGCACTGCTGCTGGCGGGCGCTGCCTTCAGAGCTAGGTGCCAGGCCAACAGCCACCACTCTCTGGCCACCCAGCTCTGAAGGCAGCGCAGAAGTGAAGGTGGCAATACCGTACCCCCCTGCAACTCCCTTTTGGGTCAGGACCCCCAATTTGAGAAACACTTGTCTGCCCCATGTAATCTGTATAGTAGAGGGTAAAAGCACACAAAAAAGACTAGATTTCATGGGGGAAAACCAGATTTCACGGGTTGACAGTGCATTGCATGAAAAAATACTTTCTTGTGTGTGTTTTAAACCTGCTACCTAAGAGGGCATATGACAAAGGTCTATAAAATCATGAATAGTACAGAGAAAGTGAATAGAAACACTTGCCCTGTTCTGTTAATTCCATCTAACATTGGCCACTGGATACCGGCTAGATGGACCATTGGTCTGACCCAGTATGTTCTTCTTTAATACTGAGGTACATGAGAAGAGTTTTAATGGACATAAGCCACACTTTGGCTGCCCACACCCTACACTCAGTTATCTCCTTTAAGACTTAGCTGGGAGTATCCCACTTCACTCTAATTAACTGACCACACTCTAGTGTTTATGTCCTGTATAATTTTTGTTTTACTGGACCAACCCTTGTATATTTTCAGGATGATTATTTTTTTTGTAAACACCACATTTATTTGTTCCTTTTTGTTCAGTTTAATTGCCATTTGTTAGCTAGTTACCTCAAGTAGTATCCCTGCAGTATATCACAGTTCACTTTGGAAACACAATAGTTAAATAAAGAAACTTAAAGCACTCCATAAACCTTCAGTCACTCCAGCAGGAAGCAATTTTAAATTATTACAGCTTTTTCAATTGATGAAAGCACTTAAATCTTGAAGTGATGGTGTTTCTGTGTGCGTTTAGCAAACAGTGATTTTTTTTTTTAAAAAGGCATTTATACATGCTCTTCACTTCAGAAGTTATCAGCTCTTCAACCCTGCCTAGCGCAGAGCAATTGGAAAGCATTGAAGCGTTTCAGATCTGCACATGCTACTTAGTCTACTGAAGAGAAGAGTTATAAACTTCAGGGTTACACGCTATGTGTCTAAAATACCAGAGTTCTAATGCGTTTACTTCATTAAAACTATCCGTACTAAAATACAGTAGAAGGATCCTCGCTATACTACTCTCAAATCTTCCTTCTCAAATGTCAAACTACTTAACTACAATTTATAGTTTTCCCTCTTCTCTGAATAATACTAATTATCTACATTTCTAACATTTATACCTTTTATAATAATTTTTTTGGGCATTCATTTAACACTTTGCATGTTCAAAGCATTGTATAGATTTTAACTAATGTTATATTTTGTGAGCTATATGTATGAAAATATATTTCTATAGCATGTTCTGGCCAAAGATCTCAAAGTATTTAACAAACAATAATTCAGCTTCACAACATCTCTATGATGTTATATTCTCACCATTTCATAAATGTAGAAAGTGAGGCATGGATAAAAAGTTTGCAGCAGAGCTGGGAATAAAAGCCATAGTACCCAACTCCCATACCTATATTTGAGTCAGAAGACCATGCTTCAGTTACATCAGGACAAAATGGTATCTCTCTCTGTGTTTTCAAAAATCTCTATTTCACAGTGAACAACAAGAGAATGTCTGTAATGAGTGGTGGACAAATACTGAGAAGTTATTTACAAACATTTCAGGAATTCTAAATCACATTTCAATTTGACTACATTCAAGACTTTTTGATCATTTACATAAGCAATTTTCGTTCACGTGTATTCATGTAAATGCAACTGTTCGTGTAAAAATATGCTTGCTCCTGCAAGAACACATATTTGTGCTAGAAGTGCGTGCCTTAACATCTTTTAGTGGTGGGATTGGGTATGAATATAGTAGAGAAAGAGCAAGGACAGAAAGCGATTCATTTTAAAAACAGAAAAATGCATCATCTGATCAGAGAACTCAAATACCATATGACCTACGTGACCAAAAACAAAGCTCAAAGAGATACTGAATATTCAAAACAATACTCACAGTTTGCGAACATTACACAAAAATATTTGAACAATTTTGAATAACCAACAAATCTGAAGGAGGCATGATATGCTCACAGACAATTTCCAAACAGATAAAGGGGTTAATTCAAACAACAAATTGTTTGCTGAGAATAGTTCTACTGTTATTTATTACTATTTTTTGTGGTAACATCTAGCAGCCCTAATCTATGACTAATCTGTAAGGAATATGAGCTAGTTTTGTGTGTGTTTTTCAACAAGAAATTTTCACAGGATTTTGCCCATTATATTTCAATGTAAACATCTAGTATTTTATATCCGTTGTGGAATTAATCTGTTTTTCATTTATGAAGAATCATTTTTCTGGCTTATCACTTTGACCACTTAACCCCCTTCTCTGAATCCCTCCACTGGCTCCCTCTTTCCCACTGCGCAAGCCCAGACTACTTGTCTCCACTTTTAAGGTCATTCACTGACTATCCCCACTCTAGGAACCCTTATGTTCTGGTCAGCTGGTGAGCCCTGCTTTTGCTCTGCCAACGTTATCAGTTCATCGGTCAACTTTTCCAATGTGTATTTTTATGCTTTCTGCCATGCAACCTATTATGCATGGGAGGAGCTCCCTCTTAAAAAACAAACAAACACCAAGTCCCTACAATATCTTCTTCTCTTAAAAACCACCTATTCTGTGATTCCTTTAAAACACATAAGAACAGTTAGGCAGTTGGTAGGCTATGATCACTGCTAAGTATAGTAAACATAACTGGCTTATTATTGTTACCTTGTGCTCCCCTGCCCGTTTGCCATATCTACCTGTTGCCTTTCATTTTATAGTTAGATTGCAAGTTCTTTAGGGCAGGCACCATCTATTTATTGTATTCATAGATTCCAAGGTCAGAAGGGACCATTGTGATCATCTAGTTTGACTTCTTGTATGACACAGGCCATAGGACTTCCCAAAAATAATTACTGTTTGAAGAAGAGAAGGTTTTTGTTAAAAAACCCAATCTTGATTTAAAACTCAGAAAATGCAGAAATTAATTCATCCAAGATGAACAACACAGGATCAAGGAAACAATACATTTCAGAAGGTGAATAGTTTTTATTTTTTTTCTTTTACATTTTTTCCCCATAGGAAGTGCAACAGTGGATAAGTCCAATGGCCCTGGAGTAACCTGGCTAGCAAAAGAGGCTTCAGTACAAGGAACAAGACTTTGCAACAAGCTGCTATGGAATACCTTATTTACCCGGAAAGTTTCTTCCTAACCAACACTACTTAGAGGCTGACTTATGCCCTGAAGCATAAATGTTTATATTCCTTCCAAAACTTGTTTTTAAATCCTTACTCTAATTCTAGATATGCTTGTTATCCACATAAACATCCAATCTGTTTATGAAGTCTTCTAAGATCTTGACCTCCATGAGATCATGTGACAATGCATTCCTCCAAGCTAATTGTGCATTCTGTGAAAATGTATTTTCTTTCATCAATTTTTACATTTTCTGCCTTTCATTTCAGTTTCATTTAACATTCCTTTGTTCTTATATTATGAGAACGGATTAATAGATTTGCCTAATCTACCTTCTCTACACCATTCAGTATTTTGTATACCTTTATTGTATTCCCTCTGACTTGTGTCTTCTCTAAAGCCCAGATTCAGGAAAGCATCCCTATCCACCAAGCATATAAGCACATGCTTAAATCCAATTAAAGTCTAGGGAATTTAAGCAGATGTTTAAATTTAAGTTCATGCTTTCTTGAAGAGGGATATACTTAACCATATACTTAGTGCATACCTGACTTGCGGCCTCAGGTCCCAGACCCAATCTTTTCAATCACTCTTCACATGGAAGTTTTTCCATGCCTCTAATAATATTGTTGCCCATCTTTGAGCCACCTCTGTTTCTGCCACAGTGGATAAAAATCAATGATTTATTTTAAAAAAATTAAAGCAGATTCTTTTACTGAAATAAGATTTTTTAATTTAAATTCAATTAACCAATTAAATAACCTTATTTAAAATTAAATCTGAAATTGACAACCTATGTTAAGCCCTATACTTACTAACACTTATTTAAATAATCTAAATTAAATACAAAAATAATATTAAGCAGTACATATTTGCTGTCAAGTTTTAAAGAAAATCAAACCCCCGACCACATGGAAATTACTGGCTAAGCACCTGGAACTTGAGTTTGTTGAAGTGCTGAACCAGTTTTTGACAGCAAGACCCTTCTCTGCTGGTGCAGAGAGAATATTTTCTTTATTTCAGTTAATTCAACTAGTTCATTCAAACTTAATAAACCAGTTGGAAGTTTAAAAAAAAAACAAAAACAAAAAAAAACCAGGAAGGCTTGTTTTCCTCTTCCAATCTATGAATAAAAACTAGGTGAAATAGGGTAAATTCTACTAGTTCTAAAAACTTGAAGGACATGATAATCAGAAACAATCAGTTCAATTTACTAACTACAGGCAATTCCTTCTTCATTTAATAAATTAGTTTTAAATGCAAAACATGTTTTTATAAAATTTTTGTTAAAAAAAATTTCTTAGGTATCTAGCATATTTAAGGTAGTTCTACTTAATTTTTAAAAGCTGGTTTTTGTGCACTATTAAATTTGAATTTCCAATAAAAAATAAATTAATAATCTAGTAAACAGGAAATGTATCATTCACCATTTTCTAACATAAAAATGTAAAAAATTAAGAATCTGAATAAATGTAAGGTAAGCTATATAACTGCTTAAAAACATGTATAGATGTAGTGCACCCTCCTAGTTAGCAGAAAGAAGCACCAAATTTAGTGTAAAGGCTATATTTAGTTGCCAATCAACATACTTTAATAGTTACCAACCAATGAAATCAACCTCTCGCTAGGAAAATAACTAAAAAGTACAAATGCAAGACTCAATCATAATCTATTATTTAAATCCAGGCTTCCTGCTTGCTGATTTAAATCATTATTAAGATTGGTGACCTAACTCACTGTCAAAGCAATCCACCCTGGTTTCTGCTCTCTCTTGTCTTAAATAAGGTGACTAGAACTAATCACATTACTCCAGCTAAGGGTATACCACTGATTTATACAATGGCATTGCAATATGCTCTGTCCATCCTATTCCCTAAGCATTCCAAAATATTATTTTTAATGTAATGTAGTCAAAAAGACATTTATAATATATTTATCCTATATCTGAAACCCATTTCCCACTTTCTAGGGCACTTCATTCCAACAACACAATCTTAAAACACCAGTGGACATACAGTTCTTTAACCCAGAGCAGCCGTGTTAGTTTGTATCCGCAAAAAGAACAGGAGTACTTGTGGCACCTTAGAGACTAACAAATTTATTTGAGCATAACCTTTCGTGGGCTACAGCCCACTTCATCAGATGCATAGAATGGAACATATAGTAAGAAGATATAAATACATACAGAGAACATGAAAAGGTGGAGCCGGAGAAAAAAATTTTTTTTGTGGTGATTATCAAGTTATTGAATCTATTTTCCCATGTTAAGTATCCTCACACCTTCTTGTCAACTGTCTAAAATGGGCCATCTTGATTATCACTACAAAAGTTTTTTTTCTTCTCCTGCTAATAGCTCATCTTAATTAATTAGCCTCTTACAGTTGGTATGGCTACTTCCACCTTTTCATGTTCTCTGTATGTATATATATTTTCTTACTATACGTTCCATTCTATGCATCTGATGAAGTAGGCGGTAGCACACAAAAGCTTAAGCTCAAATAAATTTGATAGTCTCTAAGGTGACACAAGTATTCCTGTTCTTTTTATAAATGAATATCTGAGACCCTGTTTAAAAAATATACTATAAAAACACCTCACCAATGTCAGTCTGAGTGGAATTACATAAAAAATTCTATTTTCATTAATAACAACTTTGTGAGAAAGGGTCTCTGATATAATAGCCATATCTTTTGTTAAGCAGCTGAAGGCCTTCTGCAAGCAGGCTTGAAAGCCTAAAGAGAAAAACCGGAACTACTAGATATAAATGTATATTTTATTTTTTTAACTTTAGTATTTCAGAATATTTAAAATGTTACTTATCATTACATCCTAGTAAACATGCAGTCATGATCTATACTTTGGAAGAGATAAAACAAAAGTATTATTCAAATTTCTAAAATGTACTAACAATCAGACGTATTCATTTGATACCCCTACTGGGGTGAATTTCCCCATTTATGTGCATCGTTTTTAAAATTGACTAGATTTGAAGTTAGAGAGACAAGGTGGATGAGGTAATCTCTGAGGGTGAAAGAGACAATCTTTCGAGCTACGGAGAGCTCTTCTTCAGGTCTGTTAGTCCAACAAAAAACATTACCTCACCAACATCCTAGGACCAACACAGCTACAACAACACTGCAAACAACAATAGATTTAAAATCGACAGTATCATTTTAAAGTTGATTGTTCAGCCTCAGCTTTTGAGACTTACTGGCTTTTGGGCACTCGAACTCTGGCTTAAGAGTTGTACTCATGCTTATCCTGTGTATTTGTGTGTCTATGTGACAGCTGCCATTTTAACAGACACCAGGGATTAAACCAGGGACCTCTAGAGCTAAAAGCATGAGTTTCTACAGCTTCAGTTTAAATAGCCTTTAGCTGAGGGTTGCAACAGACTCATATCCTCTGTGGACCAGGTACAGAGAGGAACACAACACCCACTGACCAGTGAATGATACATACTCTCCCCTCTTCCCTATGCATTTATACAGTTTTTATTACAGTCTTTTAAAAACACATATTATCTTACCTTCAGGTCACTTCCTGGCAGTGTACCTATGCCATCCTTCCAGTCCATAACACTAAATACATCAAACTCTTGGCCACTTGCACTCGAGGCAGATTCATTCATGATGCATGCACTGGAAAAAATAAAAGAGAAAACATTGTCAGATAAAACCTAACTCTGAGTTGATGTTTCATTCATGGACATTTCTTCAAGCACACTTTACACAATGAATATCAAATTGTCCTTCCACTCACATCCAGAACACACATAACTTGCTTTATCAAGGTGCAGAAAATATGAGCTAATGCCACAAAAGTAAGGCGCCTATCTTTGGTAATCCTTTAACCAAAAAAAAAAAAAAACCCACCCCCAGCAGTCCATCCGCCATTCATTAATGGGGATAGGCTGGATAGGAGGGAAATCAGAAAATTCAAATTGCACACAGGCTTACATGAGAAAATTGCATTTTTTATACACAGAGGAAGCAAGAAACAAATACAAGCATATATGTCAAGTACTGATTAAGAAAGCTAGCTTTTCTTTATAGCTGGTAATATGCTTAGGTGAGTTTCTTACCCAAGTCCAAATTAAACCTCTCTTCTAGAGTTCACAATAGTGTTTGCTGGTTGACTCAGAATAAACGAAATCCTCCAAATAGTCTTTACCCCAGGCATGAAGTTGAACATAATGTATACAATACTTTATGCAAACATCTTCTTAAATACATATTTATACACACGCGCACACACACACTTGGAGCGTTATTGTTTTATTAGATCTCCTTTTGCTTCACTGTAGCGAACCCAGAAGAAAAAGAATTTGTTTACCCTTATAAATGATGGATTTCAATGCCCTTTGCTGCTGTAGGAGTCTCTCTCAAATCAGTTACACAAGAAATAATAGTTATACAGCACTTGTCACTTTCCCCAGTTGTGATCCAATCCCCCTCGCAATCATGAAAGGGTCATCAGTTACATTGAATTGCAAAATCTCTAGCAGCCATTTGTCAAGCAAGGATATTAACTCTTCACTTTCCTCATATTCTTGTAAACCCAAGAATCTTCAAATTATGGGACTGCACTTGATTTTCTTTGTTCAAAGTGAAACCAGAGTAAACTATTTTTTTTTTTAAAGACTACTATACTACTATAATCTGTACAAGTGAATTATTTGTAGCCAATAGTTTAGTTTCTCTTTTGGTTCATGAACTGTCCATTAGCAGCTTACAGTTTTTTCAACTTTAGTTGCTATTCATATTTATTTACAAAATACTTTGAGACTAAAACTTAGCTTGCAGATTGTTTGCAAGCAGTTTGTTCCAAGTATTCAATATCTGAAATTTGAAATGTTGGTTGGTTTCAATTGGACATGTAAGTCACACAGTATTGTCTCTGTTCCAGAAGTGTTTGAGAATTACTCTTAGAATCAGGTTTCTGGTGGGAATGTTCCTGTTTAAAAGTTCAAAATCAATTTCCCACAAATATTCTCCAATCTTTTCTTAAAATATGCTGTTTACAGAAACACTGCTCTAAGTGAATTTACTCACTTGTTCAGTCACAGAAAGCAGAGTTTAAGAAAGGGGTGTAAACACAGCAGAAGGGAATTTAGGATTTTTGAAAGTTTATGAGTAAAAATTTGAGAATAAAAATGTTTTGAGTTATTCAAACAGCTCTAACTCAAGGAACAGTATGCAATTAGATTAGGTTACGCTGTCCACCTTTCCCTTAGAAGTGGTCATTTCAATATTTAGTCTCCATTTTTGGGTCCACAATTGTGATAGCCTTTACATTTCGGTAGGTTTTCCTCCCATTTTTAGCACTAGTTCTCCCAGGGCCTGATTCTGCCACCTTTACCCACTGTGAGTAATGCCTTATTTCATTAATAGTCCCACTAAAGAGGTACTACTCAACATGAGTAAGAGTGTAGGACCTCAATGAGGAACCACTGTTACTGTGCATGTGATAGCTGGGATTCAGAGACTTGAGAGGCAGGCATCTGGGCCTAAAGAGAGTATTGTGACAAAACTTCACATACTTTGAGGAACAATCTTGAATTGGCAGGAAGATTAACTGGATGGTTTTTATCTCTAATGTCTATGATTAAATATAATGAGATTATAAAATGTGTTCTAGGTGCATGTACTATTCTTTTTTAATAAAAAAGTATAAATAAATCTACACCACCCCAGTGTAAAACTAAACAAATCCTAGACCTGCAAAAACAACAACAACTATATTCTAACATTTATAGTGAGAGGGATGTTCAGATATCACCAAAGGTCAACAGATATGAACTCCATCTGACCAAGGAAGGAAGTGAATTCCAAAACTAAGACCCACCAAGAATCCCCTCTCCAACTTACAGACATATAACTCTTGGCATGCTGCAGCTGATCTAAAATACAATGGCAGGACCTAAAAATAGAGGCAGTCCTCTCACGGAAACACATGATCCAAACCATAAAGAGCTAACAACTTGGATTGTATCTGGAAACAAACTGGAAGCCAATGCAGTTTTAAGATGACTGGTGTAATGTGCTCTGAGTAGCTTGGCTAAGCAAATGGGCAGCTGCATTCTGTATTAGCTGAAGTTTCCAAGTAATCTTAAAATATCCCCCCATTTACAGCACACTGCAGTAATCCAATCTGTAGGTTTATTTGTTATAGTGTAAGTGTTCTAATGGCTTAAGGCTGCTGAGGCATGCTTCTCCCACGTTGCCCAATACCTTGACAGAGAAGGTCCTGCCTCTTACTGGGGAGGGGCAGACAGAAGTTACAGCGGTCTCCCCAGTCTCTGCTGGTGCTGCTCTCAGCACGGAGAATGCTCTGTAGCACTGTCATTTGAGAAGAATTAATTAGGAAGGAAAAATAACCCTTACAACCTAATCTTCTTAAACAAAATATATATTTTTAAGAGACAGAAGAAAAGGGAATATTGACCACAAATGGGTATATGTATGTGTTTCTCAAGCAGGCCATATACATATTAATTTGATTGTAGCTAACCATCTCTCCACTGCTGGCCTCAAGAAGTGATTAACATGTTTTCTAGACTCTACTGTTCGGCAAGCATAAAAAACAGAGCAAAAAAAAAAATAGGGTTCAGGATGCAAACACTCATTCGTGTTTTTCCTTTTTTAAAAAAATTAAACCAACATTACAGGCATAATTTTTACTTTCAATCACTGGTACTCTCTTCCAGACTTCAGGACAGTGCTCTCTCCATGGGCTGATAATACCATGGGACTGTTATATTGTGCTGACCAACACAAGTTTAGTTGCTAGAGGCACCTGTATTCGACAAAATCTCTGCTTCCTGGCTTTCTGGGGTCTTGAATATAAAAATGAAGAAAAATCTGAGACTGCTAGCTCTAAACAACTTCCTCTACTGTAGGTGGTAAGGAGAAAGAAACAGGCCAATGAAAGAACTTAGAACAGCAGTGAAGAAATTAAAGGAAAGGATAAAAATCATATGCTGTATCTATATAACACAGAATAATGAAGACTACTGTGTATCTATCAACTCCTCATTTTCTTTTTATCCTTTAAAGCTTTGATTTGATGGTTCTTTGAATTGATAATACCTCATTTTGCAAATCATATATGGTGCTTTATGAAAATAGTAGTCATAGAGAGAGATAAGTTGTGGCCAAATAATGGAAGTATTGTGCCAAACCTTAACAGCAAGAGACGGTTCTATGTCCTAATCGTTAGATTACACTAAGAGCTTAGAACATCTGAGTTCTAAAAGCCTGATATAAAGCCCACTGAAATCAATAGGAACCTTTCCATTGACTTCAATGGGCTTTAGATTAGGACCTATGGCAGCATCTGTCATATGCCTTGAAGAAATCACTTCTGTCCTTAGTTTTCTCATCTGTAAAACATAATATTTTCAGATGTTTTGTGAGGATTAATTAAAGTTTCTGCGGTGGTTTGAAGAGGCAAAGCACAGCTTAAATATTTGAATATGAGCTTTCTGCTTTACACATATTTAACATATTTTTATTAAAACAAACAAGTATCTGAAATAAGATTGCACACCTTCTTTAGAAAAGCATTTATCTTTACCAACTGGAATCAATAAGGAATGCATGCATCACAGAACAGATACAAAGAATAATAGAGTTAAAAAAATTAGATAGTCTCATCTGTTGCAAGTTTCTCTACTTAAAGATTTCAAGCAAAGATATGGGAGGGATATGTCAATTAAATGTGCAAGTATTTTTTAAAAAAAGTAATTGTAAGGTTAGGTACTGAATGCGTCAAAAATCAATGCTAATAGAAGCATTCATTATTTAAGTCAATGCTTGAAAAATTTACCTGTCACCTACCCAAGTTCTGATAATCTAAGGTCTTATCTGTAAATTTGAAGAGAACTTGTATGTGTAATTTTTAGCAAGAGAGTGGGCCCAATTCATTACAGAAATGCTCAGCAATGAAGACAGTGGATCTCAAAACTAGAGATATTACTACCGGGTCAACAGAACCTGCTTGTGTATCACTCTTTTCAGACACTTAGGTACCACTACGATGGGTTTAGTATATGGGACCTAGGTAAGTAGATTAGACAGTCAGACATGCATATGTCTTTGCTGTAATGCATAAGAGTTAAAGTGTGTGGGTCAGATGGCGATACAATGCATTAGGGCTCCCAACCTATTAATCTATAACCTCTATCCAATGGGAGCTGAAAGGCTATCCATTTTCTCTTATGGTACCAGTGATGGACTCGTAAGTAGCAGGGGCTCAGCCCTTGAACTAAGTGAAAATTGTCAAGGGCTGCTGTTACTGCAGAGAGCAAAAGGAGGCAACCTAGTATCACAGGTAGGCTGAAAAATACCAGCACCACCATGCCCCACAAAGCTACATGCCGGGAAAGTTAGACATTGCCACCTGCAAGAAGCCTCTCCTCAGACAACCCAGGCTCCTCCTTTTCTAGTCACAGATCTGTGTAAATTATCGTCCCATTGACAACAAATGCAGTGGGACTGCACTTGTTGGAGTACTAGGCAG
Source organism: Terrapene triunguis (assembly GCF_002925995.2). Taxonomy (NCBI): domain Eukaryota; kingdom Metazoa; phylum Chordata; order Testudines; family Emydidae; genus Terrapene; species Terrapene triunguis. The sequence goes on from NW_020664436.1 coordinate 54,854,359, forward strand.
TAGAATTACCCCTTCCTCACTGTAAAATTACTAGATTGGGCCCACCATCCCTTTAAGTGATCATTTAATTATCCTCTGTGGGAAGCAGGTTGGGTATATTTCACACTCTTACTCCCTCTACACACTAACGGTTTTCTTTCTTTCTTAATTTTTTCCCCTCGCTACTTACAGGGGTGCCATGAACTAGAAAAAAAGTCACACTCCTGAGTCTCTTTAAAGTACTGTCACAAACACCAAATACAACTAAAGAAAAGCTATTAGAGAAAAATCTCTCTCTTTTTACAGTTTGTTTACTTTGTGCATTTGACAGCACTTTGTGTACCGTAAGTTTCACTTTTTTCCATATCTAATCAGTCAGGTTCCTATAACTGTTCATGGAGGTCTTTAATTTAGCCACTGGGAGATAAGCTACTTTAAAAAAAAAAAAAGAATTTGTGACTGTAAAACCATCAACACTGGCAGAGGGACCCAAGCGCAGGTAATAATTTGTAACTTACTCTTTTTTAAAACTGAGTAGCTTTTAGGGTATACTCCTTTAATATTATTTCTATCTCCTTTCTATCCGTTTTCTTATTTTAGTTGTTGCGTCTTTTCTCTTCACTGGATTCTCCAGCAACACTTCCATATGGTTGTACCTCCCTACCAGTATGATAGTTTAGAGTCTTTCTCCATAAATGTTCTCCAGCTGCATCTATACTAGAAAATCTGGCACCCATTTTTCAGCAACAGTGCATCTGCACCAGTGCTAGTAAAGGTATAAGATGTTTGCATCTGAGCCCCATCTCTGCTTGTGTGTTTACACCATTGCTAACACTAAAATTGCTGCACCACTGCTAGAAAATGGGTAATATTTTCTAACAGAAACAGCCCTTGTTTAATGTCTTTTTAACTATCTATAGTTTAGAGCACCATAATAATACTTACTCAGTAAACAGTTATGCCACCAATCTAAAAAAGTCTATCACTGATATCTCCAATTTTGTTTAGAGACGACACAAAGGCAAAATTTTTCAAGTGAACCACTTGATCGGTTGTGTAATCTGTTATGGTGTATGCAGTCCTGAGTGGAGGTTTAATCTAATCGACAGTATTTCTAAGCAAAAGAACTCTGATGCCCTGTTCTTTAGTTTCTCTTAATGATTTGAGCCAGATAGCCAAGATTTACAATAAACTTCAGCCTACTTTTATTTGTTCCTTGGACTAAAAGTACTGGTTCTTCAAACTCCTGATTGGATGCCTCTCTGGACAGGACTGTACTTCATGGAATCTTTCTGCTGTACTTCATCTCACTTACTCTGAAATATTCATTTTTATGAGAAATAAGATCCCCCTAGTTAATTTCACTGCATAGTTGGCCATTCTTTTCTGCTCAGTGACCAGCTCCCATCTGCCACTTTGTCTTTAACACAGAATTCAAGTCTCTCCAGCTCTTAATATAGCCACTGCATTATTGCATTTACAGACTTTTCTTTCTCTCAGACTTCGTGTAGTTCACAGCACATTTGCTCTTACGACCAGCAGATCTGCTCTTGAAGTACTCAACAAGCTACTACTACATATGCACAATCACTCTCTGTCTTTTGTAATCACCATGTTGTGCAGCCATTGATTCCTCAGTCTCTGCCTCCACAACATACACACTCCTCCATCCTAATTATAAGCAGCACAAAAAAAGATGAAGGGTAAATAAAGTAACACAAAAAATAAAGTCACCCATTCAATCAGCAATCCCTCTGCTCTCTCCACACACAACAGGTGAAGCCCAATTAAACTCAACAAGTGTTTGGTCATTAAGAGGAAAACAAATATTCACAATGTAGTCAAACAATTCCTTTTTTTCTTACAAGCACTTGGGACTTTTAAAAGCACCCTTCTACATAAAGTGATTAAATGAAGCTGACTTAAAATGAAAGATATAACATTAACAGCAAATTAAATGTAAATGAACATTTCATAACAAATATGTTTATTACACTATGGAATAGTCTCCCAAAGAGATGACAGATCTATCAGCACTTCATTTGCTGGATTCATTTAAAAAAATTAGACTGTACATAGCAGTTGAACATATACTACAGAGAATGCCAATTAAACCACACTTCTCGGAATTTAAACAAAATGACCCAGCAACTTCAATCTCTAGTTTCTCTCCCATAGATGTTAATATTAAGGTAAGTTACCCAAGCTATTGGGAATCATATACTTTTCCTTTGTAAGGAATCACTTTCCTAAAGTGCACATTATGTTTAAAGTTGCTTAGAAATATTTTATTATTTTAGAACATAGGTTTTTTTGTTTTTGTTTTTGTTTTTGGGGGGGGGGGGTTGGCAAAATCAGCTTTTTTAAAACAATGTGAATAGAAAACTTGGTGTTTCGGTTTTTATTTCAACACCCACTGTTCTATTGCTAGCCCTAAAAATATGGTGCCAATTCATGAGTAAAAACAAAAGTGAAAATGACCAGCTGTGGTCAATCTGAGTAAAATTGCAAAATTAAACTGCCTAAAAGTTAACAACTAGTTTTAAAACTTTCAAATTTATTACACTTGGTGTTATTAGTAACAAAGATAATTCAAGAAAACAACCGTGACCTACAATATCAAAAGCTAGGCATTTTTCTGCACCTAGCCTGCGAATGATACCTTAAGGGGTGTACTGGGCTATCTTGATTATCACTTCAAAAGTTTTTTTTCCTCTTACTTAATTGGCCTCTCAGAGTTGGTAAGACAACTCCCACCTGTTCATGCTCTCTGTATGTGTGTATATATATCTCCTCAATATATGTTCCATTCTATATGCATCCGAAGAAGTGGGCTGTAGCCCACGAAAGCTTATGCTCTAATAAATTTGTTAGTCTCTAAGGTGCCACAAGTACTCCTGTTCTTTTGGAAAAAACCCACTAGTCACTTTTCAAAATGTACAGCTAGAGTTGTACAGGAACAGTAGAAGGAACATGCTCTTAATCAGATATTTTTGCCTGAGCATTCCTTTGAGATTAATCTTGACATCTAAAAGGAAATAAGAGGTAACTACAAACTGCAGGCCGACTTTGCATTTTCCTCCCTAGGCCGGGTGGATATCTCAGTTCCACCAGTAGAGGTCCCTCCTTGGCCACTTTTGCAGCATTCTTTTGCTGCACTTGAAACTTTCAAGTACTGAACTCAGATCCATATCTTCCCGAAAACTAGGGCAGAAATCAAAACGCCGAAAGTATTTGCATGCACCTTCCTGGCGTCCCCACGATTAACAATCCCACCGGAGCACAGGCTGCTGGAGGGTTTGCGCAACAACAGAGCGACGCGATTCTTAGTAAATAAACACGGGCAAAGCCTACCCCGCGCAATTAAAGCGCCAGGGAATCAGCACGGGGCGGGGGCAGGCAGAAGGGAGCGCTCCTCGCTCAGCTGTCTGCCCGGCAGCAATGCCCTCGCCGAGGGTGAGCGCAGGAGCGAGCGCGCAGTTGTGCGGGTAGGAACTGGGCGCAAAGCGCTCCTGAGGAAGTTGCATAACGAGAGAGGGACTCTGCTTGTGCACCGGGCCCCTGTGATTCCCCACCCCCACCCCCTTGCTGCAGACGGGGCCGGGATCCGGGAAGGGGAGGTTGTCTTCCCTCACTCAACCCAAGTCAGAGGGAAACTTACCTTCTCCTCCCCCATCCCCACCCCCGGGGAGGAGGGCGAGTGCTCTCCGGCGGACTCGGGAGATTTGCTAGTGAACCCTCCTCGCTGGTGCTCAGCCAATCTCCAGAGTCCCCTGGAAGAGAAATTACCCTCCTTCCTAAGGGGAAGGTAAAGGCAGAGCTGCGGGAGGACTCTCCCTCCCCCAGGAGCCAGCTACTCTCCGCATCCCCAGCCTCCCGCCTTGGGGAGGCGCAGCCAGCCCCTCGCGAAAACTTTTCTCTCACGCTCTCGGGCGCGTCCGCTCCCACGATGGGGAGGGGGGGAGGGGGGGGGGGGGGGGGAGAGAGAAACTTGAGTCCGCCCCCTGCACGTCTGCTCCCCCCCCCGGCCGCCTAGCAAAGCTTGTGTCCCCCGGCCCGCTCTGTGTCCCACGTTCATTCCCGTCGCTGGGGAGGGGGCGGGCGGGTGCTTTGTGCGAGCGCCTTCCACCCCCACCCCAACTTGCTGCCTCATCACCCATTAGAGCAAGTGGCTGGTAGATATCCTGTTATTGTGCACACAGGCTGCAGGAAGCGGGGGGAGGGGGGAGAATACTCCCCCCCAAATCTATAGGGTAAGCAACAATCCACAACTT
>NW_020664436.1:54859011-54959082 GCF_002925995.2 Terrapene triunguis
CCCCCCCCCCCCCCCCAGTCCACATTTCCCAGCAGCTCCCTCCTCTCTCTAGTCCACCCTTCGTGTGTTTGGGAAGAAAAATAAATAAATACAAGGCACCTCTCTCGCTCTCTCTTTTGTTCCTCTTTCACACTCACACACTTATTATTTAGGGAGATACCCAGTGACCCACCCGCTCTCCAGCCACTTGAGAGTCACTTGCCCACTTTCCCCTGCATTAAGTTCCATCCTTGCTGCCAGAGGTGGGGGTGGAGAAGCCCCCTACCCCCCCATACACACACCCTTCTCCGCTTCCCCAGATATGTTTCGTAAGGAAGGGAGAGGAGGTGCGTCTCCCTTTATCTCTCGCGCTCTCTCTAACTTTCATCTTCACCTAAGGGGGGGAATTAAAAACCATCACCAGCCGTTTGCATTGCACCGCCCTAACGGGGTCACAGATTAGATCAGAACCAGCCGCTTCTTACCCCCCCAATCTCTTTCTCCGTCTCTCGAGTAGTCCTGACAAATATGGTCCAGGGCTGCGGGCACAAGTGAGCATGCGCCCGTGGAGTCAGGGCTGGGGAAAGGGGAAACTGCTGCTGCCGCTGCCGCCGGGGTGTCTCATTCTTCCTCCCCTCGCTCTAGCTGCCGCTGCGCCTGAGCCTCCGGGAAGCAGCAGCAGCAGCAATAATCAGTGTTACCAAAAATACAGCCACAAACAACAGCTACAGCTTAGGTGCATCATCTCCACTGATTTAATGCCGACGTTGAAGGAATAATAAGGAGAAAAATGCAGCAGTCGTTTACTATTTTTAGGTTTGGGGTTCCTTTAAATATTACTTTTCTTTATAGGGGGAGGATCTAATAGTAGTAAGTCCTATCAGGTACTGTTAAAGCTGTGCAGTCAGTACCAGGAGTCTGGAAAAGGTTTTATATATAGGAATATGCCCCCATATGGGGGGGGACACACAAAAACAACAACTATAGAACTAGGTGAAACATATGATGAGTACATGACAATAATTAAGATCCTGATCTTGCAAGCTGCTCTACACAAGCAGACCTTTGCACTGGATAGTGAAGCTCCAGTTGGGGGGTCTTCTCTTATCTAGCTCAGCGCAGTATCAACCTAATTTTGTGTTACACAAAAATATTGTTCGTGCAATGCTAAAATCTTCAATAATAAAGGGACACAGTTAGCTTGAAATCTAATTAGTTTATAAGTTTAAAAAGTAATTTCAGGTATCACAGTTGCTTGATCCTCCCTGTCAATTTCTGTAAGTTCACTATCACAATATCCTATTTTTACCAATAACTCTCCCTTATTGCAGTACAAAAAGTCCACAAAGAAAGCTGACAATTGAAGGCCCCTAATCTGCTAGTGCAGACCCCTGCACCCAAATGGAGTCCCAGTGTGGAAAAACCCACCGAATTCAATGCAGCAGCACATGGGCACAAGGCCTAATTAACTACACAGGGAAAATGAAATTGACTGTACACAGAGTGCTCTCAAATGTACAAAGTAAACAAGCTGAAAAAAGAACAATAATTGTAGTTATAGTATCATAAGGGGTCTAACAATAAGTAGAATTTTTTCAGACAGAAGAATTGCTTTTCCCTTTAAGTTTGAAAAATAAGTAATCAAAAGTGAATTTTCAGCTTTCAATATTTTGTTATCCGTTATTCTTGTATATATAACATATATAACTCTTCAGACTTAGCATCTTGTGTTTCCTTTTGCTCATCCTGCCAATGATCCACACTCAAAATTTCCATTGTTCTGTATTTGGAAATGTAAATAAAGTCAAGGGCTGCATCAGGCCCAGGTGATCACAACTCATAATGAACAGGAATAAATATTTCAAGTGGATGACAAATATCAGCACTAAATATTAATAACAACAAATTAACACATGACAACAAATGCTTATCCATGAAGGTCAAGGATAACTAGCTAAAAGGCCTACATAAAAAACAAATAAAAAATAATAAATGGCCACCTTTATTATAAATGGTGTTTGTTATGTGTGTATTGCAGTAGACACCTGGAGGCCCAATCAAGATTGAGACTCCATTGTGTTTGGCACTATACATTCATAACATTACACAGTCCCTGCCAGGAGAAGATCTTACAATCTTGGGCCCCCATTCAGCAAGATATTTATTTAAGAATATATGTAACTTGGGGCTACTCTAGTGCTTTAAATTATGCACATGCTTAGGTACCTTACTGAATAAGGGCCTTACTAAGGCTCCATCCTGCAATGACTTATACAGTTGTTTAACTCTACTAGCATGGGTGGATCCATTGATGGTAATAAAGTCAAGCCCAGACACATTTGCAGAATTGGGGCCTTAGTGTTACACATCACAACTGTGTCATGGTTGACATTTCTTATAGCTGTTTAGGTCAGATACTCTGCATAGGCATCAATTCCATTCATTAAACATGTAATAAGGAACTAATTACAGAAAACCTATTAGCTTAATTAGATAATCGACATACTTTAAAACCATAGATTTAAACTATTACAGAGCACAGATCCAAAAGATACTAAAGAAAGAGAATATTTTTTACTTTAACACAGTGAAGAATGAAGAGATGAAATTTATTCAGAAAATGATTTTCACAAATACTGAGTACCAATAACTAAGGCTAAGATTTTGTCATGGTAATTTTTAGTAAATGTCATGGATCTGTCATGACGTTTATTAAAAACAACCCTGACAAAATGGGGAGTGGGGGGGTCCAGCACCCACCTGCTGCTGCTCACAGCAGATGGGAGCTGTGGGCCCCCCCCCCCCCGCTGCCCGTGGAGGCTTGGAGTTCCAGGACTGGCGACTGGGAGTTGCCAGGCCCCCGACCCAGCTGGGAACTCTGGGGGACCCCCCCACCATTACCCGGAGCTCTGGGGGCCACCTGCCACTGCACGGCTGGGAGCTCCGGAGGCCCCCACCGCCTGTGGTGGCTCAGAACTCCAGGGGCCGCCTGTGGTAGCTCAGACCTGTGGGGGGCCATGCTGTGGCTCAGAGCTCCAGTGTCTTGGCGCTCCAGGAAGGTGCCTGGGAGCTGCAGGGCCCCCCCACTGCCCGCAGGGACTGAGAGCTGGGGGGGGGGGGGCACAGCTGAGAGCTCCAGGGCTAGCAGCTTAGAGCTGTGGGGCCCCCACAACTAAGAGCACTGGCATCCCTGCTGGCTGACAGCTCCAGCCCTGCAAACCCAGGGCTGAAGCAGAAAATGTCACAGAGGTTTCTGGAAGTCACGGACTCTGTGACCTCCGTAACATAATCATAGCCTTACCCGTAACTCCAGCTGAAGTCATTGGGCCCAGTGTTACTAAGATGTATGTAGGCAAATAGGTACCAAATAATTACATTTTTTCTTTAATAGTACTAAATTAACTGGGTCCTACAGAAAATATCATATTTTAAAAGTGATAGAATTCTATACTATTTAAATCAGTGTGTAGGTCATTCCACCTGAACTGATAATTTCTGTCTATCACTTTGGTTTTCCCTTGTACGTCATATCACAGTGGTGCATTTCTTACTAAGTTGTAAGGAATATGCCCGATAAGGTACTCAACACATTTTATTTATATTTGAAATATTTTTCCTCTTTTTGCTCTGAAGATTGCAAACAGAAAACTTCAGTAACGTTTCTAAGACTTTCTGTTTTATTTTAATCTAACTCACTAGCATAAAATATAGATTTCACTAGTTTTAAAAAGTATGTTGATCCATGCTTAAACATTTCTCAAAATATTAATATTGGTAAGTTTGAAAGCTATGCATATGATTATTTTTGAATATAATGAAACAAACAACTACACTCAGGTCCAAATTCTGCTTTCATATGCATGTCTAGCTCCTATTTAATTCAATGGAAGCCAGGAGAGTGCACCCACAGACAGAATTTGGTCATAAAGGTCAAACAAGCCCAAAAAGGATGCAAATTTGAAGTTAGAACTGAAACCAAGTATTTAAACTTGGGCCTGAATGTTGCATCACAGAAAATACCTTGCCTCAGCAGTTTTTAGTAGATGGCTGTTTGATCAGAGAAAAAGAATCTGAGATTAACAAAGTTTTTTTCTTTCTTCTCTTTTTTTTTATCTCTTCTTCCATCTTTCCCCCATTCCTATTCTGGCAATCCAACAAATTTACGGTAACAAAATAATGGGTTAGTTATATACAGTGAATAAAAATATATTAATTATTTAAATGTGTTCTTTTAACATTACCATTTAATATAACACAAGTACTCCACTTGTACTCAGAATACAGAGAATGCTGAACACTTATTTCCTGAATACCTGCATGGTGGTTAAAGTGATTTTTGGGAGTATTGTTATTGACAGTGTTTGGAATAGCTAAATTTGGTTTCCCTGCAAATATTTTTGATTCTAGTTGAATAGGTGTTTGTGTTGATGCTGTCGCCAAATACTGATCATTTTTCTAAAGAGTACGTGCATGAACGTCTACTCACAAAGCTTACAAATCCCAAAGCTTAGTTTAAATACCAAGATGATAAAAGAAGTCTGTATTACCGATTCAGGCTAGATACTAGAATTATGTCATTATATAATGAGATGGGAGCTGTGCAAATATCTAAAGATAAATTGAAGAAAAAGAAATATGACCTAAATTTTCAAAAATGACTTAGGGAGTTTGGATGCCTCCATTTTTAGGCACCCAACTTGAAATGTGTTAAAGAGGACCTGATTTTCAGAAAGTGCTGAGCACCAGCCCTCTGAATATCAGGCCCCTTTATGGTCACTCAGGTATAGCTGCCAAGTTCTGTACAGTTCCATATGTGATTTTCTCAGCAGTGATTGTGGCTGATCTCCCCATATGGTACCCTCCCCCCACTCGCACTAGCTCAGGGGTGATGGGAAAAGGAACCTAGTAGGAAGGATTAAGGACTCTCACTGGCAAAAACTGTCATACATAGAGATGCACAGAACTCCCAGTACCACCTAAGGGAGCTGTCCTTCACTCCACCCAGGCAGGCCTGTAGCCAGGCAAAGAAAAGTGGGGAGGGTTTGGGAGGGCAACAAATTATGCCTGGTGGGGTATGGAGAATTCCAGAATACCCCTTCCCCTTCAAGAAGTTATTGCCTCTGCCCTGCTTCACAAAAATTCAAATTCTGCCCTCTCCCTCAAAAAAAGCAATTAATGTTCCCACTAGGGTGACCAGATGTCCTAATTTTATAGGGACAGTCCAGATTTTTGGGTCTTTTTCTTATTTAGGCTCCTATTACCCCCCACCCCCATCCTGATTTTTCACTTTTGCTGTCTGGTCACCCTAGTTCCCAGTAGCTTTCTGTGGAACCCTGCTGCTGCTATGTTTGTTTCTACTAGGCACTAGGGGCCCCTTGACCTGGGGCAGATGAGGACCATAGGCTCAGTGGGGGGAAGGATAGCTCAGTGGTTTGAGCATTGGCCTGCTAAACCCAGGGTTGTGAGTTCAATCTGGGGCAAAAATCAGTACTTAGTCCTGCCTAGTGAAGACAGGAGGCTAGACTCAATGATCTTTTGGGGTCCCTTCCAGTTTTATGAGATAGGTATATCTCCATATATTATTATTTATTATAACCCCCCACCCCATCCCGATTTTTCACACTTGCTATCTGGTCACCCTACATATGAGACATCTGTTATGTGGCAGAGCATGACATTGACAGATTTGCTCAAACTTGGCGCTCAAAAGTGAGTCACCTGAAAATCACTAGTCACTTTTGAAAATTTAGGACTGTATTTTTAAATACATGAAAGGAAAGGCATTTTGATGAGGCAGCACAGGGACAAACAGCATTCTCAAGGGCACAGCTGTATTAATAAGGGTTCTGTCCTGCAGTCCTTGTTCAGCAAAAATTCCCATTGACATTTGTGACAAATGTGGGGGTGCTCTTTAATAACTAATAATAGTGAATCTGGACCATATATGGCAATGGATATTTTACCTTAGGGGTCTGACAGAATAGCAGAGCCTATCTACCGAGGGAAAGAGGGAGAAGGCCCTCCATAATAGTCATCTAACCCCTTAAACTTAAAGGTCATTAAGAAATAACAGCGCAGGTAACCTTAATGGCTCTATCCCCTTCTCTTTGGGGAGCAATGAAACCAACTTGAACAGGGGGTTAGATGGAGAGAACCAGTTTGAGAAACCCACAGACAAAGGAAGATCTGGGCCTGCTAGGAGAATGTGAATTGGTTCTGCTCCTATATTTTAAGAGGAAAACTATCTAACTTAGCTTGTAGCGAAGTGTAAGATTAGATGACACTAAGTATGCACATAGGCTGTTTGTTATTTTTATATCCTTTTTTCCCTTGAATGCTTTGTTCCAATCATTAAATAAAAATATTTCGTTTTAAGAAGGCTGTTGGTAATTATATCACAGGTCACAAGTTTCCAAAGAGAGGAAATGCAAGTGCCCGAAACACAGTTGGCCTATAGGGTGATAAGTGGCTGGTATACATGAGGTAGTGTCCCCAGATTCCAGACTAAGAGTGGAAGAATCATGAGATCCCACCTCAAGATGAGTAAGGGCAAGAGGCTGAATACCTGAGGAAGTACCAAAAGAGACCAACAAAATAAAGATTTGCTTGACATTAATAGGACTTTTGCCTCCGTAAGGACTGCAGAATTGGAATCATGACAAAAAAGGTATCCACTGGGACTATGAAATGTGTTTTTAATGAAAAATAAAGACAAAATATCCTCTGCTAGTTATTAAACCCAGCACCCAATATAGAACAACAGGAAGCACTTCCCCTTCTTGTTAACATTCTTCCAATGATGTCATGTCACATGCATACACAGAAATAACATTCCATTAGCTTCTGACAGGCAGTAAACAAAGAACCCTAGTGGGATATTTTTCCTCTGCCTCCTATATACTGGCTATTCAGAATGGGTGAAAATTACATACAATTGTCACCAAGTCTGAGTCATCAGGCTGTGTGCAGGAAACTCTAAGAATTCTTTGGGCCAGAATAGTGACTGCTCCTCTGTATTTCCTGCAGTGGAATGGAGTAGACACACCAGGGATGAAATACTGGCTCTACTGAAGTCAATGAGAGTTTTGTTATTGACTTCAGTGGGGTCAGGATTTTACTCTAGATCTTTACTGGCAAGGAGGCTTTGCACTGACCTGCCATATAAGGGTGAAATTTGGCCAAAATGTCACCTGGTATTTAGACTATGATCATAGTGTGAATAGGGAACTTAAACATTAGAAATGATCTTCCAGTGTAACAGCTTACGTGAATTAATCTTGCCACAATAGTCAAGAGGGACCAATTCTAGTGGAGAATTCAGCCTCCTTTTACCACACCTACCAAAACAAAGCAGCCTTAGATGTATGATATTACTGTTTTCCCATAGAGATCAAATTAGGGTACTACTATGTCTGTGTTTTTAATGTACACATAATAGCCTGTTCCATTATGTTATGTTACTCTATCTTTACAATTTACCTTGAATGTAGTACCCAGTGACAACAAAACTGTTACATACTAAGGGTTCAGCTATTAAAGTAGTTTATTTTCACATGGTCAGCAGCAAACTTCATTTAAATTCTGCATCAAAGACTCCTGGTTTCTGAATAATACCCCAGTGAGGGATTCTTGTGCAAAATGAAAATTCTCTGGAAGCTTCCAAGTAAATTGGGGAAAAAATGGAGGATTTGATTGAATACAAAAATGAATAACACAACCATTATGGTACTGCATGATTCAGCTGGATATATCTAACCTATTTTACCTGGTCTCCACATTTTTTATATTCAATAGGTATTTGTACTGACAATGCATACATTTATTGTAGCTGGAGGTTTTGGCAAATGGTCAGGGAACAATTAGGATTGTAAGCACCCAGGAAGGTATGAAAGAGGGTTTAGATCTTTGGCATCCAAGAAGCTGTTAAGGCTTTTGGCACCAAGCATGGGATACATCTCTTCTTTCTTTTCCCTTATGGGCAGAAGTAGAAGTGACTTGTAGTTTTGGTGAGAACTTGAATATACTGGGAACATTGTGCACATGTTGCTTAATGTTACGCACATGAACAGTCTCATTAAGTCAATATGACCACTCGTGAGTAAAGCTAAGCACAAGCACGTGCTTGTGGGATTGGGGACTTAAGTTTCCAACCTAGCAATCTTCACCACAAACCAGACTCCATAACAGTGATGTTCTCTACCCACCCACAAGCTTTCTGCCTTGACTGGCATAAGAATGAGGAAGCTCCAAGCATCCATTCAGGGAATAAGGGATATGAGCCAAATGTGTCTGAATGAGGAAGAAAAGTTTAAAATTATAGTGGGTTTAAATATATAAAAATGCTGGAATATTTTTTTCCAAGTCACAGGAAAAGGTTTGTTCCCCTCTACAGACTATAAGTCAAGTTTCAGCTCAGAATAGATGATATTTTAGCTGAGCTATATAAGCTCCCATAAAAAGAGGCCAGCCCACATCTATAGTGCCAGGATCACACTATAATAAAATGGCATTTCCCTAAATCAGAAGGTATCTATATAATTGTTTTTCTATTTTAAAAAACCCATATAATATGAAATCTATAATGTGGATCTTTGAAATTTGGCAGTTTACTTGTGTAAATGCCAGTGAACGGCCTTCACATCAACTTTTTGCTCTTCTGGTACAATGCCACACTACAAAACAGACTGATCTCCAAGTTTGAATATCATTACCTGCATTTGCATTGGAAGAGCCCATGAAAGGGGATGTGGTTTGACCAAAAGTGGAAACCTAAAATAACAAAAATACAATCTGAGTTAGTTCTGATCACAAGCTATTTCTCAAATGAGATAGAATATTGCACAGTTTTATGTACATTATTATACATCAGGGCATATCTCTAGAAGACACTTTTCTGCACATACCAGGAATTCTGCAGCTGTGGAAGTTACACCTAGGCAGACTGGCTGAGAATAAATGCAGCCATGTTACATGCTTAGTTAAAATTTAAACCAGAGCTAGTAGGTGCACTTCTTGCTTTCTCCAGAGGAACTCTTGCCTCTACCCCTGTGCACTTTTCAAAGTCTGCAGGTGTCCTAGCTAAGTCCCAGTTGGCATTATACATTACAACCAATTAAAGTTCCAGTTCACTGAAAAGCTGAAGGCTAGATACTGCAAGGTGGCAAAGTGGGAGTTGAGGGCATCCTGTGCTTCTTGGTAGTCAGCAACAATTGTACCATGCAGGATCAGCCCCCAAATTAGCTTCACACACATATGCAATCTGTAGAAATTTAAATATTATTACATATACTCAGAAGCCAATTTACAAATGCTCATAACTCAGTCAAATCAGAACTAATTTCTCCCAGACTAAGGCAATGCCCTGCTCCCTAGTGATGACTATTTCCATGCCAATTTCTGCTTTTAAAACCTCAGCCATATTGGCTGGAGTGGTGTGGGTTAAAAAAAATGGCAAGAATTATTTTTTAATGGAAAAAATATTTTTCTGCTCATTCTCTACAAAGATAAATAGGTAAATTATGAGTGACTGAAAAATATGGTATTAGAATGGAAGTTGTTACATAACCTTAACTATTGCACATGCTGCCTTGTTTCCTCTCCTGCTATAATAGTTTATAATATAGCAGCACATGCTTATTGAAACAGACACATATGCTCAGATCTTGGTTGACTAAAGAATCGATTGTAGATCTAACAGAACAAGTACTGCATAGAAAGGGCAGTGCAAATTTCCCACACACTGTCCAACCAATGTTCCTTAATTGTGACTGAGAAGGATCACCCCAGAGGGGTAAGAGAGTAGCTGCATTTCAATGTCCATTCAATCCTTGGCATCTCAGCTGAACATCTGCCAACAAGAGTGCCAACTGGGGTAGTGATGTTTTCTGTAGTATGGATACCTGTTCTACCAAAGAACTTGGAGTTGGGTGAGTGTCTAAATTAAAACAGACAGGACTTCAGCTTTATAATGTATGTGTGTGAATATAACACATAATAGAGTCATAGAGTCATAGACTTTAAGGTCAGAAGGGACCATTATGATCGTCTAGTCTGACGTCCTGCACAATGCAGGCCACAGAATCTCACCCACCCACTCCCGCAACAAACCCCTAACCTATGTCTGAGCCATTGAAGTCCTCAAATCATTGTTTAAAGACTTCAAGGTACAGAGAATCCTCCAGCAAGTGACCCGTGCCCCACGCTGCAGAGGAAGGCAAAAAAACCCCAGGGCCACTGCCAATCTGCCCTGGAGGAAAATTCCTTCCTGACCCCAAATATGGCGATCAGCTAAACCCTGAGCATGTGGGCAGGACTCACCAGCCAGACACCCAGGAAAGAATTCTCTGTAGTAACTCAGATCCCACCCCATCTAACATTCCATCACAGGCTATTGGACATATTTACCGCTAATAGTCAAAGATCAATCAATTGCCAAAATTAGGCTATCCCATTATACCATCCCCTCCATAAACTTATCAAGCTTAGTCTTGAAGCCAGATATGTCTTTTTCCCCCACTGCTTCCCTTGGAAGGCTGTTCCAGAACTTCACTCCTCTGATGGTTAGAAACCTTCATCTAATTTCAAATCTAAACTTCCTGATGGCCAGTTTATATCCATTTGTTCTTGTGTCCACATTGGTACTGAGCTTAAATAATTCCTCTCCCTCCCTGGTAATTATCCCTCTGATATATTTATAGAGAGCAATCATATCTCCCCTCAGCCTTCTTTTGGTTAGGCTAAACAAGCCAAGCTCTTTTTTCCTTTCTTAAAAATAGGAACTATGTTAGCAATTCTCCAGCCATATGGTACAACCCCTGAGTTTAGCGATTCATTAATGGGCTTGCAATTTCATGTGCCAGTTCCTTTAATATTCTTGGATGAAGATTATCTGGGCCCCTCGATTTAGTCCCATTAAGCTATTCAAGATTGGCTTCTACCTCGGATGTGATAATATCTACCTCCATATCCTCATTCCCATTTGTCATCCTGCCATTATCTCTAAGCTCCTCATTAGCCTCATTAAAGACTGAGGCAAAGTATTTGATTAGATATTGGGCCATGCCTAGATTATCCTTAACCTCCACTCCATCCTCAGTGTTTAGTGGTCCCACTTCCTCTTTTTTTGTTTTCTTCTTATTTATATGGCTATAGAACCCTTTACTCTTGGTTTTAATTCCCTTTGCAAGGTCCAACTCTACATGGCTTTTGGCTTTTCTCACTTTATCCCTACATGTTCTGACCTCAGTAAGGTAGCTTTCCTTGCTGATCCCTCCCATCTTCCACTCCTTGTAGGCTTTCTGCTTTTTCTTAATCACCTCTCTGAGATGCTTCCTCATCCAGGTTGGTCTACAACTCCTGCCTATGAATATTTTCCCCTTTCTTGGGATGCAGGCTTCTGATAGTTTCTGCAATTTTGACTTGAAGTAATTCCAGGCCTCCTCTGTCTTTAGATCCACAAGTTCTTCAGTCCAATCCACTTCCCTAACTAATCTCCTTAATTTTTTTAAGTTATCTCTTTTGAAATCAAAAACCCTAGTCACAGATCTATTTTTGTTTATCCTTCCATTTAGTTTGAACTGAATTAGCTCATGATTGCTCGAACTATTTCTTCTATGAGGTCTTCACTACTCACCAAAACCAAATCTAAAATGGCATCCCCTCTTGTTGGTTCAGCAACTACTTGGTGAAAGAATCCATCAGCTATCGCATCCAGGAAAATCTGAGCCCTATTTTTATTACTAGCACTTGTCCTCCAGTCTATATCTGGGAAGTTAAAGTCTCCCATGATCACACAATTCCCATTAGTATTTACTTCATTAAAAATATTAAAGAGATCTCTATCCATATCCAAATCAGATCCCGGTGGTCTATAGAACACCCCAAGTACTATCCGAGGGGAGGCTCTAGTAGCTTTCTTCCCCAATGTGATTTTTGCCCAGACTGTAGCCCATAGGATTATTTTGCTAGCTATTATATCCTATTAATCCAGCCAGGAGTATCAATTAATATGTTTCTTTTTCTCAAATTAATCCATTTTATTCTTATATTTTATCAGTATTAATTCCTTGGAATTTAGGATGTGTTGAGGCATGTGTTTCCTAATAATAAGTTTTGCTCAAATGCTGAAATGCAAGAAGCCTACCGGCCTGTAAGATCCGCTATATAGCAAAAAGTAGAATTAGTTATAAATATGTCAGCATAAAAGCTGGCAACCTTTGGCACAGATAAGAATGGTCCCTGAACTTTGGGGAACAAAGGGAGGAACTATTCACATCACATCACAGGTTTATCCGGCTTCTACAACCGGTTGGTAACCGTAGGGTACACCACAACTCGAGGTCATCAAGAGAGCCTAGGTTGGCAGTTTTGGAGTGAGATAATCCTTATTAATATATTTAGAAAGTAAGTGTCATAATCCACTAACCTATAGGAGAAGGGTACCCATACATTTCTTAGGGTACGGAAACAAGATTTGGGTATAGTAGGTTGGGCCTGAATTACATAGGTCAGGATCTTATAAAATACCTTGTAAGAGAGTTAAGTTAGTGAGTTCTTTTCTTAAACCTTCTTGTAGCTGTTTTGGAGTTCTTTTCTTAAACCTTCTTCTTGTAGTTGCTTTAGAGTTAGGTCTTTTCTTCTATCTATCCATTCTATTTTCTATCACGCTATCAGCTCAGCTTGTGCGGTATAGTATAACTACTCAACATTCCTAACCATTGGGAAAGCCAGCACCATCGTGTAATCGGGCATGCCAGGAGTGAGGCTGGTTCTTCACTTCCTATTACCGGGCTCTCAAGGAAGGGTGTGAGTATGTTAGGTTAAGGTACTTATAATGGAAATGTTACCATCAGGAGTTTGGGAATTCTTTTACTGTTTTGCAGTTATAAGTTTCACTGCATTTCTAATTTTTATGTTAATTTCAATAACGATTTTATCAATTTGTCCTCAGTGTATGTGTTCTTGCCAAGCACCCCAAGAATCCTCTCCCGATATAGAACTCTCTGAGTTCTTGAACTCTGTAGTCTGAATTGGATAAGAACCTATAAATCTTCTGGTCGGATGCGATGAGTGGCAAGCCATAAAAACTAACCCATCAAATTCAGATCAACAAGACAGACTCTTTCTTATCCATTCCATCACTTCTTATTTCTTTACAGTCTACCTCCTCATTGATATACAATGCTACTACACCACCTTTGCCTTTATTTCTGTCTTTCCTAAACAGCACATACCCTTCAACACCTGTACTCCAGTCATGACTACTATTCCACCATGTTTCTGTTATCCCTATAATATCTGGTTTCACTTCCTGCACCAGTAACTCTAGTTCCTCCATTTTGTTACCTAGGCTCCTCGCATTGGTGTACAAACATCTTAATTTTTACCCGATTAGGCACAGACATTCTACCGCCAGTATCACCTATTAGACTGGTATCTACACTACCCTTCCTCCTTATGTCCATTCTCCTACCCACAGCTGTATCCTTTCTTACTTTGTTTTCTTCCCTCTCAATGTTAAAATCTGGCGTGGAGATTACCTGGACGTCTCCCAACCATCTCCTCCAAATTCCTAGTTTAAAGCTCTCTTAATCAGTTGTGCCAGCCTCCATCCGAGAAGTCTATTTCCCTCCCTACTCAGGTGAAGTCCATCCCGAGAGAACAGTCCTCTGTCCATGAATGCCTCCCAGTAGCCATACATCCCAAAGCCCTCCTTATAGCACCACTGCCTGAACTATCTGTTGATCATCATAATCTTGTCACACCTTTGTTGCCCTTCTCTAGGAACAGGCAGAATCCCACTGAAGATCACCTGAGCCTCGATTTCCTTGAGTGTCTTCCCCAGCCTGGCATAGTCTCCCTTGATACGTTCCAGCGAGAATCTAGCCGTATCATTTGTTCCCACATGAAGGACAATCAGTGGATTCTTTCCCGCTCCCGTTAGGATCCTCTTCAGCGTCAGGTCCACATCCCGTATCTTAGCACCCAGCAGACCGCACACCCTTCTGTTCTCTGGATCAGCTCTGGTTACAGGCCTGTCTATTCTTCTCAGTAAGGAGTCCCCAGTCATGTAGACCTGCCTTTTCCTAGTGATGGTGCGATTCTCCAGTCTATCCCCTGTTCCCTCTGGCTGCAAGTCCTCTCGATTCCTATTCTCCCTTGCAATCCTCTGCAACCCATTCTGTATCCTCCTGGGGCTCATATTTGGTGTTGTTATCTCCATTGACTCTTCCCCTCTTCCTATAGAACTAGCTGCTCGTCTCTTCTTCCTTGCCCTCCCACCTTGAGTGATCACCTGCTGTGCCCCTTCTTCATTTTCCAACTCCGCAAACCTGTTCCTGAGCTCTATTTCTCCTTCACTAGCCTGTCTTTTCCTCTGCCTAGTTCTTTTAGTCACATGCTTCCACTGTCCACTTTCCTCACCCAGCAGTCTCCCCTCAGAGTTCTTTGGTCCTGCTTCTATCTGCAAGTCTGAGCTTTCCCCTTCAGCCTCCTCATGTCTTTGCTCCATCATCTGCTCGAACCCCCTTCTAAACTCAACCAGAGTTTCCACCTGCATCTCCAATCCTCTGATCTTTTCTTCCATCAGCTCTATCAGGAGACACTTCCTGCAGACGAAACTCTTTTCAGGTACCCCTTCCAGGATCATGTACATATCGCAGCTTCCACATCCAGTCATCTTCATTGTGTCTTCCACTGCTTGGGTCACTACCACTGCTGCCTCAGTATCTGTCATAGCCTTCCCACCTAAGTCCTGTTAGTCTTGGAAACCAAACCAAACCAAACCAAAACGCCACCACCCACAGCAAAACAAACCTCCAACGAGCACCACAACACTGCCAGAACACCACACACTCCCTTCACTAGCCTGTCTGTTCCTCTGCCTGGTTCTCCTAGTCTTCCCCCAAAACTCCCCTTCAAACTCCCACTCAAACTCCTCTGTTTACAGCTCTGTTTGCTGGCTACTGTGCCGCTGCAGCTGTCTGTGACAATCACATACATCTATCTCATAATTCTGCAGGTTGGTACAAGGGTGGTTGCCAGGCCTCAGTAATTCTGGGGCGTGGAAATAACATTTGAAGGAGGATTTGTGTGTGCATGTGTGTGGGTTACAGTCTTTTTATAAGTAACAATCTTGAAGCTGCTCAAAGATTTGGAATCTTAGAAGTAGTTCAACTGGAGACAATAGTGTGACTGGAAGCCTGGGAGTGGGGATAAGAGAGAGAGATCAGATACGGAACCAGGATATGGGGAACTGGGACTGGCTGGGCACAGAGATTTGAGGAGATACAGCTGGGGGGAAACTGGGAATGGCTCAACAAGGAGACTGGGACTGAGTGGGAGGAAAAGACTGGGAGTGGATGGGGAGGTTGGAAAGGATGGGGCAAAGGGGGTCAAGCTTGGCGATAACAGACAGAAGAGTCTGTGCCCACCGGAAAACACTCTCCTGCAAAGTCTGGAAGAGATCCCATAATTTTTGAGTCTCACATTCATTCCTCTGCCATAAATAGGGCTGGCCAGAAAACAAGAATTCTGGTTTGTGAAAAATTGAGGTTTCAGAATTTGTTTTTGTTCATCAAAAAACCCAGAGAGACACTTCCCCCCATTCCAAGTGATTGAGAGCAGGAACTTGAATCTGGATCTCACACACCCACGCTGAGTGCCCTGACCACTGGGCTATTGGCTATTCCTGTGTGTCCATCTCAAAAACAAAACAAAAATGAAAAGACCCCAGCTCTAGCTGTTAGTGAAAATCCATAAAGCACACTCACAACGTAGCATCCCCATTCCCTCATCCCACTCTAGTGCTGGTCCACTAGAGGACAGCAACCTACTATTGCTAGCAGCTATATGCTTAGCTGAAGTGTCAGAAGGCTATGCAGTGGATCTAAAGGTTCCAACGCTGCTGATGACCCACTAGAATGTCAATATGATGGAATTTCTGTGCTTTTTTAAACATAGACATACTACATTAAGGCCTTGTCTACACTGCAGAGTTTTGTCAGCAAAAGTTTTGTCGACAATCAAAAAGCAGTAAAAAAAAAATTGATACTGCATGTTCACACTACGCTCCCTCTGTTGTCAGAGCGCACCCACACTTGGGGCACTAGCATCGACAGTGAGAGCAGTGCACTGTGGGTAGCTATCCTACAGTTCAGTTCACCACCTTCTGCTGCTAGGTCTTGTAGGAAGGCAGAGTGGAATGAAGTGCATCATGGATCTGGGCTCAACATCCCATGATGCATTGCTTTATGTCCCAGCATTCCAGGTGCCTCAGTCTTCGGTTCGCAGCATTTTTCAAGGGCCCTCATTTGCTGTTCACCCAGCCATCTGTGTGTGAAAGGATGGATCCCACACTGCTCTCCAATGCTCTGCTAGTTGTCAGTAACACATCGTGAATGGCAATGCAGTTAATCATGAAGTTCCTAACTCAACAGGATTCACAGGTGCCTGAAGTGCTGTTTGACATGGATAGAAGCAACACTAGATTACTTTTGGCATTCACGGAACAGCTGCACACAGTGGACCATTGCTTTTGGGCTTGGGAAACTAGCACTGAGTGGTGGGATCGCCTCATCGTGCAGGTCTGGGATGACAAGCAGTGGCTACAGAATTTTCGGATGAGGAAAGCCACCTTCCTGGAACTGTGTGCAGAGCTCATCCCAGCACTGCGGCACAAGGACACACAAATGAGAGCTGCCCTCTCGGTGGAGAAGCACATGGTGATTGCAGTGTGGAAGCTGGCGACTCCAGACTGCTACCAGTCAGTCACGAATCAGTTAGGAATCGGGAAGTCAACCACTGGGGCTGTGTTAATGCAAGTGTGCAGGGCCATTAATCGCATCCTGCTACAAAGGACTGGGATTCTTGGCAATGTGTGCGAAATAGGGAATGACTTTGCAGAAATAGGTTTTCCTAACTGCGGAGGGGCGATAGATGGCATGTATATTCCAGTTTTGGCACCGGACCACCTTGGAACAGAGTACATCTGTGATGTTGCAGGCGCTCGTGGCTCAATGTGGGCATTTCACTGACATCAATGTAGGGTGGTCCAGAAAGATGCATGATGCACGCATCTTCAGGAATACCGGCCTGTACAGAAAGTTGCAAGTGAGGACTTTCTATTCAGACCAAAACATTACAGTGGGGGATGTTGAAATGCCCATAGTGATCCTGGGAGACCCAGAATACCCCTTAATGCCATGGCTCATAAAGCCTTACACAGGAAACCTGGATAGCAGTAAGGAGTGGTTCAACAATAGGCTAAGTAGGTGCAGGATCACTATGGAATGTGCATTTGGCAGATTAAGGGTGCGCGGGTGATGCCTTTATCGCAGGTCAGACCCCAGTGAGGATAATTTTTCCATGGTCATAGCCACGTGTTGTACATTACACAATATTTGCGAAGGTGAGGGTGAAAAGTTTGCTCAGGGATGGACTGCTGAGGCAGACCGCCTGGCCTGATTTTGAGCAGCCAGATACCAGGGTACAACAGAGGGGAACAACAGAGGGGAAATTTGAATCAGGGAGACTTTGAGGCAATGCTTTGAAAATGAGAAGCACTAATGTACATTACTATGCTCGGGACTGCAATGCTTAATGAAATCAAGTTTTGCTAGAAAGCACTTCTGATTTTTGTGGCCTAGGATTCCATGTATGCAAATAATTAAACTGCTTGTGTATGTGTTACTGGCACCTGCTATCTCAATTTGCAGGAAACAAATAAAGATTACTTATCATTCAAAAACTTTGCTTTTATTGCACAGAAAACACCACACACACACACACACACACACTTGGTGGTGAGAGAGGAGGCACCAGGAGAGGGCTGACTTTCAGAGCTGTGTGTAAGTCCAGCTATCATTTGAAAAGGTGTCCATAGGGGTGGAGTGAACGGGAAAGTGAGAAGTCCCAGAAAGTGGAAAGGAATGCACAGGTGGATTTTAAGGAGGGCATGGGAACGAGTTCTGAATGTGCTGAAGAAGAAGGTGGGAATGCATCTGCTCAGTCTGGAGCATTATGAGGGACTTCAGCATCTCAGTTTGCTCCTCTATAACTTTAATCATCCTCTCAGTAGCATCCTTAACGAAGGCCTCATTTTCTTTTCTGTCCTGCCTTTGGTTTTCCCTCCATTCCATGCGTTCCCTCTTTTCTGCAGCTGAGTATTGCAGCAGCTCCCAGAACATGTCCTCCTTACTCCGTCTTGGGAGCTTTCTTATCTGGCGGAGGCATTCTGCCACTGCCAGTGTGTATGGGGTGCCTCTGAAGGCCACATCTGCAGAAGCACAAGGAGCAATACACAGAAGCATGATTGTTAAGTACATGCACAACATTGAACAAGTATAGTAAAATACACCTCTAGTAACATACCAATCACTTGACAAGCACACATGTTGGCAAACACCCCAAGCATGGTGAGTTTACCCCGGGGTGGGGGACATTGTGAAGGAGTCACAGATCCGATGCTCTGGAACTGCTCGATATGAAGCCAGCCAGGACTCTGGATAGCATGGCTCCCCTCAGGTCACACTGTCCAGGGCAAAAAGCCTCCTCAGCTACGACCTTCCCGGTCTGACCTCAGAGCATTCAGCACCCCTGTTCACACCGCACACTTCCCCTTGGTGGGAGAAGCAAGAGGGCCCTGCACTCCAACTCCTCAGTGCCTCGCAGCCAGCATTGTAAAACAGAAGGGTTTATTGGTTAAAAGGAACACAGCATAGCACAAAGCTTGGTAGCTAAGAAGTCAGTGACTTTCAACAAAGTCCATCTTGGGGGAACCCCGGGCCAGACAGCCTGGACTCCCTCATCTTCCAGTCCCTCACAGCAGATTGACCTGGATCCCCCGGCCTGGCCTCCAACATGCCCATTGCTTCTCCAGTCTTTTGCCCTGCTTCCTGGGCAAAAGGTGTCACCTGGTCGCATCCCCTTCCTGGGTCTCACGTTACAAAGGGCATCGGCCAACACCTATGTGCAGATCTCTGAACAGCCTCACCTGTCCTCAGGGCCTCAGCAAAAGTCTCAGACCCAATTCCTACCACCTAGGCATGGGTGCAATACAAAGGGAAATTGAGGTACACGCTGTATTAGTGTAGGACAGTAAGACTCACATGCCACATAACAAGGTGAATAAAACCCCACTTTGTCACAATTATACATGAAGAGAAAAGCAATATGAAAGGTTCGCAGTGCAGTCAACTAGGCACAATATTCTAAATTTTCACACCCTTTTCCACAGGCCTGGGTCATTGTAGCAGATATCCTGAGAGTAAGCAAGGAAGCAAAGGTGCATCTACTGCATGCTTGCAGCTTCTGACCTGGTCCCTATGCCGGTTGCCTGTGTACTGCTTTGATCCCTGCACAAGTGATTTCAGAATGGCGTGGGAAAGTTTCCTTCAATAGGAGAAGGAACAAAGCAGCTCTGCCAAGGAACCTTCGGCAGAGAATTGCCAAGTACCTCCAGGAAAGTTTCCTAGAGATCTCTCTGGAGGATTCCCGTGAAATTTTGGTGTACATCAACACCCTGTTCCAACATACTGCTTAGCTGCACAGGACAATGTCCAGCACACAGAAACACAGCCAACCTTCTACATTTCTATGCCCTCAACCCCCCTCCACACTTCACAAAGCAAAACCACTTACTGGGGGGTCTCCTCTCTTGCTTCTTGCTTGCTGGAGTGCAACTGCCGAGACTGTCTAGACACCTCCGGAGTGGAGAACAGCTCCTGACTGGACGCACCACCAGGTGACCCCGCTGTGGGTTCCACATAGTCCACTAATGCCACCTCTTCATCAATGACTTTGTCCTCTGGGTTAGGTCTACTTCCACCAGCTCCAGCCCTGATGAAGTATCCATGGGGCTCTTGGCGGTGTAGGTGGGGTTGCTACTGAGGATAGCATCCAACTCTTTATAGAAATGGCAGGTGTTCGGCATAGCACCAGAGCGAAAGTTTGCCTCCCTTGCCTTCTGGTATGCCTGCCTCAGCTCCTTGATCTTTCCTGTGCACTGTGTGTCTGGATCATAGCCCTTTTCACACAAGCCTTGAGAAATCTGCCTGTAGGTATCGATATTCCTACGGCTCAAACGCAGCTGGGTCTGCACAGCCTCGTCTCCCCAAATACTGAGCAGATCCAGCTCTGCAGTGGTCCAAGTGGGAGAGCACTTGCTGCGTGGAGCTGCCATTGTCAGCTGGGAACATGCAATGTGAGCTCTCTGAGTAAACTGAGTAAACAGGAAATGGAATTTCAAAAATTCCCAGGGCTTTAAAGGGGAGGGGTGGATGGTCGTTTACCTGGCTGCAGGGCAGTGGAGTTGGAACTGTTGACCAAAGCGGTCAGGATGGGCATTGTGGGACACCTTCCAGAGGCCAATTAAAGCAATAAAATCAAGCGCAGGTCTACAATGGCACTTTGTCAACAAAACTTTTGCTCAAAAAGCCCTATGTGTCTTGTCGAGGTGGTTTTATTTTGTTGCCAAAACTGAAGAGTTTTGTTGCCAAAAGTGGCATTGCAGTGTGTACATCTCCACTGTTTTGCTGCCAACAGCTGCCATTTGCTGACAAAACTCTGCAGTGTAGACAAGGCCTAAAAGAACAATGTTAAGCTTGCAAAGTCAAGAAATGTCAGAATTAAGGTGCTTGTATGCATTAGCATACAGTCTTTAATTACATGATTATATACTTTTTCCCCCTGTGGCAAATTGCTCGCACTACTATGATGGGTCTCGCGCTTTCTCTTCTGGGGGGTGGGGGGGTTTCAGGGCACCATTTCTTGCCCCTGAACTGGGATATTAACTGCCCCACTAGTGTCCTAGAGGTGGAGAGGGAGGGACCCGGGCCCACCCTCTACTCCGGGTCCCAGCCCAGAGGCCCTAGGGATAGCGGTAAACCACTTGAACTAGCGGTTCCTTCCCCTGGGCTACTTCCCTCTCCTGCCCTTCAGCTTGTGGGGGCTTCCTGCCCTCCCTCTGCACAAGCCAGGTGTCCCTTTACCTAGGGTCTTGGTCTTCTTAGCCCACCGCAGCACTTCTCCAAACTTTCCTCTCCTTCCCTCCAAACTGCTCTCTGCTCCAACACCAATCCACTCTGTTTCTACCCCTTCAAACTGTTCTCTGCTCCAACACCAATCCTCTCTGCTCCAACTCCTTCCCCTGTCTGATTGAAGCAGGGTTTTTTTATCAGGTGACTGACTTCAGGTGCTCTAATTGGCTTCAGGTGCTTTAATTAATCTATAGCAAACTTTCTTCCCTCTACAGGCAATAAGGCTCTCTTCTAACCCTCTCCTGCTGCCCTCTGGCCATGCTGTATCACACCCCCCATAGGGCCCCTATTCCATTCAGTATGCAACACTGACCAGCTCTGAGGATGAACCAAGGTTGTATAGTGAAGGAGACTGTTGTCTATCAGAACACGGCTTCATTTTTTTATAGAAGTTGGAAGGGTTGTAGGGAATGAGGCAGTAAATTACAGGAAGAGGAAGATGGTGTCATGGTTACATCAGTAGAATTGTATTGCATTCCTGACTTTGCCACAAAGTTCCTCTGTGATGCTGGGCAAGTCACTTACACTGAATTTTTCACAGATGGTCTCTAATGATCTTCCTCATCTTCTGGGTGCCTGGGTCTGATGTGAAAAAGTGTTGAGCACTTACAGCTGCAACTAAAGTTAATGAACACTGTGCTTTGAACTAGGGCGGTCAAGCGATTAAAAAAATTAATTGTGATTAATCGCAGTTAATAATAGAATACCATTTATTTAAATATTTTTGGATGTTTTCTACATTTTCAAATATACTGATTTCAACTACAGTACAGAATACAAAGTGTACAGTGCTCACTTTATAATTATTTTTAATCCAAGTATTTGCACTGTAAAAAAACAAAAGAAATAGTATTTTTTAATTTACCTAATACAAGTACTGTAGTGAAATCTCTTTATCGTGAAAGTTTAACTTACAAATGTAGAAATATATACAAAAAAACTGCATTCAAAAATAAAACAATGTAAAATTTTAGAGCCTGCAAGTCCACTCTGTCCTACTTCTTGTTCAGCTAGTCGCTAAGACAAACAAGTTTGTTCACATTTGCAGAAGATAATGCTGCCTGCTTCTTGTTTACAATGTCACCTGAAAATGAGAACAGGCGTTCTCATGGCACTGTTGTAGCTGGCATCACAAGATATTTATGTGCCAGATGCGCTAAAAATCATATGTCCCTTCATGCTTCAACGACCATTCCAGGGGACATGCGTCCATGCTGATGATGGGTTCGGCTCGATAGCAATCCAAAGTAGTGAGGACTGACGCATGTTCATTTTCATTATCTGAGTCAAATGTCACCAGCAGAAGGCTGATTTTCATTTTTCATGGTTCGGGTTCTATAGTTTCCGCATTGGACTGTTGCTCTTTTAAGACTTCTGAAAGCATGCGCTACACCTCGTCTCTCTCAGATTTTGGAATGCACTTCAGATTCTTCAACTCTGGGTCAAGTGCTGTAGCTGTCTTTAGAAATCTCACATTGATACTGTGACACAGTCTGGAATCTGGGGGACAATTTAGGATACTATGAATACCAATATTGTAAAATTGCAATGAGTTGTGCCAGATATGCCATGTAAGATATCTGCAAAAATGTTATGATTTGCCAAATATGATAATCTCATTTATATGTTTGTATCGCTTTTGTGTTATGAGTTATAGATATGTATGTATGTCTGTATTTCAAAACTTGGGCTACGCTTCTGGCTGTCACCCCCAGACAGTTTGGGCATCAGTTCTGTCTAACTGCTTGATGGTCCATTAAGGACCATCAGCTATACAATTGACTCATTGAGAGAAAGCAGAGGATACACCTTATGACTCAGCAAGGCATGCATGGGCATGCCTATGGACAGAAAAGGCTTCCAAACCATCTATGGGCAGTGTGTTGGAAACAAAGGAAGCACAGGCCACATGGCAAAAGACTATAAAAGGCAGTTGCATCTTCTCCATTTTGTCTTCAATCCTGCTTCTTACCTCTGGAGGAACTTTGCTACAAACTGAAGCTCTGAACAAAGGACTGAATGACCCATCCAAGCTGTGGATGTGTTCCAGAAGGACTTTCAAGCAAGCAAACTCACCAATACTGCTAGGAACCTGATATATGGACTTTGGAGTCTTTGTATGTATGTGACTGTTTTAACCATTTAACATCTCTCTTCTTGTTCTTTGTTTTTAATTTATAATAAACCTTTAGTTTTAGATACTAAAGGATTGGCTGGCAGTGTGGTATTTTGGGTAAGATCCAAACCTATACTGACCTAATAATGTGGCTGACCCTTTGGGGTCAGAAGAACATTTTGTATATGTGAGCAGAGTTTTTCAAGTAATTTCTCACTGTACTGGACCTAGGTGCTGACTGGGAGCCAGAGAGCTGGAATGCAATAAAGGGGGCTGTGTGATTTCTTTTTTGCTTCTTGATAACCAGTGTGGGGAATCAGAACCACTGGTTGGGGAGTTTAACTTCAGTGTTACCCACCAGTCTTGGGAGTATCTGCTCTCCCTTTTGCAGCCGGCTACAGAAGTGTCACACAAATGCCTATTCTCACTTCCTGGTGACATTGTAAATAGGAAGAAGGCAGCATTATCTCCTGTAAATGTAAACAACCTTGTTTGTCTTAGTGATTGGTTGAACAAGAAGTAGGACAGAGTAGACTTGTAGGCGCTGAAGTTTTGCATTTTTTGTTTTTGAGTGCAGTTATGTAACAAATAAAAATCTACATTTGTAAGTTGCACTTTCACAACAAATATTGCACTACAGTACTTGTATGAGGTGAAATGAAAAATATTTTTTTATCATTTTTACAGTGCAAATATTTATAATCAAAAATATACATTTTGATTTCAATTACAACACAGAATACAA
Organism: Terrapene triunguis; assembly: GCF_002925995.2. Taxonomy (NCBI): domain Eukaryota; kingdom Metazoa; phylum Chordata; order Testudines; family Emydidae; genus Terrapene; species Terrapene triunguis. The sequence goes on from NW_020664436.1 coordinate 54,882,887, forward strand.
TATATATGAAAATGTAGAAAAACATCCAAAATATTTCATAAATTTCAATTGGTATTCTATTGTTTAACAGTGCAATTAAAATTATGAATAATCGCAATTAATTTTTAAAATCACAATTAATTTTTTTGAGTTGATCGCGAGAGCTAACTGTGATTAATTGCCAGCCCTACTTTGAACACAAAGTTCTATATCATGCTAAGTGCTCTGAAAAATTGGGTCCTACGTGTCTCATACTGGGCACCGGATTTAGTGAATACTTTTGAGCTTAATCTCTCTTACCTCAATTGTCCACCTATAAAATGGGGATAATTCCACCCATCTCACAGAAATGTTGTGAAAAATAGGTAATGTGTGGGAACCACTCAGATACTATAGTGATGAGTGCTATAGGAAAGCCCATTAATAATTCTGTCTTCAGATCAGGGCTTGAATAGAAAATAAGGCATGAGCCATATATTGAGCAGCGAGGAGAAAACAAAATACTGAATAGCTGCTCAGTAAGTGAGCACCATCCACTCTGTGCATTGAGTGAGGTAGGAGTCTTGTGGAAAACATAGTATGTGATCATGTAATTAAAGACTATATCATAATGCATATGCACAAAGGGGCCAAACTGAGGTTGCATGGGCAATCTTAATTCTATCATTTGCTAAATTTGATTGCAAGTCTTCACAATTTTGATAATGTTATTTTAACATGTTTTTGTGAGTTTAATATACATATATACATTATATACAATTTAATTCAAACATCCAACTTGTAATCAGTTAAACATGTAAATCCACTAAAGAATAAATCCATAGCATGCCTAGTTTTCATTTCCTCAGGTGGAAAATGGTGTCCCTCACTGACTTCAAGACAGATGAAACTGATAGATGCTTGTCTTATGTATAAATCTTATTCTTCCAGTAACTACAAACCTGAAAATACAGTGCAATGTCAGATCTCTTTCAAAAGAGACAAAATTTAAATTTCATTATTTCACAGTACATTTCATGTTGAATAACTCAATAAACAATTCTTTTATGGATGGACGACTACAGTTATTTGTTTATTCTAGCTTGAACAGTTAGCTAAATCCTAGGGGGCTTCTTGCAACTTTTTGGTTATCTGGCGATTCATTTCACACGGGGGATCAACTAGGTTCTTGGATTAAATGCAGAAGGAGAGAACAATGGTTCTGGAATGAGAAAACCATTATAGTTAGCTTTTAGTGAATAACCTGTGTAATTAGTTTTGTAACTAAAATAGAACTCTCCACTTTTGGACAGAAACCAAAGAATGATTTGGAGTTACAGTAAAATGACTTGTAGACAATCATTTTGGTGGAACAATGGTTTAAGTACTGCACATTCATTTCATTTTCAAGTTCAGGAAGACTAGACTTGAGTTCTTAGTTATACAACGGAGGTTTGCAAAGTAATAGCAAACAGCAATGTTTTCAGTCCAAAAGGGTGGGGAGAGGGGAGGGGGAAGGGAATTTCTTGTAATACTGTGTAAAGACAAGGTTCCAAACAGTCTCTTATCTATTTAGTTGTCTAGGTTTATATTACCACACTCATCTAAGCTCCTAACTGCATAACTCATGCTGTTTCCACTTTCATGCTGAAAGACTGGCTTACCTGGAGAAACATGAACATGGCTGATTCTAAACTGCTAAAACTGCAGACATGTAGGGCATATTAATGTTGGTGTGATATTTACGGGTCATGCTCTAATAACAACCCACACATTTAAAGAAAATGGTCAAATCCACTGACAAGGGGATTGGAGGTAACAAAGCAATATTTGGCTGTTTAGTGTAGATTTGTACTAAGACAGTAGCAACAGTGCTAAGAACCCAAACTAGCAGCTGTTCTGTCCCTTCATTTTAAAGTGTACCCAGTCTAACACACTTACATACTATGGCACCTTCCATCAGAGGATCTCAAATCATTTCTCACACATTAATGAACTAAGCCTCTCAACCCGCCTATGAAAGAGGAAGTATCATCCTCACTTTATTGATGATTAAACTGAGGCAGGGAGGGTTTGAAACCTGCTCAATTTCACACAGAGTCTGTGGCAGAACCAGAGGTAAAAAGCTCAACTCATGACTCCCTGTTCTGTGCTTTAAACACAAGGCCACCCCCTCCCCTTCTAGGATGGTTGTCTAATATTCAGAAGACCAGGAGTACTTGTGACACCTTAGAGACTAACAAATTTATTTGAGCATAAGCTTTCATGGTTTATGCTCAAATAAATTTGTTAGTTTCTAAGGTGCCACAAGTACTCTTGTTCTTTTTGCGGATACAGACTAACACGGCAGCTACTCTGAAACCTAATAATAAGAAGTATATGGTGCTATACCAAATAAGCATATGAGGGTTAAATTAAATGTGCACATACAGCTCTGTGATCATATCAAAATAAAGGCTATCAATCTCTCATTTAAAAAGCAGACTACAGTCTGCTCCAAATACCAACACAAAACTCTGTAAAAACACTATTGCAGATGGTAGTGTTTTGGACTACTGCTCTAGAAAAACTTGACAATGGTTTGGCTGCTGGTGTGCCGAGACCGCTGCCTATCCCACTGAGCAATATTGCTTCATTGTTCTCCCTCGTGTCTGTCTGTATCCACTGTTGTCCTTTGTCTTATACTTAGATTGTAATCTCTTTGGGGCAGGGATTGCTTTTTTGTCCTGTGTCTGTGCAGCATATAGTGCAATGGGGCCTGATCCAGTACTAGGGGTCACAGGCACAACAGTACAGAAATGAATAGAATAGTGTAGTATTTTTCTATAGGCAATTTTCTCTTTGACTAGGACAGCTCCTTGGACTGAAAACAACATCCTGAGAAATAATTTACTCTTGGACTCCATATACCTTCTGTTGCTTTTAAAAACATTTTATTTTAAAAGAGCTTCCTGAAACTGAAAGAGAACTGGACGGGGACACGTGGTATCCTTTCCACAGAAAGAGAGAGTTTATCAAGAGGGGAGACTGCTCCCAGAACTGACATGGGGATATTTAAGGGAAGAGAGCCACAACTATGACATAGCTTTATGTTCCAGATTTTTGACCAGAAAATCTGGATACTTCAGCTTCAACATTATGATACACCCACCAGAAAACGTGCTAGTTTCAGCTGCTGTGTTCCTTTATAACTAGTTGTGGAGAAGGCTTGGAAAAATTGACTTGTGCTTAAGAGAAAAAAATATCCACCTAGCTTTCTTTCTTCTCAAACAAGCAGTTTTAATCTGTGCAGCAGGAAATCGGAGTTTGTTTTTCTCCTTTGAGGCAATTATTTCTAACTGTGTAAAGTAATCTATGTAATTCCATGGTGCAAAATACCTTGTAGCAGATCAGCTATTTCTGATTGCAAATATACAGGATCTTGTGTGGTAATGCTTGGCCAGTTGAACACAGAGCTGTATTTAGTATATGCTCTAGCAGGTTTATTTGCCCAAATATATCTTAGATCTGTACCAGGATGCCTTACTATTTCTCCCAAGACAAGCCCTCTGGACTGAGCTGTTGGCCCCATATTCTGGTCAATTATTAACTTTGTCAAGTTGCATCCCCAGGAGAAATTTTACCAGCACCAGGATCCCAATCTGCCCTCTGGTGAGGCAGCATTGTGGCACAAAGCCCATCAAGCCAAGGTGATGTCAGAAATCTATCCAAGGACAGAATGATTTGACTTTGTTTCCACAACAAAAACTATGAAGCAGCTGTTGATCCTTTACCATCAGGAACTATTTAGTTCCCCTCAGCATGTGTAGGGACTGTCCACTGATCCCCTGGATGCTCCATGTACAACTCTTAAGTGAGAATCTGGCTGTCAAACCGAAGCCAATCAAAGATATTTCTGTCCGTATATCCACAAGATAATGGCAGCTCTTCCATTAATGTCAGTGAACACAAACATGGTAAGCAAGATGCTAATTTTACAGAAAGAAATCTCTGGTCAATTCCTGCCTTTCAGAGGTGGCCTCTGCTTGTTTCCTGCTGGTGTTGTACAATTGCATACCTGGAGGCATAAAATAATACAGCTGATGCATACTCTCAATGTTTTTAAAATATGAGTGAACCAGCAGTAAGGTGGAGTTGTACACATGTAACAATGATGTTAACAAGATCAGGATTAGGCTGATGCTTTTTTCACATGAGAATTTGCACAAACATGTATGCATGAAAATGTTGTTATCTGTAGGATCTTGTAATCACAAGATCTTTTAATAATAGAACGTCTCTCCTAAGCAACAGAGTCAGAGGAAAGGAAGGGACAACATAGTAAAGTCTTGTCCCCGCTAGATACTCTGTGTGGCTAGATCCCTCTGCCCAGGCAGAGACCCCCTGAAAACAGTGGAGGCACAAGATCCATCTACATGGAGCAGCTTGAAGGATTGGGCCCCACATATATGTTAAATATGATAGTAGAACTATTAAGAATCTTTAAGCTTCTTTTCTCTTAGTCAATAGGAGTTGTGGCTGCTCAGCACCTGTGAAGAATGAGGCCAGTTACATAGGTGCCAAAAAATGGATTTAGACGCCTAACTCTTGCCTTTTACTAAATCTTTTGAATTTAAAACAATTCAGTATAACAGACTTGACTTAAACAAGCAAACAGCAGCCGGTATGGTCTTCTGCCACATTATCGGACAGTGGTGATCTTACATAGGTGCTGCAGTACCAAAACTCAATAGGCCCTATTTTCCCTAGTGCAATTCCACTGAACTGAGTGGAATCACACAAGGGATGAATTTGATGCAGTATGTATACTTGGCAGCATAGCATACTCAGAGAGAAATTCCTTTGTTATAGCCCACTATATATAATCAGCTTGCCATCTAGTGGCAGCTATTTTGAACACAAATCACAACTTGACACTATTAGCAGAAGCTGTTATTTTATATGACAACATGCATTTGAAAACATCTGAAGTTTGCAAAGACTTTAGCAAAGCCATTTTATAGCCTTCCAGAGCTTTTCATAATACATCATAATGAAGGAAAAGATCAACTTGTGTTTATTTACGCCGCATCCTCATGCCAGCTTTGTGTATTCATATGGGGGAGTTTTTCCTTGACTCAGGCTATTTGCTGTTAAAACATTTCAAACAGTTGCAGTATTACTACTTGTACATAATGCTGGGCCATGCTTTCGATACAGTGTCTTTCATGAATGGAGATGTGCCAAAATATCCACACTGAATCCACAAGAATCCATTCTTGCCCTCCTAACTGAGAGCCACAAAAAGTGATTCTGATCATTAGAGCTGATCATACTGCCTGATACTGGGCAAAATCATGTTCCGTTTACTCACATGGGTAGTACCATTGACTGCAATAGCGACAGTTCACATGGTTACAGGGAGTATTTTCTCCCATCTGATGGTTTGTATTAGATAGAGGCCATTAAAGGATTTGACACAATGGAATTCTGCTCACAGCACATTCACAGCTGAATTTTAGAGGGAAACAGATTCTCCACCCTCCCAGCTCCTTTTAAGCTGCTCAGAAAATGAAAAGGAGCCAGAATCTGGTGGTGGCTGGCCACCTAAGGACTCCTCTGGCAGAACCCAGAACATAAGCATAGTTGGGTAAAGCATAGTACCTGCAGTTCTCCTCTATACCTTTAATTCTAGACTTAATTAAACCAATTTTGGCCATTCTTTATGTAATTTGAGGAATTTATATTTATAGTACTTCTATGACCTCCATTACTGTAGTATTTGAGAGCCTCACACTTTTTAAATGTATTTATCCTCGGAATACCCCAGTGGAGATTGGGAATAAATAGCACTTACCCTTTTTACAGATGGGGAACTGTGTCACTGACCAACCAAGTGCCAATGTTGCACAGGTCTCCTGAGTCCCAGCTAGCATTAAAACCACTGAACCGTCCTTCCTCAAGATACATAAAGTGCAAAGCACGTTTTTATACACCAGTCTTCACAAATAGTCCCAATGTCCTTCACAACAAGTTAAAGCTATTAAAAGTAAAATCAAGCTTAAGTTCCTTTCATTTTAATTTTAAAAGAGTAAAAGGTATTTATTCTGCATGTTTTAACTCTACTGGGAGCCGATTCCATAATCATGGAGACTAAAGACTTGAAAGCCAATTGACGTCAATCAATACGGAAGACATGCCAAATAACTGGCTGCAGCTAAACTAAGCAAATAGCTGAGAACAAAGCGTGACAAAAAGGTCAGAGAGAAACACCAGTCCTCCAATATTTTTGAAATTTCCTAAGTAGGCAGGGGAATCCTAAAATCGCTTTGGACTCAAGCAGTATCATGGTTAAAAGGGTGGATTTAAGGAGGATTCAGGGTGCTGAGATATGTATTAGAGGATCTCATTGAATATCACACTTTGGAAAGCCACGTAACAATAATTCTGTCAAATAAGAAATGTACACAAGCATTTACAAAACTCATTTCTCTAAAATGAATTCCTTATTTTACAGATGAACATCAAAGGGTGGATCTGATGTCAGAGTAACAACAAGACATTGAATAAAAGTTTACTCAAATGCGAGAATTCATCAAGTGTATGGGCTCAATAATACATCTCTTTTCAATGCAGTTGTGTTCAGAAGTGATTATGTAGCAAGTGCCACGGTCTTGCTGAACTGCTCCCTTTTTGTGTTCAGTGACTTATGTCTACTTTAGTAAAAAAACAAACGAACTTATTTTGTCATTACTTTCTGTACCTGTTAGCCCTGCAGAGCCAACCCAGCTTTGAGAAAATGACTTCAATTTTTTTCTGGCCCATGCACCATCATTGGAATTGTTACCTAAAGTTCCAAGTGAAGGGCCAGATGGGTCAAGTCAGTGGGTTTGCATATTTATATATATCTAGATCTAGATATAGATATAGACACACACACACAATATATATAAAAAACTTGTTTTATTAGGAAAATACAATACATTGCATGAGATATATGTATTATGATAATACATTAGTTTGTGTGTATATGCAAAGCTGCCTGTTGAAGTAAGGCTATGTATTAGTCTAGAAGATACACACAATAAACAAACAGGCATGCACACAAGCTCTGAAGTGCATGCACATTTGAACGTACTGTTGAATCTCACGTCCACCATATACACATTTCAAGCTGTTAGAAGATAATGGTTTAAAGATCTGACACACTAAAATGGAAAGAAAATGAAAATCTGCATCAGAATCCGTTTCAGAACACAAAAAAATATTTGAAAGTTTTAAAAAAAAAACAAAAACGGGAGAAAAGGATGAAGTTGAGTATATGCGCTGCAAATGGTGTGGCATCAAAGTTGACACTCGGGCTGACCGGATTAGAGAACATTTGGAGAGCAAACGACACTTCAGACTAAAACAAGGCTGCGAAAATAGAAACAAGCAAACATTGGAATCAGCATTTGTTCAGGCACGGCAGAAAGAGCGAGATCAACACGATGTAATAAGTGAATTTGTACATACCCTCTGCTTTTCAGGGCAGCTGCTAGTCCTTGCTGATGGTCCTTTGGGGGACTTTGTATGAAATTTCTATCCAGCTGCAAAATCCTTGCCAAATTCAATCAATCTGACCAAGAAATATTTGGAGAAGAATGATGTTGCTCTGACCAACAAAATTAAAGAGAGGTTGGCTGGAAATATAGTTAGTTTGATTTTTTATGATTCGCCAGATGTTCTTGACTGCCCCATCCTGGTGATTTTGTTTTCATTTTTTTGATTTTGTTGTGGAGAAGCCTGAACTCATTTTGGCAGATTTGGAGTTTGTAAAGTCAGCAAACAGTCAAACAGTTGCAGCTTGTGTCTGTAAAACTTTAAATGAATATGCAGTTACCTGGAAGTACGTTGCAACAGTGAATTCCAACTCAGCTTCTTACTGCACAAAGTCCACACAAGATGTAAAGCTGAAAGAAAAACCTGAATTGCTTCGTTTGTCTTGCCCATCTCACCCACTGCACGTTGCGGTCTCTCATGCACTAGGTATTCCCAAAATGGCTGATTTCAAAATGTTCGTAATAGATGCTGGTGCAGTTTTCAAGCATTCAAATAAAACAAAAAACCTCTTCTATGATGTTTGCAAAGAGATGATTTAGTCTGTATTTGGCTGCACAGATTGTTCAGAAGGCATGGAGTGTCTTAGTGCAACTTTTAGATCACAAAAAGTTCAAAAGTGGAAAAGCCAAAAAGCTGAAATCTCAAGCAACTATGCAAGAAATTAGGTAAAACCTTCGAACAAAACTCAAATTCCTGAGTGAAACACTTCAACCACTACATGAAGCACAGAAGAAACTGGAATCCAATTCTTTAACAGATGGCACATTTTCTAATACTGAGGTGTACGGCATTCTGGCTAACAATATCTCTTCAAAACTTTCTCGCAAAAGCACATCTGGGGAGATTTCAGAAAAAAAAAAAAAAGATCTTTTCTCTGTGTTGCCAGTCACTGAGCAGGACAACTTCGCAAAAGCTTTCAAAAGTTTTTACGAAGAGCTATCAAAGAAGTGGGAAGCTACTGTCACTTGCAATATGTCCCCTGAAGCTTTTCACAGTGAATCATCATTCTGGAAAATCATGGTACTATTTGACCCTCATTGTAAAAGTGTGGCCTCAGCTAATAAATTTAAAGAGAATGCTCCCCCTTTGTGGCTTCTAAATGAAGAAAGTACAAAACTGAAAAGTGAATTCCATGCCTACATGGCAGTGCCTTCCCCGGACAGCCGCTCCATCACGCCTCTTGAATAGTGGAAAATCCACCGCACCGACTTTCCAACTATGACATATGCTGCCTCTTGCATCCTCAGTGTTCCACCTGGCTCACCTGATGTGGCGAGAGTATTTTTGAAATTTGGCTACATCCAAGACTGTAGGAGAATGGGCCTTGAAAAAGACTCCTTAAAAAGATTGCTGTGAGCCTATGCTACGCAGAACTTTTGGAAATTACACTGAAGGATTTCCCATAAGACAGTGAATGTTTATAAATATTTTAAAATATTGGGCCCAATTATTAAATGTAAATGTTTATAGGCTAATAGTTCTAAGTCTACAACAGTGAACTGTTTATTCAAACGAAAAGTTTTATTTGGAGATTGTTTTCTTAAACTCAGAGGTGGCATTGTGTTTTGAGTTCTGTTTTAGTTCTGCAGCAAACCACATTGAATTCCGTTCATCAAAGCATTAATCTACTGAATACTTTTTCCCCTTGTCCTTACATCAACCCTGATATTACCCATAAAATTATTAATAGTTTTTTTGCACCTATTTTCAGCTGTTTTTGTTGTTGTAGTAATAAACACAGATATATTCCTGGGAAAAAATAAATAAAATAAAAACCAGAAACGAAGGGTCCTATCTGTCTGTCTATACACATACACACAAACACACTCAGCTGAAGGCAAAGTTGAAGAAACTGAAGTTCAACAGGTGGAACTGAGGGCAGAATTGGTCTGTATTCTGTTGATGGGCACAGAGAACACTGTTTGGCTTTCAGATTCCAGCTGAGTTTGGAGGGCTGAAAGTTAAGTAAAAAGAGTTTCTTTCTGTCAACCACAGAAATTTGATCTATAAGCCATAGAAACAATAATCGACAACTATCCAATGCCATTTTTACAGTCACGTTTCAGACCTGTTGAGTATGAGACAAGAGTGAGTAAGTGCGCATGAGTGCACACACTGCCAAGTTAAGGCGCCATATACATTTTCATTCTCAATCTAAGAGCAGTATAGCTATGTATCGAGGCAATTAAAGATAAGAGAATTTTTTCAGTTCAATTTCTGACATGGCTTATGCTGCAGCCTAAGCCAAGTTGATAGTTTCTTTATCACCTTAAATTAAACTGCTGAGCTCAAGGCAAGAATCATAATATAATAATCATAAATATGCATGCTTGTCTCCTTCGGAGCCTTTCCACTTTATAAGAACTTACAGTCCTGGTCACTGCTGGGTATATGCAGCCTCTTTTTGCTCACTGACCTGCTATTCTGGAACAATCACCCAGCTCAGATGCCAATCAACAATGAACAACAAAAGGAAGATAGCATGAAAGGGGCAAATTATCTACCATGCAATTTATTATGTATCCTAAAAGCACAGAGTAAAAAATCTCAAGTAAGTTTACTTAAGTTCCTGCTTATGAGAAGCAAGGCAAAAACAGAAATGGGGAAAAATAAAGGATAATCTTCTACTTACTAACAAGTACACCATGGGAATTGGCAGTGCAAGCTTCCCAATATTGTCCTACCAATGTGCCTCAAAGCTTGAGTTGGTGGGACCACCTTGAAGAATAAAAAAAGGAATTCATGCCTGATCAACCATGACTTCTAGTTTTAGAGTGCCAAAAAGGGCGGTGCTTATAGCAGTGTATTTTTGTGCCAGGGCACTTGTGTAATATAAACTAGACTGAGTGCCCCAGGCCTTTTCACATAGCCTCTACAACTATCCTATGGTAGTAAATTCCACTCACTACCAACCTAGGATGGATGTGAACTGGCTATCTACAGGTTCAAGGCTCTATATTTTATTCATTTACTTTAAAACTGTGCCCACCACAGTTGTTTCTGGGCGCATGTACAAATATTAAAAACAATACCAGTATTAACTAGCGAACATTAACAGAAAATAGAACTCCCTTAAGGATTCAGCATAACAAATATATCCCATTCTCACTCCCACCATGTCCTTACAGCCAGATTCTGGGTCTGCCAAACCAAGGAGAGAAGCAAACTTTGTCAGAGGAATGGAGCAGGTAGCAATAGTTTTGCTACCCACATCTCTTCTCTTTTGTGAGCCAAATCTTGAAGCCCCTTCCTTAATTTTTTCCTTAGTCCTTCCTCATAAAAACTCCCCCTGACACCCATGGGAATTCTGTCAGAATAAAATAAGGACTTCAGAATTTGGGCCTATGATAATTAGTATATTGGTTGGAATCTCAGCAGAAAGGCCAAATATTGAATTTTCTGACATGGATAATTAACTTGGGTTTAGGCACACAGGAGGGAGCCAGTGTAGATAGTTTTCACTACGGCAACAGTACTATATCCTCTCTCTGGATAAACAGAAGACTTCATATTCAGTGCTGTTAATAGTGCACCTTTCACAAACGACAAAATTTACTTCTACATTTAAACAAATAACTCCTACGAAATTAGTTCTTCAACCAACGTTTTCAAAGCCTTCATTTAAATTGTTCAGAGAAAGTGTAATTCCAGCAGTGTCAGTAACCAACCAAACAAAAGATGCTCTTTTCTATTTTTCCTATTAAGCCAACTCCTTAGGGACAGATAACCCACTGGGGTTATTCTTCACTAAAAAAAAAATCCTATTTGTTTGCAAGTTGTAAATGAAAAATTTATGATGACATTTATGAGTTAAGTTGGATTCTTTTAACTTCTTGGGTGCAGTAGAGATCATGAGGTGTCCTCAGTAGAGGCCAAATTGAACACTTTTTTTGAGCCTGATAGCCACATCTTATTAATATAATTCAGAGTATATTGAAGCCTCCTTCATACTGTAACATCAAAGGCATCTGAAGGACTGAGGCAAGACCACATTGCCTAAAACAGTCCAACAAAATTTTAATGCAGCCAGAGCCCTCACCCAACAGTGCCTGTCTCCCTTAGAGCTGGCCTCAGGCAGACCCACTCACCAAAAGAACACTTTGTTTCAGTTCTCATTCTCCTAGCCTCTTTCAAACTACACTCACCAGCAACCCGGGGGGAGAATATATTAAAATATGTTATCTGAAGGTACAACCTGCCAACACTACAAAAAAAAACCCCAATTTTCTATCCTGATCTGGGTGGCCTGGGCACGTGCCAATAGGTCACAACCAAGAAGTCTGTGGTTTTATAAACGAAACTAATCCCTGATAGTGATTCAACATACAGATTAAATAAAATTTGACTATTATTCTTAAAACATGCATTTTCACCATGTTCCCTCAGCTGTGCTGCCGGAATCTGCCAGTCACTGGAACAAAAACAGAAAATTAGCAGGTACTAAAATTTCCTTTTCAAGTTATATTCTGCTACTCTAGATGTGTAGGTGTAGAGCCTCCCTATCCGCAGATGGAGACAGCTGTACACGTGTTCTGATGTTGCCATCCTTTAGTAACACTAGCAAGTTTCCATCACAGAATCTGGATAATCTCCACATGGTTGACCCTTGTTCTTTTTTAGTGCCTCCATGTTATTGAATTTCTATATTTACAGATCTGTCCATTAGTTTAGGTATATTTAGTTTATTGACATTACCAAACAAGTGCTCTTCTGGTCTTAACTCTGTATCTTAGGCTATATCTTGCTAGCTGCATAGCACAAAGCATCCATTAACTTCAGTGAGATATATATGTAGTATGACTATAGGAATGGTTCCTTTAGTTATTGACTAGTTTTGTGACCAAACTATGAACAGTTGTGGGCTTATATGAAATGCTCATAAAATGTATAAACAATACGTCTGGACAGCAAGTTAGGAAGGTGTCAGGAATGAAGGCCTGCAGCTGAGCATGGGACTAGCTAGCTCACTCTCCAGGCAAACTAATGAACACAGGTGAGCTATATCTGAACTGCCTGATTGGCTGTGAGGAACCAGCAGCTCAGGCTTTCGATCTCAGGGTTCGAGTGTGGGGCTGGAGGTAGGGAGACCCAGGCTTACCCTGCTTCACTGGGTCCCAGCCCAGAGACCTAGAAGTGACAGGTGAACCCATCGCAGGGATGATGGGAAAATATGGGGTCGCTGCCTCACCTCTCGGAACCACAACAGGACCCAATGTCTCATTCTCCTGGGCTACCTCCTATCAGCATTTGGTGGGGCCGCTTCATGGGTGCTGGGACCTGGTTCCCAGTCTCCTTACTGGGGAGCCTGCTTTCCACTCCCTCTTCGGGATTTTCCTTCTCCTGGGGCAGCTGTTTGTCTACTCTCCAGGTTGGCTCAGGGCATTCATCATCTGCCACAGCCAGTCATGGGCTCTGCTGGCAGTTCTGCTCCCTGGGAGGGACGGCTCGCTCCAAATGAGCTGCAGGGCCCTGTTCTTATACTTACTGCCCCGCCCCCACACTTCCTGTGAGGGGGGTGGCACAGAATTTGCTGAGCCCAACAGGGTGATTTAATCCCCTCTCTGTACTGGAATGAGGCCACTCTGCCTCATTATGGGGCCGAACTGAAAAATCTGAAGGAAAAAAATGGTTCGGTTTGAATCTAAACTGATTTTTCCCCACTTATTCTTGCTGAAACAAAAAAATGTTTAGTTTGATCTGAAATAATATTTTTTTCAGTTTTTTTTCTTGTTGTTTTTGGTCTTTTTTTTTTTAACCTCCAAATTTGTTTGTTTAAAAAAGCTCAATTTCTAAACAAAAGGCTGTTCTGAAATGAAAATTCAATGTTTCATTCTGAAACAGCTGAAATGACTCATTTCAACTTTAAAAAAAAATCCAATTTTTTTTCAGCTGAAATTATTCACAAATTCAACTCAAATTTATGAATAGATTTGGTGATCCAAAATATGCATTACTATTCATCAAAAAAAAAAATTGCCCATCTACTTTTTTCACTGTGAATAAACAAACATATTTAAGACACCTCAAGGCAGACAAGATCTGGATTCTATGTGGACATATATGAAAATGCCATGGGATCGTCATAAGAGTCTTAGCAAAAATTTCCCTGTGGTGCAGCATTTTTCGTGCCACCTGACTACAATCATGTCAGTGGCAATGTCTGTATATAGCTTATTAAGTGTTTTAGGCTCCTTTAGGATCAAAGGCATTCTATGAATATTTGGCTTTTCTGAGTCTACCTCAGGCTGCCACCTTACTAAAAATGTTGACATTTATGACACTGTGTAAAGTAAATTGAACCTAGGATTTTCAAAGAAACCTAAGGAACTAGGCATCTAACTTCCATTACATTTCAATGAGAGTTGGGCACCTAGATCTCAGTTTATAATTTGGGGCTGGTTGAATTGGTTCCTTGTGAAAAAAAAAATAGTTTTGTTCTGTTTGCAAACAGTCAGATTATTACAAACTAATTCATTATGATTTTTACTAATTAATTTGCTATTTAATCCTACAGTTTATGTGAATTAATTCCAGGTTATGCTTGTTTACAACCTATTCCTGTAGGTCCAGAACAAGGTCTGGGCACTGTTTATATCCTCAAATTAGGCCTTAAGAGATGCATAGGCATTGTGTTGGCCTTTGGCATTGGGGGGAATTTCCCACAAAAATGTAACTATTTCCCTACAGTATTTACAACGTGAGATTACACATACCATGAGAGGTGTAACACACATGCAGGAACTCTTGTTTGTAGAGCATAGATTATATTTTAAAATAAATCATTTTAATTTTGTCTCATAAAAATCCAAAAATTTTAATGATCATGTCTCAGATTTTAATGACTGGAACCATTGCGTTGTATTGTCTCATCCCTAAAAATAGATATAGCTATGTTATAGCAAGCTGTCACCTGTCAAAGTTGAAATCCAAATCCATTAAAGAACTGCTCAGTAATGGATGGATCTGCTACAAAACCTGCTAAATTCCATGTCACCCAAGAACAAAATAAGATTCAGGAAAAAGAGAAAGGCAATATCACAAGACTAGCATTTCTTCACAGAACAGAACCATACCTGATTAAATGTGAATTCTAGCTGATGTAATACAGTGTAGCTTTCAGAAAAGTGCTAACAAAGAATAAAAAGAATGTACCCTTCCAGATTTAAAGTAAATAGGAGTATAAAATTAATGTTAAGGACTGTAAAACTAATTGGAGGTGGGAGACTTTAAAACTGCTATTAACTGTAATCAAAGAACATTGCATAGAAAATAGAAATTATCATTTGCTGCTTTCTATTTGCAGACTTGATCGAGACATACATGTTTTGGTTGACCATCTCTACAAACAGTATGAGCATTTAATGAGCTAGTAAGGATTTTCTGTTTGGGCCACAGCAGCTTATAGTTAACTCACAGATGGCTTGTGTCTTGGTTCAGTTTAATCCAATAACGTTGCTTTACTCAGTCTTATACTGCACCTACAGGAGCACTTTTTGAGTGAAAAATAGCTTCTTTTTCCAGCTGACATTGACATAAGGAACGTAACTGCATCACTTCCTTTTACTTATGATGCGTACATGGCTCTTAAGATCAATCTTCCTGAGACCAAGGTAAAAAGAACTGAGTTTGTATTACATTTTAGGTCATGTTATAGTACTTATGACATTACGCAGTTACAGTAGGCATTTAAAACAAAAACAGTTGCCTTTGTTGTGACAGCATACTTTCCAGTTTTCAGTTTCTGAAAAAGCAAGTGAAAAGTGCACTACCTCCTTTATAGTGCTGATAGTGAATACTACAACATGCATCTGATACAGATGTAAAGAGGGTGCAGTTTGCTAGATAAATTCCTAATAAAATCCTAATCTTGAGCTCTCCAAGATATCACCTCAGGTTCTTCCATTCTTTCCTTAAATTGCATAAACATTTAAATAAATAACTCTATGACTCACAATTTATTTGTGGGTTTTACTTTTAAAGAAAATGCATTTTAATGGATATTTTAAAAAGGGGGGAAATGTGGAACTTTAAATGTTGGATTTTTGAGACTTTTTAACAATTACATTTAAATTCCAATGGCAAAATACTTCTTTAAAAACTGAAGCAGAATTTAATACTTCTGGACAGAGCTTTAATTGTTGATGTCATTCTTTTAGTGGTAAATTCCTGGCATCTAAGTAAATGCATTTCCCTAGCCTACTTGAGCATAATCAAGGCAAAATAACAGACTACTCCATTCCTGAAGTAGTGGCTAAGGATATGCTGGGGACAAAGGGTGAAATCCTGGCCCCACTGAAGTCAATGAGAGTTTTGTCATGAAGTTCAATAGGGTCAGAATTTAACCGAGGATATGTAAGGGTCAACAAGACATCAGCTCACACCTTTCCTCCGGAGCTGATATTTTCATTTAAGTCCATGTCTCCTCCCCCTGCATAACAGCTTTCATTACAGTACAATCTTGCATCGCAGCTGATAAAATGTAATGCCATCCTAATTCAGCTGCTAATATAAAGTTAAGACCTCCATGAAATGCATATCTAATTAGTTAAGTGCAATGTAAACTACATCTACAACACTGTCCTAAAGATTGTACTTTTGTTTTTTGGGGTTTTTTTGGTAGCATGGTGGATAGACTGCCAGGGGACGCGGTGAAGTTTCATAATATTACATTTAAGCAAAAGTTGGAGGATTATATGGAATTGACCAGATCATAAGAGATATTTAGCCAACTTTAATTTGGAGAAGTGCCACGCGGTAGGAGTGGGAGGTTATGGTTTCAGTTCCAGACTGTACAAGACAAAGGAATTTTACTTGCTTGTTTCGTTGGCTAGTTGGGAGGGGATGAGATTATTTTTGACTTTATCTGGTGCACAAAATTATAAAAGATTGACAAAAAAAATTCAACCTGTTTCAGACATGATGGGCATGCTTTTTGTCGTACTGCGCTAGGACAAAAGTTTTTGGATTGAAAGCCATGCACCAGAATACATGATTTATTTTGCTTTCCTTCTGAAAAAAAATGTTAGGTTCATGTTGCCTATGTTGCCTAGGATTCTGCCAATGCAGGATTGTTCTCTTTATATTCTCTAGCGCTTTGTAACTCAAACATTCAAAGATTTTAAGGCCAAAAGAGATCATTAGATAATCCAATCCGACCTCCTGTATATCACGGGCCATAGCATTCCATCCACCTGTAGTGAGCCTAATAAGTTGTGTTTGACTAAGAGCATAACATGTTTGGCTAAAGCATATCTTCCAGAAATGCAACCAGTCTTGGTGTGAAGACATCAAGAGATGGAGAATCCACCACTTCCCTTGGTAGTTTTTTCCAATGGTTATCATCCTCATTGTTAAAAATGTGCGCCTTATTTCTAATTTGAATTTGTCTGGCTTCAGTTCCCTGACATTGGCTCTTGTTATGCCTTTCTCCACTAAGTTAAAGAGCCCTTTAGTACGTGCTGTTTTCTCCCCATGCAAAATCAAGTCACCTCTCTATCTTCTTTTTGGAAAACTGAACAGATTAAGCTCCTTAAATTTTCACTGAAAGGCATTTTTTTCCAGCCCTTGAATCATTTCTGTGGTTCTGCTCTGTACCTTTTCTAACAGCCTTTTAAAATTGTGGACACCAGAATGGATGCAGTATTCCAGTATCGGTCTTACCTATGCCATATACAGAGGTAAAAATCACCTCCCCTCTCCTACTCACTGCTCCTGCTTATACATCCAAATATCTCATTAGCCCTTTTTGCCACAGCATCATGCTGGGAGCTCATCTTCAGTTGTCTGTCCAGCACTACCCCTACATTCTATTCAGAGTGACTACTTTCCTGGATACCGTCCCCCATTCTGTAGGCATGATTTCCACTATGTAGAAGATCATTCAAAAAGATCTAGCAATAATTACCAAAATAAATTAAGTTTTGGAAGTGGCTGAATTTTATTGGAAAATAGCCTTTTTTCAAAACTAAGAAATTATGTTACAAACTTGACTTTTTCCTTTTTTTGGTTTTGGATAAATGTGTTAGCAACATTTGAAAACGTATTTAAAGTTTTTTTTAAGAACAATCCAATGTTCTGCTCGCCAAAAATCCTATTTAGGGGAAATGAAAATATTCAGTAACTGATTTTGATCAAATTCTTTCTGAACAATTTGATCAAAATAAAACGAGTCCCCTTTAATCTCTACAAAATGGAAACAACTTGACATTTCAAAATGTCTCATGAATTTTTATTTTTGACCAGCTCTGTTTCCTCCCATGACACTTAATTGTACTCCAAACAATTCTTGTCCCTCTTCAAATATTAAGTATACTATTATCATTTCCCAATTATACACATTTAATTTTTACTCTTTCTTCAGAAGTCAATTCCAGCCCTTAATTAATTTTTACTGCTGTTCTCTAAATTCCCTCCAGTTTGTTAATGTCTTTCTGGTGTTGCCTAAAATTATTTACATTGTTCTACGTGTGGTGTCATCAATGTCACACAGAAAGAGACTCACTTCTCTGGTCTCTGCTGCAACATGTCATCATACTGTCACCTATTTTTGCCATCCTGTTGCAGTGCAAGTTCATAGCCAAATTCCTGAATACTATCACTTCTTGGTCTTTTTTTTTTTTTTTTTTTTTTTTTTTTTTTGGCATAGCTCCTTTTCCTGGAATTCCCACCCACTGATTATCTGTGGTTGGAATTTTTCTCTATTTCTCAATTTGCATCTTTCCAGTTTGAAACTCAGTTTATTTTCCTGCCCATGGACCTGATCCAGAAAGGTACAGAGGCTTCCTGACTTCCACTGATGTCAATTCAGTTCAGCTGATACTAGGAATTGAGCATGTCTTGCATTTTACAGAATTGCTCAGCAACTTGCAGGATTAGGCCCCATACCAGTAACCTCTCTAGATGCCTTTGTATTGTTATTGTTCTCACTTAGGGTCATATACAAATATAATTAGTTAATGTGCTTTTCCCCCCACTCTGATCATAAAGGATGTTAAAAAAGACTAACACTCATCTTAGAAATTCAATGGCCCCAGAGACTTATAATATGGCCCCAGATTACTTATAATAACATAAGATGTCTTGATAGGTTATCAACTATCATTTAGATTGGCTGATCAGTTTTCTAGTATGTATTCTAGTATGTATTAAGAGGTACTCTTAAGGAACAAACTTCTACAACTTTCCATGAGTCAGATCATGAGGGTGCTGAAACCAAACAAACACTATGATTCATCTAAAGGTAGTAGAAAAGATGTAACAGAAGAGCACTCTTAATAAAATAAAGGGAGAAAGTATCATTTTCTTTGCAAGAGAAGGGGTATTTTCACTGAAGTGAAGGTACAGAGCAGAATGTTGGATGTTACATGCCCAGGATTTATTAACAAAGGAAAGGATTTGTGTCTGTGTCATACATCTCTTTGAAAACGTACTCCTAAATCTTCCTTAGTCTAACTCATCCCATACCTGTAAATAACCACATTAAATTAAATTAATCTACATAAACTACTATCAGAAGTGACCTTGTGACCTATTTACCTCTGCAGAAGATATATGGAGAGAGAGATCTATCTATCTATACATACACACACACACACACACACACACACACACACACACACACTCTCATCCAGCATACGGAAAACAAAAGCACTATATGAAATGAATACATATATATAATAAATATATGTATTCATTTCATATAGTGCTCTTGTTCTCCATACGCTGGATGAGCTATGTTCTTTACCTAGAAGTTAAGAGCAAATATTTATATCAAGTAATTTTTAAGAAAGAAAATTCTCTAAGCCTCTTTAATTACGGTGTTATGAAAGGAAGACTCTCCTGTTTATCGGTTATTGTTATGAATGTGTGGGAATCTAGCAGGAGTTCAAAAGTTCCAGCAAGACTTAAATGAAAGGAACTTGTATTCCCTTTCATCTCCTCACATATAGTAAATAAAAAAAAGGAAACTATTTCCCCCTGCAGTCCTTCATTTCAAACCCTGTACAGCATACCATTAGTTTTTAAGCACTGGAACTGTACCAGACACAGATGAAGACATGGTTAGCTTCTGTGCCAGGGACTATCTAAAAGACAGGAATAGATGAGACTAAAACTCACCAGCAGACCTAGATGATGGAAATAACTTACACCAGTTGTGGTAGTGTTTTAAATTGGGATCCTGAATGTGCAACATTCATGGCATAATGCCAATAAGGCTTAACATTTGTGGGCCTCATAGAAATGAGTTTTCAGAAACTGAACAACTCAGCTCAGAACACATTAGCCAACTGTTACCAAATATTTAATTCAGAGTTAAAAGTTAAATTTAAAAGAAATTCAAACGTATTAAGTTACTGAAATGTACTTCTAAAGCACCCAAACAACCCTAATTCTTCCCTCTAGAGATACCATGCAATAACCATGAAATTAGAAGTAGTGTATAGTTGTGTTTGCAGTTGCAGATTAGATTAAATTGAATTTTAAAGACAGACTTTTGTTCAGGTTTTTCATTACAAGACAGAGTTAAGGTTGTGTGTGTGTTTTTAACCGTGCATATAGTGTCAAGCAAGGCTGGTCAAAAATTTCCCCTCAAAACCTGCAAACCAAACAAATGTCAGTTTTTGACAAAACATTGACATTTTCTGTGGGGAAAAAACATTTCTGACCAGCTCGAGTACCAAACTTGTGATTGTGGGTTTAAAAAAACAAACAAACAAACAACAAAACGTTTAGTGCCAGATTTACAAGACTACTCTGGCTGCTTTACGACACTTTGGATCAGAACAAAGCAACCAAAGCAAGTGGCTAGTTTTCCCCATCTCACGACCTCCACAGTTTTCTGTGCATATGCCAACCCCTACCTTCACTCTCGCTCCTGTCTGCAAATTGCCATTCACCCTACCCCCAAGTTTGATTTGCCTACCCTCTCTGTTGAATATATGTAGTTCTTGCTGAAGAAGAATGTTCTTCTACAAAGAATTCCACAAAGTACTGCCCTCTTTCAAACTTGCTGCCATCTCTATTGCTTTCAATAAGAGTTACGCTAAAGGCTAACAAGCAAAACTGGGCATCATCTCCTATTGTTCCCAGTAGGATTGAAGTCAATCTCCCCTCAGGATAGATGACAGCTCCTGGTAACAAAGATTAACATGATTATGTTGAGGTCCTGATTTTCCATCACCTGGCACCTTGTGCAGTCATTTACCCCTATGCAAAGTGGGTGTAAAATGCTACCAGAATATTAGCAGTTTACAGTCACTTTGCACAGGTGTAAATGGTTACCAAGGTGAAAAGCAGTGAAGAATTAGGCCCAGAGCATGAACCCTGTTTCTTGCCTACTAATATAAAAATAATTACTGGAATTTACCAAGCTGCAAATGCCTTCAGCTCTGTACAAAGTTGATACTAATAGCAAATACCTAAAAACACTCAGAGCTCTAATCTCCCTTTGGTTTTTGTACGGGTCTTTGACTGCAATGGAAGAAAAACTAGGTTCAGTAGACAAACAAATGTTCATCCACCATTCCAACTACAAGGCAGGTAGGTGAGTGTCAGTCGCCTTCTCCTGTTGGGCTCATTATCTGCTGCTCCCACTGTGCATGTATCTGTCTCAGTCATTGCACAATGCAGGAGCTGTCAAAGCAAGAGCTAGAAAGAGGCAGCCACCTGACCATGTGGCAGAATTAAACATGCACACCTATATTTATTCTCCAGAGATAGGGTGGGAGACGAAGAACATGAGGAAAAGAGAAGGGTTAGACTCTGTAGGAAGAAAAAGGTGCCCCTGTATGAAGAAAGAAAGAGACAGGGAACTGCAGAGAGTGCAGAGGCCAAGAGAGAAAGTGCTGGGAAGGAGTGGAGGAGAGGCAATAGGACACAGGAGATGAAAATGGAGGAATTAGGGGAAAGAATAAAAGTAAAATGGGAGGGAACATGGGGATAAATCTGAAAGGGGTAACAGTGAGAGGAAAGAAGAAGCTGTTTTTTAAAGGAAAGGGAGGGACATAAACACTGACCAGCATAAGAAAACATTAGACAATATGGAAGTTGAGGGAGAGAACATATTTTTCCTGACTCTATTGCTCCAGGATGATCCCGCCCACCACACTGTGCTGTAAACATCTGGTGCTACTTTTTTGCTTGCTGGTTTTAAGTGTGCATTTGAAACTAATGCACACACCAGCTTTTTATGCATGCAAATCCCTGACTTTGCAATGGGTGTTCAAGGTGTGTTTTTTTAAATATAGGGTTGAATGGATACCTCAGAGCACATCATACACAATAGTGAGAATGACAGAAACCAAAGTGGACTCCAGTGGCCAGCATCTGTTATTACTATCAAAATATATTAGCCTATAAAATACAATATACCTGCAGCAATTAATTCAGGGAAGTCTTATGACCTGTGTTATGCAGGAGGTCAGACTAAATGATCGCAATGGTCCCTTCTGGCCTTCTAATCTATGAACTATTATACCTTACTTGTCTCTAGCAGCTTTCACCAGAGGATCTTAAGACACTTTAAACACGTTAACAAATTAAGCCCCAGAACTCCGCTGTGATGTAGTGTTACCTCAGTTTTACAGATGAGGATAGCGAGGAACACAGGCATTAGATGATGTACTCAAGGTGTCTCTTGAAGTCTGTAGCAAAGCATGGAATGGAATCCAGCCTTCTTTTTTTTTTTTCCAGACCTTTGCTTTGACCATTAGATAATGGTTGCTTTCGAAAACTTGGATTTTTTTTTACAAATAGCCTCAATGAAGTTTTAAATTGTTTTATGTTTTAAGAGAGATGTCCTTTAAGAGTCTATGTCCTTGTCAATGAAACTATATAGTAGCATCACATAGATCTCTGGACACAGACAGGATAAAAGCATCACTACTGTATGGTTTTTTATATGTATATATGCATACACCTCATGATGGCAATTATAGGGAGGGCATTTCCTGGCGGTTAATAACTAGACTTGATTAAACCTCTGGATCTTCTTAGGCTCTCAACTCCTCCTGCTGATCATTAACTGCCAGGAAATGTGTTTTCCATTGGCCATTTTGATTACATAGGCCTCTAGCAGTTAATCTCTGGATACATAATAAGAAAGGAATGTTCATTACACTGTATATTTCTTTTCAAAAATATGAAAAAATTGATAAATTTTAGGGGTTGGGTTATTTGAAAACACATTATAACAACATTGTGTCATTTACTTCAGGACTTTAAATAAGATCAGGTAAAAAAATCATACCCAAATACTTCTTTCCCCTTAAACATTAAAAAAATATTTCCTAAATAGAAATCTAGCATCGCTTGCCTGGCACCCCACCTAACAAATACAGATAAGGAAGTAGGTTTAATTTCATTTTTTCTTTACAGATTGTGCTGCTGAACCTGTTGATATGTGTAGTAGTTTTCTACACTGTGTACTATGTGGTCCTAAGCATTTGTTTCACAGCATTCAGGTAAGAATTTCTAGCATTCATAATTAATGTGATTGAACATAAATGGGGCATTTATGATTTACAACCTGGTGGAGCAGAGGAGGAGGAGAAGTCTAGAATATGACCTCAGTTATATTGTAGGCACAGTTTTCTGCATCAGACACGCTAGAGTGCCTGAACTTCCATTTAGATGAACAAATTAGCACTTGGACAGACAAAAATATTTTTAGTTGCCAGTTTGGCTCACACTTTATTTTTGATCAAACCAGTTGACATACATATACTAATCGAAAACCTGAACATCAGGGAAAGATAAAATTTTTTTCAAAAAAGATTTTTGTGGCTGACAGAAAGACTAGCTGTATTGCTTTAGAAAGTCATTAAGAGCACTTGGGATGTCAAATTGATATTAAATAAGAGTATAGACACAGTGTGTGAAGGCAAGCCCACATCACACACTGGCAGCAAACCACGGACACTTGTGAACTCCTCTATTCCAGATTACTCGATTTGGAATCTTGTTTAAAAGAGCTCATAGAGTAAACTACATTATATAATGTAACTAACACATTAATTGTGATAGCATATGCAAATGATTAACTTTTTTTTTTTTTTTTTAATCTCCACAGGTTGGAAATGTTGGACGGTTTGGCACCTTTTGATTTTAAGACAAATCCCTCATGGATTAACCCAAATTACTTAGGTACCTTGATTTTGTTTCTTAGTTTTTGCAGAACTAAGAAAATAGACACTTTGTAGACATAAACCCAAATTCTCCCCCACCCCCATGCATATGTACAAAGTATTTTTAAAACATTCTAATAATGCCTCTCCACTAAGCTTCAATATTTTTAATGATGTTTTAATTGTATTGAATTTTAAGTGTTTGCTCATTTTCCCCATAACTCTTCCACAGGGTCACTTTATAAATTAACATATTTCTTGTCCTCTCAGTAACCCATAGCCTTTCCCATGCTCTCTCTTCCAAATTTGCATCTCTCAATTGAAACCAATTGTTCTACCATGAAGAAGACATTTCATTTTCATTATAAAACTATTAATTATTCTGTGTAAGGTTACTGAATCTAATCTCTACTATAGTAAAGCTTCCTATTATCCATATTCGAACCAGCTTCCAATAGGGCCTCATAAATAATAAGCCAAATTCTTAAGTCACGTAAACCTCTTATTGACATCCATGGCAATTTTGCCAGTGCAAAGAGTCAATACAAAGTAAGATAAGACTTCAGGATTTGGCCCAATGGCTGTTCAGTGTACTAATGGAGAATAAAGTATAGTTTGAGCGAATACAAATCACTATACATATTTGTCCAAGATCTCAAAAAATGTGACCCTTTCCAAAGCTATTACTGTCTCTCTGTAGGGGAAAAAAGAAGCATTTACATAAATTAAGCTTCATCAGGTTTGGAATTTGTTGCAAAGAAAAACCATGTCAGCTGGAATTAGAGCTGTTCAAATGTAAATTGTTTAGATCATAATCTTAAACACTTACAGGAATAGAAAGTGCAGGGATGCTTGTTCAGTGCCATTATTGATTTGATTTTAGATGTAAAAAAAAAGAACATTTCAATTAGATTAGCAGAAAAATGGGTTACTAGAAAAAATATAGATCCTACACAGTTTGAACTAGTGTGCATTTGCACAATGCCAATGTAAATACTGAATCTCAACATGATTGATAGGATTTGTATTTAAATTATAACATTATAGTTTGTTACATGCCTTCACGTGCAGGGTGTTAAACAAGATATATTGAAAACATATTAACCCATTTGTGCAATATAGTCTACCAGCCTGGACCCATTTTGGGCACATTTGGGGTAAACCATGAGCTAGAAAAATTTCATTGCTACCATGGTAGGCACATATGTGGTGGTCATCACAAGGGTGGATGTAGATGCCAGTAGTGCGGTTTTTCTATATCACGTAATGTCTAAATGTTATCAGCCATCCAATCTGAAAAAAAATCAATACAATCACAAAAGGGGCCATAACTCAAATAAACTGTTCAATTTTGACCAAAATTAGCAGTAGGCTTCTAAATACAATTGATAATGTAATGATGTACTCAAAATAGTACTATTTTGGAAAGCTTGGGAAATATTAAACCCCAGGCAATATATTTTATGCATTTTCCCATACTTTTTGTCTTCAGTTAAAGCAAAAGTCTGTAGTCACGACAGTATGGGCTTGTTTATACCATGTACTACATCAACATATTTGTCATTATTTGTAGAATGGAATGATTTGAGAAAAGGTTTTCTATCTGCTATTTTTATGAAGTTATGCAAATAATAATACCCTTACCCCCAATTATAAAAACATATTTTTGATATCTGCTCAGCCAGAGACATAAGCAGAAAGCACACCTGGTATAATTGTAATGATCACTGAATACAATGACAATTCACGTAAGGTCTGTAGAATGTCTTGTGTGATTATATCGTGTGAATAACAAAAGTATAACCAGGTACTCTTATGTAACCCCTATGGGTAACTATGAGCTGCTGAATGTGTAATGCAACACTGCTTCAAGCTATATTTACCCACAGAATAGTCACAGTACTTTGCAGATTGTTGAAACATTTCTACTCCCGCTCAGACTCTGCATCTGATGTGTTCAGTACTCTGGTGCCACACTTGTCACTGTCAGAGTTGCATACATTGGACCACACCAAACCCTCCTTGTGGCATTTGCATCTCCCTGTTGCACAGGTACTCTCACAGCCGTGCTGCACAAAGGTGAGGGTGGCTTCTAGAGCAGGTGGCAGTACCATTATTTTAGGAACAAGATGCCCAATGCTATCTATCATTTATCTGTTGCTGACAGGGGACACTTGAAGATACTGAACTGTTTGCATGACTACATATATGACTGATAATTTGCACATTTCAGGTGGTGCCTGAAGGAGTCCATTGCTGATAGTAGTTTCTCACTTGGTTTGTTCTTCTTAGCAAACAATTTATAGCACACGTTATCCGAAGATGCTTGCTTCTTATCACAGTACAATCAAGTGAGACATAGGCTGCGTCTGTCTCTTCCTCTATCTGAGATGCACTGCTCCCAAGATGTTTCAGACCCTCCTTGAGCTCTATACTCAGCTGCTGTCTTCAGCCATCTCTTTTTCCCCCGACACTGAAAGCTGAAGTAGAGTCACATTCACTGACAGCATGAATATTTGGCAGAATAAGACTGCCAAAGTCTCTTCCCAGCTCCATAGTCCATTCTATGCATGAAAATGAATCTCTTCTTTTGGCCAACACCAGTTTTGAAATAGAATTAATCTATCCCAAGAATAGATGGGTATGTAGATGCAACATCAGTGTCCAAGCTCCGCATTAGCACCCTGTTTAATCCAAGTATTTGCTTTGCATGAGCAACATACAAAAATAGCATGAATATGCTTCCTTGTCTTCTGCCTCGAGTTTTGGTATTGCAGAGTGGGTGCCAGGTGCTACTTTCACTGCTTATGCAATGGTGTGAAACCCACCAGCAAAATACACTTCATGACCAGGTGGAAATCTCTGGTCACGCTTCACAATCCAATTCCCTGGAGGAGAAAGTTTGCAATGTTTGATTTGTTCTGTGGATTTGATATCATCTTCAAGTTTTGCTTTGGTAGTGGTGTTAACACAGTGGGGTTCTGAACTTCTTGCATTTGGACATTCCCTCTGCAGGCTCTCACCAGATTTGATTGATTCTTCATTTGCATAAAATTGTCACCAACAACAGCAGTGTATTGACATTTTAGTCCAAGGATAATATTCAACACCTGATCAGAAAGCTCCCCAAAAGTTTTTCTCTTGGCAGTATCAGTGCACACCATCTGCAGCAGCATCATACCATCTATAATAGCTAATGTTGGCTCATCAGATGCGGATAGCTCAAACACTGATTGATTTTTCTCCAGCCAAGCCAGCGTGTTGCTCTTTTGGGTCTTTCATAGCGATCTGTTCAAGCTAAAGATGGAAATGGGACAGGTGCCAGCTCATACTTCATCAAACCCTGGATATCAGCATCTCTGGACTGGGCAATAACTGTCAGCTTGCTGAATATCTGACAACCAATTGCTTGTGCTTCTTTTGTTCAATTGTTTTGTTGAGATTACCAAATGATTTGAGATTATGCCTTTTTATGGGATCAAAGAGGTCTATCTCATCCCTTTGCAGCCTACTGGTTACAAACTGCTTCACTTCTTGTGTGCCAGTCTCTCTTATCATGCACAAACTTTCTGCAATTTCAGGTGGGATGCACAGCAGACATTGCACCTGCAATACTCACAAGTGGCTATCTGTTGTCTGGCCTTGTGTCAGGTTCAGTGCTAAAAGAATTTGTCATTCTTTCAGTCACATTTTTTATATCTCGGACAGCAGAGTCATCTGTAGTCAAGCACTTTGTGGTAGCTTCTTTGTGGAGATCTGTTGCTGAAGGCTGCATTCCATGCATCTGTTGTTTCATAGCTGTTATAGCTGCCGTAAAATGCACAGTCAGGTAATACTTGGTCAGAGCCTTCTCCTTTGTGCAAAGATGCTGATGCTTCCCACAGTCCTTGCTGAGACCTTGCTTGATAGCCATGTTGTGCCGTACACCACTGAAAGGTCTGGCAGTCCAGTATACTGCTCCCCGTCTATCAAGTAGGGCATGAGATATATCGGGCTTCTCCTCCTCCAGAAGTCTGACTCTACTACATTTACACAACCCCATCTATCATAAACCACATGACCACACTGGAACGTGGTACAAACAAGCTCATACTGTCAGGAGACTACAGACAAAAAGGCAAAAAAGTATGGGAAAATACATACAAGATATAATCTGGGGTGAAATATTTCCCCAAATTTCCAAAACTGTACTGTTTTGAAGACATGGTTGCATTATCAATTGTATTTAAAAGCTTTCTGCCAATTTGGGTAAAAAAAAAAATAGACTATTTTTCCTCTGAGCTATTTTTTCAGATTCTGGTAATGTTTAAACATTATGCGATATAGAAAAACGGCACCATTGACCACTATACATGTGCCTAATGTGGTAGCAATGCAATTTGTCTAGCTGGTGGGTACCTTAACTCACTAATAAGATCCCTTTTTAAATCTGACTGGGAGATTAATGGGTTAGTGCACTAGTCTCTTTTCTGTTTGGAATAGGATGACCAGACAGCAAGTGTGAAAAATCGGGACGGGAGGTGGGGGGATAATAGGACCCTATATAAGACAAAGCCCCAAATATCGGGACTGTCCATATAAAATTGGGACATCTGCTCACCCTAGTTTGGAAAGCATTTATCTGTTAGCAGAACAGTGTGAAACAAAAACTATAACAATAGCTGCTGAAGGTCTGTTAACACAGAGATAGAGAAGATTCAAGTGTAGGACTGAGGTCACAAATGAATGTGATCTTGCTCATCTTATGGCGGGCCTCACTTGTGCACATTACAAAACCGAGTTGTGACCAAAGAAAAGAGAAGCCCGAAGCTGAAAATGGATGTTAGACCTCAAGATTGAGGTGTTGGGAAGCTTATACAGCACCTCCCTGCACTACACCTGGCTCAAATTAGTTACCCATTTTCATGAGCACTAAAATGACTAGTAAAATTTAAAGGGACACAATCAACTTGAAGTCTAGTCAATTAAAGAAAAAAGAGCTAAAAATAGCTTCAGGTACTCCATTCACACAAGTATTTCTGTCATTTTTTGGGTATGTGGTTTTACAATCACCTTTTCCTGATTTTTAATTTTTTTCTCTCTCCCACATTGCTGTGTGAAAGATCTGCAAAAACAACAGTGGAAATTAAAAAAATTATTATTTAAGGGAAAGAATGAAACTGACAATATACAAATGCACAAATTAAACTGAAGAAACAAAAATATTTTTCTCTACTCTCTTTTTGTCATAGTAACCTTAACCGTTACTTGCAGTAACGGTAAGATAAACATTTGAAGTATGATTTTTTTTAAGTTGACCATGTCCCTTTAAAAAGAAAAAGAATGTATTATATTTTGAAAGAACCCTACCATCTACAAAGTAGCTGTTATGGCCCATTCTGTGGGGCCTTGTCTTGCAAACATTTATGCATGTGAGTAGTCCCATTGACTTCAGTGGCACTAGTCATATACTTAATATTAAGCACACGCATAAGGATATGAAGGATCGGGGCCTTAAATTACTTTCAGATTAAATACTGGCTCTTTAAAAACACGTTTCATTTTCCTAACTGATTTAGCTGTGGAACAGTTACATTTATAAAATCCATATCAGTGACTTCTTAAAAGACAGCTTTATTTTTATTTTATGGACAGTTAGGATATTAAGGGATATGTCTGTCCATTCAGTTCCTACTTAGTGATGTCTTCCTGTCGATCTAGCACATAACTGTGCTCATCTGCAGCAGACACTATCATATACAAAGTTGTGGTTTAAAAAACAAACAAACCCAACATTACTAGTTTTCAATATAGACAATAGTTCTGTGCCATTTTAGCATGAAAACAAAGGCACATTCAAGTTATAAAACCAAATTATAAATTGAAACCAGTGGACTGTACTTCATTTTTTGTTGTTGGGTAACTGAGAAATAGCCAGAATGTTTCCTGCCTGCCCCCGCTTGCCCCCCCCCCCCCAAAGAAACTTTGTAACAGAGATTTTTGATTAGTAATGAAATATAGAGCCATTCCCTTCTAGGTCACTGCTTCATATTTAGACTGGGAACCTATGGTCCTGTAGTGAAGCAACGACTCACCGGCGCAGCGCCTCCTGCTGGTTGTCTGGGAATTAGCTCTTTCCAGCCTCAGAGCACCCTCTGCTGGCCAGGTGTCTCGCGTGCCGCTGGCCCCGTATCCCTCCAGGACCCCGGTGCCCTTTACCTTGGGGTTCTGCCCCAGCAGTATCCCCACTCTCTGGATCTCCCCTCCCTGGGGAACCCCCAACCCTCTAAACCCACCTTGCCTCAGTGGCTACTGCCAGTCGTCATCTAGCCCTTGCTCACTGGGGCAGACTGCAGTTTGTAATGGCCACTCATCATTGGCAAGGAGGTTGGACTAGCTGCCTTCGCCTAATCCCAGGCTACATCCCTGCAGGCTCCAGTATCTGTTTAGGCCTTGACTAAGGCCACAGCCTGGGGAGTTGCCAGGCTGGAGCCTCCAAGCTCCTCTTGCCCTTTTCCAGCACTGCTCTGTCCAGTACCCTGCCCCCAGGCAGCTAGGACCATCTCCCTCCAAGGCCAGAGCGAGACTCCCTTGCCTTCTGGCCCTGCAGCTCTTTTATAGGGCCCAGTCTGGCCCTGATTGGCTGCCTCCCAGCCTTTTCCTAGCTACAGCCCTCTCCAGGGCTGCTTTTAACCCCTGTTCTGCGGGAGTGGGGCAGTCGCCCCACTACAGGTCCCCTCCACTGCACTGCACGGGGAGGAACGTAAAAACCTAACATATAGGATAACCTGACACTATTCCTGTCCCTCCTCATTATAGCGGCTATTGTTTCCACTAAGGAGCCATTGGGTGATTGTGCCATTGGTTTTTAAGAACTACCATTGGCTTCAGTGGGGATCTTGCATTACAAACTGATGGCACAATATGGCCCATGTTGTTCCACACAGGGGAGTGGGGATACAGCTTAGCCATTAAGGGGAAGAACTTGTTGATCAGCTGCATGTTTTTCACACCCCTGACTGAGGTAGTTAAACTGACCTAATTTTTTAGTGTAGACCAGGCCACAGGTTAACTTCAGAAACCAGAACTGCCTATTGCCATTAGTTGCAAGGATGGGAACCACCCTTCCAAAACTCTGCTTGGAGTAAATTCCCTGTTTTCCTTTATAGTTCTCCTGGTTTCACTGGAGATAACCTACTTTATTTGTGGATTGCTGTTTGTCCTGATTGTGGAAGAATGGGTATGGGATTATGCTATAACAGTTACTGCTATTCATATTATCATAACTGCAGCTGGTAAGTGAGCATGTTATTAAATATATGTGCAGTACAGTAAATTGAATAGAGCTAGTCAAATACTATCCATCTAATTTTTTTATTGGACTAATTTTGCCTTTTTTCTTCAAGTTTCTCCCTCAAATTTTCATCTTTCTTGCATTCAAGCACCACATGTAGATGAGTTACTGCCATTTAAAAATCTTATTACATTTTTGTTGCAACAACTTCCAAATGTTAAATTATCTTTCAGTGTATTTAGAGGTTTTATTGGCAACAGGGCAGCCAAGGAAAGAAGCCTGCCTGTCTGCAGTTTCAGCTCGGAGGGTGTGCACTGCTATAAAACCAAAGAAGTAATATTGCCCTCAATGCCCTGTCCCTTTAAGGCTCAAACATAAATACCCCTGCCATAGTTCAATGTAATACTGAAGCTTGCCTCAGCCAAGTCCAACACAAAAGGTCTAAGTTGGGGCTCATTTCAGTTAAGTCCCAACAACGAAAACAGAGCCTACGATCTGCTCCAGCATCCTCACTTGTCACTTTCTCTCTTTCCTCTGAGGAAAGAGCTGCATGCTGCAAATGAGATTCATCAGCAGTTCTTGCTGGGAACACCTGCTGATCTACCCATGCTGGTTAGCAGGGATGGGTGATTGGGAGAGATGTTTAACCCCATCCTTGCCAGAGCCAACATGGGGTCTCTTGATCCCATCACAATGCTTTTTTAGGGGATTCGCCTATCTATCCTATTATATTTATCCTAGAAATTAGAAATAGGAAAAAGTATTAGATCCCTATCCCTCCCAATGCACAATGGTTCCGGTTATTATTTGTGTGCTTTGTCCAGTTTGGTTTTAAATATCCCAGGGGATGGGACTTCACCATTTCCCATGAGAAATTGTTCTAGAGATCAATAGACTTCACTCTTAGGATCAATTTCCTGATACAGACTGAAAACCTTGATCCTGCAATGAGTTCCACTTGGAATACCTCCTTGCAGATCAGGGTATAATATTTCCTTTACTGGATTTCATCCCATCACTGTAGTTTATATCCCTGTTAATCCTGCTAAATAATTTTCTCCTTCCTTAGAAACAATTATTTTAAAGGAAAATTACAATAACTCTGTACCATATCGGAGTTACCAAGGAGCATGGTTTCCATGGTTATCTTATGTATCTTATTCAGATCTTCTTTAAGAAAATAAAACAAAATAATTAGATTATTATTATTTATTTGTGCTGCAGAAACATAGGTGCTAAAGGAACTGTTACTGCAAAAACTGTTACTGCTGAGTGATTTTAGATGCCTACAGAGTTTTGAGGCTGCTGAGTGGAGATTTTGTGAATCCTGATGGGGCCGGATTCTGGGATTTAAGCACCTAAAGTGGCAGTTAGGCACCTAAATCCTTTTGTGAATTGAGCTGTAGGTGTTGCAACATTTACATCTCATTTGTGAATCTAGCTGATGTTGTTTTGGGGCTCTGTGAGATCAGTATCCACCGATGTGCTAGGTACTGTACAAACATATAACGAAAGAGAGACAGTCTCTGCCTCAGAGTTTACATTTTAAGCCCTCAATCCTGCAAATAATTACACCATTAACTTTCAATGGGACAGCTCACAGTAGTAAAGTTAATCAAGTGGGCAGGTGTTTGCAGGATCTGAGCTTACATTTCATTAGACTTTACAATGTTAGTAACTGTATCTACATTTATATTTTTATTTTAGAAGACTCAGCTTTTCTTCATGTGAGAAACAACCCTAAAATAATTTATGATGTAATGTTTTTCATTTTACAGTTATGTCTGAATTCCCTCTGATGTTGCACTGGTGGATGGCTTTAGGTACAGGTCAATTATTTAACTTTGAAATAATCACAAACTGTGTAGATTCATAGTATTTGTAGTTATGAGTGGAGTTGGGTGAAATTTTTTGATCAAAACTGTAGATTCAATGTAGATTCAATGACACAGAAACATTTAGTCAAAAAAAAAAACTCCTGTCAAAATTAAACATTTTAATTTTTTCTAATGACTTTTCATTTGGAAAGTTCCTTTAGATTTTTTAAAATGAAAAATGTTTAAAAACACTCAATCTAAATTAAACTTTTTTTCACTTTTTGATTCACTGAAAATGTTGAAACATCCATTATTCATCCAGCTCCAGTTATGAGATTTCCCTCTCTATCAAATGTATGGTATGGTATGTGATGGTGGACACCCCCATCCCAATCAGAAGAAGGCTAATGAAATCCTCTGGGCTCAACCACTACCAAATAGGCCCTTCTGCAGGGCATGCTCCAGCTAGAGGAAGCAAGCTTAAGAATCAGCTTGTCACAGGAGGGTATGGTGAGTGGTAACTAGGAGGAAAAAGCTGCCGTGCTTCTGAAATAGCTGACTCTTGCTATAGCTCATAGCAGAGAGGGAAAGAGCTGACAAACCTCCCCCACTTACAAAGACTTACCAGACCAGGACAAGCTGATGACTGTGGGGCAGGCGTTGAAGATAAAACCTGACTGGGAGTCCAGCTGTGCCAGGCTGCCATATATAAATAAACCAGAGCTTTTTTAGGAAACTCAGAGACTGAATGTACCCTTATGTGGGAGACTCCCACAGTGGAGAACTCAGAAAGGCTGGAGTAAATTTCTCAAGTAGCGAAAGGACTTTGGAAGGGAGAAGAGACCCTGAACCTGTCTCTGTGTGACCTCATGCACAGCCTAACAGGTTTAAACAAACAAGAAAGATGGTAACATGTGCTCCAAATAGTTGATACTATTTTTAAAAAGGACTCAGTCAAGTAGTTCAGACCTAACATTTGTCAAGCCTTAAAATTTATATTCTAGGGCCAAATCCTGCTCACCTAATGTACATTAATAAGTCACATTTACAGATCTATTGGACTGTACCAAACAGTATGAAGTCAACAGGACAGCAACTGTAAGGTGAGCCTGATTCGGGTCCTGATTTATCCAGTTTCCATTGAAGTGAATGGCAAAACTCCCACTGATTTCAGTGTAAGATTAGGGATCCCTGCCCTCTACGTGGGAATCCATTACTTTGAGATTTAGAAAAATTGTGGAAGCCAGTTCTTCAGGAGCAGTTAAGTATGCCAAGCTGTGCTGAAACCCTCAGTGACAGCAGTGCACAGACAAAATCCTGGACCTGCAACTTGTTCTGCATAGACACCAGTGACCATACAGAGCCAGTTGAGGGATCAGGCCAAAAAGATAAGAATAAAAGGCCTCATTATTAGAAATGAAAGAGAAAAATCAATGTTGTTTTCAAAATGAAAAAACAAAGTCATTGGCATGAGGAGTTTCACTTTCTTCTTTGTAATACCAGAGAAGTGTGTGAGTAACAAAAACTACTCTCTTTATATATGGTTGCTTATAAAAATAGGATCAGATTAATTATTCTTGTAAATTTTATATGCCAATATTAATACAGAATATTCTTACATTTCCTTTCAGGATCTGGCTTAATTTTGATGATTTGTGGAGGACAGGTTTTAGCATACTGCTTGTTCAAGGACAACTTCATTTACCCAGTCCTGGATGATTTTTGAAAAGCAAAAAATAGGCATTTGTATCTGAGTCTATATTATTTCTATTATCTAATTTACATTACTAACAAAGACTATTAGTCCAATATTTAGCCTACTGTACCATTTATTTCTTACATCTGTTTACAAACTCCATGCAATTACTTTTAGCTGTTTGTGGGGGCAGTTTCCCCTAAGCAAACATTTAAATATGCTCCCCTTTTCCTAAAAACAAACCAACCAAAAAGTGAGAAAGAGATCAATGCCGGCAGCACAGTACTTGTATACAACCCTACAGCAAAGCAGTGTGCATGCAAGGAAGAGAGGAAAAAAACTGGTAAGCAAAGAGACATCAGTTTCAAGCTTCCAGGGTTTTTTTGGAAATTGTGAAATAAAATTTCTTTTATGAAGTGTCAGTATATCTTGGGCCGGAGTCTGCCTCTCAATTAAGGCTTCTTTGTGCCATTTCAGTGGTACAAAGAAATTTCAAAACCATCTTCACTGGCTTCGTGGGTCTCCTTCACACAGAGGAATCCCTGAATAGCATAGGGCTAGTTTAGCCAGCTCTATACCACCACATCTCGCAGTCCTCTTGCAGGAGGTATATAAGACTAAAAGGGACATAACCAGTGAGCAACAACCTCCAGCTGATCCCTGGCTTCCAGAGCAGTGCATGGAGAAGGGAGGCATAGAGAGTGGAATGTATGATAGAGCAGCCCTAAGGGTGCTCTAACTTGCACTGCTGATCCACTAAATGTTTGGTGGTGCTAGAATGGGGAAAGGCAAGGGTAGCTTACAGCCACTTTTGCACCCATCCCTTTCTCACTCCCTGAGTTGTGCCAGGTGCATGACCAATCCCTATGATCTAGCCTGTAGATTGTAATTATTTTAAAAACCACAATAATGCCTTGACATGAATCTTCATCTATTTACATATAATAGGCTTGATCCTGCAGTTCATGCTAAGCACGACTCCCAGTGAGCCAAATTCATCTTACATGCAACTCCAGTGACTTGAGTAGAGATACAGCAGGAGTGAATTTGGCCTGAGTTTTGCCTAAGTAAGGGTAGCAAGACTAGACCATTGTAAATGCTCACATTTGCTTTAAGCAGAAGTTCTCAAACTGGGGGAGGCCCCCTTGGGGGGCATGGAATGTATTCTGGGGGGCATGAGATGCTTAAGGGGAAAAAAAACGTACTGCACACATTTTACCCACAGCACTGAATAACTAGCATAGCTGATTCCTCCAGACATATCAGGTTCTCAGATGGCGCTGTGCATTTTGACAGATTTTGGTTAGGCTTGCATAGCATTATACAAAGTCATTGCCATCTGTACACTAATCCATTTGCTGCGACATGGTGTGAACATTTAATTGTAAGGATCGACCACAATCACAGTTTTGCTTTTGCTCTTATTACAATGGATCATTGGCTCTGTTTGAATCAATGCCTTGCTGTTTTTAATATTTAGGGAGAGTTGCATTTTGATTTTTTTTATTGTATATGTACTTGGATGGTGGGGGCGGGGTGTAAACTACAGACACAAAGAAGGGGGGCGCGATCAAATAAGTTTGCAAACCACGGCTTTAGAGTACTAAACCTTGTATTGTTGTATGAGTGTGCACATGGTAAAGGGGAAATTCTGGAGGACTCCCCAAACAAGGTGTATTTAGCTTTTATGAATGACACACAAGTATATTTAGAGGCAAATCATATCTCAAAGTTCATACCATTATATGCTATAACAAACAAAACAAATATAGGACAACAGCAAATGAATGCCTATTAGGGGCCTGATCCAGTCTGAATGGGGGTCTTTCTATAGACTTCAGTGAGATTTGGATTGAACCCCAGAACATTTTTAGAATGCCACATCTATATAAATATTAGGGTCCAAGTAACTACGACCGATGTTGTATTTATGGAAGGTTTTTGCATTATTTGTTCCAGTTTAAAGCTGTATTAATACTTGGACAGGGAAGAAATACAATTTAATATAAAATAATATATCTGCACTGGCTTTAACCTTGTCTGTACACAGTCTGTGTGTGGGCAGTGGAGCTATGTGGCACAGTGTATTAGTGGATTAGGATACAAATTAATCCATGAGTGGAACAAGTTTCTATTTTTAAACTAGCAGGCTTTTACTGTAAGAGTGCAATCCAGCTGCAGCTTTCAATAGGTTGTGCAAATTTTGTTTTCTATTTAAAACATCAAATCAAATCAGCAGCAAGAAACATTGCTGGTTTAAAGTGAAAAGTGGCCCAGCCACAGGATTTCCCTAATGTGCGTACAACCAGGCCAGTGCTAAGGAAAGGATCAGATCAGAAGATCCATAAAGGATTAAAAACTGTAGCTCTACTATTGAAAACCATTACAGTCTGCAGTATTTCAAAAAGAGTGAGCAGTGTGAAAAGCCATCATTATTTCTGCTATTTCATCTTGCTGCTCACGTATACATTATTTTTCATTACCAAAAATTATTAAACCGTTTAAAGCATATGGGTATGCATTACTTAGTAATAATGCTTAAGCTGCAGTATTTAATAGATTGCAATTCATATAAAATGCTAATAATTCATGTGTGTGAGGTGGCAATGTTAAATGATGACATTCTGCC
Organism: Terrapene triunguis; assembly: GCF_002925995.2. Taxonomy (NCBI): domain Eukaryota; kingdom Metazoa; phylum Chordata; order Testudines; family Emydidae; genus Terrapene; species Terrapene triunguis. The sequence continues at coordinate 54,919,965 of NW_020664436.1, forward strand.
AATCTTTGCTACTTCTGTTCCCACTTCCACAGTCACCCCAGCAGCACTGACAGCAGAGCTACTGGAACAATAGAGAAAACTGTTCTAAGAGTATCGCCAAGGGCACAATTTGGCTGGAAGAACTTTCATTACGGGTGGTGAATAAGAGTGAGCCCATCTCCATTCTGAGATCCCAAATTGAGTTTGCAGGAAAGGAAGTTCGAAGTTGTAAACTGAGCACATTTCGCATGGAAATCAATGAGATTAAACACGGAGCCTCACAATGCCAGGCTAACAGAATCACTTTTAAGAGTAGAACTGACCTTAAAGATTTCTAAGGGAATTCCATCACCTTCCACACAGTCCAGCTACCCACTGAGTGGGATCACACCTTTCCCCAATTCAGGGACCCACCCATCCAATGGCTGTGTTTACTTTCTCTTCATGTGCTATAGTGGCCTATCTATGAAGAAGAAAGTAAAGGAAATGTTATATTTGGACAGTTATTTTACTGTCTTTGAATGGAGATTGTTTATAACTCTGAAATGTTCAAAACTCTGAACAAAATATTATGGTTATTCTTTCAAAAGTTTACAACTGAACAGTGACTTAATATAGCTTTGAAATTTTACTATGCAGAAGAAAAATGCTGATTTTAACCATCTTTATTTGAATGAAAAGCACAGAAAGTTTCCATACCTTGTCAAATATTTTTTTAAAAAGATTCCCTTTATTTTTTTAAATAGTTTACATTTAACACAGTACTGTACTGTATTTACTTTTTAATTTTTTTTTCTCTGCTGGTGCCTGTTTGTATACTTCGAGTTCCAAAGGAGGTGTGTGGTTGACAGGTCAGTTTGTAACTCAGGTGTTAGTAACTCTGAGGTTCTACTGTAACTCTAAACTATATTACACTTCAAAAAGTAAAAGCAAGCAGTTAATTCTGGTCTTGGTTCTAACCAACCAATCAGTAAAATAACATGCCACAGAATATAAACAATGAGATAAAGTATTTGATTTGGAAAGTACTTGAGAAAATATCTAGACAATGTTTAAACTCATAGCTGTAAAGAACTAGTTATTCAATAGTCAACCTGCATATCTCTGTCATATGCTAGATCATCAAATATCACTGTAGCTCTATATTTTGGACTGCAGCAATGAGTCCAAATTTAAAAAAGCTAATCAGTGCCAATTTATCTGCAGTAACATCAATCTGTCTTCATAATGCATGCATGAAACAATGAATCAAATACTGTATCAGAGTATCTGTAAAACAGTATGAATTGTACCAGATAATCAGCAATGAGTGGATAAGGCACTTCACGGAGTTTGCAGTCTCCTAAGCAGGCAATTCCTGCAGAAGACCATATGGCCCACAGAATCTGATCTAGAAATAACAATGTTGACCAAGCAAAGTTTGTTAAATGGAGAAAAGATGGTGATACATTATGCATATTATATACCTTAATCCAATGTGCATATAGTTACACCATAACATTAGATCCTTATTAATCTTTATAGATACTTAAGACTTTATCCTGATACTTTATACCTTCCAAAATGTGACTTAATTGATATGTTTATTTCTTGGCTTAAGGCCCTATGCAATGACCCATCTGCTCAGGTAATGACTAATGCTTTAATCTCTCCATTTTGTCAGGTAATCACCACCCCAGACAGTGTGCACTCTCTCATTAGGTGTCATAGAGGATAAGAGTCTTAGCAATGACTGTAAAAGTTGATGATGCAATTAATATATTGGTTACTGGCTTTAAACCCTTCAGTGCTAGATTGTGCCTTTAAAGGCATAGCCCTGAATGGTGCAGAGTCACACTGTCCCAGGGGGACCAAGGGAGGGATTGGACCTTTTGAGGAGCATGCAAGAGGAGGAGTGTCCCTCACTGCCACGCACCTACCCAAAGGCTAGTCACAACAATCTAACCCTAGTTTTCCATATGGATCATGGAAATATATCCTTAAATTAACTAATTTGCCATCCTCTTTCAAAAAGTCTTGGAGACAAAAGGTCTGGTTCTGCTCCCATTGGCTATGTCTATGCTGTAGCTGGGAGGTGTGATTCCCAGCGTGGGGAGACAGACTTGGGCTAACTCAGCTTGAGCTAGTTCACTAAAAATAGCAATGTAGACAGTATGGCACTGGCAGGGCGAGCCACCTGAATTTGGACCCTGGAAGTCAGGCAGGCTTGGACTCAGGTGGTTAGCCTGAGCCACCACCAGTGCCACAACATCCACAATGCTATTTTCAGCATGCTAGCTGGAGCAAATCTGTCTATCCGCACTGGGAATCACACCTCCCCGCTGCTATGTACTCATATGCATTGAGGCCAATGGCAAAGCTCCCATGAACTCCAACAGGAGGACAATACACAAGGTTAGTTTATATCTCTTTTCTTCTGTTAGTTATTCCATGGTCAGTCTTTTAGAAGCAATGATATGTCATTTAAATAAAACATGTATGTGAGGAAAAAGACAAAGTAACATCTTCCCCATTTCATATCAAGGTCTATAGTTATCCCTGAGTCAAAATTACATCTAAATTGGAAGATCTATATCAAATCTCTCTGTATATAGATTTTAATATATATAGAATATTCGATTTGATCCACTTTCAAGATCCCTAAGAAATGTAGGCTCTGACACAGAAATACTTTTAAATAGGGGCTAAAATAATAAATATGAAACAAATTTGCTTGGTAGATCATATGGCAGTAAATGAACATAAGAACAGCCATACTGGGTCAGCCCAAAGGTCCATCTAGCCTAGTATCCTGTCTTCCAACAGTGGCCAATGCTGGGTGCCCCAGAGGGAATGAACAGAACAGGTAATCATCAAGTGATCCATCCTGTCGCCCATTCCCAGCTTCATGGACCTATCCTCCATGAATTTATCAACTTCTTTTTTGAACCCTGTTATGGTCTTGGCCTTCACAACATCCTCTGGCAAGGAGTTCCACAGGTTGACTGTGCAAAAATTGTAGACGCCTCCTATTGGAGGTAAAGGGAGAACTTAGTCCAGGGGTTGGCAACCTTTGGCACATGGCCCACCAGGGTAATCCGCTGGTGGGCTGCGAGACATTTTGTTTATGTTGACAGTCCGCAAGCATGGCTCCCCGCAGCACCCAGTGGCCGCGGTTCGCCATTCCTGGCCAATGGGAGCTGCGGGAAGCGGCACAGGCACGTGCTGGCTACCATTTTCCACAGCTCCCATTGGCTGGGAACGGCAAACCGCAGCCACTGGAAGCTGCGGGGGGCTGTGCCTGCAGATAGTCAACGTAAACAAAATGTCTCACGACCTGTCAGCAGATTACCCGGATGGGCCGCATGCCAAAGTTTGCCGACCCCTGACTTAGTCAGTGGTCAAATTATTTACATATGTGATTTCAAAAAAAAAAATCAGGTATGAGCTGACTTATTATTTATGACTATTTAAAATTAAGCCGTCTTCTAAAGAGTTAACATAACACTATCTCAAAAGTGTATATTTCTGTGGGATTTGGGTTTTTTTAAAATATAGCAGTAATGGTGAGAGAAGGAAAGGTGGCATCTGACAGCAAGTGATACATCTGTTTGGAAAGGGCAGATGAAGAAGGTGTTTTAGCTCTTTGAGTGCCCAGGAATGAGAAGTTCAGAAGAAATCCTAGGCTATGAACCAACTTGACTATCTGAGGGCAGTTTCCCTCAGTCATAGAAGATGCTATAGTGGTGACTAGATCTTCAAACCGTCTTACCTTTCCCACCAACATTATGGCCTGGTCTACACTATGAGTTTAATTCGAATTTAGCAGCGTTAAATCGAATTAAGCCTGCACCCGTCCACACAACGAAGCCATTTCTTTCGAAATAAAGGGCACTTAAAATCGATTTCTGTACTCCTCCCCGACGAGCGGAGTAGCGCTGAAATCGATATTGCCATTTTGAATTAGGGTTAGTGTGGCCGCAATTCGATGCTATTGACCTCCAGGAGCTATCCCACAGTGCACCATTGTGACCGCTCTGGACAGCAATCTGAACTCAGATGCACTGGCCAGGTAGACAGGAAAAGTCCCGCGAACATTTGAATTTTATTTCCTGTTTGCCTAGCACAGGAGAGCACAGGTGACCACAGAGAGCTCATCAGCACAGATAACCATGCAGGCCGATAATCGAAAAAGAGCACCAGCATGGACCGTATGGGAGGTACTGGGTCTGATCGCTATATGGGGAGAGGATTCAGTGCTAGCAGAACTTCGTTCGAAAAGACGAAATGCCAAAACTTTTGAAAAAATCTCCAAGGGCATGATGGAGAGAGGCCACAATAGGGACTCAGATCAGTGCCGCATGAAAGTCAAGGAGCTCAGACAAGCCTATCAAAAAACAAAGGAGGCAAACGGTTGCTCCGGGTCAGAGCCACGGACATGCCGCTTCTATGCCGAGCTGCATGCAATTCTAGGGGGGGCCGCCACCACTACCCCACCTCTGACCGTGGATTCCGAGGCGGGGGTAATCTCATCAGCTACACCTGAGGATTCTGCGGACGGGGAAGAGGAGGAGGAGAAGGAGGAGGACGAGCTTGCGGAGAGCACACAGCACTCCGTTCTCCCCAACAGCCAGGAACTTTTTCTAAGCCTGACTGAAGTACCCTCCCAAGCCAGTATCCAAGACCATGACCCCATGGAAGGGACCTCAGGTGAGTTTACCTTTTAAAATATAAAACTTGTTTTAAAAGCAAGCGTTTTTTAATGATTACTTTGCCCTTAGGACTTGGGATGCATTCGCAGCCAGTACAGCTACTGGAAAAGTCTATTAACGTGTCTGGGGATGGAGCGGAAATCCTCCAGGGACATCTCCATGAAGCTCTCCTGGAGGTACTCCAAAAGCCTTTCCACAAGGTTTCTGGGCAGTGCAGCCTTATTCCGTCCTCCATGGTAGGACACTTGACCATGCCATGCTAGTAGCAAGTAATCTGGTATCATTGCATGACAAAGCCTGGCAGCGTATGGTCCCGGTGTTTGCTGGCATTCAAGCAACATCCATTCTTTATCTCGCTGTGTAATCCTCAGGAGAGTGATATCGCTCATGGTAACCTGGTTGAAATACAGGAATTTAATTAAGGGGACAGAGGTGGCCGTTCCTACTGCGCTGTTTGCCTGTGGCTGAAAAGAAATCCTTCCCTGCAGTTAGCCAAGCGCGCGGGGGGAGGGGGGGGGCTGCGGAATTGGCCCTGAGCTTTTCGCGTTTGGCTAGCAGGGATCTTCACTGATACCAGCCATGCGGTGGGGGGAGGGGTAAAGCGATCATCCCAGAGAATTCATGGCAGGGGGGAGGTGTTAGTTTGGTTCCTGCAGGGATCTTCCCTGATACCAGCCACGCGGTGGGGGGAGGGATAAAGCGATCATCCAGAGAATTGGAGGGGGGGGGGGTTAGTTTGTTTTCTGCTGCTGAAGGTTAACAGGAAAACCGCAGCACTCAACGGGCTTTGCTTGGTATGTGGGAAAGGAGGGCGCAGAAGCCGAAAGACAATGGCTTACCATGGCCGCATGCAAGCCGAATTCTATTGCCCGGACCTGCATCTGTGATCTCTAGCAGCAAAGTCACAGGCACTCAATATTAAGAGGCAAAATGCAACCTTGCACAGAAATCACATGTGCTATGTGATGTGAATAGTGTTGTACACCATAAAAGAGTATAAGCATTGTTCTGTAAAATGTATTTTTTTTAAAAATTCTCTCCTTTTTTCCCTCCCTCCAGCAGCTGCAAATTTTTCAAGCCTCCCTCCTCCGTCCCGAAGGCTATCTCAGATAAGGCGTCGGAAAAAGAGGACGCGAGACGAGATGTTCGCGGAAATCATGGAATCCACCCGCAGTGAAAGAGCTCATCTGAATGAGTGGAAGGACACGGTTTCAAAGTATAGGAAAGATGCCAGTGAACATGAGGACAGGAGGGACCAACATGAGGACAGAAGGGACCAACGCGAGGAGAGGAGAGACGCTCGAGATGAGAGGTGGCGGCAGGAAGATCAGAGGAGGCAAGATGCAACGCTGGGTCTGCTGCGTGAGCAAACAGACATGCTCCGGCATCTGGTGGAGCTTCAGAAACGGCAGCAGGATCCCAGACTGCTGCTGCAGCCCCTGTATAACCACCCTCCCGCCTCACCATGTTCCATAGCCTCCTCACCCAGACATGTAAGAACGCGGGGGGGGAGGCTCCGTGCACCCTCCCATTCCACCCCAGTGGATAGCCCAAGCAAAGGGCTGTCATTATTTTAACCTTTTTTTAGTGGCCTTTTCCTTCCCTCCGATCCTCCTCCCAAACCCCACCCAGGCTACCTTCACAGTTCTCTCCCTCTTTTTATAATCAATTAATAAAGAATACATGATTTTTAAACGATAGTGACTTTATTTCCTTTGAAAGCAAGCTGTGACGAACGGGAAGGGTGGGTTCCTTACAGAGAATGAGTCAATAAAGGGGGCGGGTTTTCATCAAAGAGAAACAAACAGAACGTTCACACGGTAGCCTGGCCAGTCATGAAACTGGTTTTCAAAGCTTCTCTGATGCTCAGCGCTTCCTGGTGTGCTCTTCTAATCACCCTGGTGTCTGGCTGCACGTAATCAGCAGCCAGGCGATTTTCCTCAGCCTCCCACCTCGCCATAAAGGTCTCCCCCTTACTTTCACAGAGATTGTGGATCACACAGCAAGCAGCAATAACAATGGGGATATTGGTTTGGCTGAGGTCTGTCCGAGTCAGTAACGATCGCCAGCGACCTTTTAAACGGCCAAATGCACATTCTACCACCATTCTGCACTTGCTCAGCCTGTAGTTGAACAGCTCCTGACTCCTGTCCAGGCTGCCTGTGTATGGCTTCATGAGCCATGGTATTAAGGGGTAGGCTGGGTCCCCAAGAATAACTATTGGCATTTCAACATCCCCACTGGTTATTTTCTGGTCCGGGAACTAAGTCCCTTGCTCAGCCGTTTAAACAGAGTAGTGTTCCTGAAGACGCGAGCATCATGAACCCTTCCCGGCCAGCCCACGTTGATGTTGGTGAAACGTCCCTTGTGATCCACCAGTGCTTGCAGCACCATTGAAAAGTACCCCTTGCGGTTTATGTACTGGGTACCCTGGTGCTCCAGTGCCAAGATAGGGATATGGGTTCCATCTATCGCCCCACCACAGTTAGGGAATCCCATTGCAGCAAAGCCATCCACTATGACCTGCACATTTCCCAGAGTCACTACCTTTCGTAGCAGCAGCTCAGTGATTGCTCTGGCTACTTGCATCATAGCAGCCCCCACACTAGATTTGCCCACTCCAAATTGATTCCCGACTGACCGGTAGCTGTCTGGCGTTGCAAGCTTCCACAGGGCTATCGCCACTCGCTTCTCAACTGTGAGGGCTGCTCTCATCTTGGTATTCTGGTGCTTCAGGGCAGGGGACAGCAAGTCACAAAGTTCCATGAAAGTGCCCTTACGCATGCGAAAGTTTCGCAGCCACTGGGAATCGTCCCACACCTGCAACACTATGCGGTCCCACCAGTCTGTGCTTGTTTCCCGGGCCCAGAATCGGCGTTCCATGGATAGAACCTGCCCCATTAACAACATGATCTCCAAAGCACCGGGGCCCGTGGTTTGAGAGAATTCTGTGTCCATGTCCATGTCCTCATCACTCTTGTCGCTGCGCTGCCGTCACCGCCTCCTCCTCACCTCGTTTTTCTGGTCCTGGTTCAGCATAAACTGCACGAGAATGCGCGAGGTGTTTACAATGTTCATGACTGCTGTCTTGAGCTGAGCGGGCTCCATGCTTGCCGTGGTATGGAGTCTGCAGTGTTCACCCAGGAAAAAAGGCGCGAAACGGTTGTCTGCCATTGCTTTCATGGAGGGAGGGGTGAGGCTGTACCCAGAACCACCTGCGACAATGTTTTTTGCCCCATCAGGCACTGGGATCTCAACCCAGAATTCCAATGGGCGGGGGAGACTGCGGGAACTATGGGATAGCTATGGGATAACTACCCACAGTGCAACGCTCCGGAAATCGACGCTAGCCCCGGTACATGGACGCACACCGCCGAATTAATGTGCTTAGTGTGGCCGCATACATTCGACTTTATACAATCTGTTTCCAAAATTCGAATTCTGTAAATTCGGATTAATCCCGTAGTGTAGACATACCCTATATCACTTGTGTTTTACTTCGGCTTACCTTCAGCCATTTGCCTTTCATCCATTTGCCAATCTTTGCCAGGAACTGAAATGTTGGGCAATAGTACTATTATTGTCAGAAAGAGTGAAAGATAGAGCCCAGTAACATTAGAAGCCAGAATGCCTTAGTGGCTTCATGTAGATATTTAAGAGGATGTCTTCAGGGACTCTACAGATGAGCAAGCCAGTAGCAGAGAAATTTCCCATCATCACTCTTTCCCAGGAAGGTTGAAGTCTGAAAGCAAGGATCTCAGCTAGCTCAGTTCTTTCTCAGTAAGCTACATCTTGGGATTGAATGCCACAAAACAATTTAATAATGAGAACTGACCTTATCCCCCATCTATGGGCAAGAAATAATCTAATCAGCAAGACATTTCCATTCCATGTGCTGAGCAGAAACCTGTCTGGGGAGGGAGGCCAGGGTCTTAGTGATAGATAGATGTAGCTGGAGATGGCTTTTTACTAGATTTTCAGTTAGCTCTCTGCCCTAAAGTGAAAATGAAAGACTAGAATGCATTGACCCACCCAATCAAGAAACCTTGCCTCTTGTAAAATATTTCTTCGCTTATCTCATATTTTCTATGGATTTTCCCATTACATATAAACAGAAGTAAAAAGAGGCAAATACTAAATTGATCCTATATCCCATGCACAACCAAAATTTAAAGTGAAGTTAATGAGAGGTTTTGAGTATACAAGAATTGAGCCCTGTAATGTTGTGTTAAGATATTGACATACACAGCCTCTCACAGTCACAGGATGAGCTATGCTTTAGACTCCTTTTGGTGCACCCTTCAGGTGACAGGCTTGGGTGGAACCCCATGGTATAACCACTCTTGGACTGGATCTCTGGGTTGCAGCTCGCAGATGAACTGAGGTGCATCTGAACCTAATGAAAAATAAAGATAATTTTCCTAATTCTCTACACATTCCAAGCTGTAGTAATACATTTCCTACCTCAAATGTCCTGTCTTTAAATTCATAGATATATGCATACTAAAATATGCTATTGCCTATAAAATACTTGTTAGTATTGTTTTTCTACTTATTCAAACTTAACTTGTCCCTTAGCAGACCAGAGTTCTATCCCTACATGTCCCAGACTTCCTTTGCAACATCGGACAAGGCATTAAAACTCTCTGGGCTTCAGTTTCTCCATTTGTAAAATGGGAATAGTAATACTACTTTCCTACTTCATTGGGTTGTGGCAAGGTTTAATTCATTAGTGTCCGTGAGATGTTCAGATCCTCAAGTGATGAACACTAGAAATGGCTATAAATCCAATTAATAAGTTAAATATTTTGGTAGGCTGTGTTGCGCAGGAGCTTTTAAGCATATCAATATTTGACTTGATCATGAAGTGTATTTTATTACCTGTGAAAATTTTTGACAAAAACAAGACATTTTCATTTTCTTTGAAGTTTTTCAAGTTAACAATTTCTCAGTTTTAGTTGTCAAGAAGTGAAAAATTCTTGTTTTTTTTTTAATGGAAACTCTAAAGACTGATGAAAATTGAATTTTTCCACAAAAATTTCTGCTTAGTAAAAAAGGCATTTTTCATTGAAAAATTTCTGCCCTAAAAAGGCAGGGTTGGGGGAACACCTCATATTGTTGTATATATATTTTTAGAATTATATATCCCTAGTTAACATTAGCAGAATGTTCCAGTTGCCCAGGTAACTATGTTCTTTTAATGATCAGTAAAGTGTATCATTATGTAAAACATTATGTTAATTTCCAGCACTGAGAACTGATGTCTTGCTCTTACCGTGAGACTGCACCTTTTTCTTTGCAAAATGCCTTTTTTCCCCCCTGAAGATTCATTTTACATGTAAGTGTTAGATTGCTCTTTTCATATGGATGCTACTTGCATCTTGTGAATTTAGCGAATGTAAGTGACAACTGACTACCAATAAAGAAACAGATTGACAAATGTGAAACAGGAATCATTTATACAGAAATAGTTTAGAAAATACTGTGGTCCACATGCTTTTCATGGAATTAAATCTATAAATATGCTATGTGAGATTCTTAGAAAGCCAGATTATTTAAAAACACAATTGTCTTTTCAAAACAGTAATTCCATTTTAACATTTGAAATATGTCCTTTAGATTACTGAGGAAAGCTAATTATGAAGTATTGTGTTATTTACAAGGCCAATTTGCAAATAGACACTACAAATTGCCATTTAACAGCTGTCTACTTTTACTAAGAGATAACCTATTTACCTATATCCTGTTATCCATAAAAATGTCATGATACAAACTGCATTAAAAATGGTCACTTTTTGAAGCTGCAGTAAAAACAGAACATTGTGTACACTTATTAGTTTATGGTTTGCTTCTATTTTGAAGCCTGTTATCCCTATTAAAAACTCTTCAGAATGCAAAAAGTACCAAGACTAAATCCCACATAAACCGTACAAGCTCATAATGACAACAACTGTTGCTATAGAACATAAGCCTCTTACAAATAATGCAAATTGCTTCAAGTTACAAAAAGCAACTCAGTTTTGCTATTGGAATCTGCTTCTGCCTATTCTTTAGCGCTATGTCCATAGATTGTATTAAATAATGGATGTCAGTTTCCTAGAGAAACTGGATTTTTTATGTGAGAGCACGTGATATGTTCAATACTTGTGATATCCCACATACTCCCCTAGATTTTGAAAAGTTTTAACCACATGATCTCTTTTAAAATCAGTAATGATATTATGAACCTGTTGTTCAATGGATCAATACCTTTGAAGCTCTATTCCTCCTGTGGATGGACCTCTTCAGAATCCCCTTCTGAGCGTGCAGCCACAGCTCTGACTGAGAAAGTCTTACTGGGAAGTAATTGAGGGTGCTTCTCTTGGTTCGCCTTTAGAACTTTTTCTGAATGGTTTACCCACAATTGTTTATATTAACCTCAAAATTATCTGTCTGTTATATCGAACTTCCTCTTCAACAACTACATCATTTGTCTCTTCTGTTATGCTCATTCATGGACCACACAATGAGAATCATACTCCAAAAATGTAGAAATAACAAAAACGTCCACAGTTACATTAGATAAGTAAGTCAAAAGCTTCTTTTTTAAAGGATGTAAATTCATGGTTTTAGGGAATAAACCACTAAATAACAGGATTACAAACAAATCTCCCTCATGGGCACATTATGCCATAATTATCCACTATGGGCTTCCATGTACCTTCTTCAGAAGCAATTGGTACTTGCCATTGACATAGTGAAGATACTGGGATAAATGGACCAGTTGTAAGAGCTGGTTGAAAATTTTCCCAACATAAAAGTTTTCCACCAGAAAATGCAAATTCAATGACATCAAATGTTTAGTGGGAATGGATCAATTTTGTCAAAATCTGATGAAGAATTATAGAAGTGCTTAGTTTTTATAAGGTCAACATGTTTAATTTTGACTATTACATTATAATATAAAATGCTTTTACCTTTCCAAAATGAAACATTTCAATAAGGTTGCTTAGATATTTGGGGGGGGGGATTTTGTTTCACAGGAAATTTTGAAATTTCAACTTTTTGTTCCAATTCTAGTTAGAAAGGACAGTTAAATGCCAGAATTTCCTGGGGAATGGAAATTCCAAGTTTCAACCAGCTGTACCTGTTGTCTAATCCAACATGGCCATTCCTATCTACCCCTGTATTTTGTGCAGAGCAACTTTCGGTTATGATCATGTGATTTGTTAGGTTATGGATAAGTTTTGTTCTTTTTTTAAAATATTAATGTTTTTGTGTTATAATTTTATTATGGGCAGAAGTAGCTACAGATAGTAACCCCATGGAGATTAGTTGTTGGATGCTAGCAAAAATAGTGAGTTTTGAGGGAGAATTTGAAGGAGCAGAGTGAGCTCATTAAGCACAAGAAAACAAGCAGGCTGTGCTAGTCTAAAGAGGGAGAAGAAAAGCAGGACAAGAAATGTAAGTGGATTAAGACCGCAAGGAGCATCAATATGAGCAGAGTAGGCAGAATGAGGGGCACATAGGTGGGACCAGTTGGAGACAAGAGCTGAGAAGTACAGGAGGTATGAGCAGAGTTAAAAAGACCTTATCAGTGAAAACAAGAAGGTGGAATGTCAGAGATACGAGGACCATAACCTAGAAACAACACTACAAACCACTGCAAATAAATTATAATAAAAAAGCTACAATTTAGTTATATGTATTATTAATCTACTGATCCAGAAACAAAGCCCAATTCTGATGTTTTTTATACAAGTATTTTAGTATTGCCAAAGATATGTGGGCAGCAAGAGATGGTTATTGCTTCATACAACAGACCACAAACTAGAAGCTGAAATTCCAGCGGGTTATTGGGTATTTCCAATGGGCTATCCCAGCCAAACTACAATGCAGTGTACAGAATCTAAACCACTTCTAAAAAAGAAATGACAACTGTGCCACAGTCTGAGTCCTGCTTTTAGCTACACTGTTTCGAACAATGTTAAAAGTTTACCTGCATGAGATTATACATTTAAGTGTTTTCAAATAATGGTTCATGGACTACTTGCTGATAAAGACCTGGATGATGAGATGGTTCTGGCTCTTTGTTTCTAGAAACTGAATTTCATTACAAGAATAAAAAAACCCACATACGATTCTTCCCTAATATTACTTGTGTACATTAGCAATTATTGTAGTTCACACAGAGATAATAAGCTATTATGGATGGGAGAAGAGGTGGTCCATGTGGTATGGAAGGATGTGGGCTATGGGATCATGAATCAGAAGAGTGATCCACACTAGAAAATGTTTGTGAACCTATGCTACATATCTATATCTGTATGTTCTAATTATCAGAGGAGTTGGAAGTGACCCCTCTACTTGGGTGGTTGTTATAGTTACACATAATATATAAGGCTGTCAATTAATTGCAGTTAACTCATGATTAACTAAAAAAATTAATCACGATTAATTGCAGTTTTAATCGCACTGCTAAACAATAGAATACCAATTGAAATGTATTATATATTTTTAGATGTTTTTCTACATTTTCAAATATATTGATTTTAATTACAACTCAGAATACAAAGTGTTCAGTGCTCACTTTATATTATTTTTTATTAAAAATATTTGCACAGTAAAATGATAAACAAAATAGTATTTTTCAGTTCACCTCATACAAATACTCTAGTGCAATCTCTACCATGCAATTGTAGATTTTTTTGTTACATAACTGCACTCAAAAACAAAACAATGTAAAACTTTAAAGCCTACAAGTCAACTCAGTCCTACTTCTTGTTCAGCCAACCGCTAAGACAAACAAGTTTGTTTACATTTGCAGGAGATAATGCTGCTGACTTCTTATTTACAATGTCATCTGAAAGTGAGAACAGGCATTCACAGGTCACTTTTGTAGCAGGCATTGCAAGAGGTTTACGTGCCAGATATGCTAACATTCGTATGCCCCTTTGTGCTTTGTCCACCATTCCAGAGGACATGCTTCCATGCTGATGATGCTCGTTAAAAAAAAAACACGTTAATTAAATGTGTGACTGAACTCCTTGGGGGAGAATTGTATGTCTCCTGTTCTATGTTTTACCAGCATTCTGTCATTTATTTCATGTTATAGCAATCTTATATGATGACCCAGCACATGTTGTTCAATTTAAGAACACTTTCACTGCAGAGTTGACAGAACTCAAAGAAGGTATCAATGTGAGATTTCTAAAGACGAATCAAGTGCTGTAGCTAAGGTTTAAGAATCTGAAGTGCCTTCCAACATCTGAGAAGAACAAGGTATGGAACATGCTTTCAGAAGTCTTAAAAGAGCAACACTCTGATGTGGAAACTACAGAACCCAAACCACCAAAAAAGAAAATCAACCTTCTGCTGGTGACATCTGACTTAGATGATGAAAATGAACATGCGTCGGTCTGCACTGCTTTGGATCATTATCAAGCAGAACCTGTCATCAGCATGGACACATGTCTCCTGGAATGGTGGTTGAAATGTGAAGGGACATGTGAATCTTTAGCGCAACTGGAATGTAAATATCTTGCAACACCGGCTACAACAGTGCCATGCAAACGCCTGTTCTCACTTTCAGGTGACATTGTAAACAAGAAGGGGGTATCATTATCTCCTGCAAATGAAAACAAACTTGTTTGTCTGAGTGGACAAGTAGTAGGACTGAGTGGACTTGTAGGCTCTAAAGTTTTACATTTCAAAAATAAAACATGCAGTTATTTTTTGGTATATAATTCTACATTTGTAAGTTCAGCTTTCATGATAAAGAGACTGCGCTACAGTACTTGTATTAGGTGAATTGAAAAATACTATTTCTTTCGTTTTTTACAGTGGAAATAATTGTAATCAAAAATATATAGTGAGCATTGTACACTTTGTATTCTGTGTTTTAATTGAAATCAATATATTTGAAAATGTAGAAAACATCCAAAAATGTTTAAATAAATGGCATTCTATTATTAACAGGGTGATTAATCACAATTAATTTTTTTAATCGCTTGACAGCACTAATAATATAATTTGCTTTTACCTCTAAACAACCCCACCCACATTAAAACAACACAGTTTAGGTTGTAAAGTCAAGTAATCTAAAGTTAGAAAATGCCAGATGGATGTCCATGCAACCTTAATTCTTCTTCTTTGTGTGTATACATTATGATGCACTCTTTAATTGCATTACATATTATTTTTTCTATTTTTCCTGCCACATTCAGTACACAGGATGCATAAGGAGTCAGAATTAAGATCCATGAACTACTATAAATCTGACATTTCCTAACTTTTGAGTGCTTTAAATAGATGTTCATAGATTTTATGGCCAGAAGCAACCATTACAATCATTTAGGGCATAGAAATGTGCCATGTAATTCTTGCATCAAGCTCATGATGTCTGATTTAGCTAGAGTATATCTTTTATAAAGATGCCCAAATCTTGATTGAAAGACTAAGTGATAGAGAATCCACCACATATTTATGTAAATTATTCCAATGGTTAAATAGCCTCATTGTAAAAAACAAACAAACAAAAAAACCACTTTATTTCTAATTGAGTTTGTCCAGCTTCTGCTGCCTTTGGTTCTTGTTATGCCTTTATTTGCTAAATTAAAGAGATCGCTGCTATCACAAATCTCCTTCCGTAGGTACTTACAGATCATGATCAAGTCACCTTTTAAACCTCCTCTTTGTTGAACTGAATAGATTGAACTTCTTTCATCTCTCACTGTAGAATAGGTTTTCCAGAACTTGAATCATTCTTGTAGTTCTTTGCGGAACCCTTTCCAGTTTTTCCAAATCCTTTTAAAAGTGTGGGCACTGGAACTGGACACAGTATTCCATATACAGTAGTAACAATACCTTCCTACTTCTACTTGATATCCCCCTGCTTATATATCCTTTCATATATTTTAACCTAATTTTTATGTCTGTAATATATATCTATATCTATAGAGAGAGGGGAGGGAGGGAGGGACAGGGTAGGCGAAATAATATCTTTTATTGGACCAACATCTGTTAGAGAGAGAAGCTTTGGCGCTTACAAGAGCTCTTCTTCAGGCCTGGGAAAGATACCTTACACTTCTACTGCAAGTTGTGAGCATGCCCGAACAAATGGAGAATGAAAATCTTGACCTAATCTATAGTTTTAGCTACTGCAAAAGCTGTTATAGATACACACCTATCCCATGAGGCACCCTATGGTGCAAAAACTAAAGTGAAGTAGGCAACAAGTACACCCAACTTTCAGGTGCTCAAGCTGGGATGTCTGGTTAGGAGTCACTCCAGTCACTCCTAGGCTTATTGCCTGACTCTGCAAATCTTACAATCTTCCCCTTTTTCCTGGTACAGGTGCCTGGCTTTTAGTTTGAGGCATGAAAATAGAAAGACACCGAGAGGAGGGGAGGGAAGGGATGGAAGGTGTTTCCCATAACAATACAAAGTGGATTTGTGAAGATTTCAGTCATGCCAGCTTAAGCTTTGCCCGTGTCAGGTGCACTGCATTAATATTGTGTTAGACACATTTTAAATGAATGCTGAATCAAAGCGTTTGGATCGATAACTGGATCAGATCTGACTGATTCAGCCAAAGCCCAGCGCCACAGGGTGTCTGCAGAGGAAATGGGGCGGGGGTCTTGGGTGCTAATTGGGGTCCAAAGGGCTGCCCCCGAGGGGGAGAGGCGGTGCTGTAGGGTCGAGGCGCAGCTCTGCGTGGGAGGGGGGCTCGCTGCAGCTCCTGCCACACGCCCGCAGCTGTGCCAGCCCCGCTCCTCCCTCTGCCCTCCGGGTCCTGTCCGCGCGGCAGGGATGAGCAGCAGGCCCGGGCTCAGCGGCGCTAATCATGCAGGGCAGGTGAAAGCGTCAGAGGCAAAGCCGCCGCCGCTGTCCCCGTAGTGCCTGGTCCTGAGGGAGACAAAGGAGGAAGGCAGCAGCCAGGAGCGAGCCGCCTGGGGAGGAGGAGTCCACTGGCAGCTTTGACCTTCTCTTGGTTCTGGGATTCCCGTGCCACAGGCTGAGAAATTGGACTCCAGCAAGATGGTTACTGTGGTAACCAAGCTGGTGCACTACTTGCATCTAAGGTAAGAGGACACATTTGTCTCTGAGACCACACACACCTTTAACACACACACCCCCCAACACTCAGACACTTGCTCCCACCACCAAACATCCCTTGCCACCCACCCACACCTCCACTCTGCCTAGACGCACACCCTTCCTACAAAATGCACCGCGCCCAGTTGCCACCACACAGCCACCCACTCTCTCCTCGGATGATGGTTGAATGCAACCTGGGATAGATCCCCCTATGCGGTACTAGCTTTGCAAGTACAATGGTAACTGGTAGGTTATTTTCCGCATGCTGCTTGTTCCTAAATAGAAAACTGGAGAGCAACTTTTGCAGCTGTCATCTCACTTGCTTCTATTTTAGAGAAATACAGGTGAAAAATCACGACTGTTTTCCATGTCATATCCTGTAGTTGTGAAGGGCATTAATTTATAAGGAGAAAAAAAATACAAATGATTGACTTAATTGCTTTAATATATTATTATATGATACTATATGATTAGCTTATTGAAAATAAAATTGAAAGCTCATTACAATAAATAGTTCTTTTTAAGGATTTTTTAAAAATGTGATAGCTATTGTTTTATGTCACAGAGGTCTGTGATTAGCATAATCGTGTAATTGGCTTATAACAAAATGATTAAATAAGCTTGCTTCAGTTTTTTTCTTTTAAATATAGCCATGGAGAGACAACATTGCTGAGCCAATATTTCTTAAAACTACTCCCTTTAGAATCTGAAATATGAACATAAATATTGTTGATTCCCATGAACAGAAAGTAAGGGTACAAATATACAAGCATGTATTGTGTGATCAGGTAAACGATCATATATTGCAATAGTCATAGATCAAAAGAATTTAAGGGAGCATATTCCTGATAAGAAATCCAGTTTCTAAAAGCAGTGACATTTGTGGTGAAACATTTTCAAAACAGAAAATATGCATTAAAATGTTGGATTAACTTAAAAATATTTACTTATAAAAATCAGTTATCTTTAGAAGGAATACATGAAAAAACACCACCAAACAAACAATTGAATGGTCAATTTGAGTTATTTTTGTTGGTTATTTTTAAGCTGGATTCCTGGAATGTTGATATATAGATGTCTAAAAATAAATGTTAAATATTAAAGGTGATTTTATATAGATTGTAAAGGCATGTCATTCCACCAGAGACTTAACTTCATTTTCTTGGGCGGTGAAGTGATTAGAGTATGCACTTTGGATAACTTTATAAAACTGATCCTGCAAAGTTTCCTGTAAGGTGCTGGGCTTCTTCTGAGATGCTGAGAGTCCTCAACTCCCATTGAAGTCAGTGGCCCTAAATAACTACAATGGGCACTGTTCTCAAAAGAGAATTAATTGTCCATAATATGAGTTGCTTCTAGTTTGACCCATTTTGATGCCACAAGAACTGTCTACTTACAGAAGTTTAAAGGTGCTGAATAATTGCTGAAGCAATCTGATGTCACAAGAAAACATTAAGAGTACAACAAATTAATCCTCACAACACTCCTTTGAAATTGGTATTATCCATATTTAACTGGAGCATATCAATACTTACAAAATCATGGACCTGAATATTTTCTAAGAATAGAATTGGAATGTGGGGAGCACAATATTATATGTAAAGAGAAATTAGGGCACACATTTTCAAAGTTAGAAACACACAATGTATGCACACTTTTGCATGCACACACTTTATCCTGACAAATCAGGTAAGCAAACGGCTGGTCTTGCACATGAACACTCACACGTCCCGTTAGGCATTTAACTGGGAACGTGTATGCACAAATACGTGATCCAAAAGTGCACTTTGCCTATTTGCCCAAATAATTAAGAGCATGCAAATGCATCTGTGCAGTTGCACAGGTCTAACTGAAAATCTGGCTCTGTTTTTGTCAAATCAGTAAATAATGCAGGTACTGGGCAAGAATTGCAGCTGTATGCTCCCGCTCCTTCACTGTGTGTATTTGTGGGTCAGTAAAATTGTGAAATGTGCAGATCCATTCATTGTGCTCCAACCTCCACTATCATGCCTCACTCCTCCACACTCCAGTGGAATGGGACACTATGGAGACATGCTATATGGCTTCACAATTAACCCATGTGGTCCTTCTGATCTCAGCTCCCTTGCAAAGTGGGCCTTCTGTAGCTTCTGGATTTATTATTAATTATTATTATTATTAATTATTTGTATTACCATAGTCCCTAGGAGCCCTAGCGATGGACCAGGAGCTGTACAAACACAGAACAAAAAGATGGTCCCTTCCCTAATGAGCTTACAATCTAAGTATAAAACAAGAGACAACAAATGGATACAGACAGACGGATGGGAGAGTACAAGGAAACAGGCAATGCTGGTCAGCATGATAGGCAGTGGTCTGAGCACACTGGCAGCCTAACCGTTGTCTAGTTTTTTGTAGTCTTTAGTGAAAAGGAGAGGTTTTTTTAGAAGAGATTTAAAGGCACATAATGAGTTAGTTTTGTTAAGGTTTATGGGGAGCTTCTCCCAAGCATGAGGCGCAGCATGACAGAAAGCAGGGCCGGCTCCAGTGTTTTTGCCGCCCCAAGCGGCAGAAAAAAAAAAAAAGCTGCAATCAGCACTTCTACCGCCGCTTCAGTCCGAGAGGGACTGAGGGAACCGCTGCTGAATTGCCGCCAAAGAGCCGGACGTGCCGCCCCTTTCCGTTGGCTGCCCCAAGCACCTGCTTGCTGCGCTGGTGCCTGGAGCCGGCCCTGACAGAAAGCACAAGGGGGCACTGGAGGCCAGCATTGTGGGCTGATTGGAGGTGGGAGCAGACATTTCCATAGTGAATGAGAGATGGCAGGTAGGTAGGGAATGGGCCACAAAGGGCCTTGCAAATGAAGACAAGTAGCTTATTTTTGATCTGATTGAGAAAAGGGAGCCAGTAGAGGGATGCAAAGAGAGGGGAGACACGGTCAAAGCTACTGGTTAGGAAAATGATCTTTGCAGCAGCATTCTGAATGGGCATGGGTGGAGCAAAACTGCAGCCAGAGAAAACAATGTTGCACTCTTGGAGCAGTAGAGGGTGGCAATATCTGAAGGCAGGTAGACAAGTAAAGGTGTAATTTGAGTCAATATACAGCAGAAGGTACAGCTCATACTTTGATTTATAACAGGATAAGGGTGGCTACTCAAGCATCCCCAAGGAGCCTGCATGGATTACAGTCTAGACCTGGCCTGTAATCTGATTCTTTAACATAGTTATGTAATCTTGTTGTTCCATCCACATAACAAAAGTGATAGGGACATCCATGTCCTAACCATGCCAGACAGTCACAAGCTGGCATGATTAAGCATTATAAATAAGGCCCTACCAAATTCATGGTCCATTTTGGTTAATTTCACAATCATAGGATTTTAAAAATCTTATGATTTCAGCTATTTAAATCTGAAATTTCATGGTGTGGTAAGTGTAGGGGTCCTGACCCAACAAGGATATGTGTGTGTGTGTGTGTGGGGGGGGGGGGGGGTTGCAAAGTTATTGTAGGGGGTGTTACGGTACTGCTACCCTTACTTCTGCGCTGCTGCTCGTGGCGGCGCTGCCTTCAGAGCTGGGCAGCCAGAATGTGGCAGCTGCTGGCTGGGCGCCCAGCTCTGAAGGCAGAGTCACCGCCAGCAGCAGCGCAGAAGTAAGTATGGTATGGTATTGCCACCCTTACTTTTGCACAGCTGCCTTCAGAGCGGGGCGCCCAGCCACCAGTCGCTGCTCACCAGCCACCCAGCTCTGAAGTCAGCACAGAAGTAAGGATGGCAATACCATGATCCCCTAAAATAACCTTGTGACCCCCTCCAGCAACTCTCTTTTGGGTCAGGACCCCCAATTTGAGAAATGCTGGTCCCCAGTGAAATCTGTATAGTATAGGACAAAAGCACTATTTCATGGGGGGATACCAGATTTCACAGCCTGCAATGTGTTTTTTATGACTGTGAATTTGGTAGGGCCCTAATTATAAGGTAGGTAGAGTCACAGCAGCAGAGACCTGCCATGCACCCACATTCAATCAATAAATTGCTTTGGGCGTGTCCCCTTCATCTCCCAGTAAAGATTAGAGAAGAAACTTGCAACCCTAAAAGACACTAATTGTAAAACAGACAAGAGTAAAAATAAACATTGATATTTTATTATCTAAACTTAGTTGAACAGTACTACTCAGTTTCAATAGTTTAGGCTCCCTGCAAAATTGTGCTTATACTTGCTGCAACTATCTAGTGACTTGTAATGTAATAAGAATAAACCCAGAATACAATAAAGCAAAGAGGAGACATGTACTAATAAAGTATCATTGGAAGTTAAGAGAAAAAAGTCATTTATGAGCCATGATTTAAAAAAAACAACAACCTTGAATAGGTTTCTGCTTACCCAAAATTTGGGCAATATAATGTCTGTTTATATAAACCAGAATGTGGGTTGTTGGAAGTGGATAGGCAGGGAATCAATAGAACAGGAAGCTATGTTGGTGACTTGAGAATGGCTGGGCAATTGGTGTGCTGAGACCAATGCCTTGTGCTGATCAGCATTGTCTCATTTTTAACTTCTGCTCCCAGCTGGTGTGTGTTGTCCTATACTTAGATTGTAAAAGCACATAACAAAAAGATGATCCCTTCCCCAAAGAGCTTATATTGTCTAGCGCAGTGGGGTCTATGACTGGGACTTGTAGGTGCTACTACAATGCAAGTAAACAACAAACATTACATTGGCATTTCAATAGAAAGAGATGTTTAGATAGTGAGGACTTGGATGACATGGATTCTATCCTATAAGATTTTAACTACATAATTTGTGACAAGATAAGCCTATGCTACGGAAATAGCACAGATGTCACAGATGATTGTCATATAGAGATCATATTCAGTAATTACTGAAAAATAGAATGAGGTTACCACCACATAGGAATAACTACTGATGAGAACTATGAGCACCTTCTAATGTAAGGATGTTTGGATTTTTGCCTACCTGATTCACCTTTGAACTTTGCTGTAGTTAATATACCCAGAAATAGGGTCCCAAAGGTGGTAGTTGCAAGAACAACAGGATATTGCCTGATGCGGTGACATTCTCAAAAATATCCTTCCTGAAACAAACAAAAACAAAAAAACAAAAATAAACATACCTCTTTAACAGATATAAGCAGGTCAGGTATGAATATTTGGTAGATACCTGACACAAACACCTACTTGGACTGATGATGTTATAGGCTCAAATTCAATAAGAGGTGAACGGTAAAGTGCCTATTGAAATCAATGGTAAAATTAACATTGACTTCAGTGGGACGTGACCAGACACTTGGGTCCTGATCCTCAAAAGGTATTTAGGCACTTAACACCTATTGATTTCAATGGGATTTAGATGCCTAAACACATTTTGGGATCTGGGCCATAATGTCTATTTTTAATTCATGGTTAATCAGATTATTAATTATTATTATTAGGAAAAGATTTTTTTCTACCGTCTTGTTACACCATTTTTTATAAAAGGAAATATTTAGGTTCTGTGCCAGTGATGTGATTTTTATGAACCTTTATTACTGTCTTGCTATCTGTTTAAACAAATAGATGACAAAACAATTTTATATTTTAATTCTTCAATAAAAATATAAATCCTTCTCAACTCTAAATAAGGCTCCCATAGCTGACTGTGCTGTGATAATTGGCTGTTTGGAAAAAAATAAAACTCAGCACAAGTCAGATGGTTTCATATATTTTCTTTTTTGTAATAATTATTTATTGAGAGAATAAATATTTTGCACCATATGAAAATATAACATATAATTAAATAAATCAAAACAGATGCCCATCAATACTTGAGAACAACAAACAAAGGAGACAGAAGCAGCTAGAACAGCCCCAAATCACAACACCAAGAAACACTAAACAAACAGAAGACTACAAAGACATAATAAACCCATAAAGACAAGACAGCATTCATGGAGAGAATGGCCACTGGATGCTACCAAAGATATACCTCCAGTATATCATATAAAGGAGACTGTAAATTCATGAGAGCATGGTTGTGTGGGGTCCTATTTCTTTTTATTTTAGGAGGTTTTTAAAACTCATTAAGCTAAAGAAATAGGAAAACAACAAGATACATTTAAATAGGAAGACTTATTTTGTAAAAAATGTAATGTTAGTATTTATTTTGCATTAATTGTATGTTTTGTTATAAAGTGGCTTAGAATTTTTAGAATGTGAATTTAGGAAATGCTGCAAGATTATATATTGAAATAGCCAGTACTAAGGTCAGGCCTTTTGTTGTGGAGTGGTCACAAGAGTGCCAGATTTTGTAGTTTCCCTTTTTTATTTATATTTTTAGAAAAACGGGTCAGAGAATAAAATGTACTTTTCTCTTTGTGCCATTAGTCAGGTCTTCCTTCATCCCTCAACCTCTGGCTCCAGTACTGAATTCTTACATTCTGACAAAATTCCAGTTAAATTAGACAGGAGTTTTGCTTGAGTAAGGACTGTAGGATGTGCCGCTTAGGGTAGATCATGATGTTATGAGCTAGCTCAGCATTGTGGTGCTTCCCTTCCAGAAATAACCCTCCCAGTCTCCCTGCTGCTCTTGCTAGGGAGTACATGGCAAGAGATCTATACTTGGCAAAGTGTATGTTCCCCAACTGGCCTGCATAACTATGCCATTGGCCATATTGTGAGGGTGGAGCCATTCCCTCCCATTCTGGCCCAACTGCACAAGTGGGGCATGTAGTGGCTCTGCAGAGTCTGCTACCACTGCACCCTGGAAGACCCAGTACAGCACACTGGTGTGAGGGAGTAAGGGGAGCCTTAAGCCACCTTACTGCCTTGCACTGGCATGCAGGACGGGCCACATTCTGGTCCTTACTTTATAGAAAAAACAGAATTGTGTTAGCCTGATCCTACAAACTTGACTCACATTAGTAGTCCTTTCTTGCTAGTATTAGGGTTTAAAGACCCTTAATTGCATTGTTTGAGAAACTGTATGTGACCACAATTAAAATACTGAATTATAATGCCCGTGCACAAGGGGACATAGTTATGGCTACCTGTTAACTTCAGAAGTTTTTACTCTTGTCCATTTAATTTTACAACCTTAGTGTTCTTTAAACAGGTTTTTTGCTTTTATTATAATTCTGTATTCTTCCCTGTGCCGCTATGAATCTGCCCAGCCATCTATTTACTTTTCCAACTGAAGTTGCTGCACAGTGGTCAGTCATCTTTATTGAGGTACTGACAACAACTCCCATGTCTTTTTCCTCAGAGGTTCTTGAGCACAGGAAGAAGCCCTTGACGAGCCCATAAGAGCTGAGGGATCAGGTCTTGTCTACACACAAACTTGCACCCTTAGTTCAGTTTAAGTTTGACTTACTTTGGTTTAGCTTAAAACTGTTCCTTATCAACTTAAGCAAAATAATAATAATAAAAAAGCCTCTCAAACCAAAATAAGCGTTTTCATCCAGAAGGATGCACTTATTTAAATCCATACCTTTAACCTGGTTGAACTCTCCTTGTAGACAAAGCCCTAGTCAGTTTTCGCTAGTGTGCAGTACCTTGAGTGCTGCTTTGGCTGCATGGTCACAATTCTACTGACATTTGACCCAGGTACCCCTCTGTGCAGACAAAGGGGCAGCCAGGGCAATTTTCAGTGAATGGCATTGGGACCTGGTGCACAGGGTTGCAACACCACTCAAATTTGCCTGGTCGCCCCGCCATTCATACGGAGGGGAGACCAGGTCAAATGGTATCATGACCTGGTGCATGAGGAATCTGTACCTGTACAGCAGAGCACAGGGGAGCCACCAAGAAGGGAGACTCCCAGGCAAAGGGAGATCCAGGGTCCCTTAGGAGGAGGTGGGGGATGAGCAGAAATTAGAACAGGATCCCCCCCAAGGGAAGGGTGGGGACTGGAATTTACCCCTCACTCCTCCAAAAATATCTGAATTTGCACCACTGACATGAAGAGGTCCAGCACTAGGGGAGCGGTGCCAGCCATGCAGTAAAAGCGATTGTTTCTAGAAAAGAGGAAAAGAAACCTCACAAACTGATTTTTAAAAAATCACTTATGAAGACTACTGTGTGGTTAAGAATTCATTAAACATCTGCCTTGTGGTCAGCCTTCACAGGATAGGACAGGACGCAGCTCGCTGCTCTTCCTCTATTTGATTCTGTTTTATTCAATGTCGCTTCCACAGTTGCAATGCTTGTAGGCATTGTACCAGTGGCATCCCATGGCAGTGATGCTATGGGCAACATTGAGATTTCTGAGGCAGTCCTAAAGAGCTAAGAAATCCTCCAAAAGTGTGAATGCCAAACCAATGACCTGCCCCTCCAACGCCCTCTACACACACCTCTCCCCTCGAGCTCACTCACCCCCATGCTATGCAGGTTCTTCTTGTAAGAGCTAGGGCATCTTCTCTCCCTTTTCTCATGGGCTATAGAAAGGGAAGCAGCAATATCTATTCCCATGATCCTTTCCTTTTTCTTCCAAAAGCAGTCTATTGGAGACATGGTGCTGCCTTATACTCATGACTAGGGCTAAGTTTCACAATCTGGGTCTTAGGGCAGGGCCACAACACTGGGGTAATTTTCACACTAAGGCTATGTCTACACTACTGTGGTAAGTCAACCTTAGTTACGCTACTCCAACTACGTGAACAACATAGCTGGAGTTGATGCAGTGTAGGTTGACTTACTGCAGGGTCTACACCGTGCTGGGTCACTGGGAGAGCGTCTCCTTACCTTATTCCAGAGTCGACCGGAGAGCGCTCTGCCATCGATTTAGTGGTTCTTCACTAGACCCACTAAATCGACCACTGGTGCATAGATTGCAGCAGTATCGATCCCATGGTAGTGTAGACATAGCCTAAATAGAACAATCTCACTGTATCTCTTTGGAGTTGTAATAATGCTGGCTTGATTGATGACACTGCCATAAGTACTTTTGACTTAAGAGGTGGCTGTGGTCTCAAACTCAGCAAGTTCAGGCTCATTATCACAAGGCATAAGCTGTCTATAATAACTCCATTTTATCATCCATTCTAGTGGGTATGAACAATGAAAATCATCTTGTCCTTTTGGCTATATTGAGAGGAGCACTGAATGACATTTATTTTGATGCTTGATATGGCAATGACGTTTAGAAAATTATTCATTGCCAAAAGAGCAGCATCTCTGAAATGAATGAACATGGCAAAAAACAAAGTATTTCTGGAAAAGCTTCAACTCGAGTGAATGTACTTGAATGTCTGGAACAATATTTTTTGGCACAGAAATCACTGATGCTGCAAATAAACATTTAACTCTTGACTGTGGGAGTCAAAGAGACATTCTGCTGCAGTCACTATTAAATCAAGCATAAAAATCATTTCATTAAGTGGTACAGTTGGCACAGGAATAGCAGAATCAGAACCCTCTTTGCTCTTGAAAAATATTTCACCAATGAAAACTTAGAGGGGTGGGGAGTGGCTATTAGATTCTTGACTATTAGAAAAGCACGAAATTCGGTGCTCTTTTGGAGGAGTTCTTGAGAACAGTCATGACATCATCACTGTTGGAAAGTAATTCCCAGGACTTTTACAAATAAAAAAGCCATACATACCTTTATTATATTGGACCTAAAATTTAAAAAGTATTTAGTAATGCTTCAGATATGGAATGGAACTTGTGATTAATAGAAGAATGAGTTCCAACTACAATCTGCACTGCAGGATAGATCAGGAGAGCAGGAAAGAGAACTGATATGTCAATATTTCCACCAGCTAGGAAGGGAGTATGCTTTGGGGCAAGTCCTACCCTTTCACTCCATGAACAGCCCTTCCTCTGCACACGTCCCTCAAAGTTACTTGTGAAAGACTAATCTGGGCTGCCAAAAGTGGACTAGGGAAATGGCATAGAGGTGTTGATTCCCACCTCTACTCCAATGGGAATTTTTCTGTTCCATTTAAGACATCTTTGTTCCCTTCTGCTCCCCACAGCAGAGTGTTATGTACGACCTTCTGTTTGGTAGCTACCTTTGGCTGCAGATCAACACCGCCGCTAACTGCTGCTTTGTGCCTTTATGCCATTAAGTGCAATTAGAACTAGCCTTAGGAACATACAAGCACACCAGGGTCACAGAGAAAAGAACATGTTATCTGGGAATTACAGACCCAGTATTGATTTGTAATTATGTAAGATGGAATGCTTTATACCTTCAATAACCTTTAAAGACTGCCATCTGTTACC
The DNA here is from genome assembly GCF_002925995.2 of Terrapene triunguis. Taxonomy (NCBI): domain Eukaryota; kingdom Metazoa; phylum Chordata; order Testudines; family Emydidae; genus Terrapene; species Terrapene triunguis. The sequence continues at coordinate 54,946,912 of NW_020664436.1, forward strand.
ATCCAAACTTAAGAAGTAAACTTGATTTGGAAAAAGCCTGCAGTGGACAGTTAAGTCAGTTAAGGGATCAATTTCTAATAAAACTTAAGGACTAGACTATGTGATAATCCTTTGATCTACCTACACTATCAAGTTGGTCCTTGGCTTTCCTCTCCCCTCCCCCACCAATGGCATAGCAATACTCTTCTTTCTGTTAAATGATACACGTAATATTGCTATCAGTGAAACAAAATTAGTGAACCATGCTGTTAGCTGGGGAAAATTATAGAGATCAGTTGCTGAAAGTATCTAAATGATTATTTTAAAAAGAAGTGAAGTTTAGGAGTATCTGTTCATATTAGTAAAGACCTTTTAAACCAAAAACTACCTTTGTCAGATACAATGGTGATAGGAGCTAATTTAGTGTATGTCTTAAGGTTAGTTATTTAAAGAAATACATGATCAATTTCTCTGAGATATTTAACACACACAGTACATAAGAGGATCCACAAAGACCTACTCCTTACCTTCTAGAATGCAGGGTAAAAATGGCATGAGATCTGGTTGGAGAACAGGCAGGTCTGGAGAAAAATTGGCTTACGGCGCTGGGGTATTCACTCCCCTCTTGAACCACTTAACTTCACTCTCACGAATGCCAGTTCTCAGCAGTTTACCTTGCATTTGTTCACTCAACAAGCAGAACATACACTGTACGAGGTCAGCCCCAAAGTCAGTTAATTTGCTTATGAGGAAATAATGTTGAACTATATATAATGGATTTAAGTGTAGTACTTTTCCACTAAGGAGTGTTATGTTCTCTTTCAAAATGTGTCTTTAAACCCAGTATGCAGATACTGGTTAGACATGTTTTAGCTTAAATGTTGCCATCCATCTGAAAGGCTTTTGAAAACAAAAAAATGGCTGTCCTATAAGCCTTGCATGACATATTTACTAAATGAAACATTACTTTATCTATAACACAGCTAACAGAATCTTAGTTAAGATTTCAGAAGCTCAGGCAAATGTCAGTTTTCTCCACATTAGTCATTTGCAATGCAAGGAAAGTCTCCATTAATGCTTATGCACTAGGATTAAAATGACTAGAATTCTGTAATCCCTCCTTCCCAACAATATTCACATTGCCACTAGACAAGTATCAACTGTTACCTATTTAATTAAATGGGAAAACTGCAGGCAAATTGCTGCCTGCACCACGGTGAGCTTAGTGGCTGCTGCTGTATTTTATATTTAATAAATGTGGGTTCCTTATTACAGTAGAAATCAGTTAAATGCATAGCCTTATTGCACACGATACATTCTTATTTCTTTTTGGCATCCACTTTAGTATGTGCCCCCAGAACAGGATGTGGTTCTACACCAAAGCTTTCTTCAAGTTATATGAATTAAGAATAAGGCTGTCTGGCACAACAGAATCCAAAACAAGTCACAGGAGAGCCATGGACTACTAGTTCACATGGAAGATACAAAATAAGTACTGCAGAAGAGGAAATGCATATCATATTACTTAGTCATTTGCAGGTTTGACAGAGGTAGATGATCATAGAGCCTCTGCAAGCCACAAAAGATGTTACATCCTGAATTGGAGCTGGAGAAGGCGATGGCACCTCTTTTTATCTGTCTCTTCTGTGTTCATCACCCCTGCAGGACGTCTTCATGACATGTATTGATTATATTTGGTATTCAGTGTTGACTAGAGACCATCTGTTCTTAAATAGAAAAAAACATTTTCCCGTAGAATAGTGCAGGAGATACAATTCTTGATTTTGGAGGGGTTAGTGATGCCCTTTAATGCTGAATATAATTAAAAAATTACCTCCAGTATCTTCAGTTCATGGTTCTCAGACGAGTGGCCACATATACATGGATTGGCAGAAGTTATCCTTAACACAGAAAGGAGCTGTTTTGTACATTTGATCTGGGGTCACAGTGAGAAAGGCAGAGTGAATATACAGGAGAGAGAACAAAGGTGGCAAATTTCAAGCTCATGCAAAAAAAAAAAAAAATATTCTAGAACCTGCAAGGGCAGAACCGGGGATTTAAAGGAGGAGCTGTGGCACTTCTCATGATAAAAGATTAGACTCCATGAAGATGAGCCTCCATAAATGTAGGCAGCTTAATTCCAATTGAGATCCTTTGATCTCAAAATATAGACATACAGCATACTCCCCATTATCCAATTGGCATGGGGGAGACGGCTTTTATTTGGAAAAATCAAGAGAACGAGAGCCATTCAGCAGCAGGATGGCCGCCCTGCAGCTGGACGCTCATCTTCCTCCTCCTCACAGTCCTGGCCGGGGCTCTCTGCTCTGCCCCACTCACCGACTCCCATGACAGTGGTGCTGCAGAGGGCTCCCCATGCTGCCAAAGGGTTGGTGACACCCAACCCCTGCAAGACCCAGGGCTGAGCAGGGACTCCCGGACAGGACTCTGATTCCCTGCCAGGACTACAGCCTTCCATGCACCTTGCACCTGCAGGGATTGGTGTCATCTCCCTAAGGCGGTGCAGGGAGCCCTCTGCAGTCCTGCTGTCACAGCCCCACTCACTTACTCCCGTGGCACGAGCTGCAGAGGGCTCCCTGCGCTGCCGCAGGAGTCATTCAGCAGCAGGATGGCCTCTCCCGTGGCCAAAGGCTCATCGTCTTCCTCCTCCTTGCAGCCCTGGCCGGGTGTCTCTGATCTAATACCCAAACCTCCATGTTACAGCAATCCCTTCCTTATCCCCCAGCATAAGATACTTGGAGGACAAGGAAGGGATTGGGACAAAGTGGAGGTTTGTGGAATAGGTACAGTATACTCCCGTTTATCCAAAACCCTATTTTTGGAGACCAATAAAGCCTAGAAATAGTCCCAACTTGAATACCAGACTTGTGCAAGAGTAAGGCTAGGAACATAGTCTCGGACCAAACTAAGGATTCCAGAGCTTCAGACACAGAGGAGGAGGAAATTAATTGTGTGAGCAGCAGTGACTGTAGGCATTATGCCCACAATGGTCAGAAGCAAGCCCAATGACTTCGGGAAGGCTGCTCAGTGGTGGCTCTTAGACTCCCTCCCACTGAGGTGCTCCCAACAGTTGCTGGGGGACAACTGGACCATAGCCATATCCTGCCAAGACATGCCCCCCTTTTGGTCACTGTGCACTGCCAGAAATGCAATCAATACCCTCTCTGCAAGCACGGAGTTCAGACAGGCAGATCATGGCTGTCTCCTAAGTGGAAGCGTAAGGGGAGAAGGGGCTCCTTCTGCCCTCCTCTCCTTCCTATTGCACCTGCCAGAATTTTGTCCTTTGTTTTTGAAAGGAATGCTCTGAGCAGCTGAATGAGCTAGTTGTTGCCACTTTCAGCAGAGAGGCCACGGATTGAATGGGCATGTAGATTGAACTTTCCACCCACTTGTAGATAGAAAATAGTTGCATTTTAGCAAGACTTTGGATGCACAGTGGTGACATTCATGCGAAAAATGTTTGCATAGCAAACCATTTGATACTGCAGTACTGTTTCAATATAAATTAATAGCTTGCTCCCAACAATGACTCTTAGCATAGATGCATGAACAGTTGGGGCAATATGAAAAGGATCACAGAGCATAGCAGATAATAATAGGGTCAGTCACGGATTCTATGATATTGCAGAATGTAGAAATTGTTCTAGTAGTCAAGCCACCACGTTTGAAATATGGTATGCTCTGTTATACTAAAAACCCATTAAATAAAACCACAGCCAATGTGTTTTTAAACAGGTGCTGTTTTTGTAAGTATTCCTAAGAGGGCTTTTTTGATTTGTGACATTTACCTTGGTTTGGCATATAGGAAATATAATTTTACTTAACATATATCCCTGGGCTCCAATCCTAGTGACAAAAAAAGGAAAGAAAAATCAACGGGAACAGGATTAGGCTTCACTCAGTGTGTATGTGTAATTTTTCAGAATACAGAAACTGACCATCTATATGGGTATTTTATAGTTAATCATTTTGTCCCTTTTTAAGGTGCTCAATGGAATGGTCTTCAAGGCATTTATATTTTACTTTAGTAAAATGTATTTAAACAGTCGTATTCCTTTAACAAGTGTTCTATTAAGTGGACCCAACTGACCCAAACAGTCAAAAATTAATAGGGCATTGTATCTTTAGATGTCTGTTTGCCCATTAACAACTCTGACATTTACCTTTACAAACTGAGCATAAAATATTGCAGTATTGCCTCACTGAAATGTGTTCAAATTTAAAAGCATATTTACTGTGCTAATACATAATTCACTGAAATTAAGATAACATTGAAAATTCACTATGAGCTTAAATTTTTGGCTTTCAGTTTAGAGAAAAGCCTGTGGGCTGGAGATAAGTATGCCAACAATGTTAATTCCGTATTTAAAAAGTTGCAGCTACAGGGGATGCAGCTGTCGAATTGCTTTTATTCCTGCAAGGAAGGTCAAACTGAACATCACTTGAGGGAGAATCCAGGTTTGGGAGTCACTTTTAGGATCTTGCTCTTGGGAACAGTAGATTAAATGTGCTCAGACTTAGGCTCCTTGCATGGGTGATGCACTTCTGTATAATAAGAAAATTTATGGTCAAAACATTTAAAAGGGTTACCCCCATCAAGTTAATTTGACTTGATTATATTTCTCAAATACAAATATAATATGCAGTTTTTACTACAGGCTTAGATACTTGTAATTTCTTTATTCTTGTACACTTACTAGATCCTGATGACAATGAAAATAGTGTATGTCCTTGTTGACTTAGACTATTGATACAATTAGTTCTATTTCCTCTAAGCTATGTTGTGTTTTATTAATTTAGGGACCAATTCTGCAACTCGATTACTACTTACTCTCTGCTATTCAGGTCATTGTACTGCTCCTGTCACTGTGGTATCTGGCATTGGCATTACTGGCATAAGCAAGCGTTGCCAAATTAGGCCCTAAGTCAGCAATCATAACTGATATATTTTCTTTTCAATAATCAGCCCAGCCTCTATTAGCTGGAATTGGGGGATAGGAAAATTAACTAGAAAAATCACCTGGCTGTGAAATCAGGGCCTATATATGCCAACAGTTTTTCACTATTACTCTGTGGTGTTGTCCTTAATTTGGAGTATGTTGTGTAAGAACAGTTCACTGTGTACTTTGTAATATAAGTGACTTTAAAAGAATCTGGCATATACAAAGTAAAGCACAGACAATGCTACTCCTGAGTTTCTAAAGTTGTAGAATATATTCACAGGTGAAAGTGGGCCGGTATGGCGTACCGGTAAGAAATGGCCACTCGTACGGGCCCGTGTACAGCTGACATTAAAGTGCTGCTGTGGCAGCGTTTTAAAGACCCTCCTTAAAGTGCTGCTGTGGCAGAGCTTTAACGTCATTGCCCTTTTCGTCTCCCCGAATGCCGCTGGGGGGGGGGGAAAAGGGCAGCTGCCCCAGGGCCTAGTGATTTAAAAGGGCCCGGGGCTCCCAGACACCGCCACCACTACCGTGGCAGTGACTAGAGCCCCGGGCCCTTTAAATCGCCGCCGGAGCCCTGGACGGCGCGGGCCAGGCAGCAAGGAAGGGCTGGCTGGGGAGGCTGACCCCCCTAGCCCTACCCCTTCTGTCCAGAGCCACACCTCTTCCACCCAAGGCCACACCCCTTCCGGGGGCCCGGAGCCAGGGGCCCAGAGTCGAGGCCCCGTACGGGTAAGACATTTATGTTACGTTCACCCCTGAATACATTATATTGTAAATATTTGAGAACTATAAAGACTATAGTAATGCACACACAAGGGGGAGAGTTGAGTCTGAGCATGCAAACTACATTTAATTATTTATTGACTATTGAGTGCTTAACTGTACAACCTTTATATTCTCATAACAGTTTTTTGTTTGGCATACTTCTTAAATAGTTAATTGAGTGGTGGAATATCCAAGGACAATGGCTTGTTTGCAGGTATACAAAGTAATTTTAAAGACTCTTGTTGGATACTAATTTTCATACAGTGCCATAAGTGAGTGTGGCACTTCAGAGATAAATAAAAAAGACAATGGCTCACATTCTGTGGTTCGTAACAAAACAAACTCCAGTGAAACAAACTGCAGTGATACCAGTTAAAATAAAAGCTAAATGGTCTGAGGGTCAGCCTTCAGCTCCCATTAAAGCTAAAAGTAAGTCTCCTATTGACTTCCAATGGAGATTTCAGCCCACATCTGACCACAGTTAAACTTGTGCACCACATTGTCCGCAGTGGCCCAAATGGGAAAAACATTGAACACAAGATGTGCACAAAAATTTAGACTGGGATTTTCAAAAAGGGCCTAACTACCTTAAGCAGGGCCGGCTCCAGGGTTTTGGCCGCCCCAAGCAGCCAAAACCAAAAAAAAAAAAAAAAAAAAGCCGTGATCGCGATCTAAAAAAAGACGCGATCGCGATCTGTGGCGGCAATTCGGCGGGAGGTCCTTCATTCCCAGGCGGAGTGAGGGACTGTCCGCTATATTGCCGCTGAATACCTGGAACTGCCGCCCCTGTCCAGAACGGCCGCCCCAAGCACCTGCTTGAGAAGCTGGTGCCTGGAGCCGGCCCTGACCTTAAGGCCCCTTTAGGAAGTGCCAGCCTTAGCCTTCTAGAAGAATTTCAGTTGTAGTCAGAAGAATCAGGTTTATTGAACTAGGTTACATGTTATAAAAGTGAGTTAAGGGTGGGGAATGTAAAGTATTTCCACAAATATCCACAAGCAGAACATTTAACCCCTTGGAGGCAGGCATTCTCGGAGGCAGAATGTGACAGCGTTCTAAGGTGTCAGAATTCCACTTGCATGTCAGCACTTCAGAAATGATGTACCTGCTGCATGGGGCAACAACAGAGGTGCCCTTTTGCCTATGTAACAAGTACGTTAGACAGCATTCAAGAAATGAAATAACTATTTTGCTTACATACTAAATATACACTTGTGCATAATGTTATATTACACATTATGCACAGTGCTGATTCCTTATGAAAATATCTTCCTATGATTATTCTAATGAAATTCACTTTGCATAGATTAAGGTGTAGAACCTGAGGCTTCCACAGATAGATAATACTCAAGCTAGGGCTCTAAAAAGGAAGGGCTCTTCAGTGTCAAATCTATTGTAATCATTTTTGACAACAACTTTTAATTAAATTTGTAGTGAGTCCTAAAGCAACTGAAAGGAAAAAGGCAGTAGGGATGGGGGGTGGGGGGATGAATGGTTTTAGAAGGCAAGCTTCTCATTTCTCTCTCAACTATCTACAGATCTACACTAGCAGGGAGATGAAGATAGTCCCAGAGGCAGCACATAGGCACGTGGACTCTGAGCTGGTGGCCCTCTGCCTCCGCCAGATCCCTAAGAGTCACAGGCTTTGATGCTGAAAGGTGGGATTTTCCAAAACACCTTGCGTGACTCACGGCTGGTCTCCCTTTCAAGATTTACCAGCATAACTATATCAGTTGGGTGGGGGGGGTGTAATTTTTTTTTGCTAATATAGTTATGCCAGTTAAACCCCTAGTATAGATGCAGTTTTATAGGTATAAGAGTGTCTTATGCTGGTATAGTTCATTTTGGTTCCTGCATTGGAATAAGCTATACCAGTATAAACACTGTTATAATGGTATAACTGCATCTACCCTGGGGTTGTTTTCTGATTTAACTACATTGGCATAGTTACAGGGGCCAAACTTTGAAGTGTAGACTAGTCCTTAGGAGCACAAAGCCCATTGATTTTCAACGGAAGTTGTGCACCTAAGCAGGGATGCTGGAACAATTTGTATATTGCGGGTGCTGAGAGCCGTTGAACCAAACTGTAAACCCTGTATATGATGGAAACCACTTCAAATCAGGGTGTGCTGCTGCACTCCCAGTACCCCTAGTTCCAGCATCTATGCCCCTAAGTCATTTGTGTGCTTTAGAAAATCACAACCTGAACTTTTAGTTTTTCCTCCAGGAGAGAAGATAATAGAGGGAACAAACCCTGATTCTCCCTCCCTTCTGTGGAAGAATTGGGGGAAAATTCAATGAGTGAAACCTTGCAGAGTTTCATGCCCCTGCTCCTCCCCCACATGTGCTGCCTCTGGGACTATCTTCATCTCCCTGGCAGTGTGAATCCGTGGATAGTTGAGAGAAAAGGGGGGGGGGGGGAAGAGAAGCTTGCCTTTTAAAAACATTCATATTCACCCCTGCCCCAATTCCTACTGCTTTTTCCTTTCAGTTGCTTTAGGGCAGGGGTTCTCAAACTGGGGGTCAGGACCCCTCAGGGGGTCATGAGGTTATTACATGGGGGGTCACGAGCTGTCAGCCTCCATCCCAAACCCCGCTTTGCCGCCAGCGTTTATAATGGTGTTAAATATATTAAAAAGTGGTTTTGATGCGGGAGGGGGGGAAAATCGCACTCAGAGGCTTGCTATGTGAAAGAGGTCACCAGTACAAAAGTTTGAGAACCACTGCTTTAGGGACTCATAGGGTTGACCTGAGCTATTTGCAGGATTGGTGCCATTTCCAAGAAATAGTTAAAAACATTGACATCTCCAGTAAAAAATGCCACAAAGGTTTTATGAGGCGAAACCCAGGAATATACTATGTGATTCATCTCACAAGCGCACACATGCCTCAAAAACAAACAAACAAACAAAGAAAACCAAACAAATATTGTCCCAAAGGAACAGCTAGAAAGACAAGAAAATAACTGAGTGCACCATTTACTAACTACTTATGCCTACAACTCTCTTGTACCTGCTCTTAGACATTAATTCACTTTCATCAACTGCTTTGCTTTTTCAGCACTTAGCCCATCAAGCAAGCATATTTTTAGCATGTTCTGGAACCAGTCAGATGTGGATCAGAACATGCTAAAAACATGATTGATCGGTGTTGAGCTGGCCTGAAAGGAAATCCTGGCCCCACTGAAGTCAATGGGTGTTTTACCCATTGACTTTAATGGGGCCAGGATTTCTCTGAGGTCTTTCAACAATTGACAAGATTCTAAAACAAGACAGTTGAATTAGGCTGTTTCATTTCTACAACTTCCTATTTTGATGCAATGAACAGTAACAATCTTCCTTGCAAATATAGATTTTCACAATCTGCAAAAATACAGCAACTAATCTTTCAACAACCAGCTCTCGGAAAATGTAGCAATGAACTCATTGTACTCTAATAGCTATCTGCATGCATGATAGACTGCTTGTTTTTAAAATCTTTACAAATGGCATTTACAAAAAGTTAAAATATTTCCTCTACCTAGTAGAGGAAATATCACAAATATTACGGTAGCATTAATTAAGCAAAAGGTAAAATGTAAAAAAAATATTGTAAAATACAGCTGATAGGTAGGTTGTGTCGACAGATACTGCATGAGTGAGCAAAAGACATGTCACCATCTCTCTTGGACTTTAACCTTTAACTCAGGATACTGTAGTTTGCCCTCCTAAATCCAGATAATATGGTATTACTATATTGGGGCAGTGTAGTGGGGCAGCTGCCCCCACTCCCTGAATTTGGGGCTGCAGCAGGCCAGTGGGCCTGCACAGACAGGGAGCCAATCAGGGAAGGCCTTATAGGGAGCCAATCAGGGCCCAGATTGGAGGGAGCCAATCTGGGCCAGGCTCAGCCCTATAAGAAGGCTGCTCAGGACAGGAGCAGGCAGGCTGTCCCAGGCCTTTGACAGGGGAAGGTCGGTCTCCAGGGTGGGAGACTAGCACCCGGGACAGCACAGTGCTGGGCAGGCCTGGGGGGAGCAGAAAGGAACTCCAGCCCGGTGTTTGCTAGGCTGCAGGCCCTGAGGGGAAGGGCCTAGCCGGTGCGAGGGGCTGAAGGGGAAGCAGCCCAGGGACATGGACAGACGGAGGGAGAAAAGGAAGGCAGGACGGCTGCCACTAGAGGATCCCTGGGTTGGGACCCAGAGTAGTGGGTGGGCCTGGGTCCCCCCCCCCTTTTCCCCTTGCCTTGCATCTGGCCGACGGAGCAGTCATCTAGAGCTGCACCAACCCCCTGCCAAGAGGGGAGTGACTTTGAGGGTGCAGCTGGCCACATCGGCCAGGACGCAGAGAGGCAGCTGATTGATCCCCTCCTCCCCCCGGAAGGGGGCGAGGATGGAGTAAGGGGCACTGCTGGAGGGCAGTGGCTCGAAGAAGATGCCGCGAGCTTGGGATCAACACGGGTCTGGACACGCCAACTGAGGGTGAGACGATGAGCGGGACACCACCAGGAGGGGGCGCTCCTCTGTTCAGAGCTAATTCCCAAGACAACCAGTAGGAGGCGCCAGGTGGTGAGTCCCAACCCCGTCACAGGCGGCCAAAACAAAGCAATATCATTTTCATATGAATGTGACTGGATTACCCCATGAAACGCTTTGCTAACGTAATACAACATGATATTCATTAATGGCATTGTTATAAATTGAGAAAGTTAAAGACTCTTGTAAAGCGGGGTACTTCAGCTTGGTTGGAGCTTTGATATTTCAGCCAGCACATGGCAACCAAATTAAAGCTACAGTAAATTATTGCCTCCATATGTGTACTTTTGCAAAATGTTCCAAATCAAAGCAAAATGAATAACTGCTAGATTCTCTCAGGGGTAGTTGAGTTGATGGTTAAAGAGGCTGCAAACAGGCTTAACATCTACTTTCTAAATACTACATCCTACAAAAATCATAATACATTCTTACTTTGAATCTTGCTCCAAGAAAATTTGAGCAATAGCATCTTTAAATCAACAAGACTAAAACTGTGCAGATGGGAAGTAAGCAAAGACAGGGAACAGAAACAGCAAAAGTAAAAATAAAGGAGTCTTGAAGCCCAGTCAAAATATAGACAGTCAGAATTATTGCTGAACAGATGACATTCACTAGTTGGAAAGGAGGCGCTCCTTTCACAAACTTTAACTTCCAGTAAATAGAAAACTCATTGTTCCATTTCGCTTTCCCTTAGTAAGGTCTCACACCCCACACCCCCAGCACACACAAGCAAACAAACACACTGTGAACTAATTGATCTATTACTCCTACAGGCTGGGAAGGAAGAAGCAGATTGGCAGTGCAAGGGTCTGGGTAAATACTGAGTTGGAGAGGAGTCTTAGTAGCCAGATTTTAGGGTCCTCTTCCAATTTGTTTTACAGGGCTTTATATTTAAATTCACTCAGATACATATATAGAGAGAGATCATCTGCTGCATAGGAATGGTCTTCTCTCCCCAGGTGAAATCCTGGCTCTGTTGTGGTTGAAATCCAAGGCAAAATTCCCATTGACTTAAATGGGGCCATGATTCAACTTCCCTTCCCTACACCTGCCAAAGCAACAGTGTAGGTCCTCTGTACAGGTGGGGGAGGGAGGGAGAGGTTTTGTTTGTGCTCTTTGTGTTGTTCCCTCTCTGGACGGAGAGAGAGACCAGGCAGGAAAAACATCTCCTGAAAACATACCTGAAATGAGCATCTAAGATTACAAAAATTGGAAGTTCGGGCAAGGAAATGCGTTAGATTATCTTTTGTTTTAGCTTGTGAATTTTCTCTGTGCTAAGAAGGAGTTTTATTCCTGTTTTTTGTAACTTTGAAGCTGAGCCTAGAGGAGAGTGCTCTGTTTTAAATCTTTTTATTCCCTTTAAAGTTACTTTCCATCCTGATTTTTGCAGGTGTGATTCTTTTACTTTTTCTTTAAATAAAATTATTCTTTTAAGAACCTGATTGATTTTCAGTGTCCTAAAAACCAAAAGGTTTGGTCTGTGCTCACATTGTAACCAATTGGTTGGTATATTATTTTCAAGCCTCCCCAGGAAAGGGGGTGAAGGGGCTTGGGGAATATTTTGGGGAACAAGGGACTCCAAGTGACCCTTTTCCTGAATTTTTGTCTAAATCACTTGGTGATGGCAGTAATGCCATCCAAGGACAAGGAAAGGATTTGTGCCTTGGGGAAGTTTTTAACCTAAGCTGGTAAAAATAAGCTTAAGGGGTCTTTCATGCGGGTCCCCACATCTGTACCCCAGAGTTCAGAGTGGGGAGGGAACCCTGACAACAGCACTGAAGAGAGTTGTAGGAGGGGGTGCTAACCACAGTTCCAGTCACTGCACCTGTCACAGGAAGATCTAATCCACTGGTTAGCAGGGCCGGCTCCAGGCACCAGGCAACCAAGCACATGCTTGGGGCGGCACCTGGTAAGGGGCGGCGGGGGGAGCGCGGCGCGGCATTCCGGGGGGGG
>NW_020664436.1:54959482-55052392 GCF_002925995.2 Terrapene triunguis
GGCTCGGGGGGCGGCGCTTTTTTTTGCTGCTTGGGGCAGCAAAAAAGTTAGAGCCGGCCCTGCTGGTTAGGGAGGATGTGTATTATCCTCCCAATTTGCTATTACCTGTGATGGAATCAGCAGCACGTGCTGGTCAGGGGGGTGCATGTGGTTCCTCCTCCAAAGTGAGGCAAAGAAGTGCATTCATTAGCATGTTGTAGTTGCTCACTGAGTCTTGCTTGCCAGTGAGCGCAGTAGTCTCTTATACTAAACACTCAGCAGCATTCCATGCCCTCTGCTTAGCTCCCTCCTGGAAGGGTGGGTTTGCACTTATATTGTGTGTGCATATATATTGCAATATATGCGCATGCAGATTAGTAAAATTTGTAACAAGTGTTTCATCTTTTCTGCTGTCTGTTTGCTGTACTCAGGGTTAGCAATATGTTCTCGTGTAAATATATGATAGTGTGAGAGCCAGGAAATATTAAGCTACTACATTGACAGTCAAAATAAGTCTGACTAATGTCACAGAAACCTTTTTTTGTGAAAATCTTAAGTAAACCCTATAAATAGTTGTCTCTGCAGAAACCACACACTTTGCATCTGATCTAGGTAAACTCTTTAAGTTAGCCTTTTGTAACTCAATTTACTACATCCAGAATACCTGGCATTAATAATATGGTCTTGTGCCCTATATTTTTCTGTTCCTTCCTATACTATTATCACATTGCTTTCCTATCCTATCACAATAGGGTGGGTATTGTTGTAAGCAGAACTGGGCAAGCTAGCCACTAACAAAAATTTAATCTTTGACTGTTAACAAGATTATCTTTTACAAATCTGCTACTTATTTAAAATTATTTGTGAATAATTTACATGGTTGTGTTAGCTTACACACAATTCACCATAGCTGTCACTTTGAGGATTCACAATTCATGCTGTATGAGTGGTATTTTTTCAGCTCTGATTCCCAAACCCACAAAGAGCCATCTGCATATGCCCATCATGATTTCTAGTGCAAACGGTTGCACAATTCTTCAGTGATTTTCCTTCCTATGAATATTCATGTGAAATAAATTTCACTCAGATGAATGCTTGTGAAAAGCAAATAAAAGGTGACAAATAGTATCAAAGGAAAGTCCCAGTTTTTATTCTGATGAATGTATGTGAATATTTTTGTTCAATATTTGACCAGTTCTAGCTACAAGAAACTGTACTAAGAATTCAACTCCAGAATCAAAAAACTGAAGTGCCATAAAGTTAGATACTTATAATCAAACTTAACTGTAAAATTTGAGTGCTCAGCTGTGCTGTCAGAATCAATTTATGCCCAAGGCATAGTAATGTTGTATACATTACTTGGATTTCTTCATTTGATCATTTCTACAATCTGCAAGTGTAGCAAGAATGAGTCTGGCAACTTGTCAGGAAACCCAAGACTGGCAGCGATTTGGGGACTTCAACTCTTTAGGACACTAAGACCAGTAGTAGATCAGAGGAATACTTCTGAGGAATAGATATTATGCCATTAGGGTAATGTATCAGAGGGGTAGCCATGTTAATCTGTATCCACAAAAACAACAAAGACTACCCACGAAAGCTTATGCCTGAATAAATCTGTTAGTCTTTAAGGTGCCACCGGACTCCTCATTAGGGCAATGATTTTCAAACTGTGGTCAGTGGACCAATGGTGGTCCATGCAATTGCTTCTCTCGCAGTTTGAAGCATCTATTATCTTCATGCAGCGACATTTCCAGATAGCTGTGTCCCAATCCAGAACTCACTATTTTCATAGGCTTTTTTGACCGACTAAGCTTAAAAAAAAAAAAAAGCACCTTTCTATCTTGCCTGGCTGCTTCATGTTTTACTTTAACAGGTGTTTCTCTGGTGTACATTCAGCTGTGATCAAATATACAGGCAACAGCAAAATTGGAGGGGTAACAAAGAAAAGAGGGCAGAGCCAAACTGCAAAGTGACTTGGAGAGCATCTGAAATAATTAGTTGCTAACTCCTAGCCAGATGTAAATTGACACAAGCCATCCTGGCCCCCTCTCAGACCTGATCATCCAAGACCGGCCTGAGAACTAGTTGTATGCTCAGGTTTCCTGTGAACGGAATATTAACAAGTGGCAGACACACATCTTTAATCAAAGCAGCAGATAGCATCTGGATTTTTTCAGAGACCTTCTCCCTATCTACCAGCATCATTTCCATCTGACTTGGTTAAAGCTTGAGCCAACTAACTCTCATCCAACTCCCAGTGTATCCACCAGACACTGGATACAGCATTCAGTTCACTGCCTGGATTGGATGAATCACAGACTTGAGTTATCAGCATACTGAATACATCACAGCTTCTGCCTCACACTGACCCTAACAATGGTCCCATACACCCATTGTACAAGAAGGGAGATAAAATAGAAGCTTCTGAAACCCCATGTGAGAGCATACTCAGTGCAAGAAAGGAATTGCACAAAAGCCTTCCTCTGGGAACATGCAGCAAGAAAGTATCTGAGCAGTCTCCCCCATACCTGCTACAGTCTGCAGGCAAATCAACAACTCCTCATGGAGAACAGTATTCAAATGGACACCTGATCTGCATCCATCATTGGCCACTAATGCAACCAGTGCACTCTCCATGCCATACCCAGGTTAAAACCCAGACTTGACTGGGTTAAGGAGATTTAAGGCGGTTGGATATTGAAAAGACAAGATGACAAGAATTGTGTTTAAAAAAAAAATTGGAAGATTTAGTTTAGCCTTATAATTGGCCACATTAGTCAGGGCCACGTGGTAGTTTCTTGAACTAAAACTGTTATCAGAGCTTCCTTAAGAGAAGGCAGCAATCTGCCCACTGTAATGGAGGTATTGACAGTCAGCACTGAAAATGGGCCTAGCTCCTCAACACTGATTTTCACTAGCCAGAGGTGACCTGGGTCCAAAGCATAGGTTTTGTCATATAGTTCTCCCCAAGCTTCCTCTATCTCAGGTTGAGTCACTGACCAGAACTCAAGCACAAGAGATTTAGCATTTGCTCCTGAAGACATTACCCTGCCCTTATTAATACAGACAGTTCAGTCCAAATTGGCATCATTTTGTTGGCCGCCTAAGGGGCTCAAGGCGACAACAATGGTCCGTGGCCCGGTGTGCTTGGCACCAATAAAGACACTGAGGGGAGAAAGCAAGCCAAGTTTATTTCAGAGCTCTGAAATGGCACTAGGACACCAGCATGTCTCAAATCCAGTGCAACAAATACAAACAACTTTTACCTTTTATACCCCAAACTGTTTGCATACATCTCTTTGTCTGGCTGTTCCCCCACCCCTCCCTTTCAGACAACTGTTACAATAAGCTCTACATAAACTTGTGAGAGAACTTTTCCAGTCTTTGCGACCTTGAATTAGACGCCTGTAAACTAACTACCCCTCCTCCTTATCTCTATTATTTCTGCTAGTGTGAGTGAAACTGCAGCCATCTGCTAGAAACTCTGACCAATACATTTCTGCTTCAGCCTGCTACAGAGCCTGTAAGCAGTGAGCACAGAAGTAGGTGAGAGTTCACAAGATGGGGTTTGGGGGTTCAGGTAGGCCCAGAGCAAAAGAGTTTCATCGACACTTTTGGCCTTCTGCTCTCCCGAGTTACCTGGTAGCTATGTCTAGTGGACCCCAAGAATTTTATCCTCAATGTAACATGCACGAAAAGACTAACAAATAACAATACTTTGCACATAGGGAGTGACTTTTAAAACAATTTAACAAGGATTAAATAGGCCTCAAACAGCTCTGTAATATGCATATTATTAATCTCATTGTATAGATAGGTAGATGGAGGCAGGGAGCTGTTAGGTGGCTTGTACAAGGTCACAAAAAATAAATGACTGGTCTAGGAATGAAGCCAAGGACTATTGACTCCCAAGTCTCATGCTTAGCCACTAGGCTATCCACTTCTCCCAGACATCTGTTGTAAAAAGCAGATAAATGAGTGCACTTTACCCACCACTGAAACGTGGCCACCTCTGTTAAACACAGCAGCTACATATCAGCCAAAAGCAACAAATCAAACAAGAACCTCATCCAATCAAAACTATAGGGAGATTTGTTTTAGATGAATTCATATGTGTATTAGTCTTTATAAGGATAATCTCAGAAAATGGACCAATAATTCATCATGAACTAATTGAAAAATAATAATTACCAAAGCAGCCAGCAGAGTGCACCACATGCATTTTAGAACAGTTTCCAGGAGGAAGGGGAACAGTGAAAAGTGTTGCTGGTTTATTTTTTCTTAATTAATCTGTATAATTAAATCAATTAATTATCTGTATAAAAAGATTACAAATGGAGGGGAGGCTGGTGGGACTGTCGGAGAACAGAAAGTGTGTTTGTTCTCTTGCACCATTTCGCTGCTGTCTGTCATATACTGCTCATGAAAAATTCCCGGTGTATGGCGCTATCCTTGCGTACTGCTGAGCAACCCCAACACATCAATATAATGAAAGTTTAGGGTGTTCAGCACCTCTCAGGATCAGACCCTAAGAATGCACATAACATGCCAGCTACTGAACATGTGATCAACTTCTCTGTGGACAAAGACTGTGGTTTCATGCCCAGATTTAATTTCTTTGCATAACTATGCTGATCTAAATCACCTCCTATACACCAGTACAGTATATCAGTAAAGTCTTGATTATTCTTATTTTTATGTACCACATGCTGCACGTTCAGCTAAATTAAACTGTTGAATCTGCTTTGCTATTTGCCGGAGCAACAGAACCATACTAAGCATTCTGTACAAGACCTCATCTAAATTATTTCTATTATTCATCTGCAGCTATAGAATAGTATTCACATATGTGGATCTTTACATAATAGAGTGGAATACCATATCAAGTGGTCAATTTAATATAGGTTTGCATTCAGCGTACTATATGAGCAGCTTTTCATTTCATGCCTTCATCTGTTATTTGGAACTCACAAACATGAATTGGAAAAAGGAAAGGCTGCCACAGTATTATATGAATGTGGATCAGGATGCAGGGGTGATGGGATGATTTCAGCTCAGTTTAAAATTTGTCTAGACTAATTTAGGCAAACACACACTGTCCAGGAGAAGAAAGTATTGGTAGGATCATAGAAACGTAGGCCTGGAAGCAGAGGTGGATTAAGCTTTTGTGGGACCCTGGGCCAAAGCTAGTGGGGGGCCCCTCCCCACCCCTTCTGCTTGCAGTCCCCACATGCCCTGCGCTCTTGCTGGGGGAATTGGGATGAGAGTGCGGGGGCTTGCCCTGCTCTGCCCCCCCTCCCCATCCAGCACTCCTGCCAGGGAGCTGGCTCTGGGTTCAGGGGGCTTGCCCCACTCTCTGGCAGGAGTGCTGGGTGGGCAGAGCAGAGCAAGCCCCCATGCCTCAACCCCGCTCCCCGACAGATGTGCCGGGTGGGTGAGGGTGCAGGGGTGCCCATTTTTCTGGGGCCCCCCAATTGGCCAGGGTCCCTGGGCATGGGCCCCATTGGTTTACTGGCTAATCCGTCACTGCCTGGAAGGGACCTCAAGAGGTCATCTAGAGCATTCCCTCATGCTGAGGCAGGACTAAATATACATAGACCATCCCTGACATGCGTTTGTAAAACCTGTTCTTAAAAATCTTCAGTGACGGGATTCCCAAGTACCAGATCATTAGAAATATACCTAGTGAGTCACTGAACAAACTTGTGATCTCATTATAGTGTTGTTTGTGGTCCTGGGACATCTATATGTATAGTCAGAGTGTTAACTGGAATAAATTGGTGTAGTGCCATAGAATTCAATTTGGAACCTGTTCATGTTGACATCGCACCACAAGACAGGGTTGTTTAGTGGTCGGCTCTTTAAACTGGTGATGTTGTCATATCTGGAGAAGACATAGAATCTGAAAATCATCCATAACATCAATGTGGAAAAATCTGTACAATGAGAGTATTTTGGGGGGGGAAAGGAAGGAAAATGAAAGAATAAAATTCAGTTACATAGTGAACTGCTAATAATATATAGTTCAAACTAATTTATACATATGCTCTGTAAAGATAGTCATAAAGAATATTACTGAGGATACAATTTCTCTGTAAAGATCTCACACCAAACACTTTATAATTGGTGTTCAGAACCTGAGTGATCTGATTGGGTAATGTAACTGTGTACAAGTCATGCTTTACCAATGCACATCAAAAGAGGTAATGTAATATTTTAAAGTCTTGGGCTCTATAGCAAAAGAGATTGATACAAGACAGTAAATAAGTCATATTTCTCAAGTGGCTGAAGGCCATATGTTTCAATCTTGCCCTCAAGTATACTTGATTGATAAGACTGAATTGTGTGCCTTCTTTCAAATACATATTTCCATTCTTGGTAAGAACAGAAATATTTATTGCAAACTCAGTATTTACTGAGCACAATATTTCTATTAGGAGAAATTACATTAGTGGAGGAAAATGGTGGCATTCACATCAATGTTCAGCATAACTTGTACATATTTAGGGCCAGATTCTGTTCTTGGTTACTTCGATATAAATCTGTTCTTGGTTACTTCAATATAAAGGAAGTGGAATTACTCTGGATTTACACTGATGTAAACGAATGAAATGTGGTTCCAGCGGACTGCCAAACACAGTGACCAAGGTTTTTTTAAAAAAATGCATCCCTAGAATTAAGCTCTTAAGACCACGAGAACTGTTGTGTGCTCAGCACATTTGAAAAAAATCAAATCATTTATTGGGCCAAACTTCTTTGTCTTGTTAAAGAGATTTAAGAGGAGATTTCAGTATCTCTGCTAATTCTGAGTCATCATTAATTCAACCGCTGTCATTTATTAATGGAACTACTCTCTAATAACTTTCCCCCCTCCAATATATTTAATAAAGTTCTTCTTATTCTCTATTTGGCTAGTATTAACTCATTCTATGTTTTTTGCCACCCCGATCTTTTGCCTGCATTCCTTAAACACAGCGTGAATATTCTTCTTTGTCTGCCTTCTTCCTTTTCCATTTGCAGTACAATTTTCTTTGAGCAGTCCCTAGTGTCACCTCATCGGTTGCCTCTTGTTCCTGTATTCTTCCTTTACCGAAGAAGCACAGTGCATTATGCCTTAATTATGGCATCTTTTAGGATGCTTATCAAAGAAAAGGCATCTTACATTTTTATTCTTATAGCACCTAATCTGTATTCTGTTCAGGCAAATTGCTTTGAAATGCATGAAGTAAACATACAGTACTTTAAATATTTTTATTTAGTCTTTACAGGATGTTTTGTAACTGAGTAAAATGTTTGGCATATACTCAATATCCTGAAATTTTAAAAATTCACAAAGTCCTGAACATCTTAGTATTTATATATGTTTTCAATATTAAAAAGAAAAATAATGCAAAAGAACTTTCACTACTTAAAAAACAGACTATTTAACAATTAATTATTTCATGTGTGTTAAAACAAAAAGAGCAGTAGGTAAAAGTCAGATAATGTATGTCACTGCACCTACCATAACAGTGCTATAGTTTCTGGTTTTACACTGGTGTAAAATGTGAGTAACTCCAATTGTCAGCTAAGTGTGACCAGAATCAGGCCCCAATTTGTGCCATTAAGACAGAGCCCATAAGATATGCTGTGGAGCTGCATCAGGTCAAGGAGAGCACTAAGGAGGCATTTTTCACAACTCCAAGATATGCTCTGGCAGTACCCCTGCTACTATATTCCTTTAGGGCTTGGAGGCGTGAAGTTACACTCCCACCAGCAGGGGCAAGTTGTAAGGTGGAGCAGTGTCCTGCTTCCTTCCCTCCCCATCTCCTTTGGGGTGCTGGGCATTGCTAGGGGAATAAGGAGATAGCAGCCTCTGCTCTCCCCTGTAGGTATGGGGTGCAGTTCTGCATGATACACCTGGCTTAAGAATGAAAACAAACTTTCAAAGGGGTCAGAATGGACTGGTATTATCCTCCCCCCTTCTACTTTTTCTCAGAAATATTTTTTGAAATTAATTAACAAAATCCCACTATTAGGGAAAAGATTAAGAATATTTATTAAAATGTTCATAATTTCAATTGTAAAAGTCAAAGAATGAAAAGTTTCACGCAAAAATTCATTTACAAATGGCCATTTTTACACAAAAAGTTCAGTTGAAAACATTTCAACCAGCTTGCTAGCCCTACACAGGCAGCATACGAGCATAGTGGTAGAAAGCACCTCACAGAGCCCACATTAGGGTCAGGCAGAATTGCAATTCCTCCCCCTCACTTCTACCCCCCCCCCCCCAAAAAAAAACTCTGCATAAATATCTACAGACCAGGCAGAAGATGGCCCTCAAAGGTTGCATAGCGGAAAGGAACCTCTACAATTGCTGGCCCACAGACGCTCGACTGAATTTCCTTAGGCAGCTTCTCTCAGTTCTACAGGGATATTACCCCTTCCCCAGCAGTGAGAGAACATAAAGTCAGGTATTCTGTAGCCACCCCTCCAAGGGAGAAACGGTTGAATGAAGTCCTGGTCCCCTTGCCAAAAACTCTCATTGGCTTTAACAGGATCAGGATTTCACTCATTAACTCTGCCAGATCAATGGTTATAAGTAGCAACTGTGCTCAAGACTGACTCTGAAGGAAACATTCTATGCAGTGCTGTTGTTGCTGCCATGTTGGACCCAAGATATTACAGAGAGATCTGTGAGGTAATATTTTATTGGACCGTCTGTTGGTGAGAGAGAGATAAGCTTTTGAACTTACACAGAGCTCTTCTGTTTCTGAAGGACATGTTGATCTTGCTTAGTGACTCTCCCAGTGTTCAAACATGAGGGCACATTCTTCCCTAGCTGATTCTCAACTAGGGAAGGCCTTCAGAGTGGCCATAGGTCAAAATTATTGGATCTCCATTTTGGAGATCAGCCAGGCAGAAAAATAAAAGGGACTAACCATTGCCATATATGTTTATTTCAATGTGTGATCATTTAAATAAATATAGGTACAGAACTCCAGGTATTTGCATACTAGCAAACATCTTGCTTTGTGCACTGAAGTCATTAGATATTAAACCACACACTAACACACGCATGTGCATAGGAGCTTTTATTTCTATGTGTAATCTTTGTTTTTTCTTTTTTAAAAAAGCCCAAGGAAATTCAGTCTAAAATTACAATATGCAGAAATCAAGGAATTCATTTATGGTACACAGAACCATAATTTAGATACCGAGGTTTATGGTGTAAGTACTTATATATACGTACAGAAAGGGACTCATTAGAATTGTGAAAATCATAGCTTTGAACGCACTGGGACAGAACCTTTGCTTTGACTCTGATTTTCTGATATGCCAACACAAAGCAACTGGAAAGCCCATAGATCTGGACTCTTGAGAATTCATGGATGGTATGGGGCCATAGCACCTCTCCACCCAACCCTCCATGCAGGTGGTATGTCTAGGAGAAAGAGGCCTGACCAGGGACCTCCTGCACTCTGGCTATCCCAATTAGTCCCTGATTGTCAAAATGTTGCCTTGGAGTTATTGGCAGCTGGGTGCAAGTTGGAGCAGCCCTGAGGCTTCTCAGTCACGCTGGGGACAAAGCACCCGCCCTTACTTCCCACTGCCAGTTATTGTAGTTTTACAATTAACTATTTTTTCTAATTTAAAAAAATACCTTCATGTGAAAAATGCCAACAAAGGAAATTGTCTATAGTGATTCAGTGACAGACTGTGCACTAAGTGCTGTCTGGTGCATAAAGTAAACCAATGGAAGAAAGAGAAAAATATGTTTTTCTTCTCATCTTCTAGTTATAGCACTCTTAGGGTATCACTTGTAACAGGTAAAAATTTGCAGAGTGAAGTCTGATTTTTTCAGTTGACTGTATCTTTTAAATTCTAAACGAATAATATTGTATTAAGGCTTTTTAAAGCCGTCTTACATTGAAGGCTAGTGGAGATTGCTGTTATATACTCATTTATGTATTTTATGGAAATGAACGGATTCGAATCTTTGATTTACAAATATTGCTATCCTATCGAAACAACTATTATTGTTACTCTCTTCCTCCCTCTCTCCCTTTTCCTTCTCTTTGTTTGTCACAATAATTAGTTGTATCCAGTCATAAATTAACCCTGATCCCACTAACATTTGTGTGTGTACATAACTTTACTCACACAAGTAATCAAATTTAAGTCAGTGGGATTCGTCACATGAGTAAAAAAGAAAAATAATGTGCAGGATCAGGGCCTGAGATTGTAGAGCAGGAACGTTGTCAATTTCGGAGTTTCCACAGCACCTACCGTAATGGGACCCAGATCGTGACTGACTACCATCATATAAAATAATACATTCTATTTTTGATATTGTATACACCCAGTGCTTATTGGGGGAGGGGGGAGACTGGCTTGATAGGCAGTCTGTAAGTTTCTTAACGGTTCAAACTGACAAAAATAAAATCTGCTGTATTTTGGAAAGCTAAGCTGGGTAATCATTATGAGTGAAGTCTGAGCTGGGAGAGCTATATGAATCTGGTTATATCAGCTCTTCTATGCTGTACTCACATTTGCCTTAGCTGTGTGTATTCAGGAAGTCCTGAATCCTGTCAGCAAGGGGTTAAGGAAAGTGGCAACTCAGTGACCAGAAAAAAAAAGCATCATCTGGAAACAGGAATTGGAAAACAAAACTATCTTTTCCTGGGACCTCGTATTGTCTAGTGAATAAGTTTCTTTCTACCCTTGTACTGACTAGCTGAATGTACCCTATTTAGATGTTTAAGTAATTAAATAAGATAATAGTAAAACACTGCAAAGGAGCAAGAAATTTCCTCGTTTAACAATACTCATGAATCATAGAGTCTAATTGGAGAGACAGGAAGTATTTCACATAAATAACTCCTCCCCTCCTTCCTCCTCTGTTTTGCAAACGCTGATCTTCAGAGGAGGAGCCGGGGGATGCTAATGAGCTGAATTACCAAGCGAGGCGCTGGCAGGAACTTCATTACCCTTCTTTGCCTTAGTATCTTGGCAAATTATGCTGCTACTCGCACCATGAACTGGCTGTCCGCTTCCCCGGGAGTCGTTTTAACAGCATACCATCCCAGCGGCAACAATGCCGTGGCCGGGAGTAATGCGAAAGAGAGCGAAGAAACGGTCCCCTCAAGGTAAGGTAGAGTGCTCGGGAAACTTCACCTGCTCAGGGAGAACAGCCAGGCAGAGGCAGTCTGAGCTGAGAGAAACGCCGCTGCTGCTACCATGCAACCTGTTGACGCAGGAATGCTGTCCCAGGGTTCACTACAAAGGCTCGGGGGTGCAGTCTGTAGGCTACAGATCAGAGGAGAAAGTTTGGAAAACGTCAGAAGTTGCTCTCTGCAATGAGGTGCAGGGTATGGGCTGGAGAATTAACAACGTCTGAAACAGGTGCATTTGCAGAGACAGCACATGAGCTCCCACAGGTTGGGAGTCTTTAATGCCTTTCGTGTACAGCAGGTAGAAACACTTTCTGCCAGCAAAATTACTATTCTTAACTGGTAAACACTATCTGTGAAGAGTCAAGCAGCAAAGAACTCCCCCCAGTCATTGGGCTTACCTGATCTTTGCTTTTGGAGGGGGGTGGGGGGGTGCTGCCCTTTCACTTGGGGTGGGCGTGGAAGAGAGACAGTTATGCACAATCCATGCTTGTGTGTATTTTTATATATATATATATAATTACCGTTCATAAGAACAAGTTTTTGACTCAAACAAAACATCTCCTCACTGGCGCAAGGTGATGTGGTTACATAGAGGGAGAGAAAGGAACATGTATTCCATAGATTACTGAGGTGCAGATAGGCTCTGTGTACTTTGTTCTTTTTTTCCCTCCTGATTTTTTTTTTTTTTGGTTTAGATTACCTCTATACTTGGTGAATTGTTTCCTGCTTCAGTGTGTGTGCTGGACATAGTAAATATTCACAGCAGCGCAAGGCATTGAGTGGAAAACTTGCTTGTAAAATGAATGCTGTTATAACTCAGTTAGTACCTGCATGTGTATTACTTAAAAACACAGCAGCTGCAGTTCTTTGTGCACCTTTATCTAGGCCTGTAGTCTGATGAGCACTTCGCATGTCCAATTTCCATGGATGGTAGTGGGAGTTGTAGCACAACACATCTCAAGATCAGGCCCTTCAAGTTAAGCATTGTACAACTCTTCATGGGGCCTTTATGTATTGTTCTGCTCTGTTCTTTGTATGTGGTAAGTTAAAGGATGGTGCTGGTAAAGAGCAAAAAAAAAAAATCTTTCAATTTAGTATTTCCCCCTGCCATAAAAAAAAAGTAAAATTGGTGCATGGGAAAGGTGTCAGATTGACATGCAGACTGAATATCTCAGATTATTCCATAGAACAGGTTTAGCACAGGCAGCAGCATTGCAGACTTCTCCACATCGACCCCCATAAAGATCATCTGTAGAGAGATCACCAGTGGGAGTGAGGAGTACTGTCCTCATGGCTCATTCTGATCATTTACCATTTCTCTGCTGAGAGTGTCAACAAAAGTGCCAGCAGCAGTGGTGAGATTTATAATACGTAGACTATTGAGGGCCCCATTGAACTTGGAACTGTCTTACTATGTGCATGTTTAAGTACATGTGTTTGCCTCAAAGAGATTCCAGTCTAAATAGACAAGGCAAATAAAGGGTGGGAGGAAGGAAGTACTAGGATCCTGATTTTATAGATAACTGAGGAGAGGTGAAGTGACTTGCCCAGGGTCACACGGAGTCTGTGGCAGAGCCAGGACTTGACCTCAGAAATCTCAACTCCTTGTTGAGTGCTTTAACCACAAGACCATCCCTCTTTTCATTGTAGTGTTGCTAATTTCCCTATTAGGAGTTAGACTATCTGCACATTTTGTTTAGATCACCAGAACTGTTTAAGTTTGATATTGTTTGGGTTATTGAAAACCAACTGGTTTTATATAGACTAATGACTCCCACCACCCCTCTCTCCATATTAACTAACATCTGCTCCTCTGCTTTCATTCCATCGATATTCATGGGTATAAACATAGGACACTGCAAGGCTGGTGCACGCCTATAAACATGGAGCTCCATGGACACAGTAATGCAATCCTAGTCTTACTTCTGAATGTGTCTAAAGGTGCTAGAACTAGTGAAAGCAGAGACAAGGGTACTGAAAGCACCACACTAGAGAGCCGGGACTCAAAGGGAGGAAGTCGTGAAACCCCACTGCCATGTTGGGAGGGATCCTGATTTCTTATGTATTTTTAATGACATTTTTTTCTATGTTTAGCCCACTCTCTCATGTCATCAGAAGGACAGGATGAAAAATGTTATCCCACTCCCTAGAGAGAACTTTTGAAGGGGGAATGTTCTGCTAGAAGCTCTGCAACGGTGGGCTGGAAGTTTGGTGCCTTACACCTGCAGTTGTTTCAAATGCACAGAGGCCCAGGGCCTTTGCTCTGTTGCTTGGGAACCTCTTCCCCATGGCAACACAGCTAATTCAGGAGGAGCATTCCCACGTGGTCCCCACTAATTTGCAGCTGCCCCTGAATGCTCCCTTGAGTGGGAGGGTTCATTGTACAGAAGGAGTTACCACACAAGATAATTCTGATGGCATCAGCATTATTTTACATGGAGAAGCCACATGGGATTGAAGTGCAAAGGGGGGCATCTAATGTGATGAGCAGTCATTGCCTAGTGCTTTTACGTCTCTGCCCCCAGAGCCTGACTCCCAACCAGGCTTCTGTGGGATGGTGGAAATAAGGGGAACATGCTCTGGAGTTCTTGATCCCTCTTTCTAGTTTGACCCCAGTCTGAATGTACTTTATCTGGCTTTCCTCCAAGTGGATAGTCCAATCCTTAGTTTTGCAGTACTGTTTGCATGAGCTTAAGTGACATTAAGACATAGCAGTAGTACATTTCTTTGTTCACGCATAAGAAATCATTACAGTACAGCTTAGGCATCTGTCACTTTTTCAAAATATATATTGTGGATGTGTTTGGAGTTGAGGGTTCCCTACCATGCAAAGTATTTAGTCTAAGTGAGCAGACAGCTCAGACCAATACCAAAGCAAACTGTTTACCCAGGCTGCTAATAACTTCAGTTTTAGGAATTTGTTACTAAATCTAGGGGAATGTGGAATGAAAAATGTGTCCACCTCCTGCCTTTGAAAAATCCTGGTACAAGAGCTGCTCAGCAAATCAGTGCATGTAGGAATAATGGTAGTTTGCCCTACCATAACACCTTTCTCCTGAGGATCTCAAAGTGCATTACAAACATTAGATACTAGTCATATTGATACCAAAAGAATCATACTGTATTCTCTTATCAATGGTTGGTTATGCTGTCTGCTGCTCATTGTGGACTTTGGGTGAAATGCCCGCTTATGCAAAATGCCAGCTACAAAATATGTGTACCACTTTCTATCCCACTTACACCCTCTTTTGTGGGCTTCATGCGATGTGTTGGCCTTCTGCACAGGGGTGACTCACCTTTTAGGACACCACATTACATACACATGCTGGGAGTCACTTATACATGTTAAAATCATATAGCACAAGCTGTGTAGGGGTTACATGTGGATAATTATGAAGTTATACTTACGCAACTGTAATTACATACCCTAACTTCTACATCATACAGGCAGAGACTGGTGGCTATTTCATTAAACTATCTGGGCATAATTTGGTTTAACTTTTTAAAGAGTTATGGGTCTCTCCTACTCACTGTTCATTTGATCCAGATTTTCACACCCTTGGCATATTGAATACTGCCTTGCTATGGAAGTATCCCCACTGGCATCAGTGTTGTGTATTAAGGTACTATTCAGCGTGAGTGAGGCTTTCAGATAATGTGTCCATATATGGATTTATGAGGTATGTGCTAAATGGCCAGGCAAAAACTCTTTGCAAGTCATACCTTTGCTTGCTGAAAAGCTGTGTGACAGCTTTGTCCTCAATGCTGCTTCTAATTAGAGCTGGTTGGGAAAGTTCCCAACGGAAAATGACCTTTTCACAAAATTCAAAATTTTCCAAGGAAAAATTTCAATTTTGGGAGGAAAAACTGATTTTTCCATCAGGAAAATATAAAAAGGGGTTGCTGACTGCCTGAAAGCCTTTTTCAATTTCACTTTCTGCCTGCAGGGAATTGGCAAGAGCCTTCCAGGAGGAGGACCAGCAGCCAAAAAAATTTCTGCTCTTCTTTCAAATGGAATTTT
This sequence comes from Terrapene triunguis, assembly GCF_002925995.2. Classification (NCBI taxonomy): domain Eukaryota; kingdom Metazoa; phylum Chordata; order Testudines; family Emydidae; genus Terrapene; species Terrapene triunguis. The sequence goes on from NW_020664436.1 coordinate 54,974,642, forward strand.
TCTGAAAATCCTGTCCTGTGGAAAAAATTCATACATTTTCCCCCCCTTCAAAAAGAAAAAAAAATTTCGGAGAGGCATTTCCATTTTCTGGCCAGCTCCACTCAGCATTGCCAGGTTGTGTAGGAATGCGCCACAGTTATGCAGGAAACATCCAAATAAATGAAACTGAGATCTTCTGTAGAATTTGATGCCCTATTTACAGCTTCTGCTTTGTTCTGCAATATGCATGTACCAGCTCAGTGCTCCAGATAGTGTAACTTTAGTCCCAGTTAGAAAGTCACTTATTTGGCTTTACTTTGAGTCCAAAAAACTTTCAGTCTTTAACTTAGCAGCCACCTATCGTAAATATTCCTCTTACTTACTAATATTTTTATCACTATTAAATTAACAGTATGACTCAGCAAGTGGCTAAATGATTTGGTCCATTCTCCACTGGGACACTGCTTATACAGTCACAATCTCAAGTGATGACTATCCTATCCAAAGCATTCTTGCTGGAATCATTCTCCTGGAGCATTTAAATTTAATTAAGTTGTGTTCTGACACATCCTCCCTGCTAGTATTTCAAATAGATAGTCAGCCCTTGGAAACCTACTTGCAACCTACTGGCCTACTTGCAAAAGTGTAACCTTAAGGTTTCTGCTCATCTAAGGAATCCTCCTTTCAAAATCAGTAATACTGAAGCAGTATGCTACTGTGCTCCAGAAATCATATCCATGCAAAAATAGCCAAGTTAGTTCACTCTGTGTTCTGCAGACATATGAGAATTCTTCCTTTACAAAACTTAGATCAAAGCCATGCTGATGGATGAAAGATGTAAACCTGTTCTAAGCTGGTCCTTGGGGAAAAAAAAAAATCATGCTATGTCTTTCACATATCTCCTCTAGAACAGGCTTACAGGAGTATGGTTTTAGGAGGCAATAATGTAGAATAGGCTTCTGTGTGGTGGCTTTAACATTTTTGCCAATCCAGCAGTATTTCCTTCAGCCAGGATCTTACAAATGCTGCTGCTATTTTACCACACAGAAATCTAGTATGTTTATTCCTGTGATAGTCTACATTTGTGTAACCATAACAACTGGTAGAGTCTCTTCTCCTTTATATATTTTAAGTAACAGCTGTGGGTGGTTTCTAACCCTGGTTCAATTTTGTCTCAAACCCTTTGAGAGAAATAACAGATGGCCGACCCAGTGTCAAATTCCATTTTAACAACTATCCTCTGTCCACATTGCTTCATTTCCCCCCCACTGCCACATTTATCCACATCATGGATCCACTATCATTGGATTCATCAACCATTGCTTGTATGTGATTTAGTGTATCCCTGCTGCCTTTTCACCCTGGTAAAATAAGTCAAGTGTGTCGCTTATGGTTCATATTGGATCAAGGGTACATGAGGTGCTTTGTAGGCAGGTAAGAAGAAAGAGGTCCCTGCTCTGAGTAATTTACAATTAAAGACCCTAATCTTGCAGATGATTATGCACATGTAACTTCATGCACATGAAAAGTCTGAGTTCTATGGCACTACTCCTTTATGTAAATATTACACACAGGTAACGGTTCGCAGGATTAGGTCTAAATGGAGCATGTATAAAGGACAGGGAATGGGATAGAGCAAAAAGTCAAGTGACTGCATGCAGCAGCACTAGTTGTGCACTCACTGGTGCCATAAGAAAACAAAAAATTAAGGTATTTAAACAACATTTATATATTGCATCTTCGAGAGCCAAGCCTAAAACACAGGTTAGCTGATAGGAATATGATAAAATTGTGGCTTTTCCTCCTTTCCCCTTCTCATTTTTAACTATTTCCCCCCTCCTCCTTCCTGTCTTTTTTTTCTTCCAACTCTCTTTTCTCAGAGGTAGGCTGCCATCCTTTGTTTCTCTCTACTCCTGTCCCTCCCTCCCTCCCTCTCTCTCTCTCTCTCTCTCTGCAGTGACTCACTCAGCCAGCTTACTGACTGTCACTCAGCCTTCATGTGCTCTTGTAACATTGACAGACCCCAGTTGTTGGCAGGTGGGATAGAACCTGGGACCCTCTGGAGCTTAGTGCATGAGCGTCTACTGCATGAGCTAAAAGCCATGTGGCTGTTCGCTAAGGTTGTAGAGCAGACTAACCTCTAGGTGGTCTCAGTGCCACTAGATGGGAAAGCACCTCACCCAGGAGGTGTGGGAGTTACACACCCACCTAGCTTCCACTCCAGCTACCACTGCCCTCCTAAGCTCCCAATGGAGAAGGAAAGAGCAAGTTGAACTTTAACTTTCAAGGTCAGACCTCACTCTTCCCCCTATCCCCATCAGCTCCTAAACCTCCAGTGCTCTCTCAGAGCAAGGGAATCTTCATGGATGAGTCCCTCTCCTGATCCTCCTGCAACTGCTGCCTTCTATGTTCTCTTGCAGGAAGGAGGATCTTTGGATTGACAGCCCACTCCTTAATCTTTGTCCTTTCCATTCAATATGGTGCTCCCCTTTGACCATCCAAAGTCTGGCATATAGGCTTTGAAATGAGCTCCACCACAGATCTCAGTCAGCACTGATAGAACCTGAGACTGAGCAACAAAAATACACTTTCACCACTTGAGCAAAAGGAGTTACTGTATTAGCTGATAGCAGTAGTAAGCTCTTATCCACTCTGAATCATCACTAAAGGGGAACACCATACCACTTTGTCAACATGTTATACAAACACTGCCACATAAAGACTCACTTGCTACTTGGTCTCCCTTAGAAACAAGTCAGAAGGTAGGAACATCTTGAGTCTGGAAGGTTAAAGACAGACTTGCATTATGTATCATCCCACCAGAAATGGGAGTTTTAATATTGACCATGACAGATAGATCAGACAGAACAGCAGTCACATACACCAAGAACAGATTTACTCATCAGCAGAATAGGTTTCAGACAATGTGTCCCAATATTTACTCACTTCAATCTGAATATTCAATCACTTGCATCCCAAACCAAAACATTTCAAAAAGATGCGGTTGTCAGTATGAATCCAGGCCTTCCCTCTGTGTCTATTTCCATCCCTGCAAGGAGAGGCGATGCAGCCACAGCAGTACCACTGATTTGCTCAACCTCCAAACACAGTAAAATGCTGCATGAGACATTGAAGCACCGTCACGGATTTATACAATTGGTGTAACTTACATTGGTGAAGCCTTTCCACCCACATTGGGTTCTTTCATAATCTGTTATTCTGCCAGAGGTCTCCCTACATTCACCATACAGGTTATTCTTAAGTCTTGTAACCTCTTTCATTATGCCTCTATGGGGAGTTCTGTAGTATTTTGTACATGCCATTTCACATGTGCTGCCTTGCACTACCTTTTCCCCATAGCAAAACAAAATATCTATCACATCAAGACTGATTGCACTTAACCATTGCAGTCTTGCATGTGGTGTCAGCAGAGCTGTACATGTAGTTGTTTTTACTGCAGATAGGTAAATGTCGTCTTTTATTTGGATCTTCCTGCTCATTTAAACCACACCCAATTTGATGCTCATCTTATAAATTCATCTTGAACTGATTGACATAAGTGCTATTTAAACTGCACAACTTAAGATAGTTTTCACTTCTTTTTCCTCCTACCCATAGGACCTCACCTCACTCAACGCTTGAACCAAAGTGCATTGAAGTCAAGGGAGCAACTTCCATTCACTTCAGTGGACTTTGGTAAATGAGGAGTAACAGTTGTAGTCAGTGGAGTTGCATCAGTGTCAAACTGATGGGAGAGAATCAGGACTCCATGTATCAGAGTGGTAGCCATGTTAGTCCGTATCAGCAAAAAGAACAAGGAGTACTTGTGGCACCTTAGAGACTAACTAACTTATTTGGGCATAAGCCTTCGTGGGCTAAAACCCACTTCATCTGATGCATGCAGTGGAAAATAGCCCATGAAAGATTATGCCCAAATAAATTTGTTAGTCTCTAAGGTGCCACAAGTACTCCATGTATGTTATTTTATGACATACAAAAAACAAGATGTTATGCTCTTTTCTGTTTATATGTGGAATATAGGGTCTAACAGACCTTTTAATTAAGAGGTCTGTATTTTTACTTATTAGTAAATGTAGAATGATTAGATAGATGTGAAGTATAATATGACATGCTGTTGAAAAAGTTAGATTTTATTCAACAGCAGAGTGTAAGTAACAAATTTAAAAGAGGAAAGATACAGAGGCCTGCTTTATATCTTAGAGCGAATATTGAAGTTCAAAAATTTATGTATGGTGCATAAAATTTTTATGTAATTATTTGAAATTAATATTACCTAGAAATCTTTTTGAAGAGCAGAATAGTTACACTTGCAGTCCTGGTTTTAGAATGAGTCCTAATGCCAGTCTGCTGGCATTGCACTCAATAAGAATTTGCAAAACTGTTAAACTATTGTCACTGCCAATATTCTTCTCTTTGTATCATTGCTTAACAAAATGAGCTGTGACTAGACAAGTTGGAGCTGAAAGCTGTAAGGCTTTCACAAAAGCTATTTATAGGTGCCCCAGAAACATTTGTAACTTGAACTTGAACACCCTTCTCTATAATTAATGTTTGCACTAGAGTTAATATGTACCTTCACGTTTTTCTATGAATCAGAATACTACACGCTGAGCCCATAATTACAGTAGCTCTGCTACAGAGAAGTTCTTGCCATGAACGGTTCTGTAGATTCCTGTTGTTAATGAACTTGATTTAGGAAAGAGTGATTCCACTATAGTACGATTTTGAACAAGATGACAGGCTACATGATGAGTACTGTTTTTAAATGAACCCATCTCTGCCCAGGAATCTTGACCTCAGAATTATTAGTGAGTGTTTAAAAATCAGACCAAACTGAAAATAGAAATAGATATTTAAGAATCTAGATGTAAAAAAACCCATCAAAACCCAGTTTATTCTATAAAACACATTTAAACCATGTATATGTTTGGCAGAGCAAGATTAATGTAGGTGTGGCTATCCTGTTCAATATCCATCCCCAATGAAGGGGGAAGGTTGTCCACTGGAATTCCTCTGTCTCTCTTGTCCTGTCCCCAACACACAACCCATGGAGTTCCAACCCGGTGACGCTTCAAAAGATGGGATTCCTTGGAATACCAGGGAGGAAAACAATGTTACCAAGCTAGTCACCCTCTACCACAACTTTCCACAGCCCATAGATCTGCCTGACCAGGGGCCTGGCCTCTCTAGTCACAGGGGAAGAAAGATAAGTAACTCCAGCATTGTGTTCACAGCATACAGACAGAAGTTAGATGAAAATATCAAATACTTTCGCAGGAAGGTTGCAATGTAATGTTACTTCTAGTCTTAGAATCTAGAACAGCACACAGCAACCGAGAGAAAGAGCGAGAGAGCAGGCTGCTCCCTAAGGCAGAGAGGTACAACTCGTCCCACCTTGTTCTACACTGGTTCTTCAGACTGACTGCTGTTAGTCTTGCTAGATTGCACACTTTTTACTATAGAGCCTGCTTGCCTACAAGCAGGGCTAGGAAAATCCTCCCCCTCCCAAACACTCTTAAAGTGATAGCTTGCAATTCCAAAACAGTCCTTAATACACCACAGGAAAGGACCTTTCCTTTGAGGGAGGTGGAATGCAATGAAGGAAGGATAGTCTGGCCTATGACTCAGAAGAGCTGCATTCAGCTACAAGCTCTTGAGTCTTTAAAATATTTAATCTTTGTCTTTTAGTTTCCCATCTGTAAAATGGGAATACTACTTTTAGTCACCTTTTATCTGTTAAGCTCTTCGGTGAGGACTGGCTCTTTGGATAGGTCTATACCTAGAACAATGGTGCCCTGATCTTGGCTCGTAAGCTCTACTATTTACAATTTGTACTACAGTAATGTTACACATGGGCAACTGTGTACCATATTCAAACTTTGCTCTTCTACAATCATTGAGATTGTTTGTTGATTTGCACATGCATCATTTTTCTTCTGAGTCTTATGTGTAGACTTCCCATTCCGCTGAACGAACGTTCAAATACACAACCAAACTCTGATCTCTGGGGTGCAGTTTGTCCAGTGATTTATAGAAATGTGGATTTCATGGGAAATGAAAACGTCAAGATTTTTTATGGAGAGAGATCATCTGAGGATTTTTCCATGACAGGGCATTGCTACCCATGCTAACTTGGGATCAATGTCAGTTGTTCTCCAGCACTGCATTTTCCAAATGGATGCAAGATTTTTTTACTCTCACAATGGTGAGTTGCTGTAAGAAAAGTAAATAAAAATACTAATTACAGAATAAAATTTTCATCCTGCAGTATCCACAATAAATATTTTGGAAGGCAAAAATGTTTGGAAGAAAGGCGGCAGTTATACCTCATGTTTAGGGGAAGTTGATTTGGGCTGTTTCTAATATGTTCATGAAGTTTGTTCAAAGCAGCTTGTACATGAGAAGGTATTACTTTTATATCGCTGCCTCCTTTAAAACAAAAATCACATTTACTATCCTGCCACCTGTTCCTGGCTCCAAGTTATGGGAGGGGAGATGCTATTTTTTGTTTTATTTGAATGTCAGTACAAAATTTCTGTGGCCTACCAGCATTCAGAACTCCTGTTCCTTGCTCCTGAGTCTTAACACACTGACATGGCCTTTATTCTCTGCCCTGGGCAAGTCAGTCTTTCTGGCTCAACTTCCCATTTAAAAATCAGAATCATATGTAAATACTTCACAGGGATGTTGAGAGAATTATTTGACCTTTATATATCACTTAGGATTAGCCGAGAACCATCTCCGTGTAATAGTCAGGACATTGTGGAAGTTTGTTTTGTTCGGAGACAAGGTAATTGTTGTAATGTTCAATTTATTAAGTGTCCTGTTCTGCACAAAATGTTATTAGAAAGACTGGCTTCAAAGTGCTTGGTTGTCGGCCTACTCCAAAGGCATGGCATACTTGGGAAACATTTCCTCATTCTCTTGAAGATAGATATTGGAAGGGAGATAATACTGGATTATTTCCCTGAATATTGGTGTATTATAAACATAATATAGCATTGCAGAGTGCTTTTTAGACCTTGGCTACTCTAGAAAGTAGTACGAGCAAAAGTCCTATTAGCATAGTGTCACTGACAAAGCTATTTCAGTAGAGTGGATTCACATTGTGTGCCAGCACAGGTGGCCACGCTTAGGGAGCTGTGGGAATTTGGGGTCAAAGTCCCACAACTCCCTCTGTTCCATCCCATAATCTACTGCTCTAGTGATATGTTTTTGAACTCTGCCGCAAACATGGATGCAATACATCACTTTTCTCCATATTTAAATACAGGGCATACAGTTCTATTGTATTTGCAAAGCTGCAATGCTCAGTCATCTGAGGATGAGTGGACATTGAATGCGTCAGACTCCCTGGTACAGAACAACTGCACATGGTGGAGCAGTTTGTTTCAGCTACTCCTATGAGCACCAAGTAGTGGAACCAGACTGTGATGCAAGCGTAGTATGACCAGCAATGGACCCAGAATTCCAGATGTGGAAGGGCACTTTCCTCAAGTTGTGTGCCAAACTCAACCCAGCCCTGCATAGGGTGACCAGACAGCAAGTGTGAAAAATTAGGACAGGGGGTTGGGGTAATAGGAGCCTATATAAGAAAAAGACACAAATCCGGACATCTGGTCACTCTAGCCCTGCAGGACAGCTGTCTTAGTGTTCCTGTCCTGACAATGGAGAAAGGGTGGCAATAGCCATATGAAAGCATACAACCCCAGATTGTTATCGGTCAGTGGTAGTCAATTTGGCACTGAAAAAGAGGAAAAAAAACCCCAAAACAGTGTGGGTAGTCATTATCGAGGCATGTAAGGCCATGTCACGGGGGGTCCACTCACCACTAGGCTACTCTGGAGATTAGCTCTTTCCAGGTGCTGTACCCGCCTCTGGTGGTCTCTCCACCTGTCTTCTCTCATGCTGCAGCCCCTCTCACTCCAGGAGCTGTGGCTTCCTGTTTGCAAATTGGCCCTCCAGCAAGGTCACTATGGTTCTCCCCTTCTGGGATATCAAAGTCTTTTCAAGGCAAATTGTCTCAGGCAGTCCACTTTCCGGTCCATGCCACTTCCCCAGTGGCTGATAGAGGAATCTGGGTCCACCTTCTACTCCAGGTTCCAGGGGCCCTCTTGTCAGAAGCCAAGGTCTGCCCTATCCCATACCTTGCTGTTTTGCCCCTGAGCTTTCCTACCTTTCTGGGTCTCCCCTCTTTCAAGGTTTGTCAGCCAAAACTCCCTCCTCCCAGAGAGTAACTGTAGGCTACCTAGCTCTGTAACCCCCAAACACACCTCCCTTCTAAGGAGTGACTGCAGACTACCTCCCTGCAGTTCCTCTGTTCTCAGCTCCTGAGCTTTATACAGACCCCTCCTCTTCCTGTTCAGCTGAGCTTCATGTATAATAACTTCACTGCTCCCGGGCTACTCCTCCAGGTGCAACCTGGAGAGTTAATTGGCCCAGCTAGCCACCTTAACCCCTTCAGGCCTTGTGTGGGTGGATACCCCATCTCAGGCCATAAAGTGTATCCTACTGTACAGAGCAATATGGCTGGTCAGGGTGCAGGAAATAGATGGGTTCAAAGGCATGGGCTTCCCACATGGCGCTTGAGCTTAGGTGGGACACATCTCTATACTACACACCCCTGCATAGCTTGAGTGCATAATCAAAAGGGGCGCTTTTCTATGATTACGCAGGCTGTGGTAGACCGCTGTGGGCAATGTACGGACAGCATTGTTGGGTGGTCAGAAGAAGTCCAGGACACTTGGATTTTTAGAAATAGAGGACTTTTGACAAGATGAAAGCTGGGACCTTCTCCCAGACCAACCAATTGACATTAATGGAGTTTCTATGCCATTTGTTATTCTTGGTGACCCTGCCAACCCTTTACTTCCCTGGCTTATGAAGCCATGTACCCGGCATCTGGACATAAGTGAGGGAAGGTTAACTGTTGCCAGAGCAGAATGACTGTGGAGTGTGCATCTGGGGGATTGAAGGACAGCTGGAGATGCCTCCTGGCATGGGTTGATCTCAGCAAAGAAAAAATATCCCAATAGCTATTGGTGGATGCTGTGCATTGTGAAATGGGTGCAGTTCTACTGACAAGGTGGAGGAATGAGGAGTTCAGCAGGCAGACTGTCCACAAGCAGCCTGGAAGTAGGTTGGTTACTAGTACCACTGCAAGCACTGTGCAGGTGATGGAAGCTTTGAGAGCTTCCCTCGACAGTGGGCAAAAGCCAGTGTCCCATTGACTTGGTACTCTGGTGGAGCCTGTCTTTGGGCGATATGCATGATTTATTTTAATGGAAATTTTAGGAAGCAATCTTTGGTAATATCCATAAATTACTAGCTTTAATATGCTTAATTATATTGTATAATGGGGAATGGAAGGCATGCAAGCTATATGAATTATTTTCTAACGGTAGAGGCAGCACTGTAATGACCAAAAACACGACATTCAGCACTTTCAGAACTGCTGAACATTGCTTGTTGCGCTTTAAACAATGCCTCACCAAAAGAATCAAACCACCAACACCAGAACTATGTACAATGAAATGCAACATGCAGCTGTGCCCAGTCTGTATCACAGGATTAGCTGATAATGTGGTCAATGAGTTTTTTCAATGGTAGGTTAATATATAGAGATTTTACACACCTTAGCTGGTTTTGAACTTTACACCAGAGAGATTAGTTTTATGACATACATCAAAGCACATCATAAATGTGAAGTGTAATCAGCTGTTTGTGATTTTAGTATAAGAAATACTTGAGTAAGTTCCCATTATCTTCACCCCAGCGACATCCTTACTATGGAAATTAAAGGGAAAAAGACTGAAGGTGGTTAGCTTTTCTTAAAAAATGTTTAAGAATTTAAGACTGAATTCATTCCTTCTTCCCCCTTCAAAGAAGGAGAATACTTGTATTAAAAGTTCAGCATTTACTGCTCATTGAGGGAAAAAATGAATATATATTTGAATTTCTGTGAATGTTTATCACATACAAGATCCAAAAATCATGATTCTGCTCACACCAGGGTAAAGCAGGAGTTGCACATTCATGAAACTCCATTAACTTTAATGGGAGTTCAATTCTCTAGAATCTTCACATGAGCACTTTATATCTCTGATCTGAAAACACTGTTTATGACACTGTAGGCTGTTAAAATCTGTTGGATGGTGCTGCTTCAGGACTTTTCTCTAACATTTAGTAAGATTGTCAGAGAGGAGTGGATAGTCCTCTATTATGAGATGGAAAAGGTACACTGGGATATTTGCATTATCTATTTTCTCTCAGTGCAGGAAAACATTTGAGGATTAGGGATGCTTTCTTGAATCTTTGTGTTTAAAGAAGTGAGGGACTTAGTAGTCACCAGGTTTACAGAATTCCATGTATTTAAGACACTAGTCTACACTGACTGCAAAATCTCACCAAATTGCTGATAATCTTCAAAACAATAAAATATTTTTATTTATTTTAGTCTCTAAATTGCACCACCAGAAGCAGAAAAATTCAGAATTACAGTGAATGCCTCCTGGTTTAAATATAGTTCAGGAACTAAAATTTCAGCATTGTTTCCTACTGTGGTGCATGTGTGAAAAGAATAAGCAAGAACAGAATGTGCTGATTAAGATTAATTTTCTAGGTACATATACTTAAAAGAATTAGTTAAGTGGCTGCATAATTAGCCAATCTGAAAAAAACAAGTAGAGCACCGATTCAGCAATCAGAGCCATGGTGGAGCCCATACTGAGCCAATTTCAAGACTGGGCCCTAAAATGTGATTCAGAGCAAGCATGAAACTCCCCTTTATACCAGAGCCTTTCAATCATGCAAACTCAGTATGTATTGATTTATAGTTCTACAGGAACCTAATGCCACTTTGAGAAGCTAAAGGTTTTTATATTCTGAATAATTTTAAACTACTAATTGTGTTTGTGGCTTAATTGTTTTGTCCACTTTTTTTTTTTTTAAATAAAAGGAGAGCTTTCAAAGCTGAATGCAAAGTTTGATTAGGTGGAGCCTTACTGGAGGCTCTGTGGCACTGTTCACAACCTCCTCCCCCTACAGAAGCCATGTATGTGGTTTCAGGTTCCTTAGGCTTTCAGGAAAATGGTTTGTAGTAGGAGGAGCTGATTTCTGTGGATATCACCTCTAAAGGTGTAGATAACTCATCAGATATGTTTACATTATTAACACTTGACATAATATTTACTTAGCAATATTTGTACCGGTACAGTGGTGTTTAGACAGGCACCAGGTGCATGGTCAATGGCATAACTCCTGCAGGGAAGCAGAACAGTGCAGAGGGAACAACCCTCTCTGGGACTGGGAGTTCCCTTGTGTGTGGACCCCAGAATCCTTTATAGACTTCCAAGCCCTTCTTAGTGGAAGTTTTTAGGAAAATTCCCCCAGGGTTAGTTCATGGAGTTTCCTCACGTATCTTCCTCCCCCTTCACCCCCAACTCTTCTTCCATGGCTATTCCCATAGGAGAATACAGTTTGGCTATAAGTCCTTAAAGGATTTCAAATAATGCTAGAATGTTTGACCAAGTAGATTATTTTGCTGAGTAACTAAAGTAAAGCCTGGCTATATAATAAAATAACATGCGTTTGCTTTATTTGTAAATTTTTTTACGTATAAGGATACAGATCATCTCAGTGTGTGTAATACATTAGTCTTGTAAATTCATACATATCTTAATCCTCCTCTACAAGAGGAATTGACCTGCCTTAAAATAATTTTGTAATTTAATATGGTCAAAGTGCAATTTGGTGTGTTGGGGACATAGTCAACACTTAGCTGCTGGCATAGGCCAGTGTTGACGGTAGGTAGCAATTTTGATATTTTTTTTTTCACAGCCCTTTGACCTATTACATTTTGGCAATAAGGTGTTCTTTGAAAAAAAAAAAAAAATTCTTTAGTTCCATTCTTTCAAAAAGCAAAAAAACAAAAACCAAAATCCATGGATGAAGTCCTGGACTCACTGAAAGCAATGGGAATTTGATTACTATCCTCAGTGGAGCCAGGATACCACGTGATTATGTACATCAGATTATGATTAATTTAGTTCTGCATTAGCAAATGTCTATTTTTCTCAGAATGAGAGATTATACTTTTGGGGTTGGTTGAGCCTCTCTCTATATGTTTATGCATGTCAATCTCTGGTTTTTCCTTATTCTTTGTTTCCTGTTCATTTTGTTCTGATTTAAAGTTCCAAAGTGAGGATCAGGAAGAAAGGTCACTTTGTTAAACTGTGCAAGAACCACAGAAAATAAAATCAGTTCTTTACAGTAAAGCTTTCTATATTTAGATCAAAAATTGTTTAAAAAGTTGAAGTTGCAAATGTTTTTTTCAGTGGAGTCTAGCCAGGACTCCAAAATATTACACATTCTTTGCAAAAATTCTACATCTTAAGAAATCCAAATATTTGAATGTTTGAAATTGAACAGTTAATAGAGCCAGCCAGTTCTTAAGTTTATCATTCACTATCCTCCCATTTTGTTTATAGTACCCAATAAAACATTGCCATGTGAAATTTGCAAATATATGCAAACATCAAAACAAATTAGGAGATTAAAATCCAGTTTCCTATTTAAAAAAAAAAAACAACAACGAGGAGTCCTTGTGGTACCTTAGAGACTAACAAATTTATTTGGGCATAAGCTTTTGTGGGCTAAAACCCACTTCATCAAATGCATGAAGTGGAAAATACAGTAGGCAGGTATAAATATACAGCACATGAAAAGATGGGAGTTGCCTTACCAAGTGGGGGGCCAGTGCTAATGAGCCAATTCAGTTAAGATGGAAGTGGCCTATTCTCAACAGTTGACAAGAAGGGGTGAATACAAAGGGAGGGGAAAAATCACTTTTGTAGTGCTAATGAGGCCAATGCAATCAAGGTGGCCCATTTCAAACAGTTGACAAGGTGTCCTATTCTAGTAATTCATTTCCAATATATTTTAAACACTAACATGTACTATGGCATTACTTCCTACAAAAATAACTAGAAATTCAGGGTGTGTAGGACAACTATTTGATGTTTAAGTAAAAATTAGTTAGAAGTTTTTAAAAAATAGATATCTGGTAAGTTTTCAAAGCACCATTACTTTCAAGTCTCTTATTAGAGGGGTAGCCGTGTTAGTCTGGATCTGTAAAAAGCAACAGAGAGTCCTGTGGCACCTTTAAGACTAACAGATGTATTGGAGCATAAGCTTCGTCAGACGCATGTAATGGAAATTTCCAGAGGCAAAAAACCAAACTTCTCAGAAACAAAAATTACCCTGGGGTGAGACTTAGCCAGGAAAACGTCATTAAGAGCAGGTTCTTCTGGAAGGCATTAATGTGGGGCTTGAACCTTAACTATAGAGAGACTCTCTTACCCTTCATAATGCTGTGGAATTATTTTGCACACGCTTTGTTACATAATGAGGTATCCTTGCTATTTTTTTGCTAGAAATACATGCCCCTCATTTTGAATGAAAACATATTTTTACAGTTGTGTTGCTGTATTGGTTATGAATATGAAATTTTGCATAGCTTTTAGACTCTGGTTTTGCTTTGCACCTCTGTAGTTTTAAAATACACCTAGATTCTCCACTGAGCAAAGGAAATGAATCTTATGCTAATATTTTCTTGCAGTTTAAATATCTTAATATACAACAGGATTTAAATTTAACTTGTCCCAGTCATAAAAATTTAAGATGACTTTTAACGCATAATGTAGGCCGCAACAACTGGTAGCTGAATGAGTTTTCAGATCTTAACTTTTAACTACACCTCTACCCCGATATAATGCTGTCCTTAGGAACCAAAAAATCTTACCGCGTTATAGGTGAAACTGCATTATAATCAAACTTGCTTTGATCCGCCGGAGTGCGCAGCCCCGCCCCACTCCCCTGGAGCACTGTTTTACCGCGTTATATCCGAATTCGTGTTATATCAGGTCGCGTTATATCGGGGTAGAGGCGTATCTTATTTTGAGCCAGCATGACAGAGCCTGACATGATACTTCATCGCCATCCCAAGCTGCTTCACCCATAGCCATTGTTGTTACTTTTATCAGGCAATGACTTGCAATAATGCATCTAATGCATTAAGGTAGTTTTTCTCCATATACAGTAATATTTGTATGTGTTCTAGTGATTACATGCTCTGTTCAAATTGAAGCTGATCATTTGCAAACTTCCCATTCAGTACACAGCTTAACTGCACTCTTGCTTCAGCCAACGCCTTTAAAATAATTAAGAATGCAGGCAAACATGTTTTCCTTTACCACCTCCCATAAAATAATGACTTCCTCAACCTCTGGGATATGCAAATTTTGTTATAAACATTTGTGCTAAAGATTTTCACACAGCTCCCACTGAATTCCATGGGAGGTCATGTGCTGGGAACAATACCCGTGTAAGACTTTAAAGAAGTGGGCTCCAAAAACATGAACAAATAGGAAAGAAATACTAGTGATTCAGAGGGTCCATTTCAGTAAGGGTTAGCAGGACAAATGGCAAAAAACTCTACGTTAACAGAGTTGAAATTGCCTGGTGGTATATCGTCCCCTTGCATAAGAATGTGTTAAACAAAACTCAACCTTCTGAAAACCAGGGTATGCACAGGTAAGGTTGCCCATACAACCTTAAATTTGCACTCTTTCAGCAATGCCCCAATATGCCCATTAACCCAAGCTAAGATGAGGTGGTTGAGTGGTTAAGGTGATAGACTGCTAATCCATTGTGCTCTGTGTGCGTGGGTTTGAATCTCATCCTCACCCCCCTTTTAGTACAATGACAGACCAAACCATGTTGCTTCCTTGGGGGGAGGGATAGCTCAGTGGTTTGAGCATTGGCCTGCTAAACCCAGGGTTGTGAGTTCAATCCTTGAGGGGGCCGTTTGGGGACTGGTCCTGCTTTGAGCAGGGGGTTGGACTAGATGACCTCCTGAGGTCCCTTCCAACCCTGATATTCTATACCTTTACTGTTCCAGCCCCACAGCTGCTGAAACATACAAGCACCTCACCTCTTTTTACCATCCATTCACTCATGCACAGCATTCCATCTAACACTATTAAAAGACCCAAGCAAATTTCAAGAAAATGTGTGTTAGCATGCCATTTTAGAGCACTTGGAAGCATGGTCCTTTAAACAGGAAGTATAGAATGACAGTGGAGGGAAAGGGCTTCTCTACACATCCATCTGCAGCACAGGAGTTCTGAAAGGTACGAAGTGGCCCATTTATCTCAGTGTGATGTTCTCAGCTGAAGGAGAATTCCCTATGGAGATGAATACAGCCTGAAACAATAGCTCTGAGCTGTGTCCATTTATCTAAGCGGCTGTGCCCCACCCCCCCAGTGCTTTACAGCCTGGGATATACATGAAGTACACCAGTTCTCAGCCCTCCACCCAAAATGGCTGGACTTCACCAGTTTGTCCAGGTTCCTTATTTTGATGCCAAACCAACTTAATTTCCTTCTTTGATGAGGTGGCTGATCTACTGGATTGAGGGGAAGCAGTAGACATGATATACAGTATCTTGACTTTAGTAAGGCTTTTGACACAGTTCCAAATGATGTTCTCATAAGCTAACTAGGAAAATGCAGTCTAGATAAAATTACTATAAGGTGGGTGCATTACAGGTTGGGAGACTGTACTTAGAGTAGGTATCAATGGTTTGCTGTCACACTGGGAGGGCACATCTAGTGGGATCCCACAGGGCTCAGTCCTGGATCTGATACTATTCAATATTTTCATTAGTGTCTTGGATAATGGAGTAGAGAGTATGCTTATAAAATTTGCAGATGACACCAAACTGGGAGGGGTTGCAAGAAGTTTGGAGGATGGGTTTAAAACTCAAAATGACTTTGGAGAATTTGGTCTGAATTCAACAAGATGAAATTCAACAACAACAAGTGCAAAGTACTTCACTCGGGAAGGGAAGAAAAAAAATCAAATGCACAACTACAAAATGGGGGAATAACTGTCTAACTGCTGAAAAAGATCTGGGGGTTATGATGGACCACAAACTGAACAGAGTTGTCAATGTGATGCAGCTGCAAAAAAGGCCAGTGTGATTCTGGGGTTAACAGGACTGTTGTATGTTAGATACAGGAGGTAACTGTCCTGCTCTACTCGGCACTGGTGAGACCCTACTGGAATAGGGTGTCCAATTCTGGGCACCACAATTTAGGAAGGATGTGGACAAATGGGGAAGACTCCAGAGGGGAGCAACACAAATGAGAAAAGGTTTAGAAAAACCTAACTTATGAGGAAAGGTTAAAAAAAACTGGGCATGTTTAGTCTTGAGAAAAGAGGTCTACATGGCAACCTGATAAATCTTCCAATATGTTAAGGGCTGTAATAAAGAGGACAGCGATCAATTGTTCTCCATGTCCACTGAAGGTAGGGCAAATAATAATGGCCTTAATCTGCAGCAAGGGAGATGTAGGCTAGATATTAGGAAAAACTTTCTAACTATAAGCGTAGTTAAGCTCTGGAATAGGTTTTCAAAGAAAGGTGTGGAGTCACTGTCATTGGGAGGTTTAAAAAAATAAGTTGGACAAATAACGGTTAAGGATGGTCTAGGTTTACTCAGTCTTACCACAGTGCAGGGGGCTGGACTTGATGACTTCAAGATCCCTTCCAGCCCTACATTTCTGTGATACTGTGAGGGAAGAACTGAGAATGGAGTGTATCTTCAAATACATACAGAAAGGGCTAAATTGTGCTAGGTAGGTTCTGAATACAGGCAGTGCAATGCCATCTTGCCCCAGACTGGGTGGAGGGGGAGACTGTCCCTTCCTCACCTGCCCTGAATTGTGTGCCTGTGCATGTCCTCCATCCTGTAGGTGCCTCCTCTTTACCCCCAATTCCCTTCTTCCTTTGGGATACTCTCCTTGTAGAATCCTCACCCACCCGTCACACCCAAACAAGGGCCAGTCAGAATCCATCCCCTTACACCAATCTACAGGTTCCATTTACAACCTTAATTATGACCGTTTCCCAGATTACCTTACAACAAAACCTTCATATGAACTATAAGATTGTAGACTGCTCAATGGCAGTCTCAGGCAGTTTACCCATTCACTGCCCCGGGTACCACTCCCTCAGGGGCTGGCAGGGGAACTCAGGCCCACCCCTTAGTCTGGGTTCCAGCTCAGAAACACTCTAAACAGCAGCTGAGGTGTGGTTCCCTCCTTCACCTTGCTGCCTTTCCCTGAGCTTCTTCCTTACCTCCTGGGCCTCCCCACGCCTCTGGGTTTGCCAGCCTCTCAGCACCCTCCTCACAGGGAGTAATATAGGCTACTTATCTGTCTCTATAGCCCCCAAACACAACTCTGTCCTCCCAGGGAGTGACTGCAGACTGCCTCCCTGCAGCACCCTCTGGTTCCAATTTCCTGTCCTCATATAAGCCCTGGCCTGTTTCCTCTCAGGTGGGCCAATTAACTTTTCCCCTAAATCTCCCCCTTTTGCAGTTTAATGGGCTGATTGGATCCATTAGCCTAACTCAGCACTTGCAGAGCCAGTGTGGGGAGTACACCCCATCACAATGGGGCTCCCATTGGGTTGGCTTACAAAGCTTAATTTACATGCCAACTGAGAGATGGGTGCATAATCTTTTGTCTGGCAGAAAACCTGTTTGTCAGCTCTGCATTGACACAGACTTCAGGAACATATTGCCAGTAGACATACATTCTTATGTAATATCTGTACATACATTTCACCACAATATTAATGACCAGTGTGACCCTGGCTTTCATTTAAGACCTCATACAACATTCTTTGGCGAACCAGTGTGTACACACCAGAGTCAAGATATTCTTGTAACCCAGTTGGCATTGAGGGGTTCATGGGTCACAACAATGGCTTAAGACACTTCAAAATGAAACATAGCTATTCCTAGCTTGGTCCTTGGGGGCGGAGGGCCTTTTCCAGTCCACTCCTGTGTTAGAAGTAATTAAACGACCCAGAGGTTTTCCTAATCTGGATCACTCCGTGGTGTCTCTCTTTGGGGGCTCTGCATTGTCATTCTGCTATTGCTGAAGTGCTTCCTGCTCAGATCCTGCTAGCAAACTGTGGGCAGCAATTGGACTACAAGGCCCGCAGTCCCTGGCTGTATGTAGTTGCCTGTTACAGCAGCATTTTCTCTTTGGGCCAAACATGTAGTCAGAGCATAGTGATCTTTGGCACTTTGTTTGAAAAAACCTTCTTCAAGTTGCTGCCCTTTTAATAGCCTGGGTTGGCTTCTAACTTTGAGTTGCTGACAAGGCTCAGTCAGTTCCTCTTTACTAGACCCCTGGCTCAGTCTCGGCTGCTCCCTACAAATTCTGCACAGACCTGTCTTCCCCTGCAGCATCGGGCAGTCACAGCCTGCTCTGCATGGGGCTCTCCATCCAGCTGCAGCCTGCACAGCTTCCTGCTCTGCAGGCATCTTTCCAGCTCCTGTGACCGCATGTTTGTCCTTGTGGCTCTCCTTTGGACAATAAAAACACCTTCCGGAGCTGGGTTGCCCTGAACACTGTTTGGGAAGGCTCACAAAAGTTCATTTACAACTTAATCTGACTATTGCAATTATACTGTAATAAACTGGCTGTGTATGTGCACACTAACCTTCAGACGGAATTGAGGTAGTAACCTGTGCTGCAAGTCCTACACTTAGAATAGCTAATGGAGAGTCTCCTTTAACTAATGCAGTAGGGCCGGAGCTGCTAGCGCACCAATGTTATACCACTATTGCTCTGAAGTTATGAGGGACCCTAGTGTACCTTCATGGATGTTACCATGCTTGGCTAGATGGCCAGGGACTTTTAAAAAATAACTTAAATTAACTGAACATTATTCACATGACTCTTTTTGACTGAGTAGAAGACTAATATTTTGAGGAGCTCTTAGCCTCTTTAGGTACGTCTACACTTACTTCCTGGTTCGGCGGCAGGCAGTCGATCTTCTGGGATCGATCCCAGAAGTGCTCGCCGTCGACGCCAGTACTCCAGCTCGGCGAGAGGAGTACGCGGCATCGACGGGGGAGCCTGCCTGCCGCATCTGGACCCGTGGTAAGTTCGGACTAAGGTACTTAGAATTCAGCTACGTTAATAACGTAGCTGAATTTGCGTACCTTAGTCCGAAGTGGGGGGTTAGTGTGGACCAGGCCTTTGACTGCTCAAATGGAGGTAGGGACTTAACCTCCATTAAAATCAATGCAGGTTAGGAGCCTACATAGAAGTTAGGAGTCTTACTCCAGTTGGTCCAACAAAAGATATTACCTCACCTACTGTGTCTTTCTAATATCCTGGGACCAACACAGGTACAACAACACTGCAAATAACTCTTTTGAGCATTCAGCCGTTTCTCAAAAGAAAGGGACAGTATTTGTAATTCCAATATCACCTCCAAACTTATTCTTTTATATTTGCAGAGCCAAGCTGCATGACGTGTGCAGAGTTTGCACAGTACAGTGGTCACCCTTAGGTTTCATTCTATTCGTAGACATATTATCAGATCATGGGGTTAGAGCTCAGAAGATGGCAGAATTTTTCAAAACCGAAAATAACACGTAATGTGTGCACACTACATGCTAATTTTCTCAATAAGTGGAATAAAAGTTATGAATATTAAAGTGACAGTTTTTTAGAAGGACTTTAATGGAAGAGAAACATAGTAATATTGAATGGGCTTGTAGTTGTATCCGTATTAGGACAAAGGATTAGAGAAAGAGTTAGGAGGAGTGAGAGATGCTGTGGAGTGTGCAATCAAAGGATGAGGTTAATAGATACCATAGCTGGCAATTTGGTAAATGGATGCCAAAATAAAGGCAAAAGGTTGAAAGAAGGATAGCAGAATAGGATCAGTTGGTTACATTATTTTTCTTGTTTTCCTAGTTAGGAGTCTAAGTCCCATTTTCTTTCAGTGAGACTTAGGCTCTTAAGTGACTTGGGCACTTTTGAAAATTTTTACCAGTTACATGACCTACACTTCACAAAGGTCATCTATTAGGGTCAGCCATGGTTTCCATCTATCTCCTTGTTCTCCTGGCAGGTTGCTAAAATGTTCCCAGGCATATCTAGAGAAGTCTGACTCTACATGAGTTCACATTTTAAGAACAGAAAGCCTTTGTGAGCAGGGAGTTTCTATACATTTGCATCCAATAGGAAAATATTTCCAAAGCCCAAGAATTTCTCTGTTCAAATATTTCAAGAATGAAGGGAGATTAGAATGACATCTAGCATGAAAGCCTGGTCATTGTTATCAAATTGAAGGTAAAAAGAGAATCGATTTCTAAAAACAATTCTCAGTGTTGCCAACTGTCATAATTTTACTGTGAGTCTTGTGATATTTGGTGTTTTACTTCAAGGCCCAGCTCCTGAAGTCATGAGAATTTCATCTTGCATTTGAAAAAAGAAATCAAGTTTCTAGCCCTCCTGGTTGCAGAATTAAACTTAAAAACATGAACCAAGATCACTTTAAAGCCTCAGGAACCAGAAGGCAAATAATATATATCTATATATTTTTAAACCTCATAGCGTAATCCAATCTCAGGATTTTTTTGGGGGTGGGGGCTGGTTTATGGTTCTTGAATGCTTGGGACTGGCAACACTGAAAGCTCTCTGGGTTAGATTCTCTCTGTACATGCTTAGGGCTCCACACAAGGCTTATGGTCCACTTATGTGCTACTAACGTGCTATTTTGGATACTATGTGTTTTGTATCAGCCAGCTCACTGATTAGAACTCCCTTGGCCTCTCCAAATTTGCAGTTATTCAGTAGACAACATTAGGCATGTCTATGTGACCATTCACTGTGCGGCAAGCTGGAGTGTAAGTCCTCAGTGCCACAGACCGTGCATGGCATGCTGGAGCATTGTAGATTTACACCACAGTCTGCTGCGCAGTACGCTTTCATGTAGACTTGCCTCTAGTTTCTGGAGACTGGAAAAAGTGTCAGCCTGGGAGACTAGCAACTTATCGTAGTGATGGCTGACACCTATTTTCCATTTTGTGATAAGATTAGTTTAGATGGTGGTGCATGAATGGCAGGTCCTTGATAGCTTAAGGTTAAACCGTTTCACAACAGTTATGCCCTTGGTGGTAATGTACTATACATACAATCTGGGCCTCTTGGTTATGGCTTCATATCTAGAAACTGCCTTTCTAGCACTATCCATTAGAGAATTAGCTAAATGTCTTCTCCTGTATCATTGCCACAAATGCTCTGTAGATTCCCAGGAAAATGGAGGGGGCGAGAAGCAGCATTAAAGTCTTGCGGAGCACTAATGAGGCATCTACAGGCAGCAGTGTAGTTATACTAACAGACACACTAACTCTAAGCTTCTAAAACCCCCGAGATCTCAGTTTGGCACATTTCTATTTAGTGTTTGAAAATTGTAAACGAATAATAAGAATTTATATTGTTCTTTTAATCTCCAAAGCATTTTTAAGCCAGCATTGACAGCTGCTGATGGCATTTAGAAAACCCAAGGGCCTGGTCCTCCATTGCCTTGCACCTTGTGTAGTCATTTACAAAGCAAGTGCAAAGTGAGTGTAAAACTACTACACTGTTTCCAAAGATTTGAGAAGTGAACATTACTCTGCTTCTGATCTACCCCCCCACCCCCGCCTTGTTACTTTTAAGCTGAAGGTGGACTTGGGCAAGCCTGAACTTGCAAGTGACGTTCACAATGCCAACTCCCAAAAGGTCACAAAATAGCTTTACAACAGCTCTAAAGTTGTGGGAGAAGGAGCCTAGGGGTAAGTTAACCAGAAATCTCTGAGACAGATATTCCAACCGCATGCAGTATCTTTGGGGCAACTCACTGCATGAAATTTATGTATCATGGTGGGCCAGTGATTATATGAATGATTGTTTTCTATTCCATAGGCGATAGTTATCACAGCTCCATCAGGAACTAAAATAGTGGGAAGTGATTACATTGAATCACATTATAAATACCTCCAGAGAAGGACCACCCCTGGAAAAGTTCTCATATTCTGGTTCAAACTCTGGTTTCCAGAGACTAGGAAGACAAAGGGCTTTTGGCATAAAAAGGCTACATTTAAACTGACTCAGGGCCTTCTTTCTGATCCAGCAAATGGACAGGACCTTCTGTGCAAGGGTCCCAACCCTTGCGGAAGGGTTGGAAAACTGTGACCTACCAGACTGATGAGTGATCTCTGGTAAGCTTTTAGCACGAATATAGGAACTTCTGTTGTTTTTATATGTTGTCTCTGTAAAGCTTTTTGCCTTAAGAATAAAGGTGCTTGCTTAGAAAGAGCTGTGTGGTAACTTGTAACTAGGGTGGCCACTGATACATCCTCAGAACACCAGAGATTCAGATACTTCCAGCATGCCATGGGCTGCTGCTGCCAGCGGGGGCAGGGTGGCACTTTCTGCATAATGACATCCTTCATGTGGTGAGAGCTAGCATGCATGGTGCGTGCAACTTCATGCCAGCTAGGGAGGAGCAGCATGCTCTGATACCAGACAAAACTGCATCCAGTACCGGATAGGGATAAAGGTTACCAAAACAGGACTGTCTGGTTAAGAACCAGGTGAATGGCCTGCCTGCTTGTAACTGCTGGCAATACTCTGTTCATAGCCCTTGGAGAAAGAAAGCAGAGTACAGGTGCTGGCCTCTAGGTAGACTAGTTTGCTGGGATATCACAGTGGATGACAGGTTGCTGTGCAGCCTTAAAACCTCCCAGGTCAGAAGGGAGTGGGATAAGGGGCCCTACCCAGAGACACAGATGCTGGCTGGAGATCTGGGAGCTCCTGGAGTGGACCACAGAGAGGGGGAATACAGTGCAGTTATCCTGAAACTGATCATTTTTTCTTGGCTTTGATCAACTAATTGTTACCTGGTATGTTCAAGTATGTCTGTTAGAAAGGACTGGGAAGAAGAACGGGGAAGTTGCAGTCAGTAATGGAAAGAATAAGGTAAGTAATGGAAAGGAATGCAAGGGAAGGTTACAATCACTGTAATGGATGACTAGGGCTAACAAAAAAAAATGTAAACAGTCTTGGTATAAGATCTCTCTAATGCTTTCCAAAGGTCATAAAGCATTTTAAAGGGGGGCAAGAAATAGCATAGCATTGTGCTGGATCCCAAATGCGCACAACCTGATTCTAAACTAGCAATTACCCAGGGCATGCCTGCTGCTCGCAAACACTGATATCAGCTTTCGTTTGCCAGGAGATTGAGATTCCAAATACCATACCAGAATCTTTAATATGTTGAGCCATTAATATATATATAAAAAAAAAGACATTCGACAACTTCTTCATAAACTTCAATGTGGAAGTGTTACTGCTCCATTGCCTTATGTACAAGAGCATCAGAACAGCCAGCTCTGACAGCTGCATGCTTGATAACTTTAACAAGAGACTTGAAAAGACACTTAAAGCGATGACTGCATAATCTTCAACACTGTGTATAAGTACCAGAAAAAGATTCCTTAATTTCTAAACTTCACCCAGTTAAAAAAAGTGGTTCAGTGTATGAATCTTCTCCCTTCCACAGCAGTGTCTCTCCTACTTCCTTTTTTGGAGCACTGAGGATTTCTTCAGTCAACTCTTCCTCATACTCAAGGTCATATGTTATCTTTATTACTGATCGTCTGGATTAGAGTGGCATCTAGATGTCGCAGCTGAGATCAGGGCACCATTGTGGTAGCCACAGTGCAAACACAGAAGAAGAACCTTTGTGTGTTTGTACAGCACCTAGCACAGATGGTTTCCTGGTTTCAGCTGGGCCTTCTAGATGATACTCGCTAAACAGCTTACGGTCTAAATAGACAAGGCAAAGTGGGGAAGGCACAAAGCAAAATGACCTGCGCAAGGGCACAAACCAGATCAGTGGCTAGCATGGAATAGAACCCACATTTTCTGACTCCCTGTCCAGTATGCTATCCACTAGACCACACTGCCTCCCTCCCCAAATCTTCATCATTCCTGGTTTTATTTAGAGTGGAAAGTACTGGTTTGTTGTTATATATAGACAGTACCTCATCCTGACTGATTTGATTGCTCAGTAAATAGAATAACTTCAGAATGGAACAATGGATCTCCAAACATTTTTATGTTTATATAAATCTAGTTAAGGCAATTACAACTTGGCCTGTAGGTAAACTTAAATTTAAATCACTTCCGTGAATCACTGCTTTATGTCATAATTTCTATATCAACAGAATAGCACTCTTAACAGTGCTACTCACTCTATTTATAAACCCAGAACTGAAACCTGTCATAAATGTCATGCTGTCAGTGCTTACGCTCAGTTTACTATAGGTCAAAGCCTGATCCCCTAGAGCAGCATGGTCCAGTGGATTGGGACTGCAGAGACCTGGGATGTATGCCTGGCTCTGCTACTCTACTGGTATGTGAACTTTGGCAAAACACTTCACGTCTCTGTGCCTCTGTTTCCACTCCCACTCTCTCTTTCCCCCGCATCTGTCTATATAAAGAGATTCCAGGATTGTCACTCTGAAGCCTAGAATGTCTGTAGAGTCAGTGTGAAGTGATGGAAGCAGCTGCAAGCATAGCTGAGAGCTCTCTTTGTTCAGAATATCACCAGGTTGAATCATCACTGGGTTTCACAACCTGTTACCATCCAATTTTTTAAGTTCTCAGCCATTTTGACATTACAGATTACATTTGTGCAGTGTAGAGCTACAGTAAGCCTGTATCTATTGTGACAAAGTTCCTCCTCTGTCTTGGTGGGTCCTGCACTTATTGGCGGATTTTCTTGCCTCAGAGATTCACCATGTGGGTTGGGGAACAGCCCAGAGACCTTCCCCTCTGGAAAAACCCACAGTCCAGGTCAATTGGGAGGTTTGGGGGGAACACAGGCCCGCCCTCTACTCCAGGTTCCAGCCCAGGGCCCTGTGGACTGCAGCTGTCTATAGTGCCTCCTGTAACAGCTGCATGACAGCTGCAACTCCCTGGGCTACTTCCCCATGGCCTCCTCCAAACACCTTCCTTATTCTCACCACAGGACCTTCCTCCTGGTGTCTGATAACGCTTGTGCTCCTCAGTCCTCCAGCAGCACACCCTCTCAGCTCATTGCACCTCTTGCTCCCAGCTCCTCACACTCACACCACAAATTGAAGTGAGCTCCTTTTTAAAACCCAGGTGCCCTGATTAGCCTGCCTTAATTGATTCTAGCAGCTTCTTCTTAATTGACTCCAGGTGTCCTAATTAGCCTGCCTGCCTTAACTGGTTCTAGCAGGTTCCTGATTACTCTAGTGCAGCCCCTGCTCTGGTCACTCAGGGAACAGAAAACTACTCATCCAGTGACCAGTATATTTGCCCTCTACCAGACTCCTGTACCCCACTGGTCTGGGTCTGTCACACTATGTCATGCCAAGAGTCCTAGATTTGTGATATCAGAAGTAATTCAGCCAATCATGCCATTACTCTATAGCTAATTTGCATGCAATTTCATTGGCTGTTTGAGGGAGACTGCACAGATCATAGATTACTTGGCCTAATTGTCACACCTGTGTGCCCACACAACTCTCAAACACAACTCTGCCAGCACACATCCTCCCCCCACAAAAATCAACACATCTACGCAAAATAACACAACCAGCACACACACTAACCCCAAACTTCCCTCTGAAGCCTAGAATGTCTCTGGGTGAAGTGATGGAAACAGCCACAAGCATGGGGAGGGCTCTTTTTGTTCATAATATCACCAGATTCAGTCTTCCCCAGGATTTGCAGTCTGTTACCGTCCAATTTTTAATCTCTCAGACATTTTTGGCTTTTTTACATACATAACTTTATGAATTACACACATGCAACAGCACAGACTTTCAGCTACTAGTAATGAAATCTTTGGGCCAGTGATTATCTCTCTCCGTCTGTGCAGTGCCTAATGGGACCCCCATTTTGATGGGGCACCTCTAGCTGCTCCCATAATATAAACAAAAACAGCATTGAAGTCAGTTGCAAAACTCCTATTGATTTCAAGGGGGCCAGAATTTAGCCATTCAGTACAGGCATTTTATAACTTACATGCTGTAGATGGATTTAGTCACATTTAATTTTTCTGTCGTGTTGTACAAGTTAGCAGACTGGCGGATAGAAGGATGGGCCAGTGGTTCGGGCACTAATTTAGGACTTGAGTAGACCTGAGTTCAGTAACCTGCTCTTGCGGAGACATTTTTGGGTGACATTGGGCAAATCATATGGCCTTCTCTGTGCCTCAGTTCCCCATATGTAAAATGGGGATAATTGCACAGCCCTATCTCGCAGGGATGTTGAAAGGATAATTACATTAAAGACTGTGAGGTGTTCAGTTACTACAGTAATAAGGGTCTTGTGAGACTCCTAGACAGATACTGATGTGCTGCTGAGTTTATCTGAAAGGCTAGCACTGCCCAAGAGGATGGGAAGATGATGCACGTACACAAATCTCAAAATCATTTTGTTTTCTACATCTATGTCAATACCACTCAGGCACCATTTTGTAAAGGCCGGGATTATATCCAGACACTTTGTATCATGTCAATTATGGTTCTGTGAAATTCTTGCATCAGGAAAGTTGCTAATTATTACAATCAAAATCATAGTTAATCATATTTGACAGTTATCCTGTTTATTTACATAGAATTCACCTAGTTTAATAGATTGCATTATTGATATATATATATATTTTTAACACTACAAATTGTGTTTAAATGCTGATTGCTCATACTTTCTGGTTACAAAGATTCAGTGGAATTTAAAGGGCCTGATACAGGATTGTAAAACTGACTAAATGCTGGCATGGAAAACAAGTCTGATTGGTGAATTTTTGTTTCTTCTTTCTCTCACTGTTACTAAAGTAAATAAATGTTTCATGAAACATTCAGTCTGGTAGGAGCAATAATTAGAGCCTGATCCAAAGCCCAGTGGAAGAGTCATTGACTTCAATGGGCTATGGTTCCAGCCCTTACTGAGCCAGACTAACAGGTTTAAACCCATTTGTCCACTGAACTCAGATCAAAATCAGAAATTAATTAGCCTCCATTTCTGTACATTACAAAACCATCACATCATTTAATTCTCTGTTCAAGAGAGGTCCAGGACTGGAATAACAGATGTTTTAAGCCAGATTGTAGAGCAGGGGTCGGCAACCTTTCAGAAGCGGTGTGCCGAGTCTTCATTTAATCACTCTAATGTAAGGTTTCGCGTGCCAGTATTACATTTTAACGTTTTTAGAAGGTCTCTTTCTATAAGTCTATAACATATAACTAAACTATTGTTGTATGTAAATTAAATAAGGTTTTTAAAATGTTTAAGTTTAATTTAAAATTAAATCAAAATGCAGAGCCCGCCGGACCAGTGGCCAGGACCCGGGCAGTGTGAGTGCCACTGAAAATCAGCTTGCGTGTCGCCTTTGGCACGCGTGCCATAGGTTGCCTACCCTTGTTGTAGAGCATTGATAGATTCCCTGTGTAGTAAAAACTTGAGATTACTGATTATTATGCAAAACATGCCTGCGCTACTGTTACCTCATCCTCCCGCCTTCTCTGTCCCCATTTGTGTTTCATTCATCGGTTGTATCTTGTCATAATTAGGGTGTGCAGACGTCCTGTTTTTAAAGGGACAGTCCCGTATTTAAGCCCTCCTGCAGGTGTCCTGACTTTTTCTTTAAAAAAAATTGTCCCGTATTTTCTGTCTCTCCCTCATCAGTACTGGCGGGTCCTCCTAAGAGATGAGCTCTGCAAAGACACAGGCCAGGTCATCCCTTACTCCACTCCTCCTGTCCTACAGCTGGAAGCAGCTCCCGTCCCTTCCCTCCTGCACAGTGCCGAAAGGCTGCCGCTGATCATATTCTGGTGTGAGCCCTGGCTGAAATCTGGAGAGGGAGATACGTGACCCTGCGTGCCCCCCCTCGTGTTGCCTCAGGAAGACATGGTGCCAGGTACCAGGAGAGGCGGGTCCATCCCAGGGGCCCAGCCAGGCATGGAGGCCAGAGAGCGCCAGGCAGGGACGGTCGGATCGGTCGGTCACCGCCCCCGCCATGTGAGAGAGGTGTACGGGAATGTGTGTGTGTGAGACATCTCCCTGTGTGTATGGCGGGGGAGGGGAGGGATGTGTGTCACCCCTCCCTGTGTGAACCCTAAAGCCTTAAAGATAAGAAGGTAAATAAAAAGAATCCAACTCCGCAGTATTTCTTTTTAACAGGGGTTCAGTCAACTTGATGTTAATTTGAACGCTTGTACTGCATAGTTCTGATTGATTGCCTTTGAAATTGCTTGAATACAAGTAATTTTACCAGGTGGCCCGTATTCAGCATAGGGAAATATGATCACCCTAGTCATAAACCTTGATTACAGGCTCAGGGATTGTCTTCTTTTTGCTACTTCTAGCAATCTTCTGTTTACTACAGCATCCTTGCTTGGAGTCCCTAGGCTTAACTGCAGTATTACCAATAATATACTATACTACTACTACGCCAGTCTACATTTCCTGGTTCAGCCACATGCTATTAGTCTGTTGCTTTCATGACCATTAAAGGTGCTGAGAGAGAGAGGAGGTAGGTGAGGTAGTATCTTTTATTCGCCCAATACTTCAAACATTAAAAGTGCTTGCCATTAAATACCATTAAAAACCATCCCCAAAATCCTCATTTGGTAGCTAGTACTATGAAACTAGCAAAAAACCTATTTCCTCCAACAACTTTATCCTAAAAAACCCACAATGCCCATTTTTATAAAGGGGAAAAAATAAAACCCAAGGCAGAGTTATTCTTCAGTGAGCTGAATGAAACATAGAAATCCAGTAATATGGCACCTTTTTATTAATTGGTAATTCTCAAGCAGTCACTAACACTGAGAAGCTACCTAGCTAACACTCAGTGTGCTTTGAATTCTGTTGATGCTAGATATGAACCACTGAGAAGGAGATGATTAAGAAACACTCAGGAAGAGTTTGATTTCAGACCAGTGTAATTCAGGAGTAATTTCACTGAAATCAATAGAGCTCAATCAGTTTAGAACAGCTGTGAGATCAAAATAAAGGCCTCAAGAATTTGAAGGAAAAAAACCTGCTGTTATGAGTGTATGAGGCACCAACTAATGTTAAGGGTCATATTTATCTTACAGGCTGAGAAAGGCAAGCAGCCAAATGCCAAAGGAAAAGCCTGAGATAATATTTACACTCATTTCTTCTCACTTTAGTTCTTAGCATAACTAATGTTTAACAATGCCAGTCTGAATCATCTGAATCAGTTTTCTTTTCGTGTAAATTGTGGCCTCATAATTGTACAAAGGGCACAGTGAATATTATTCATTACAAGAAGTGATTTTTTCCCCCCTGGGTTCCCCCAAAGAGCATGGCAGTGCTTGTCCCCATGTCCTTGATAGTTCAAATAAATGAATACTTCTCCAGTTAGTGGGGAAAGAAGATAAGCACACTTGCATTGCAATCTATTAACAGAGCTAAAGCATATAGAACAATTATTTTATAGCTGAGGTCAAATTTTGTCCTCAGATAAGCGGGTGAAAGTCTCACTGACTATAATGGGCATTGTGCCCATTTATCAGAGGGCAGAACTGAGCCTACAGATGATATAATTTTAGATATGATTATCACACTGTTCCCAATCAAGTTCTTTAAAGAGCAAAATATTTATTTTGACTGAAAGTAGATGTTGCTAGGGTTTGAATGGAGATGACGGTTAAAACTGTCTATATTCTTTCCTCTAAGTGAAGTGTTACTCTAAATAGATCCCTTCTTTTAAGATTACTTGGAAGTGATGGTATTTTCTAGGACTGACTGAATTTTTTTCTGATGGAAAGTTTTCATGAAAAGTGGCTGCTTCCCTCAAATTTCTTTTGGTGGAAAACTGAACACCCGGATATTTTTGATGTTTTGGTAAATTTTTAGGCATTTTCTGGGTTTTATTTTATATTTACTTACTTACTTACAAACAGAATTATTTTTGTTTTCATGGAGGTTTTTTTTAATCAGAAAATTTCTATTTTCCAACCAACTCTACTATTCTCAAAGTTATGGCCCTAGCAAATTCATGGTCCATTTTGGTCAATTTCACAGTCATAGGAGTTTTAAAATAATACATTTCATTATTTCAGCTATTTAAATCTGAAATTTCACGGTGTTGTAATTGCAGGGAACCTGACTCAAAAAGGAGTTGAGGGGGGTTGCAAGGTTATTGTAGGGGGGATTGCGGGACTGCTACCCTTACTTCTGCGCTGCTGCTGGTCGTGCTGCTGCCTTCAGAGCTGGGCAGCTGGGGAAATAAGGATGGTATGGTATGGTATTGCCACCCTTACTCCTGTGCTGCTGCTGGCAGGGCGCTGCCTTCAGAGCTGGGCATCTGGCCAACAGCCGCCGCTCTCTGGGCACCCAGCTGTAAAGGCAGTGCAGAAGTAAGGGTGGCAATACCGCAACCCCCTAAAATAACCTTGTGACTATCCCCCCCCCCCGCAACTCCCTTTTGGGTCCGGACCCCCAATTTGAGAAATGCTGGTCTTCCCCATGAGATCTGCATAGCATAGGGTAAAAGCACACACAAGACCAGATTTCATGGGGGAAAACCAGATTTCACAGCCTGTGACATGTTTTTCATGGCTGTGAATTTGGTAGGGCCCTACTCATAGTGGAGTGAGCTTAGTGCTTATCCAGGTGTGTTGTGGTCTGATTGCTTTTAAGAAAGTAGTCCTCCAGAATGCTTTGGGCAGCTTCCCAACCTGGGGCATATGCTACATTTTGACAATTTTTTTCCATCATAATTTTTTGCCAGAAAAAAGCTTTGCTGTGAGTATAGAATGAAATATTCTAAACACATCTCTGACTCCACCCTTGTATATTTGCGGATGAGATTGGATTTCTGCCACTAATTTTTTTCTTTTACATTAAAAATACTTTTCTTACTTGTGCCTCTGCACACTGGACATGCAGAGACCAGGATGCCTGGAACTGGTGCAGAAATGTGTACCCCATGCACAAAAGAACCCAGCTCCAAAGGGGATTCTTCTGAGGCAGTGGAGGGGAATTTTGGAGGTAGGATGAGGGAGACGGCAGGACAAGACCAGATGATCTATGTCTAGGCAGCTCTATCAGCCGTCCTTCTTTGGAGCCTGCAGCATTGCTTGTTTTCCATAGTTCTGTCTCTCATCGTTTCTGGCTCAGTTTGACTGATGTTTCTGCCTATTGCTCGTGTGATGAATGTAACTGACCAAGAATTACAAGGTGTTGACTATATTTTTAATACATGACAAAAGTTCCTGGAGCCTTGGATAGAGAGGCTTTAGCATTTTGAATAAATCTCAGATGCAGGATTGTCATTGGCAGTGTGAAGCTCCTATATAGGGGACTTTATTTGTTTTACCAATAACGGTGAACACTTGAAAATGTAGCAGAGGATTGCAGACTTCTACAAAATGTTCAGTAGGGCCAGAGTCACCTTAGACCCACAATAAGCTTCGAGGTCTGATTCCTTTTATCTATTTCTTCTGCTCACACTTCCCCCTGAAGGTTAACTGTGCTCTGTTGGCCCAGTAGGAGGAGTGAGTTTCGGAAGGGAAGGGCTGCCACTGAATGCCTAGTTAGTTAACTAAGGGTCTCTTAGCTCAAATGTTACCCTCACCTGCTGCTGCAGTTTGAGGACAGAAACTGTGTTTAAGATGGATTCAAACCACTAAGGGCTTTAGAGATCAAAGCTAGCACCTTGAGCTATACAAGGAAGGAAACAGGAAGCTAGTGCAGTTGCTTAGGAGTCCAGTATCTTTCTGATGCTAAACCTGCTAGGCAGGTGCACAGCCGCATCCTGCATCAGCTTTAGCTTCTGAGTGCTTTTCAAGTGTAACCCCATGAACATCTCATTATAGCAAGAAGTCACAAGAGGATGGATCACAATGGCAAGTTCCAGACCCATGACAAAGGTCACAGATGTCTAACCAGACACATGAAAGGTGCATTTATTGGGATAGCCTTTTCCCAAAATCCTCCAGCTACCTGCTACTGGATCTACTCATTATAGTTATCAGTCATCTGTGATCCTGGAGGTACATGTAACTGATCATAAACTAACAATGCATTGCAACAGCCTCAAGTTTAATACCCCCCCCTTTTTTTTTTGCCTTGCAAAAGCCAACCTTGGGACACTAGCCTAGTGTTTATAAGTGTTTGGAATGTCCTGTACCTTGTGTGGATAGGTAGCAACCTGCAAACACTTACACTCCCCGCCATGCAATTTCTTGCTCAAGCCAAAAGTATTCATCTTTGCAGGAGACAGGCCAATCAAATTTGCAAAGGCACATATGGTATAAAAGAAATCATGAATTGGACACACATACATGTAGGACTTCTAAAGTTGTTCCGAAACCCTTGTATAACCCATTTCATCTGTATTTCCTTCCTGGAATTGTGTATCAGTTTGTTGGCTGATTAGTGTATTCAACTGGCAGGAAGGATTACCTGTAACTTGAATGACATAGTAGTGAACTTTGCACCCGTAGGATGAAATCTTTGCTGAAGTCAATACGAGTTTTGCCATTGGCTTTATGGGGCCAGGATTTCACTCTTACTATTTAAGCAAATCTGGAGATAGCAGCTCACTCAATGTAACATTTTAATCAGCCGTTTTCCCTTTCTCCTTTTCTACCACTTAAAATGTAAAAGACTTCTTCACTTTCCAAAAATTGTTAATTATAGTTCTGAACAATTGTTTACTGGACTGTACCAAAATCTAGGACTGTACTATCAAACTATATTGGAAGGGTGAGTTTAAAAGTAGTGAAGAAGCAAGCTAGAAAGAGACAAGAAACAAAAGCTAAATACATTTCTTAGACTCATCATGAGGGCTACTTTAGCAAACCGTAACAACCTTAACTATAGTGGTGTTAACGACCCCTGTCCCCACAAAAACCACACACACTATCATTAAGGTCATAAAAATTGTGCATAGCTTTAAACAATAAAGGAAGCAGGAAGGCAAAGGAAAAGCATGTGGATGAATGGCAAGACAAAAAAGTTTATTCAAGCAAAAAAATGCACCCTTAAAAAATTCTTTACCACAGATAGTGGTACTAAGGAAGATCGCTATCACAAAGCTTGTTGTTGAAGGTAATAAAGAAGAGGCACTGTCAGGGATTGAGGAGTTAAAGGGGACATACTATCCTAGAACAAACTGATAATTCAGTGGGAGCAAGATCAAACCCTTAAAATCCAATATCAGGTGCTATCAATCCAGGAGTACTGAAAGAATTAAAGAGAGTGGTTGAGCTGTTAAAAAAACCTATTAAGAAAGCAGTCATCCAGTGAGAGGCAAACTTTTGTCTTGACTAGAAACTTGTGAACAGATGGAAAACAGGGTAGGAATATATTGTCAATTTTCAACATGGAAGGAGGTTAATGGTAGGGTATCCCAAGGAATCGTACTAAGACTGTATTATTTAACACGTATTACTTATCTGGAAAATGAGGACAACAGCAGTGGTAAAATTTGCAGATGAAATTATTTAGGTCACCCATAGAGAAGCCTGCAAGGAAGTTAAGAGGGACCTAACAAAGCTAGCTGAGTGAACATTATGATGGCAGATGAAATTCAATATAGACAGCCCAGAACAGAATCAGGGGGAAATTTCTATCTACTGTATCAAGTCCTCAACTTTCCACAAACCCTTGGAGATATCCCATTCAAGAACTGACCCAGCATGTTCCTATTTTATCTTTGAAGATCTGGCTTCATTACAGCATAAAGTGATTTGGCTGTTACATTCATTCTGAATGTCTTAGTTGGAAATATCTGGATATTTCTCCCATTAAGGCAATGAAAAAAAATAGTAGTGATGCTTTTGATTTTTTTTTTTTAATTTAAATTTACATATGGGAGATAAAGTTCATACTCATCTCTTAATGCAATCAGAAAGCAGAGATTTACATATCCAGATGCTATCTAGCTGGTTCATTAGAGGCAAACAGTACTTCCCACTGAACTCAGCTGCAGCCAGTCAGAATGAACACATTACTCATATAATTCACTAAGCAAACTTCATGTTTTGAGGAGATAAACAACAGAAATTTAGTGATTTGTAGCAGTTATTTTCAGCCAGTCCTTAAGCCAAAAATTTAGTTTTATATAATAGCAGAAATTTTACTACTCGAACGTTTTTATGGAGAAACAGATGTTGCTTTGTGACAGAGAAACCCAGTCTTCAAAACGAGCAGCGTGTCTTGTATAACCTCTCCCCCCACGATACACTGTCAGAATGGGATATATTTATAAAATAACTTGATTCTGTCCATTTTAGGGCTTGTCAACACTGCAGGTTACTGTGCAGCAAGCCAGGGTGTGAATCTACAGCGCACCAGGTTGCTGTGCAGCAAAGTCCATGTGGACGCTGTTAGCGCTCACAGGAAGTCCCAGAGTGTGGCTTGGCACTATTTGAAAATGTCCACATAGGATGTTACTGCATGGCAAGCTGGTGTTTGGCAAGCCCATAGTTTCTAAGCACCTCACAATCTTTAATGTGTTTATCCTCAACACTGAGGTAGGAAAGTACTGTTATCCCAATTTTACAGGCAGATAACCGGGGCACAGAGAGACAGTGGACTCATCCTCACTGCAGCGTTAGCTCGAATTATCTACACTGGTTAACTCCTCTTGAGTTAGGCTAGTTCGAGTGTGAGTAACCACACTGCAAAACGCCACTCGGGCTGCCCACAGTGATTGGAATAGTGGCATAGTGTAGCCAAGTCCCCACTTCATTGCTAGCTCCAGCATCAGCAGCACTCGCAGTTTAACCCACATCCACTGATGGGCCAGCTCGCTCACAGTTTAAAAAGCCATTTAACTTGAGCTAGTGATTTGTGTGTGCAGAGGAGAGTCCGGTTAGAGGCAATATTCAAGTTATGCCACAAGCTAACACTGCAAGGTCACACTAAGTCTGTGGCAGAGCAGAGGCTTGAGCCCAGATCTCCAAAGTCCTAGACTAGCGCACTAATTACCAGTCCATCTTTCCTCTGTGATTGGTCGCTCAGGGTCCAGTTCAAAGGAAGCACTATGTTTATGGAAATAACTGTTCAGTATGGCAGACAACTAACTGAAGTTTCCAGATCACAGGCCCTGGTTCTAATGGGGTATTTCAATCACCCTGACATCTGCTGGGAGAGCAATACAGCAATGCACAGACAACCCAGGAAGTTTTTGGAGAGTGTTGGGGACAACTTCCTGATACAAGTGCTGGAGGAACCAACTAGGAGCCGTGCTCCTCTTGACCTGCTGCTTACAAACAGGGAAGAATTGGTAGGGGAAGTAGAAGTGGGTGGCAATCTAGGCAGCAGTGACCATGAGATGGTTGAGTTCAGGATCCTCACAAAAGGAAGAAAGGAGAGTAGCAAAATAAAGACCCTGGACTTCAGAAAAGCAGACTTAGACTCCCTTAGGGAACTGATGGGCAGGATCCCCTGGGAGGTTAATATGAGGGGGAAAGGAGTCCAGGAGAGCTGGCTATATTTTAAAGAAGCCTTATTGAGGACGCAGGAACAAGCCATCCCAATGTGCAGAAAGAATAGCAAATATGGCAGGCAACCAGCTTGGCTTAACAGTGAAATCTTCGGTAAGCTTAAACTCAAAAAGGAAGCTTAAAAGAAGTGGAAATTTGGACAGATGACAAGGGAGGAGTATAAAAATATTGCTAGAGCATGCAGGGGTGTAATCAGGAAGGCCAAGGCACAATTGGAATTGCAGCTAGCGAGGGATGTGAAGGGTAACAAGAAGGATTTCTACAGGTATGTTAGCAACAAGAAGATGGTCAGGGAAAGTGTGGGACCCTTACTGAATGGGGGAGGCAATCTAGTGACAGGTGATGTGAAAAAAGCTGAAGTACTCAATGCTTTTTTTGCCTCTGTCTTCACAGACAAGGTCAGCTCCGAGACTGCTTCACTGGGCAACACAATATGGGGAGGTGGTGAGCAGCCCTTAGTGGTGAAAGAACAGGTTACGGACTACTTAGAAAAGCTGGACATGCACAAGTCTATGGGTCCAGATCTAATGCATCCAAGGGTGCTGAGGGAGTTGGCTGATGTGATTGCAGAGCCATTGGCCATTATCTTTGAAAATTCATGGCAATCGGGGGGAGGACCCGGATGATTGGAAAAGACTACTATAGTGTCCATCTTTAAAAAAGGGAAGAAAGAGAACCCAGGGAACTACAGACCGGTCAGCCTCACTTCAGTCCCCGGCAAAATCATGGAGCAGGTTCTCAAGGAAACCATTTTGAAGCACTTGGAGGAGAGAAAGGTGATCAGGAATATTCAACATGGATTCACCAAGGGCAAGTCATGGTGACCAACCTGATTGCCTTCTATGATGAGATAACTGGCTCTGTGGATATGGGGAAAGTGGTGGATGTGATATATCTTGACTTTAGCAAAGCTTTTGATGCGGTCTCCCACAGTATTCTTGCCAGCATGTTAAAGAAGTATGGATTGGATGAATGGACTATAAGGTGGATAGAAAGCTGGCTAGATCATCAGGCTCAATGGGTAGTGATCAACAGCTCAATGTCTAGTTGGCAGCCGGTATCAAGCAGTATCATGGGGCTGGTTTTGTTCAACATCTTTATTAATGATCTGGATGATGGAATGGATTGCACCCTCAGCAAGTTTGCAGATGACACTAAGCTGGGGGGAGAGGTAGATATGCTGGAGGGTAGGGATAGGGTCCAGAGTGACCTAGATGAATTGGAGGATTGGGCCAAAAGAAATCTGATGAGGTTCAACAACAACAAGTGCAGAGTCCTGCACTTAGGAAGGAAGAATCCCATGCACTGCTACAGGCTGGGGACCGACTGGCTAAGCAGCAGTTCTGCCGAAAAGGACCTGGGGATTACAGTGGACGAGAAGCTGGATATGAGTCAGCAGTGTGCCCTTGTTGCCAAGAAGGCCAATGGCATATTGGGCTGTATTAGTAAGAGCATTGCCAACAGATCGAGGGAAGTGATTATTCCCCTGTATTTGGCACTGGTGAGGCCACACCTGGAGTATTGTGTCCAGTTTTGGTCCCCCCCACTACAGAAGGGATGTGGACAAATTGGAGAGAGTCCAGCGGAGGGCAACGGAAATGATTAGGGAGCAGGGGCACGTGACTTATGAGGAGAGGCTGAGGGAACTGGGATTGTTTAGTCTGCAGAAGAGAAGAATGAGGGGGGATTTGATAGCAGACTTCAACTACCTGAAGTGGGGTTCCAAAGAGGATGGATCTCGGCTGTTCTCAGTGGTGGCAGATGACAGAACAAGCAGCACTGGTCTTAAGTTGCAGTGGGGGAGGTCTAGGTTGGATATTAGGAAACACTATTTCACTAGGAGGGTGGTGAAGCACTGGAATGGGTTACCTAGGGAGGTGGTGGAATCTCCATCCTTAGAGGTGTTTAAGGCCTGGCTCGACAGGGGGCTCACTGGCATGATTTAGTTGGGGTTGGTCCTGCTTTGAGCAGGGGATTGGACTAGATGACCTCCTGAGGTCTTTTCCAACCCTAATATTCTATGACTAGCATGTTTTTTTTGGATGGGAAAACCTGGCTTAGTATACTTTGTCAGTAGCAAAATTGATGTTTTAGGTTATTCATAAATTTCAACATGTATTAATGTAAAAACTCCCCTCCCTCTCAGCCAGAACAATTGTATTAGGCCATGAACCTTGCCTCTTCTGAATGTTATTGAGGACAAGTAGTCAATATCTTCATCAGTAGGAGCTGCATAGGTAATGCCTTATCCACAATTTGAATACCAAGCACGTCCTCATTTAATTATCAAGCAGCTTGGGAATTTGCTCATATTTTAGAAGTTTATCTTTATATGCAGACACTCATGGACAGAGATGTAATTCATAGCAGAGCTGGAGAAGAAATGATTGCTAGTTACTGGAAAAACATCTCCTGTTATTGAACATCAGTGGAGCTAAATTTGGGATATTGTTAAAACTAGTGAAACTTTTAATAAAACTCAGATTAATTTCAGTAAACTTGGAATCCATTCTCTCCTCCCTCCCCCCAATACTTGGCCTCCATGAAAATGCTCTAGTGGGCTTCCAGATTTAGAAGATGTGCATAGTGAAGATGTTAATTTAAAACATACCAGACAAAGTGTAATTAGTGTCTTCTTGTTCATTTCAGTGTTAAGTTTGCTTTTATATCTTTGTCAGTTAATACTATCTGTATTGATATCACTATATCTTGCACTCTGAATTATTTACTGAAGATTAATTTGTTTGTGTATTCTTATAGCCGCAGATCTGGCCAGTATACAATGAACCATGACAACTCTAAGAAGTCCACAGAGAGGCCACAAATGGACCGCTCAAGTTCCCAGGATTCCTTGGATGAGTTGTCTATGGATGACTATTGGAAAGAACTTGAAAACATCCATGAAACCAGCAAAAATAATCATAGAGAGCAAGAAGTGGTTGTGGTGAAAGAGCCTGATGGTAACATTTTGGTGAACGATTATTTTAGTGGTCCCTGATTTTGAGACACCTTAGGATTTATTTTCAGAGGGGCTGAGGACCTAACAACTCCAAATGAGTCAATAGGAGCTACCCAGCACTTCTACAAATCAGGCCTTGGGTGCCTTAAATTGGACACCCAAAAAATGAGGTACCCAAAATTAGTGGCTGCTTTAAAAAAAAAAAAAAAAATCTGTCCTTAGAGCATTATGCCAGAGGAGATAAAATACCAGTTTTATTTTCCTTAAAAGGTATTTCGAGATGTTCTTTATTTTCAAATTATACTAGTTTAAGCTTTATAGACAGTTTTATATTCTTGTATTTAAGAAGAAAAGGATTTGTTAATACAATTAGTAATTACAGTAGGTCAGATAAAATTGCATAATGGGCATACAATCTCATGCTTCAGAAAAGAAGCCAACCACTGACTGCCTGGGTTTAAGAAGCAACAACTCCTACAATTGTGACATGGTATAATCTATGATGGGGGTTTTAGACCTTCCTGTGAAAAATCAGGTACCAGTTCCTGTCGGAGACAGGATTATGGACGAGGTGGACTGATCCAATATGGCAACCGCCAACTTTTCCGATAAAGATCCAAAGTCCTGAATACCAGAATGTAAAAGTAATGTAAATGTAAAGTAAGGATTTATTTTCAACAGTATGGTGTGTGCTTCCCCTGAAGATACAAAATTGTTAGGAACCCCCCCCCCCCCCCAAATCTGGAAAATAGTAAATTAAAGTTTTGGGATGGGATTTTCAATGATGATCAATGAGTTAAGAGCACAAGTCTCATAGACTTTCAGGGGGCCTCGTGCTCATACTAGCTCCCTTAGGCACTTTTACCTGAGGGTGGGATTTCAGAAGAAGGTAACAAACTATGCTACAGATACCTTGTTTCTAGTCCTTACTCCAAATTCTGAACTTCCTGCTTGGGGAAAACTCCAAGTCAATGGGGAGTTTTGGCAGAGTAAGAAGTTCAGGCTATGGCCCCAGTGCAGTAACAAATTCGTAAAACAGACTCTACCGCTGTTCAGTGAGAGCTCTACTCTTTCACTTGTCCATGAATACAAAGATGCTCACCAGGGTTTAAGAGAAACTAGGTACAATGAATAACAATATTGAAGAGTATGTGCCAGATTCATATCTCAGATAAACTGATGTCAATCCAGGGCTACTCCATTGACTTAACTGAGATGAGAAACCAGCTCTGTATACTTAATGACCATTTAAAAACTTGAGGGCAACATCAAAGGTCAGTACAATCCACTCCACATCAGTACAGGGTTTGGTAGCAATTTTTAAACAAGCACCATTATGTAAAAATGTGTTTGAAGAGTATAGGTTATATTACACTCTTGGTCAATTGCAATAATTAACATATGCCTTCTGCCTTTCTGCAATGAACGGTCAATAAAAGACACATTATCAGCTAGAAACAACAAAGCAGTGATCATCATCTTGCTGGATATCCAGTATAGATTAGAGACGGCATCAGTAGAGATAATTAATTAAAAATTGCATTAAAATCGCCTATTAGATTGAATCACCCCTGATCAAATTGAACTAGATCACACTAGTGAAAAACTATAGGAATTAATGTACTAAAAAAACAACAAGGCAAACAAATTTAAGTTAATGGTATAAAAAGATTGAGCACTGAACTATAAATAAAGTGGTGCTGATTAAAGGCTTTCAAGCTTCCTCCCACCCACCCCCTCCACTGGAATAGGGACAGTTGTCAAAGAAACAGATCTTTACTGCTTAGTTAGAAGTTGAAACAGTGAAGAGCAGTAAGGGTCATGTTTGTAAATGGCTTATGAAGGATTAATTCATAAAATTAATAAGCATGTTACGAGATAGATCGTTATAAACACCTCCGCAGAAGGTGCTATAGACTGTTATAAACCACCTGTTGACTTGTCAGACTCTATCATAATCTACAGTTAATCACCTATTAACTGTTTAGACACCATAAGCGTCCCCTTAATATAATGTGTGACCATGCTAAGAATTGCTCTCCCCTTGCAGATCCTCCTGGACCTTTTCCTGTAGGTTCACACAGACTACACTGTGTGACTTTAACCCACTGTGCTCAGCTACAGAGCTCAGACTCAAAATCTAGCATTCCTGTCCTTTGATTTTTCTCTTCTCTCCTGGCACAGAGGGAGAATTGGAAGAAGAGTGGTTAAAGGAAGCTGGGCTGTCAAACCTTTTTGGTGAGAGCACAGGAGATTCCCTAGACAGCATGGTGTTTCTGTCCACATTGACGCGAACTCAGACAGCAGCAGTACAAAAGCGAGTGGAGACTGTCTCACAAACCCTGAGGAAAAAAAACAAGCCGTACCAGGTTCCTGACGTCAGAGATATCTTCAGGCAACAAAGTGATTCAAAGGAAAAAGTAAGCTCCTTAGTGTGGTTTGACTTTGTTCTGCTCTGCTAAAACACTGGCTGGCCTTTTCAGAAGGGTTCAGTACTGGCCTAACTCTGCTCCCTAAAGTCAATAGCAAAACTCCCATTGACTTCAGTGGCAGCAAAGTTAGGTCAATGCTGAATACTTTTAGCACACAGAGTGGAGTTTTCAAAAGCAAATATTAAACATAAAAAGGAAGAGCTATTCTTCCCTACACAGGAGTAAGCCACACATGGGAAAAGAAACTTGGATTCAGTTTAGGGAGTTGCCTGGTAATTTTTCTGTTGAGAGGGTTGGGGTTTGACCTCTTCTCCCCTCCAGCCCGCCAAAGCAGCAGCTAGGTCTTCAGCTGGGAGAAGACACTGATCTGATGGTGGCGCAGGGCCATCACATGGAGGCCTTGTTCCTTGACATTTGCTTTGTGGCCACTTGCCCTCATTTTTGTTCCTGAGCATTGTACTTCAAGTGGTGGCAGCGAGGTGGAGAAACTGAGACCAGTTGATTTCCCCCCCCACCACTTGACTCATCCCTTCTAACACCCTGGAACTAAAATTCTCCAGAGGAAGTTTGTAAGATACATGCTGCAGAGACAGAACTTCCCCTTCACCAAGATCAAGCTCCCCTCTGCATATGGATGGCGAGGGGAATATGGGACTTGGGACACTTAATTCTGCAAAACATTCTGGGGCCCATTTTGTATGAAACAGGTTATACCAAAAAGTGAAGTTGTGTTCTTCTGTTATACATTGTTACACTGTTACTTTGCAGAGGTGGGATAAAATGCAGTTTAGAGCAGTGTCATTTCACTCTTAACTGTGTTAATTCAGCATGAAAAAGGACATTCAAGTTCTTGTATTCAAGCCATAAATTATGCAGCACAAACAAGTACCTGTAATCCTGCAGCATGTACCAAACAGAAGGGTCTAAATAGGAAAAAAAAAAAAATCTTCCTACTACTGTCCCTTCCATGTCACAAAACAGGAGTGAAGCCACTCTGCCGCTGATACTCCAACCTAATACAGCTTCTGCCTATCTTCTGTATCCCTCCTCTACCAACGGTAAAGAGGTAGGACAGGAAAAAAGCTAGAGTCATGGATCCTTCCATGACATCCTTTCCTGCCATGTCCTCAAAGAGCAGCTGTGTGACTTCACTGAGAGTCCTCCTAGGCTCTTCGTGCACTGGGATTGCATATACCCTTCAAAAGCCCCCCGCCTCCTGCTCCGTCCCACCCCAGGGCCGTGGAACAGCAGTAGTTTTGGCGCTCTCTGCACCCACAGAGGTGGGAGTAGGATTTGCCTTTCAGGATCTGGGATTTTAAAACAAAATGAGCCTGACTTGCTTTTTCACCAAAGTTTTGCAAAGTTTTTCACTCTTATTCTCCCCAACTCTTGGGCTGTACAGCACTTATCTAAAATGCCAGGCAAGAGCCAGATCACTTAGCATCTAGTTAACATTCTGGGCTGTGCAGGGAGTTAATGAAACTTTAATATGGAAATAAGAAACTATATGGACCATGAGTATAAAGATTTCCTGGCAAATTCTGAATACTGTATCCATAATAATCTTGGACATAAACAAGCAATGGAACTTCAGAAGTCTAGTTTGTTTACAAATTCAGGGCTGGATTGTAGTTGGCCCTGCAAGGCTTCACTATGGGAGCAAAAATGGCCTTTGTCCTCCCTCCCTCTTGTCCCTTTGTGGAATGGACCAGCCATACTGTTGCTGGGAATGCAAACAGTATGCACAGCTAACATTGCTAGCCTCCCCCCCACTAGGACTGGGATGACAGCAGGGCCAGAGCTGTCCTGGACCCATCAAATCACAGGAGGGAGCGCATGCTACATTCTGCACCAGGGTGACAGTGCTTCTGCTGCAGCTTGCACTTTGGGGCTGAATCAATCAGAATTCCTCCTGGGAGCTCCCACTGAAATAATATAATAACTAATTTCTATATAGTGCTTTTCACCTGTACATCTCAAAGCACTTTACAAAGGAGGTCAGCGTCATATGCCTCTTTTACAGATAAAGAAACTGAGCCACCTTGAGGTTAAAGTGACTTGCTGAAGGTCATACAGCAGGCCAGTGGCAGAGCCAGGAATTGAACTCAGGTCTCCTGAGTCCCAGTTCTGTGCCTATATTATATATATATATATATATATAATCTCCCTTCTACATCGCTGCCAGTGCAGACTGTGGCTTTAATTCAAATTCTAGCCTTTCCCATTCATTTTGCATATTATGGTGGAGCAGTAGTGACATCAGAACTAAGTTTGTGTCTAATTGTGTTTTTGGTTGAGGGACTTAATTTCTTGTGTCCCATGTCTGTGATTAAGAGCTCCTATCAAACACCCCAGTCCCATAACTGACAGTCCATGGGTGGACTGCTGCACCCCCATGGAGTCCCATTGACTTCAGAGGGGCTCTCCTGGGTTGCAAGTCTACCCACACACAAGATCAGGGCCAAAGGAGTTACTTACATTCTGTCATTTGCTGTAATAAGCTATTGGTATTTGAGCTTAGAGATGGCTTGGTTTCTTTTTGCTTTTTTAGGTCTCTGGTGAGAGTGAGCCCTCATCTGTGACAGCAAGAGAGACTAAAAATGAAGCTCAAGATGAAGTGAAAGATGGTAATGCTGAGCAGCTTCTCTGCTCTTTTTTTCTGTTCTGTAGTGTCTTAGCTTCACGGCATACTGAAGAACAGGTCCACGTTTTTGGTAACATTTCAGAGGAAAAAAAAGCCACTGGATAAACTGTGTGAATGTAGCTGTGGCCCACATCTTTCCAAGTTTGTAACATTTTAAAATGTATTTATGGATGGTGTCCTTTGAAAAGTCTGGTAAATCTTGTGATGATTTTACAGCAGAACAGTTTGATAAAGGTCCACTCTAATGGCTCATTCTTAGCTCTTCATTTTTATCCCTTTGGTTGTCTCTCTTTTTTGCACTTTCAACACAAGAAACAAGAGCTGTGGATAAGCTCATCAGTAAAGAGGAGAGAGCAAAAGTAAAAGAACTAAGAAAAATGTAAGGATTTGCTATATATTTAGGGCTCAAAGTGAGAGAAAATATCAGTGTTTAATTAGTTGACTATATTCATGGAGAAAACAGAAAGTAGGGGGAGTTCTCTGCCTTTAGGGGTAGGTTCTGCCCTGCCCTGTCCAGTTGAACAACAGGGTGAGGTACAGAGAGAGGGCATAAAGACCAGCCCACACAGGGACAGGGCCTAATTGCAGCCCTTTGATGAAATTTTGGCCTCCCGAAAATCAATGGCAAAACTCCCACTGATTTCAGTGAATCCAGATTTCACCCCTTGTGCTTGACAGTAG
This sequence comes from Terrapene triunguis, assembly GCF_002925995.2. Taxonomy (NCBI): domain Eukaryota; kingdom Metazoa; phylum Chordata; order Testudines; family Emydidae; genus Terrapene; species Terrapene triunguis. Next base: position 55,018,801 of record NW_020664436.1, read on the forward strand.
CTCTCCAGCCCCCTGTAGTAAGGGGTTGTGGCTGGATTGCATCACCTATGTCTCCTGGAGCTCCTGTTGGGGCTATGCAGCTGCTCACCACTTGCAGCAGTACCCTGGACCATAAAGGTACAATCAAGTCATAGTTCCAGCCACTGAAGTCCTGAATTTGGCCTAAATACTTCTATTATTTTTCTAGAGACTTACTCTTTCCTTTAAAAAAAACACAAGGAGAGCATCTAGATCGGGATGGGGAAACTTTTTGGTCCAAGGGCCACATCTGGGTGGGGAAATTGCATGCAGGGCCAGGGCAGGGTGTTGGGGTGCGGGAGGGAGTGTGGGGCATGGGAGGGGGAGTGGTGTGCAGGAAGGGGCTCAGGGCAAGGGGTTGGGGCAGAGGAGGGTTGCAGGGTATATGAGGGGGCTCAGAGAAGGGGGTTGGGGTGGAGGAGGGGTGCGGAGTGCAGGAGCGGGCTCAGGGCAGGGGTGCAGAATGCAGGAGGGGGCTCAGGGCAGGGGGTTGGGGTGCAGGAGGGGTGTGGGCTGCAGCAGGGGGCTCAGGGCAGGGGGTTGGGGTGCAGGAGGGGTGAGTGATGCAGCAGCGGGCACAGGACAAGGAGTTGGGGTGCGGGGTGAAGAAGGGGTCGAGCTCCGGCCCAGCGCTGCTTACCTGGAGCTCCCTGCCTGCCTGCCCTGACCCCGCGCTGCTCCCGGAAGCAGCCGGCACCACGTCCCTGTGGCCCCTGGGGGAAGGGAGGCAGAGGGCTCCTTGCGCTGCACTTGCCTGTGGGTACCTCTCCCAAAGCTCCCATTGGCCGCGGTTTCCTGTTCCCGGCCAATGGGAGCTGCGGGGGGCGGTGCCTGGAGGCGAGGGCAGCGCATGGAGTCCTTTGCCCCCCCACACCAGGGGCCACAGGGATGTGGTGCCGGCCGCTTCTGGGAGCAGCGCAGGGCCCGCGCCGCCACTGGGGTGGCAATCCTGTGGGCCGGATCCAAAGCCCTGATGGGCCGGATGTGGCCCGTGGGCTGTAGTTTGCCCACCCCCGATCTAGATATTATGCTGGATGCTTTGTAGATACATAGACAGGAAGACTGATTAACCACCTCCAAATTTTAGAATGTGTATCCAAAGTGTTCTGGAGAAATAGCTAACAGAGGGATAAATACAGGAAAGATGAATAACAAAACATAAACAATGTAAAGAGAGAGAGAGGGAGAGGTAGAAATGAGCCCCACACAATTCTTGTGTTTCCAGAAGCATTATTAATCTTACCCTCTCCTGCTCTCAGCAAACCTTTCGCTGGTAAAAACTGTGAACGACTGGGAGAGCTGCCAAAATGCTGGGTCAGCACAAGGGAAGGAAGAGAAGCCTGGTGCTTGTGTCAATAAACTACACTAAAATTTGGGGCTGGAAAATTACCAAGCAATTATTGCAGTGTTTTATCACATCTGGTGCATTTTTCCAGTGGCCCCGATGAACCCTTTAGAAATGGGAAGTTCTGAAAGGCAAATTCCATATGTTAGCTCTCCCCAGCACAGATTGCGATGGGCCAGGCAAATGCAGCCTACTTACATCCTAATACACTTCTGCTTTTGCCAACATGCCAAAGTGGGCTCCGTTTGTGAGATTAGAACAAGAAGAAAATCAGTTCATTTTTGCAGGAAAGCCATCCAACTTGAGCTGCATTAAAAACTGCTGCACCTGTTTCAGGGCTGTGCCATGATCCCTTTCTTCAAGAATAATGAGCTAATTGGTGTTATGTAAACAGTGATTGGCTTTAAAGGCAATAAATAAACATTGTCTGGGGTTTCAAAGACACCAAATACCTATGAAATCTAAATCCAGAGGCATTATTGTAAAGTTAAAATGCTTTTACCAGTTTTACCTGAAAAATGCACTAGTATCATTTGTTATAATAGATTTTTACTTTTTTTAGAAATTTAAATCATAGTGATGCCTCTGTTTTCTACGTCCCACATTTTTAAACTTGGTAATGGATGTGAAATCTATGGTTTGTCATATTCTGAAAGCGATGATTGCTCCTAGTTAGGTATCTGAAGTGTCCATTTCTCAAGAGCGTTTGACTAGAGTGCCAAATTGAGGATGGTGATAATATATAATACCTTGCTCTTTTTATCAGCAGATCTCAAAGTGTTTTACAGAGGTGTTCATAGGATCTCTAGCCCCATTTTATAGAAGGGAATATGAGACACGATCACGAGCAGGCCAGTAGCAGATCTGGGACTAGAACTGAGGTCTCTTGTGTCCAATGCTCTGTCCACTAGGCCACACTGCCTAGTGCTGCTATTCATAATTATACTGAAAATTCCATGGAGCATGTGAACTCGGATTCCTTGAGCCTGTTCCCACTCCCTTTTTTCCTCTACCCTAACCTAAACTCTTCCTTGGTTGAACAGATGTCAGGAAATAATGTGAAAGGGTCCCCATTGTTCACATTTTTTGTTTTTTCCTGACTGGCCCAATCCAGGAGGGACAGTTCAATCTAGTCAATTAGTTCTAGTATGTTTAGTATCCATGGGGAGGTTCATTTATTTGGATTTCTTGAAACCTCTATCTCCATGGCTTTTGTGTGTATATCTACAAAACAAACAAAAATAAAATCCAAAGGACACTCATTGAGCTGCCAAACATCATTTACCAGGCTACCTGCTTTATGCCTAACAGAAATTATAATAATCTCACATATTTAACCATCCCCAACCCTCACTCCTTTATCAAAAGCCCTAACAAAAAATCACAGCATGCCCTGAAGGTAAATAGATGCAGTGCTCTTTAGATGATCATGTAAAGGAGCTCAGTTAAGAGTTAAGGATAGTGAGACATGTGCTACTTCCTCAGGAAAAGATATGCTAAGAAAAAAAAAAATGGAGAACTCACCACTCAGAGTAGCAACAGCCAGAGACAAAATGACTAATGTGGGGCTGCAGCTGGTTGTCTCTTCCAGATTAAAGGGCCAGCTTCCAGGGTAAGCATGCTGAGTAAGATGCTTTTAGAAGGGTAAACCCCAAAGCATAATGATCAGGCAGTTAGAAAACAGATGTTGCTAAGGGACTTTCATCTAAGACCTGGAGGGACAAGGGCTTAGTTGAAAGACACTCTGAAATTTCCAGAATTGGGGCCAGATCCTCAGCTGGTGTAAATTGGCATAAACAGCCTCTGGGAATATGGCCTTGGGGTGTCTCGTGCCTGATCCAACACTCACTGACATATCTATTGGCTTTAAAGGGAGTTAGACTGGGTCCTATGCAAGCTGGGCATGTCTTTTTCTTGTTTTCTGATTACGCAAATTCCCACATCCCTTGTGTACATCAGTTGACTCCTTTGCTTGACCTTTACCATCACTTAACCAAAAGAAACCTACAAGCGCTTTTCCCGCCACTGTCCCATCACCAGCTTCTGCCCTTCTTTACTGGAGGACTGTTAGCCTGAGAACCTCCTCTGAGTATGATTGCAGTGCTAGCACATAGGGGGTAGATATGATACATGGATGTAACCTATATAGGTCAAAAACAACTCCAGTTGGAAACTAATATGCAGACAGCACAGACTGTGGACCAGTGTCATAGTGTGCTCCCTCTGGGCCCATTCATGGTCGCCCTGCAAGCCCACTGTGTTGGCTGTGTCAACACAAAGGGGCTACAAAGCAGCCCCCCCAGGGTATATTCCCAGGTGAAGAATGCCCCACCCCCACTCCACAGGTGCCCCTGGGGCAGGAGGTGTTTCAGGGCAGGCAAGAGGTGGGGCATGGATTGGGGTGGGAGGGGCATGCTCCTGTGCCACTCCTATTTCCTGGCTTCTTTAAAGCTCACAGAGACCATTAAAACTGGGGGGAAATTCACGGCAGGTTTGAGGGTGAAACTGGCTTTGAGGACACCAAAATCATGGCGATGCAAGGCACCTCCCTCAGGCTCTGCACCAGCCCTAGCCTCAGGGTAAGGGGGGATTCAGCCCTCTGTGACACATGTCCACTGTGAGACACTTGAGGCCAGCAGCATTTATAAACTCTTCCTGGCTGGCCCCAGGAATGTGGATGTCAGTCAGGAAAGAATGAGGCATGGTTGGGAGTGGGAGAGAATGGTTCTCCTTAAATGGAGAATGCCCCATGCATCTGTCCAGGAAGGAGCAAGGAGGCCCACAAAATGCCCTAGTGATTCCTAAAAGTCCCTAATCCCCCTTTCAGCACTGAGGTGGAAGAGGGGGAATGATGGAAATGTGAGAGATGTTTGTTTGCTAGTTTCAGCTTAATGCACACGTTAGTACAACATTTGTTTCCCAAACTTTTCATAAATATAGTCTACTGTATTGGAGCCTGTTCTGCTCCCATAGGAGACTGTGGCCAAACTCCCATTGTCTTCAATGGAAGCAGGATCAGGCTCCAAACATTCCGTGTAGTAGTTTTCCTATTCCAAATTGAGAGAAAAATCACCCAAAACAAGGTCTATTTCTGCCTCAGTTACATAAGTCATTGAAGTCAGTGGCAGTAGTACCCTTGTAACTGAAGGAAGAATTGAATCTCCTTAAAGGTAACTTAAAGGACGAAATGGAGATGTGTCCTTATTTGCTTCTTTATGGTATATAAATAAGGCCTGAAACATTTTTCAAAAGTTTTTCTTCCTGCCTTTTTTTAGATGTTAGAAATAAATGACTGTGCTGCCCGAAAGACTCTCTATTTGGAGAGCTAGTGAAACAATGACAGTCTAAAACTGTCTGTTCGTTTGTGTGTATAAATTCAATGACCAATTAGCATTTTTGAGGAAGAACATGTTAATTAAAGATTAAACCACTCCACCCCGCCAATAAAAATGTGAGACCTAACAGTTACATAAGTCAGAGTATACAGTATACATCCTCTGGGACATCCACTATGTTCTCCAGGAAAGACCAGATTTAACCTTTCTGATGTTCCCATGATTTTTTTTTAAACACAAGCCTTCTGTATACATCACAGGGAAGCAAAATGACGATGCAGGCCCAGTTTTAAAACACACCTTTTGCACGTCCCCTTTAATATCCAGTATTGACTTTTTTTTTTTTGTATCACACTCACTTTTCTGTCATACGAAACTTTGACCACAACTGGCAAATTGACAGCACAGCAAATCTACTTCCTCTTACAGCTGTTTCCTAGTTAATAAACACAAAGCAGTAGGATCAGGACTGCACAGACATCAAACCCCCAAATAAGAACAGCAGCATTTCCACAGGTCTTTGAAGCTTGTATATCATTACAAAGCCATCAGTACCCAAAAAACAAAAACAAAACAAAAAACAAATCCAAAACTTCCTTCTAAACAGAGGGCTAAAACAGGAACTACTGCATTACTTTTTGTTAGCAACAGTTCTGTTCCAAGCTGATATGGGGCAAAAGATGCATGGATCAGACAAGCCACAATAACCACAACATCCTGATAAAAATAATAATAGAGGAATAAGAACCCTATTTCCCCTTTTACCATTTAAAAAATCAGTTTAATGTATTAAACACTGGGGCCAAATATATCTGTGGTGTAATCCAACTGAAGTCAGTAGACTTGATGCAGGGCTGAATTTGGCCCTAAAAGTGTTGCGATTCTAAGACATTTTATATAGCTTTTCTGAAATCAGCAGCTCCAATTTCAGCTTCAGCTTGAGCCTTCACATCTGCTCAGTGAAGCCTTTGAGGTTCTAACACAGTTCAGGCTGAAGCTACTCTGAAGAGACAAACTGGTCATATAAGTATATTTTACAATTCTTTTATTCTACTTCTCGTAGCTTTACACTCAGTTGTAAGTAGAATAAAAGCATACTGCCCCCAATCAAAACTGTTCCTCTCTTTGGAGCTGCTTCTGTCTCTGCTGAATGGACCTTAAAGTCCTAACCGAGTGCTAGACATTATGGCTTACTCTGAAACTGATGCTGCTGGTTTCACAACTTGAAGATCTTAAGGCCAGCCCTTCCGTGTGAAGAACTCCAAGGGTATGGCCCTGGTTGGGGCAGTTTGCATGGGATGGTCTCAACTCCAAGCACTCCACAAATAGTTTTACTTTAAATATAGACGTTTCAAACCAGTATGGGCCAATTTTTTTTAATAAAATGAAACGTTTTATTTTGTGACTTATTCTTTCCCACACCGTTTGGGTTTGCAGTGTTGGGAGACAGCAGCACTGCTTAAGCCCTTCAGTGGGCCAGGGAGAGCAGAGAATAGCTGGAGTGCAGCAGCATTTCACTTGCACCTTCTCCCTTACCCAGCCTATCCCCACCATAGCCCTTACACTAGGGTCAGTGAGAGTGAAGTAGTATAGGGAAGTTGCTCAGGATGAGGCTATTTCCTAGGGGCCATGGCTTGCCCCTTTTGGGGTAAGAAATTCAGAGTGTGTGTGTTTTAGGAGAGTAGTAAATATGGAAATCTTATTCTTATGCCTACTGTATGCCAGTACCTTTTCAACACTGTACCTTATCTTAAGACATCTGAGACATCTGAGAATTGGCACCCCTAAATTTCCCACAGTGGTGAAAACAAAGCATCTGTTGGGTGTTTCATTACACAACAGCTAGTCTGTACAAACACATGCTCTTATTATGGTTTCCCTCATCCTTCCGTCCCACTTCCCATTCCATTGTTTTTCACACTCACTTGCAGCATCTTGTCTTTAAACAGATTGTGAGCTTTTGGGGGCAGGGACCAGAGGATGACATCCTGGCCCCATTGAAGTCACTGAGAATTTTGCCTTGATGTCAGTGGAGCCAGGGTGTCTTCCAGTGTGCTTGTACAGAACCTCACACAATGGGACCAAAATCCCGATGGGGAGCTTTGCGGGGATACCAGGTTACAAATAACAACGGTGGTGGTGATGTCAGAAAGTTCACCTAGTCAGAGCCCTTGACTGATTGGGTTGTCTTTGAAACTTCGTGATAAGATAAAATTGTTTTGTGTATTGACTGGAATTTTTCTTTTACAGAATAGAATATTTAAAATTATTTTTTCCCCTTGAAAACACTTTGTACCCTTCTCTTGTCTCCTGATACTAGTGACACATTGGTAATGAAAAACACCTGGTAATTACCTATAAAAGCAGGATGTTTCTAGGTTAAATGGTAAAAGAACTGCCTCTATTTAAAAAACAAAACAAAAAAAAGAATTATTATTCTAAATCATTTGTTCAGTGCCCAGTTCCTTCTTGAGGGCAACAAGAAAAGAGAAGTGGTGCCACCATTACGTGCTCCCACTCTTCTCTGCTCACCTCTTCCTCACAGAAGCGTCTCTGTAGCGGCTTTGAGAGCTTCAGGCTCTACATGATAGGAAGGGGATAAGAATGTTAGGACTCAGTCATGCTTTATTGGATTCCCACACCCACACCTGCACTCCCATCCCACACACCAGTTTCAGACCTACAGGACAAAGAACTGGTGTTCAGGACTGCCCCGCGAAGCTTGGCTGCTGAAGGACTTGTGCAGTTAATGGTCGCAGGGCACCAGAGGAAGAGAGGAGAATGGGAAGCAGATCTGAGGCAAGGAACTTCTGAGCAGAAGCTGCTTGGTTCTGGCAGATCCCAGGAATCTCTGGTTTATTTGGGATAGAATGCTTTGTCTTTTCCATGAGGGATAAGGAGTGGGTAAACTCTGCCCCTTGGCAGAATTATTCCATGGCAACTCCATGAGATGAAAATTCTCAGCTGACATAACTCCAGTCATTGGAGTTACACCAGCAGAGATTTTGCCCCAAGAGTTTCCACCCCCTGCACAGGATTAACCTGTCTGGAGTCCTAAATATTTACTTTCATGCAAACCAGAGGAGGAGAGAGGCAATATTTGAAAGTGCTGATGACTTTTTTCCCCCCTCTGTTTTCAGATCCGGAGTTCAACCTTGGTATCAGTGAAAAGACCACCCTGCTTGAGGATGTGCCAGTTTCTGAAACTGATATCAATTTAGAGATTTCATTTGCAGAGCAGGCAGCCAATCTCAAAGACAGCTCAATAGGCAAAATGTGCAAAGACAAAGAGGATGATACGCTACTTCCTGTAGGTGTTTCTCATTCATTGCTGTAGTCATTTCATAAACTTTATTTTAGCCTTTTTAACATTGTTTCTGTGATATTGGTTGGAACAGGAAGATTCAGAATGCTATAGCTTTATTTCTTTTGGGCCCCTAAAGGTCCTGCTCTCATTGGATTGGGTCCCTTCAGTGTGTGTGTGTTTTAGGAGAGTAGTAAATATGGAAATCTTATTCTTATGCCTACTATGTGCCAGTACCTTTTCAACACTGTACCTTATCTTAAAGAAATTGAGGACTAGTAATGCTTAAAAATTAGAACTTTAGCCTGACATGGTCTGCTCAGTAATAGTTATTTTCATTGCAGTTCAGAAAACTCAGGTTATATTTATTGGGGCAGACCCTCAGCTAGACATTAATGGAACTCTGACAATGTCTACCAGCTGAGGGTCTTCCCCATTTAGTGTTGGCCCTAGTTCCTTGCTCACTACACTGATAGGGGTGAGGTGCCTTGCATCACTTAATAGAGACCTCTTTTGTTGGTTAAAGAGCATTAATGGATTCCAGCAGAAGTCTCATGTGGCCACTGAGGCGAAAGGATGAGGATAAAGAATGGGTTGATCTTTACACTTGTAATAGAGATGTACAGGTTGGGGGTGGGTCCCCTTTCAACAGATACATTGATCATTTCTGGATTTCACATTTTCTATGCATAAGCATACTGCTTATGGCACCTGCTAAGGTGCCCAGCACATAACACATGAGCATGTATAGGAATGAGGCATTTTAACGCTTCGGAAAAGATTTAAGTTTTGTTATAACAAAGAGTCAAGGAGTCTTTCCAAAATGTGAGGATTCGTTTCTCCCTGGTTTCACATTTCCATCTCTCAACAGATGTGTCTTATTCTTAATAAGGCTAAATCAATACTAACAGCCTTAGAATTTCACAAACATTAGAAACATGCACTCACACACAAACTACAAATTAATAACCAGTGTGAAAAATATAGCAATTTCTTTTGTCAAACACTGTGTGCAAACATGTCTGAGTAAACTCAATGTTTGGAATAATAATGTTTCAATTTTCTTCAAACACTCAATTTAGATAAGCACACAAACATTTCTGCCAGTAATAATTACTGAACGTTCCCTTAGTTTTAATACAATAAACCTGACACTAATGAAACACTGAGAAATGGTTTTGAAAAATGTTTGACTCACACTTCAGTAATGCAGAAAAAAATAGGAATGGAAACTCTGGCCTGGCTTATGAAAGTCTTTGACTCAATTGTAGAAGAGTCACACATTATTTACACATTCAAAGAACAGTTTACTGGAGTTTTACTTATTGACTGTCTACACACTGAAGTGGCTATGGCTTTTTCCATAACCTTAGGGATGAACAATCCTAAGGCAGCGAAACATTTCAGAAAAGGAGTGATCTGACGATTGATACGTGTGATCTGTACCGACCTTCCCTCCCTCACCCACACATATTCACATGGTCTTATATATTGATTTGAAACAAGAAGCGTATAAAGTGTGTTAATTAAACCCCAAGCAGGAAGCTGGTTACATCCACCAATCATAAATAAGGGCTGGCTCAGCAGCCACACAGAGTTTTCAACCCCAAATTCAGCTATACCTCGGAGCCAACAGAGGCTAGAGGACCATGAAGGTATCCAGGGTCCTTTCCAGCAGAAAGAATGCCATGTCTAGCTTTTGAGTAATCCTCCTGCCGGGTTCTTGGTGTGTTATACTTTAAAAGAGATGCATCCAGCCCTTATCTGCTAGAGTTAGACTTCCTGTATCACAGGAAGCAGAAGTAAAGTCAAATAAGCTCTTATGGGCAGGGCTTATCTTTTTGTTCTGTGTTTGTATCATGCCTAGCTCAATGGGCCCTGCTCCATGACTGGAGTCCAAGGTGGTATGGTAATACAAATAGTAAATAATGAGGGAGGGAACAACAGTGAGCCTCCTATTACTAATTTTTTATGTGGCACCCAAGAATGAGTGAGGTGTAAACACACACATAAGAGGACAGGTTCCTGCCCCAAAGAGTTTATCATCTGTGACCCTGATCCTACAGTCAACTGCATCTAGGCAGACTTCTGCATCTACTCAAAGCCCCAGTGAAGTTGGAACCTAAATAGACAACATAAAAAAGAGAGAAAGGAAAGAGATACCACCCAGAAGTGCATACTAATCAAATTATCTGCGCTAGACCGTGTTCTATCCATCACAGATTTGCTTTTTGCAATCAGATATAGTCATTGCATTGTATAGGTTTTGCCAGGCAAGTTTGATTGTGCAACAAGCATGGGGAATTTACATGCTGCAGACAGCCTGCTTTTTAAACTATGTCACTTTTCTGTGGCACCCATCTGTAGCAACGTGTTTCATTACAAAAGTGGTGCCACAGCAGCAGAATGGCCTTTATACTTGTCACTTTTCTTTGTCCTTCAATGTGTTGAGATTGTTTATTTGCCATGATGCAAATCCTATGTTCTAGAATTTCAGATTGCCAAAGGACAAAACGGGTACCACAAAGATTGGTGATTTGGCCCCTCAGGACATGAAGAAAGTCTATTCCTTAGCACTAATTGAGCTAACCGCGCTGTATGACTTACTCGGGACAGAATTCAAGCAACAAAAAGCCATAAAAATCAAAACGAAAGGTGAGTAGTACAGTTATAAATTCTTTAGAAACAAATGGGTCTCTGTGGGATTGTTTTTAAATGATTCCAAAGAAGAGATATACATTAGCTGGTAATATGGGCCCTGATTCAGCATTACACTGTAGCCAGAGAGCTCCAGACTCTACATTTAAACAGCCTCATGCACATAAACTGTTCCAGCTAAAGAGGATTTTAGCTAACTTTAGTACGAGGCCAGGCATTCTGGGCCAGGCACTGGGCAGATTAGGGAGCAAGGGAAAGGAATCCTCTGGATAGTACTACAGTATGATGGAAGCGTTGCTTCAGAGCCTTTCAGAGATTCATAGTTTCAGAGCTTCCAAGGTGAGAAGGGACCATTAGATCACATAGGTTGACTTCCTGCATCACACAGGCCATAGAATATCATTGTAATTCCTCCTGTTGTGAGCCCAATAACTTGTGTTTGGCTTAACAAAAAGCACTTCTCCAGCCCTATAGCGAGAATCTGCTCCATAGTACCTAAAGCAGCCCCTTTTCATGAAGATGGGAGGATTTGCTTAGGAGTAGATATCTCCTCATCACCCTTATCCTGTTCTATTGCATTGTGCCGAGCTCTGTATAAGGCACAAAATGTGCCACCCTATATGGTCCCTCCACATTCAGCCTGCACCTCTTGCCCAGTGCAATAATTTGTCATCTTTTTCCTGTAGTAACTTATATTGATGTGCCCTAACACATCCTGCATTTCTCAGATCGCAACCTCTTTTTGGCATTTGCAGATCTCCTGTGCATTTCTGTGTTGTGTGTTGGCATGGCATCATATACACTAAAGGGCAGGGGAGGGGATCTGTTGAGGCAGTTCTTGTAGCAAGTCACTGTGGCATCAAGCCACTGGAGCCTATGTATGATCCTGACTCCTTTTCAAAAACTAGAAATATGTGGAAACCTATTTCAAGTTGCAAGAGGTTTTCAGTGTTTTGGTAGTTGTCTGCTTTTCTGACCTTCTGCTAACTGTTTTACAAGAGCTCGAAATGTATTACCAGTTAATCACAAACCCACTTTGGCCAAAACCCTGTTGTCAAGGTTCAATGGATGTGACAGTGAAATAGCTCCCTTTAAATAATTGAAAGCAACAGAGAGTGTTGAGAGACATACAGCAGGATACAATTGATTCCTCTGAATACACTCTTCACTTTACAGTAGCAGAAAATAACTTTTTAAATGCAAAAGCATACACACAACCATCTTTGTGACCTTGATTCCTAAATGAATTTCCACCCTGCAGAAGTTCCTGTGCTACAACCATTAGAAAATGGTGTGCAAGCAAAATACTTTTTTCTCTTGATTTTTTTTATTGTGTATTTGAATAGGCCTTCTTACCAAACCTAGGTAGTTTTAATGTAATATTATCTCTGTCATGTTTTTTAAATGACTGCCAGCAGGGAAAACAAGTAAATTGGCTAAAATTGTTTGTCCTGCACCCAACCCAAAAAGATGAACTTGATTTAGGGGCCCTACAACAATGTGGGAAAGAGGCAGCAGAGTGTCACCCTGCCTCCCAAGAAATGGAGTGGCTTGACAGTAGCTATTCCCACCTCAAGGGTGCAGGACCTCTGGGGGATGTCTATACTACATGTGGGAGCAAGCCCCCCAGCCGGGCCCACAGACTCATGCTAAAGGGGCTTTCACCAATTTCCAAAAAATAGCTGTGTAGATGTTGCTTTGATGTTGTGACTCAAAGCCTGAGCCCGAGCTCCAGCCCCAGCCTGAGTTGCAATATGAAAGCAAAGTCTACATAGCTATTTTTAGCATGCTAGCACAAGGACCTAGGCTGGGAGGATTGCTCCCAGATTCAGTGTAGACATACCCTGTAGCGTCTCTCTCCCCTCTCACCTGCAATGTAATTTGGTCAGAGCATCCATGCGATAGTGGGAGGATGCAGGAAGTCCCTGCAGATTTTTCACACCTCTGTTTGCAGCAGACCTGTGGTCTGCAGCATCTCCATCTCCCCACCTCATGCAGCATGGTTTGGCCATTGGATTCATGCGGTAGTGGGTCCACTAGCCATTTCCCTTTGTGTTTGGGTGGCTGGAGATGCTGGGGAGTACACCGCTCTGTTGCAAAAAGGGGGGTGTGAAACCTTTGCACGGGCTTCCTGTAGCCTGCACCTCCTCCCTCACCACAGCAGACCCACATGGGTTCTGCTATCTAGTAGCTCAGCGAGCATGCACAGGAAGGATTTTGTGTGTGTGTGTGTGTGTGTGTAGGTAGGTAGGTAGTTGTGAGTGCACATATTTTACAGATAATGGCCCGTTTTCAATATACTTGTTAAATAAGGCACATTCTAAAGGAACTCCTTATGGTGACTCATTTGACACTTACGTTGATATAAGAAGTGATATCATGGTTCTATATTCACACCTAAACCCACTTAAGACCGCCTTCACTAAACAAGGATACTGCACCAGAGAAGTAGATCACATCATAGAACAGGCCATCCAAGTGACTCGGAGAACCTGCTTCAGTACAGAAAAAAACCTCACTGATCGCACACCGCTGGATGTCACCTATCATCCCAGATGAGAACCCATACGGGGTGTCATCAAACAGTTACAACCCATATTTGATGGGGACCACATCCTGAAAGAAATTTTCCTGAACCCCCTCTTCTTGCCTTCAAACAACCCCCGAGCCTTGCCCAGCTCATTATCAGAAGCAAGCTCCCCACAGACCAGGACACACCACCTCAAAGTGACACCAGAGGCTGTCAGAACAACAGATACAAAACCTGCAGACATATCTCCACTGCTATGATGATCAATACCCCCCACAACACACTTTTCAAGTGATTATAGTGCATCTCGAAAAACGCATGTTTTTATATGAAGATTAAAGCCAAGTCTTGTTCAATACTTTTTGTAAGCCCTGGTTAAAAATGGCCATTATCTCATCACATCTAATTTTACATTGCTATATGGGCCTATATGTTTACGGTAGGACTGCTCTGCCTTAGATAAATACTAATCAGAAGAGAATGGTTTCTGAGAGAGGTACACTGGAAAATTATTGAATCTTAAAGATTTGTGTGTTGGAACTACTACACATAAAAACATAAGACTGGCCCTACTGGGTCAGACCAAAGGCCCATCTAGCCCAGTATCCTGTCTTCCGATAGTGGCCAATGCCAGGTGCTTCAGAGGGAATGAACAGAACAGGTAATCATCAAGTGATCCATCCCCTGTTGTCCACTCCCAGCTTCTGGCAAACAGAGCCTATCACAACCCATGGTGTACCTCATCCAGGGTATCAAATGCCCCAACAACAACTATGAGGGTAAAACCAGATAATCACTACCGTCTTGAATGAACTTACACAGAAAAATGATTTAAAAAAAAAAAAAGACACCCTATCACCCATGGGTGAACACTATTCCCAAAACAGTCACTCCATAGCTGACTTATTAGTCCTGGTTCTCAAAGTAAACCTGCACAACGTCTTCAAAAAGATGTGCCTGGAAACTTAAAATCATAACTTTGCAAGACACTTAAAAACTATGGACTTAACAGAGACACTGGTTTTATGGCTTATTACAACAATAATTATAATAATAATAATATTATAATAATGGAGATATCCTATCTCCTAGAACTGGAAGGGACCTTGAAAGGTCATCGAGTCCAGCCCCCTGCTTTCACTAGCAGGATCAATTTGTAACACACCCTACTATTTTCTAGCTCTTAATTGCCTGTTTCATTTTAAGTGGTCTTCTACAGCATGTGTGAACCCTTTATGCTTAACCATCTTTCTCACCTTGTATTTAGGCTGGGAAATGTTGATTATCTTCTTCCAACCTGAGGAAGACCTCTGTGAAGCTTAAATGCTTGTTCCTTCCACCAACAGAAGTTGGTCCAATAAAAGATATTACTTCACTTACCTTGTATCACTGTTCTATACACAGTTCCAGAAAAATGACCTTTGTAGGCATTAACCTTATCCTAGCAGAGTAGTTACAAGACACAAGTCTTTAAGGTTCAATAATTTGCCAGTGTACCTCTCTCTCAGAAACCATTCACTTCTGATTAGTATTTATCTAAGGCAGAACACTCTTACCATAAACATATAGGACCATAAAGTAAAGTTAGGTAAGATGAGATAATGGCCATTTTTTAACCAGGGCTTACAACGAGCATGGAACAAGATTTGGCTTTAATTTTCATATTAAAATATTCCTTTTTTGAGATGCACTATCAACCTGTTTACACTAGAGGATGCAAAAAAGCACAATGAATGCTGACTAGCTCTTCTTTCAAAACACAGAGGGAGAGGACTGTTTAGAGTAAAAGTGGATTACAGTATAATTACCTCTATTTCATTTTAGCAGCCACATTCTTGGGAAGCTTACTAAAGCCATTTGCATCTAAACTTGTATTGAGTAATAAAGATCTGCATTTCTCGGTCATCAACACAACAGTTTTCCACAAATCAGAATCATGCAGATGGTTCATTTATGCAGTTTCCTTCACTGTACTGCAGTGTGTGTGGATGGCAATTTGAAGGTAAAACAGAGGACTCCTCATTTATGGGTGAAGGAGGAGATGAACAAGTGCTTTGCTTTTAGCCAAGTGCTTTGTTTAATCATGCTCTGAATGACTTGATTGATGAAGACATTCAGATATGCTGAAGAGAAGATCAATGGCTCTGAATGTATTGAATGGGCTTATCTCTTTGAAAATGTGTTTTGTGCCACTTATCTCATGTATTGGAGCAGATGTGGATAGTGTCTCTATTTTCTTTTCTTTGTGTAGACTCTGGTCTTTTTGGTGTCCCACTGTCAGTTTTGCTGGAACAGGATCAGAAGAAAGTACCAGGCACCAGGATACCACTGATCTTTCACAAAGTGAGTAGGCATGAACAAGTCAGTTTGTTACAAACCTTCTAGATTCTAGAGGTGATAGCATTTGTCCTGGATTCATATGCTCACTATAATCAAGTTTTCACAGTGACATACCATCTCTGTACTGTGAACCTCAAATGTAGCATTCATCTCCATTAGAAGAGACTGTAGCTTTTATTAAGGGCTGTGCTTTGTACTATTAATGCACTAAGTTGGATACATGGCCTTTGTACAGTTCTCTACTCCACTAACTTACTTTAGTTGAGTTAGTGGAGTAGAGAATACAGTTCAGCAAGTAATTGTAAGTTGTTTACATTAGAAGTATTGTGAATTGTCATTGGCATGCTCCAGTGCTAGAGTAGAGTAATTAATTAGGACATCTAGTGAATTATTATTAGAAAAATACATTACTAAGGTGTATTAAGTCAGCCATGATTTGGTCAGGGTTTATTAGTAAGCCCGTGAAACCAGATGTCCAACATCTAACACCATTCCAGGCCAAATTCTGTTTAGCAGGAGTTGTAGAAATGTATTCCTAGGAGAATAGGCCGTTATTTTTCAAGACAAATAATTGAAGTTCTGGAGAGGCCTTTTAGAGGTTTTTGAGAGCTTTTTTGTTATTTTTTTCCACCAAATCAAAAGGAGACTTATAGTAATTTCCTATCCCTCTCTAGGTACTACTGCTATATGATTCGTGCCAGAAATTACATCTTAGGGACTATAAAAAAAACAAAAACAAAACAAAACACACTTCTGAAGAACAATTTTTTTACCTTTTCTGTGGACAAGATTGTACCAAATGGACAGTAATAAAAAAAGGGGGAAAAAAGTCCCCACATCCTCCAAATAGGTCTTCACCCTACTCCACTGCAAATGATATATGCTGGTCACTGCGCTATACCATCAATTTATTCAGTATAGTTTTCCAGGAAGAAAGTTCTACATAAACATTTCTAGCAAATACACTTAATTTATTTGCTGTGTGATCTCATCTTGATTGTAATCCTTTTTTGTTTAAATGGGAAATATGTGAATGGATTTCCCATCTCTCCCTTCTCATTTCTGCAGCACATCCACTACTGGACTTGAGGGTTCATAACAAATTAAGGGAGAATATTTTCAGGAATTTTAAAATATTGGCTGCACATCACTGAAACAAACCAATTCAACAGGAAGATTTTTTTAAAATAAGCATCAATTTTGTAAAAAAACCCAACCTCCACCCCCCTAAAAAACAAAACACCAACTCTGTCATTTTTACTTTCAGTTTTGTGAATTTTATAAATATTGGATGATATAATAACATAATTTTTATGCAGAACGTCCTATAGATATGATTTCAGTAGGGAGTCCTAATTAAAAACTAATGGCATGATATGGCCTGCTGGGTTCCAGACTTTGAAAAGCTAATTCCTATATTAGAACTTTCAAACTAGTTAAAAATTTTAAGAAGCATGGAGCCTGACTCACCTAGATCTCCCTAAGGATGTGGTGGATTCTCCCTCACTTGCACTCATTAAGTCAAAACTGGACGTCTTTCTAAAAGATCTGCTGTAGCTCAACCAGAAGTTATAGACTTAATTAGAAATTACTGGGCAAGGTTCTATGGCCTGTGTTCGGCGGGGAGTCATACCAGCTGACCGTAACAGTCCCTTCTGACCTTCAAAACTAAGAATCTGTATATGGAATTCCCTATTTATACCAATGGGGAGACCTGCAGAAAGACTATGGTACTGATTATCTGGTCTGCTAAGGCCACTTTGCACCACTGAGCAGTGCAAAGCACCCTTAAAACAGCTGGATATAGACAGTTAGAATTCCTCCCATTCAGGGAAACTCAGTTAGGGGACAGCTGGTGGTGTGTCAGCTGCTACCTCTCACCTCTGGCGTAGAGGTGTTCAAGAATGGGTGTAGGTGGGAGGGGGCATGGAGAGCAGAGTTCCACTAAAATTTGATCCATCACTGACCTAAGGCCCAGTGGCAGAAGTTAGAATAGTCCTGCTGCTGGTCTAACTTCTGCCAGGATCAGGAGGCCAAGGATTAAGCTGTTCCCCACAGCCATTGTCCACTATGTCCAAGCTCAGCTTGGATGTGGGAATCAGGATCTATGAGTATTAATAAGTGAAGTCTTTAACCAGGAAAATATATTCTGAACAAATCCACTTTTATGATGTATTCCAACTTTGGTGTCTTTTTTATATTCTCATGATCTGTATCAATCACATAAATTCATTGAATAGTAAATCATCCCTTTTATTTGTGCAATTAAAAATGCTGCTGTACAGCATAGTTTATAGTTCAAACCTTAGTTGGCACAGAAACATGTACATTACAAGTGTTGCCCAAGATAAACACTGCATCAAGTGTTGATCTAGGACAGTGTTTCCCAAACTTGGGATGCCGCTTGTGTAGGAAAAGCCCCTGGCAGGCCGGGCCAGTTTGTTTACCTGCCGCTTCTGCAGGTCCGGCCGATCGTGGCTCCCACTGGCCGCGGTTCGCTGCTCCAGGCCAATGGGAGCTGCTGGAAGCGGCACAGGCCGAGGGACGCACTTAAAGGCTTCTGACTCCTACCTGTCACCTCCCCTGAGTGGAATCCTGCATTAATCCCCTCTGACCGCAGATATAAGGCTGCACAGCTCCCTGACCTATACTGTGATACCCCAGCAGGCCAGACTGCCTAACAGGCCAGCACCTCCACTTTGTTTTCTCTCCAAAAGCTATGCCCAGTGGTTGCCCGTAGTTACAAGTTATTGCACAGCTCCTTCTAAGCAACCACATTTATTCTTATAGTAAAAGTGTTACAGAGAAAACATTAAAACAATAAAAAGAACCTACACACATGCTGGAAAGCTTAACAGAGGTCACCCCAACTCCAACCTTCAACACCCACAACTAGGTTTTCTCCATGGTTACAAGTTCATCCATCTTACATCCAGAACCAGAACAGGGGCTGGGCAGATGAACCATTTCTTTATACAGCTCAGGCCTTTGGTCTTCGCCTTCTGTAACAGGTAATCGGCAGACAGTGACCCTCTTCTCAGGCATAGCTTCAACAGGCTGGGTTTTTGCATAATAGAAGTTGGGAAATTTGCATTAACCTCTCCCTATGGATTTCCCAGGAAATCCACTTCACATTTATTGTCCAAAAAGTCCATACTTGTCTGACACATTTTCAGTATAGTCTTCTGAACTCTCAGGTCTCACATCTATCACATCTCCCCCCAGAGAGGTTACATATAATCCCATCCCACAATAATACATAAACTTAATACAACAAGGTCTTCCAAGAATCTTGCAGGAAATTGCCACATCAGTCACATACATGTAATATAGTATAAATCTTTTACAGTGATTGTTCTAATTTATCTCAGACATGCATAGGATTAGCAATTCATTTGAGTCTGTTATGAGACCATCAGTATTAGCAAACCTGAAGCCTTTTCAGTGATTGTAAGCTCTTAGATCTTCCTTGGTAAAGTGGTAAATGACAGTGTATCTGAAAATTAATATAGTGTCTTTCGTACTACAATAAATAGTTTTTATTAGTGCAGATTTTTAGTGTGATAAGCAATTGGTGGTTTATTTTTGAAATCTGAATAATATCCTATCTCTGTAGAAAGTGTTGACTTTACATTTTCCTTTTAAAAAAAACCCTCTAAATTGTGTACATGAAAAATAAAGGAACAGTATCAGGTGTTCCTTGTAGGACACATATAATTGTATCAATGATAATCCACTTTGCAATCATTTGTATTCAAAAACAGATTTCACTGTTCCATATTTATCTCCCAGTAGCATTTTAATTAGCACCTTGGCTTCATGCAGCTTGGTTCTGTTTATTGACAGCTGATTTCTCAGATAGAAGAGGCAAGATTGGATACAGAAGGACTTCTTCGAATACCAGGAGTAGCAGCAAGAGTAAAGGTAAAATATTGCATGGGCTCTCAAAACCCTGAAAGCCTATACTCATTTGCTGTTTTTACTTTTGTCTTGTTAACACTTTTGTAATGGCAAGATTGGAAATGAAATCTTAATAAAACTACATAAAACAGATTTGATTTAGACTAGCCAAGGAGATGGTGTTTTGATCCAGATTACGTTTGGGGAAGAGGTCAGGAGGTCAGGTTTGAGGCTGAATCAAGGCTAAGATTCAGATTCTGCTGTGCCAAAATCTCATGAGTTGTTCTCACTAGATTTCCAAGCTCTTTGTCTGCACCTGAACCAGGTAAGCCCCCTGAGCCAGATGACTAGTGGGCTGCTATGTAGGCTGTATGCCACTGGAGGATAATATTCCCTGGCCTAATTAAGTCATTTTAAGGGCCAGATTCAACTTGTAGAATAGCACTGAGCAGCCAAATTGCATAGAGAATCTCTTCCATTATCTCTACAAACAGCATTATACACTGCTCAGGTCACTATTCACAGTCTCTTCACTTTACAGAGTGACTGCCAACTACACACAAACCATAACTCAGTATTTGCTTTAATGCAGAAAACAAAATACATGGTGTGATTTACATCAAGATACGGCCTATTATAAGAATGGTCTAAAGAGACCTTAAATTCTAAACAGAAAGAATATTTAAATGGATTCAGCTGCCTCAAGATATCTGCCAGCCTCTGTCATGTAGAACTTTGTCCAACAGCTGCTTCATTAGAAACAACTGAAGGAAAAGAATATTATGGAAACTGGCTTTGTTGATTTACCAGTAACTAAGATGCTTCATGACTTTGCTTAGTGCTTCATTTCCACTTTCCAACAGTTTCACATTTTTGGGGTGATTTTGTTTGTTTTTTGTTTTGTTTGATGGGGGGAGTGTTTCCAGATAAGAGATCATTCACTAAATAACTGCAAAAATAATGAGGATCAAACATTTGGAAGAATTTCTCCTTTGAATGAACCTATTTCTTTTGTAAAACATTGAGCATTATCCATGTTTTACACAAACAGTAGAGAATTTAACAGAAAATAATACTCTTTGTGGTTTCTTTGAAATTTTATTGTCCTCTAGAAATCAATAGAGAATTATAGAATAGTTTTAGAATTCTATAGGCTGGTAGAGAAAATCTCCAGTAAGGAAATAATGGTATAGGTTGGTGGTTCTTTTTAAATTCTGTCTCAATTTTCCTTTAGGGTGGACAGTTTAAATTTCAGCTGTTATGTAGCACACTTGCCCGTCAGCTAAAACACAATCTTTTTATATACAGGGATAGCCCTTCCCCCAGGGTGTGGCTGAAGCGCTTCCCTTTTCCTGGTGCTTGTTATCACCCACTTTTGGAGTAGCTTCTCCCCTCTCCTGGCATGGGTCGGGTCCTGGATTCTTTTTCTTGGTGCCTAGGTGCCTCCAGGTCTCCTGAGCCATCCAGTAGTTCAAGAATTAATGGAGTGAAATCTGAAGTGGAAGGCATAAATCAGGAAAAGCAGCTCTGTGACATGTTCCCACTCCTTGTGAACCCCCCTGAAGACTCTCCAGTATGGTTGTCAAAGGGTGGTGATGGCTAAAGCAGCCTTCCCCCTCAGAACCACACAGTTATATCTGCAAAAGACAATGTTGAAGCAGTCAGTGTTATTTGATGCTGCTTACCCTCCATGCTGTAGAACCCAATCCCCACCTCAAAACAAGGGCAGGTTTAAGGTCCAACACAAGTGAAGACTCCTTCAGTAGGGACTTGAACATCTGTGCACATGCCTTATGGTTGGTTTGAGCTTCTCCACAGATGTCAGGCCATCCACAAGTTTGGATATTTCCCTGTGCTGCAAGAGGAAGAGGGGACCAACTTTGCCTCAGCGGAAGGTATCAGTAGGAGATTCTTTGAGTCTCAACTTGCATAATTATCTGGCTCTTATCAGGCTCTTTCCTGCACAAAGTATCATATGACCCTGAGGAAGGATTTGGCCCTATGGGTACGCCAATTCCTGGGAACAGCTATGCTGTCTTGTGTCTATTAGCATTTGGTTTTAACTGCACACTTCTAATACTTCTGGTCTAGAGTTTATCTTTTTGTAGCAAAGTAGCAATAGCAGGTGGTGCTTGAATGATAATGTGTTTTTTTCAAAGGGTGGAAGGTATTGCTATATGGGAAATGCACATATCTTCCACCAGCGTGAATAAAACTCCACATTGGTGGTACTTTCTGTTCTGCTTTCTTTCAGAGTCTTTGCCAAGAACTGGAAGCAAAGTTTTATGAAGGGACTTTCAACTGGGAAAGTGTGAAGCAACATGATGCAGCAAGTCTTTTAAAACTCTTCATCCGAGAACTGCCTCAGCCACTACTCACTGTGGAATATCTCAAAGCTTTCCAGGATGTGCAGAGTAAGCAGCGTCCCTTCTGGGTCTCAGATTTACAGAGGCGACACCACAAACAGCAGCGTATTAAACACAGAGAAGGGAGTTATCTCAACAAATAAACCTTGGCTGTGAAACCATTTTCACTAACGATACGTGAGCCTGAACAATACATTAAATAGCAACAGGATTAATTCTGTCCAGAAAATATTGGCTGTTGCTTTGCTGATGTTCAAATGAAACATTTTTCACAGAACATTCATTTATTAGGACACATGGGAAAGAAAACACACAGATTTATATAATAGTATTTGGGAAACACTGAATTATAAGGCAAACAAGATTTCTGAGTTGCCTTCACTCACTGCTAGCTTGAGGTAGAACTCGAGTTTTGCCCCAAAACTGACTCCCGTCCACACACACAATTCTCTAGCTTGAGTTAAGTGGTGCTTTATGCTAGAGCGAGCTGGCTTGTCAAGGAGATGTGGGTTGATACTTAAGTACTGCTGATACTTGAACTAGGAATGCAGTGGGGATGCAGTAGTTCAAATAACAACTTGCCATCTGCTGAGCCAATAACTCGGTGTAGCACAAGTGTTGTTTTTCAGTGTGGTTGCTCATCACTGGAGCTAGGCTAGCTTGATTGGGGTAACTCAAGCTCTCTGTTTCAGTGAAACAAGCCCTAAAAAACTACAGTTAAGATAGTAGCAGTTTATAAATGATCATTCTCTTTAAATAAGCAACAGTGAGGAAGTTACAGTTCAGCAGGAAATCAACCAGAAGATAAAATATGCTGCTTCTGCTAATATTTGGAGGATATTTAGTATCTATTTGCCAGAAAAAAAATCAGAGCTGTTGATTACCATCAGTTCCCCAATAATCAGCCAGTTACTGTGAGAATCTACTCTAACGTAGCCTATTGGCTAATAAAGCACCATTCTGGGCAAGAACACACACCAGTTGCTTTAAAAAGAGAGTGTGTGGAATACTGATTTTGCAATTCCTTAGAAGTCCAGCAGGTGTGGGGAGCCCCTCTTTTATTAACTCCTCCAGCCAACGCAGGAGGGTTCTGACAGGTTTCAAAGAAATCCATTTCCTGTTGTCCACGACCAGAAGAACTGGTCACTTTTGGAGGAAGGCATTAAGAGGATCCCAAAGGAGAGAGAGAGAGAGACACACACACACACACACACGAAATCTCTTCACATGTCACAGGAAAGTGGCCAGGATTCTAGAGTACATGACACAAGTCATGAGGGGGTAGGGATAAAGGTTTAAGCCACCTTTGTGCACCCCTTATTTTGCAGCCAGTGAGCTATAGGTCAGTTCCTAGTTGCAATTTAGAGTTGCCCCAGGAATGCTTTAAGTTGTGTGGACTGCCAGTAGCCCTTTGGGGGCTGTTTCAACAACCAGGGATTGCTGGGAACTATGAAGGCACTGTCCATGTCCTCATTCCATTAGCCATATTGGCAGCCAGGAGAGGGTCATATAGGAACTCCTTTGGTGGCTCTACCACATCCAAGGAATCCTCGCATGATTAGATTAGATCCACAACATTTAAGTCTGTTTTATGCCAAGGATGATGGTGCAAAATAGACCAGAGGATCATTTGTTTGCGTAACTATTTATTTTAAATGTGCCTGTCTGTTCTGCAGGTTCATGTGCAATAAAATAAGTACAATTGTTAGAGAATATGAACATCGTCATGAAAGTTATCAACAACATCCTCAATACTGCTATTATCACTACTGTTATCACTGCTGGGTCACTGCTGCAACTGCTGTTGCTCATTAACATTATGTAGAAAATCTATGAACAGGAGAAACTTGACATTTTACAAGAATATTTAACTTAAAATCATGCCTTTTCTGGAGGAAAAAATATAAAACTTTTAAATAAATGAGATGTATATGCTTCCTTGGCAGATCTTCCAACTAAGAAGCATCAACTGCAGGCATTGAATCTTTTGGTACTACTCCTACCTGAAGCAAACAGAGACACTTTGAAGGTTAGATTGGCTATTCACTTTTTTAAAACAATGTATGCATTAGAAAAGTGAGCTTATTTTTAATGTATCTATTGTGAAAAGTTCAAGTACCTTTTAACATTTTAACTAGCTGGTTGTTACTTTTTTCATATTTGAGGTAACTTAAGACAGAGAGTAACATTTTCAAAAGTGTGTAAGTGACTCAGAAATCTAAGTCTCATTTTCACAAGTGACTTGAGCACGTAGGAATCTAAGGTTATGTCTCCACTGCAGTCCCAGACGTGATTGCAGCTTGGGTGAACAGACCTGCGCTAGCTTTACTCAAGCTAGCAGGGCTAAAAATAGTAGATGCTGTGGAGCAGGCGTCAGCAATGCAAGTAGGTATCCAGGGCCCTTGGTTGGCTTGTAGACTTCACACTGAAGTTCATACTGCTGCATCTACACAACTATTTTTCGTCACGCTAACATAGGTATGTCTATCTGAGCTGTAATCACACCTCAGATTGCAGTGTAGACATACCTTCCGTCTCACTGAAATTCTGTGGGACTTAGACTCCTAAAGTGCCCAAGTCACTTTTGAAAATGAGTCTTGGGCTCCTAAATCAATTAGGTGTTACAATCTAAATACCTTTAAAAATCTGGGCCTTAAGCACTTCTGAAAATTTTACGAGAGATTCTAACAATAACGATCTTGTAATGAACCACCTCTCCTTCAAACCTTCTAATCCTAGTCCCAATTCAGTACCTTTTCTGCAGCAGCTATTGCTGGTTTACATGGAAAAACAATTTTAGAATCGCACGGAGATAAAAAGGAAATAAACTCACTTGAATGTGATGGGTGCGGTTGTTTGACTATATCCCAATTTTTTATCTGTACTGTTTATGTTCCCTCTTTGTGAGTTAGGATTTCCCCTTGATATCAACTGCCCCCATTGCTCTAAACCTTCCAGATCACTTTGCTGTTTGGTTCTGTTCTCCTCTGCTAACAGTTTTGGTCACTGTTGAAATTGCACCAGACAAAGAAAAATTTTAGAAGAGCTGTATATGGTGCAGAGTTGCTTGGATAGGTGCTTTTTTTTTAGTCTAGTCTGACAAAACCACCACTGGAAATGCACAGAGGCTGGGCTAGAGATAGCTGAAAGTGTCATTGCTTAGAGACTGACAGATGCTTTGTCACTGTGACAGAAGCAGTTCCACTGACTACCTGTGGCTCACAAAGCACTGCTCTACTCATGTGTAGTCTGCATGACTGGAGTAAATAAAGAAGGGTTTCAGCACAGCTTAGGGTCCCAGAGCCCGGGCGCCAGCCTGAGCCCAAATGTCTACACTGCAGTTAAACAGCCCCTTAGCCCAAGCCCCATGAGCCTGAGTTAGCTGGCACGGGCCAGCGGCCAGTGTCTAATTGCAGTGTAGACATACCCTTAGATGCCTTAGAAAATTTTACCCCAAAGCTAATGAAGAATGATTTACTTCTTCACACTCTCAGCTCTAAGTCAGGGTTTCACCTCATCAGTAAAGTGGTGTAAGGAAGTTCAGATTGCAGCCTTGTGTATAAACCCATCTGCACTTCCCATCATTGTTTGCTTTTTTATATAACCCTATTTTTTAACAAGGACATAAAAAGCCTTTTCAAAGAATACGTAACACGATGCTTCACTCTATATGATTTTTTCATGTGCAGAACTTGCCTTCAAGTGCTACTTTCATTTCAGATACTGCTTGAATTCCTCCAAAGGGTAATTGATCATCGAGATAAAAATAAAATGACATTAAATAATGTTGCAATGGTGATGGCCCCAAACCTCTTCACGTTTCATGGGTTAGGCTCAAAGACTATTGAACAAAGCGAGTTTGTTATGGCTGCTGGAACAGCAAACGTCATGCGCTTTATGATTAAATACCAAAAACTTCTTTGGACAGTAAGTTTGTTCTTTAAAAAAATGTGCATTTTCCCTAAGCCTTACAAAATCACAATCAAACCATCCATTGCTTTCAAAGAGCAAGGAGGCATCTGAACCCCTACCAGTCATGTAGAGGTGAGATTGACACACTGGAGGGGGGGAGGAGGGGAAGGGAGGGAGAGGCAGCAAAGAGCACAGCTGGGCCCTAACTGATGGGTAATTTTCAGTGAAGTTACACCAATGGCAAAATCATTATAGATGAGAGCAAAATTAGACTTTCAGTCTGACTATTAATGTGATATATAGACTATATATCTATGTAGAATACCTGACCTCAGAGATAAGTCATCTGGGATACCTGTGTATAGTCTATAACAATGACCCATCTAATGAGTAATTTGTTTCTTTCAACCTCAAGATCTTTGTCTCCTGTTCTGAAATGTATTTCAGTATAGGGCCAGTCATTGTCCTTTGAGAAAATTAGTTGTGTCATGACAGTCCCTATGAAAGACCTACAAGCAGGATATAGGTCAGCCCTGTGAAATTTGGGGCTTTGTTTTCCACTAGCTACCTTAAACAATCTCCTCCAACAGCCTCACACTTACAGAATTATTATGGGGCAAACTCTGTAATTCAGATTCCTTATTTAATATTTTTTGATTCAGGGAAGTAGAGACACTATGTGAGGGCCCATTCTGCCACTCATACTCATGTTGAGACCTTACTCCTTAAATAGCCCCATTAATTTCAACACCAGCAGATCCCAAATGTGAGGTCAAGGCCTTAGATTGTTTCTGAGTGTTTGTTACTGGAAATAAGTATTAGCTTTTGCAAGGCCCATCTGACAGCCTGTCACTTAGAAAGTTTTGGTAGGTGTTTAGTATTTCAAGGAAGTTATATGTGTGTTAATAATTAAGATGTATATTCTTTCAGATTCCTAAATTTATTGTCAACCAAGTGAGAAAGCAAAACACTGCAAGTCAGAAGAAGGAGAAAAAGGACAAAGCTATGAAAAAACTGCTGAAAAAGATGGCTTATGACAAGGAAAAACATGAAAAGCAAGACAAGAGCCCCAATGATGTAAGAAATTAGGCTCTTGTCAAATCATAGTTATTGGGCCAAATTCTCCTTTTACTTAGAGTGAAGTGAATTGATTTACCTCGATGTAGCTGAGAGGTGACTTTCAATTCTTGGGTGTCCAACTAGACACACCTTAAAGGGACCTGATTTTCAGAAAGTGCTGGGCACCCATCCTGTGAAAATCAGGTGCCTTTAGCATTTTTTCAGTTCGGATACTCAAAAAAACAAGCACACAAAATCACTGTATACTTCTGAAAATCTCGTCCTGAAGTATTGTCGTCTTTTATTATGTTTATATATCCTAATAACATTTAAAACATGTTCATAAATTATCTTTTAGCAAATAGTACAAAGGCTTAATTGGAGACTGTTAAACTTCCCAAAGTATATATTATGATTGTTGCTGAATATGCACAGAATTGATTGCGTTTCCAGGTAGAACATACCTTTTCTGCTGCTCTTTGATTTTTCTGGGTACATTGTCATGATTCCAGCACAATGTTAATTGATGGTGAACCATAGAAGAGAGCAGTGGAAGGCCACCACAAAAGCATAAAGGTCTATGCATCACATTCTTCTTTATAATAATTTCATTATATAAAGCTACACTCAGCAACTATATGTAGAGCATATTATTCAGTTCTGGACACTACCAGATCAGATGGTAGCCATGTTGGAATGTGATCACAACTGACTTACAGCCAATAACAAGGTCAGTGAAAAACCTGTCAGGCACTGTAATACAATATCTGGGTGGGGAAAGGAAAGGGATTTTTAAAATCTAGTAGACTGAGAGGATTATTGTTTTTTTTTTAAAACAGGGATGAGGACAAATTGTCAAGTTGTTAAGTAACCGAATATACAGTAGAACCTGTACAAGACACAACCCTTATAAAACCACTGTCATAGAATCATAGAAGATTAGGGTTGGAAGAGAACTCAGGAGGTCAGCTAGTCCAAACCCCTGCTCAAAGCAGGACCAACACCAACTACTCATCCCAGCCAGGGCTTTGTCAAGCCGGGCCTTAAAAACCTCTAAGGATGGAGATTCTACCACATCTCTAGATAACCCATTCCAGTGCTTCACCACCCTCGTAGTGAAATAGTGTTTCCTAATATCCAACCTAGACCTCTCCCACTGTAACTTGAGACCATTGCTCCTTGTTCTGTCATCTGCCATCTCTGAGAACAGCCGAGCTCCATCCTCTTTGTAACCCCCCTTCAGGTAGTTGAAGGCTGCTATCAAATCCCTCCTCGCTCTTCTGCAGACTAAACAAGCCCAGTTCCCTCAGCCTCTCCTTGTAAGTCTTGTGCCCCAGCTCCCTGATCATTTTTGTTGCCCTCCACTGGACTCTCTCCAATTTGTCGACATCCTTTCTGTAGTAGGGGCCCCAAAAATGGACACAGTACTCCAGATGTGGCCTCACCAGTGCCGAATAGAGGGGAATAATCACTTTCCTCGATCTGCTGGCAATGCTCCTACTAATGCAGCCCAATATGCCGTTAGCTTTCTTGGCAACAAGGGCACACTGCTGACTCATATCCAGCTTCTCATCCACTGTAATCCCCAGGTCCTTTTCTGCAGAACTGCTGCTTAGCTAGTCGATCCCCAGCCTGGTGCATGGGATTCTTTCGTCCTAAGTGCAGGACTCTGCACTTGTCCTTGTTGAACCTCATCAGATTTCTTTTGGCCCAATCCTCCAATTTGTCTAGGTCACTCTGGAGCCTATCCCTACCCTCCAGTGTATCTATCTCTCCGCCCAAGCTTAGTGTCATCTGCAAATTTGCTGAGGGTGCAATCCATCCCATCATCCTGATCATTAATAAAGATAAAAAGCAACAGAGGGTCCTGTGGCACCTTTAAGACTAACAGAAGTATTGGGAGCATAAGCTTTCGTGGGTAAGAACCTCACTTCTTCAGATGCAAGTAATGGAAATTTCCAGAGGCAGGTGTAAATCAGTATGGACATAACGAGGTTAGTTCAATCAGGGAGGGTGAGGTGCTCTGCTAGCAGTTGAGGTGTGAACACCAAGGGAGGAGAAACTGCTTCTGTAGTTGGATAGCCATTCACAGTCTTTGTTTAATCCTGATCTGATGGTGTCAAATTTGCAAATGAACTGGAGCTCAGCAGTTTCTCTTTGGAGTCTGGTCCTGAAGTTTTTTTGCTGTAAGATGGCTACCTTTACATCTGCTATTGTGTGGCCAGGGAGGTTGAAGTGTTCTCCTACAGGTTTTTGTATATTGCCATTCCTGATATCTGACTTGTGTCCATTTATCCTCTTGCGTAGTCACTCTCCAGTTTGGACAATGTACATAGCAGAGGGGCATTGCTGGCACATGATGGCATATAACACATTGGTGGACGTGCAGGTGAATGAGCCGGTGATGTTGTAGCTGATCTGGTTAGGTCCTGTGATGGTACCTGCCTCTGGAAATTTCCATTACTTGCATCTGAAGAAGTGAGGTTCTTACCCACGAAAGCTTATGCTCCCAATACTTCTGTTAGTCTTAAAGGTGCCACAGGACCCTCTGTTGCTTTTTACAGATTCAGACTAACACGGCTACCCCTCTGATTAATAAAGATGTTGAACAAAACCAGCCCCAGGACTGACCCCTGGGGTATGCCGCTTGATACCGGCTGCCAACTAGTCATCGAGCTGTTGATGACTACCCATTGAGCCCGACAATCTAGCCAGCTTTCTATCCATCTTATAGTCCATTCATCCAATCCATACTTTTTTAACTTGCTGGCAAGAATACTGTGGGAGACCGTATCAAAAGCTTTGCTAAAGTCAAGATATATCACGTCCACTGCTTTCCCCATATCCACAGAGCCAGTTATCTCATTATAGAAGGCAATCAGGTTGGTCAGGCATGACTTGCTCTTGGTGAATCCATGTTGACTGTTCCTGATCAGCTTCCTTTCCTCCAAGTGCTTCAAAATGGATTCCTTGAGGACCTGCTCCATGATTTTTCCAGGGACTGAGGTGAGGCTGACCAGTCTGTAGTTCCCCAGGTTCTCCTTCTTCCCTTTTTTAAAGATGGACACTATATTTGCCTTTTTCCAATTGTCTGGGACCACTCCGATCGCTGTGAATTTTCAAAGATAATGGCCAATGGCTCTGCAATCACATCAGCCAATTCCCTCAGCACTCTCGGATGCATTAGATCTGGACCCATTGACTTGTGCATGTCCAGCTTTTCTAAATAGTTCTTAACCTGTTCTTTCACCACTGAGGGCTGCTCACCTCCTCCCCATCCTGTGTTGCCCAGGACAGCAGTGTGGGAGCTGACCTTGTCTGTGAAGACAGAGGCAAAAAAAGCATTGAGTACTTCAGCTTTGTCCACATCATCTGTCACTAGGTTGCCTCCCCCATTCATTATGGGACCCACACTTTTCCTGACCTTTTTCTTATTGCTAACATACCTGTAGAAACCCTTTTTGTTACCCTTCACATCCCTTGCTAGCTGCAACTCCAGTTGTGTTTTGGCCTTCCTGATTACACCCCTCTGTGCTTGAGCAATATTTTTATACTCCTCCCTAGTCATCTGTTTCCACTGTCTTAAGATTCCGTCCCATTGTAGTCCCAGATACAGAGTACAATTTGGCTTCATATTCATTACAGCACCATCTTCATTAAGCAACCAATTTTTGTCAGTCCCAGAAATGATTGCTAAGGATAGATTTCAATGTAACAGCCACTCAGCATAAACACATTCTGATTTTAAATTGCATGTGGTTTTTGGAGAATTTGTTTCCTGTTGGTCTGAAACATTGGATCTGCTAATTGTATTGTCACTCTTAATATGGGGTGTTTACCCCAAACACACAGATTGCATCATTATTTCCAATTAGTTAAATATAACTTACTTTTAGTTTATTTACCAGTAAAATCTACTTTATTAAATTTAATGCATCTGAAAGAGACCCTGTGAAGGTAATAGATATTTTAAACACACAACCAAGTAACACCAAATATGTGTTTCCCTTGTATCATAATGAATAAAAATTGGGCTTGGATGACTATAACAGATCTTCTTTAGCAGAGGTCATATTCCAGATTTCAGTGAGCTAGAGACATCTTGTGGAAGGCTGTAAAACTGCACTGGCCTGAATTGTCTGATTTCCTATTTCATTTTTGGCTGTGGGCAAGCTTTGATACATAAGGAGTACAGTTTTCTAATGTAAGCAAGTTTATCAAGGCCATTAGAACAAAAATTAGACCTGTCAGCTGTTTGATTTATGCCACATGTGTATGTTGCAACATCCCTCTGATCTTCCTGTCTGTTTTGTTCTTTTGTCCTGGGTAACAGGATTTCTGAAATGTATTAGTTTTTTCGCAGCACACTGCAGCATAGGATTCATGTTTATATCAGTTCCCTATTTTCTCACAGGAATAGAACTGGAGAGAGGCTGAAAAGAATGTACACATAAAAATCCATGTACTTGTACAAAAACACAACCCTGGGGGTTTGTTGCAAGGTGATGTAACAGAGAAATATATACTTTTACAAGAAAACAACCTCTAATTTGTATAATTTAGAGATTTTTTTTAGGAAAAGTTGAAGTATGCATGTGACATTTAAAGGTAGGTTAAATAACTTTCCAGTTAAACTTAGATGTCCACTTCTTCACAGAATTAAAAAACTGATGGTGTATTTGCAAGGCAGCCATAATTTAGGAAGTAGAAATATATCAGTAACTAGTTATATTGGGATATTAAAGTCCTCTCCACAGTCACCCCAAGAATACCTATCTGAAGAATCAGAGGGGTAGCTGTGTTAGTCTGGATCTGTAAAAAGCAACAGAGAGTCCTGTGGCACCTTTAAGACTAACAGATGTATTGGAGCATAAGCTTTCGTGGGTGAATACCCACTTCGTCAGACACATGTTAGTCTTAAAGGTGCCACAGGACTCTCTGTTGCTTTTTATCTGAAGAATGGTCATTGTGCAACATTCTTTGCAAAAGTGCTACCTCTAGAGATGGTTGCTCTGGTATCAGTGTTGTACCACTAACAAATCAGCATTTCAAAGTCCTGTATAGAGTGGCTCAGAAGTGGCATTTGGGGGCATGGTATTTGACTGCATTTCTGCCATTAGGCAAAAGCTTAGTCCTTGATCCTGCAAACAAATGGATCAGTGCAGACCCTTGCATACAATGAACTCCATTCAGGTAAAAGAATCTGCAACATTGCATCTGTACTGCAAGATGGGGGCTAGAGTTTTCAACATTTCTTACCTATATTCAGAGGGCTGATGCAGGATTTGAAACATCTCTGACCAGGACACAATTTCAAAACAGACTGCTTCCCCAGACAGTACTCAACTTTCCTTCCAAATACACATGCAAACAGTGAGTTTTCCATCTATCTATCTTTTAAAACGGAGATAGCCAAACATTAACATGTAATTCCTTTACACTTATCATTTAAAATGGAAATGGCATATAGATTCTTTGAAAACAGTTCAGTACAATTAGGATGTTGGCACCTAAAAGAATGCTGCCATCATCTGCTGCAATACAGAAACTGCAGCAGAATATAGTGAAGTAGTTCAATCAATCAGTATTTTTAGATCTTTTTTTATTTTTAACTGCTGGTGGTGGTGCTGAGCATTTACAGTCAAAAACATCTGTCTCTCTCCCCCCGCCCTCCACAAGCCATTTAAGAATTAGGACTGAGGTTTCATGTACCGGATCATAACCCAGCTGTAAATATGCCTGTATTATTTCAAGTACTGGCTTTAAGTCTGAAAAGGCTCTATAGGGTTACTGAAAAATCTAATTTCAGTTTATTTCATAAATCCTTGTTACCTGTACAAGGCATTCCATAATATTTGATGCAGGGAAGCACAGTATTCATATTTGGATATCTTATATTATTCAGACTTGTGATTGTAATGTATAGTTCCTGATTACACGAAATGCCTTCTTACAGTGATGAGACAGTAAGTGATACGTCTGGACTTGTTCTTTAGAATACTGAAATAACTGAGATAACTGTAGAATACTGAGATTTCAGGATTCTCAGGAGCACATCTTTAATTGTCCATCTGTTTCCTTGTTTGCAGCACTAGACTTCTAAATAAATGGGGCTAATGTCTACACAATTTACATACCTGCAGTCCCACAGAAGTCAGTGTGTGGGTTATAAGTTAATGCCAGAATTTTAAAATTACCTTAATATGTGCAGGATAGTTTCTAAATGGCACTAGGGTCTCTTTTTCACCCTATAGCCTGTGTGTGGTCGATTATCTTCACCTTTCTGCAGAGCACATTCCCTATGCACCATTTAAGTTCCACTGTCAGAGTAGGGGCTAAGTAGGACTTAAGTGTTAGACAGGCTTTGCTTTAATGACTACTTCTTAGAAGCTCCTGAGGGTTATTTGCTTTCCAAAACATCCATATTTACGGCTGTGTGTGCCAGATCCATGGCTCTGGTTAAGTCTCCTTACTGTTACGGTGCAAGGACCAAGCTGGACTTGAAATCAGCTTTAGTCAGGCAACTGGGGGTTCCCTCGAGGTAGGAAAATCCTTGGATGGCATAGCCAGTTATATGTCACCCACTATCCCATCTCTCTTGGCATAGGGGACATTACAGGGCAGAGAGGGGTCATGTCACAGGCAGGACCAGGGCCGGCTCCAGGCACCAGCCCACCAAGCTGGTGCTTGGGGCGGCACCTGGAGGGGGGGCGGCGCGGCGCTCCGGCCCCCGGGGAGAGCGGGCCCACGGCCGGGCTCGCCGCCCTCCCACCGGCGCTCTGGCTGCCCTCCCCCCCGGCGCCCTCCCCCCGGCCGCGAGGGGAG
>NW_020664436.1:55052492-55109325 GCF_002925995.2 Terrapene triunguis
GGGGGGGGAGGGGGGCGGCCGGAGGCTTTTTTGCCTGGGGCGGCAAAAAAGCCAGAGCCGGCCCTGGGCAGGACAGAGCAGTCCTTGGCTGCATAATGGTCCAAGGTAACTTAGCTGTATGCAGTGTTGTTGTAGCTGTGTCAGCCCTAGGATATTAGAGAGAAGGTGAGTGAGGTAATATCTTTTATTGTAGCAACTTCTGTCTCGCTCACCAACAGAAGTTGGTCCAATAAAAGATATTGCATCTCCCACCTTGTCACTCAAGGTAACTTGTAGCCAGTTTATCCCATGATGAGCCTCAGAGATGGGAAAAGCAGGAAGATCCCTTAAAGCCCCTTTTGCCTCCCCTCTTCTCTATCAGCTGCATTGAACATAGGCTAGATGCAGC
This sequence comes from Terrapene triunguis, assembly GCF_002925995.2. Taxonomy (NCBI): domain Eukaryota; kingdom Metazoa; phylum Chordata; order Testudines; family Emydidae; genus Terrapene; species Terrapene triunguis. Next base: position 55,052,881 of record NW_020664436.1, read on the forward strand.
TGAGGATCGCTCTCTACAGGTGTGGTTGAACATGAACTCCCCCAAGAAATTTAGGAGTTGAAGATGACGAGAGGTTCATTTTTCTTAGCTATGAAACAAGTTTTCCATTTGACCTATGACCTTGATGTCACAATATTGTGGAAATTCTTAACACACTTGTTCCCACTCACACAATGTAGCCAAGCAGTTTTCACACACATCCATCATATGCCTGATGAGCAAAAAACATTAATCACTATAATCCAACTGAATAGTAAAATGAAGGCTGATTTAAATGTACTGTGCAAAACACAATGAAAGGCTATTCAGGATAATAGCCTTTCCACCCTCAGAAGATTGCTCCCTTGTTGACAGTGAATATGTTCATAACAGTTTTGAAGACAGGCAAGAGCTATTTAAGCACGAGCTAGTTAACGTTGTGTATACAGTTTGACAGATGCTTATGGTCATGATCACTATCACTGCTAGTAGTCTCTTGCAAACTCTTGATCCACCAGTTGTAAATTCTTTAGACATGACTAGGTGTTAAATCCAGCAGTTCAATTCTGAGAGTTGTAAAATACACAAAAAGACCGTGAAAGTAACTGGGGTACAGCCTAAGCTGTGATTGTTCTTAGTCCACTGGTTTAAGATCAGACTTATTTTATCACTGCAGAGCTCAGCACTGTGGTGCAATTAACAGTCTGATGACATTTGTGCTCAGTAACTTATGAGTCTGATTCTGATCTTATTGATACTGGTTCTACACCACTCTAACTCTACTGATTTCAATGGAGTTGCTCCAGATTCACGTCGGTGTACGTGAATTTTTCAAGGCTTAATTCTATAACCTCTGTACCTCTGATATTATTCACTGATAATGAAATAACAAACATTCAGCTTTACAATCACAGTGTTTAGAGAAAAAAAAAAGAGAATTACCTCTCAGAACTCCTCATACTTCTTTGCAGTAACCCTGACTCATACTTCTTTTCATATCAAAACAAGGACATTTGGAGCCAGGCAAATGGTAGTTTATGTGTACAGAAAAATTATCTAAGTTTTCTAAGAATAGAAATTAGGACTGACTATATAAATAAATTATGCCTTCTTGTAATGCCAAATGTCAGTATTCTATATTGAATAGAAAAAACAATCATTTCTCTGCACTGATATAAGTTTGATATTCATCACCACGGGATTTATAGATTGAAATAAAATATATCCATTATGTAGTCAAAAGTGCATGCCGACTAGCTGAACAAAGTCTTGAGAACAAGAAAAGGAGGATAAAAGCTACACAAATGAATTGTGAGTGTCTATATATGAAAGGGAAAAGATTTTGTTAAAAAATCAATTGAACAAATTAGACAGATCTGTGAATAAATTTGTAAGATCTTTTGTGAAATTCAGGTTAAAGGAAACTGGAAATTTTTGCCTGGTGCTAGCACATACAACATCTCCTTTCTGAATCTGGTTCATGTATTACTATATCAAACACATAAACTTCATAACATGCTGAAATTGTCTCTTAATATAGCAATAATCGTTACTGTTATCATTCATAACATCTATGGAAAATAATTAAACATTACTGTTCTTTTGTTATAAAGTTCTCTATTGCCATTAAAAAGAGATTTGAGGGTCTGATGTAATTTAGTAAATTACAACGTAGTTAACATTTTTCTGCAGTGATGTAGACAGTAGTTAAGCATACTTACAGAGCATTGTACTAAATTACTTATTCCATGCAGTATTTGGAGAAACTCATCAAAGCCAGCTGCTAGCAGCTTTGTTCCAATTTCATTATTGCTTTGCAGGCTGATGTTCCTCAGGGAGTGATACGGGTGCAAGCGCCTCATCTTTCGAAAGTTTCCATGGCAATACAGCTGACGGAAGAACTAAAAGCCAGTGATATAGTAGCCAGGTTTCTCAGCCAGAAGAGGTACAAATCCCTTTTTGTTTTACTAAGCTTTCGGAATAAGTGGCTTTTAGTATTTCATATCACGAAAAAAGTTTTAAAATAGTTTGACAAAAGAGCAGATATGGTTAACAATTAAAGTGAGTTCAGTGACCACTTGAGCTGAATTTAGCCTGTTCAAATAAACGTTTGATGAACTAACGATTTGGATTGTTCCAAGAAGCACTTCTAACGCTCCTTACAGCCTAAACCCTTACATATTGAGGCCTTCAGGAATATGCCAAAGTGCAGTATGTTGGTAGAGAATTAATTGCTGTTTTGTCAGCTGGGTTAGGAATGGCATCCATGGAACACAGTAAGTTTTTATATCTTCCTGTGGAGAATATAGCGGGGAACTCTAAGAAAAGAAGAGAAAAAGAAATGGGGAAATGAGAAGATAAACCCTTCAGGAAAAAAACATTAATTCATATCTAAATATATGTACATCTATGAGAGAGAGATACACACAAATGTAAATCAGTATCTATATTTGGGCCTAATCCAATTTCCACTGACGTCATTGGAAACATAGGTGGACTTTAACATCATTAACTTAGGTGGACTTTGGATCCTACTGTGTTTGTGTGTGTGAGAGTGTGAGGGAGGTAATGCAAAATAACTTTTCAGTTTCTACATCATTTATATAGTTATTAATGGTGATGTAGTAGCATTCCATTCTTCTTAAGATTAAGAATTTATTCTTATCCAAATTGTTTTTTTTAAAGGGGCTTATGATTTTGGCAAAAAATGCCTTTCAGCTGCAAGTTGGCACATCTCATCGCAATCAGATGAGGATTTTATTGGTTTCACCACCAGTTTTGGAAAGAATTATGGTTTGCCCCCCTTTTAGTTACAGAAAAATAAAAAGGAAAATAAGAGCATGATTATGCCTTCCCCTACACATTTGTGCTGCTATATCAGAGATATGAAATGTATGACGGGAGAACTCATTTTTGCAGCAACAGTAAAAAAAAAAAAAAAAAATTCGGAGCAGAGCCAAAGATCACAAAGTCAGGCTGCCACCAACTATCAATAAAAAGATTAATCTTTTCTAAAAGTCTCAATTCCTTCAAGTCTGATTTATTTTTCTTCTTTATAATTTACTATGCAGGATTACTCTTGTTTGCATTATCATACTGGTGTGATAGTCTTTTTCCTTTCTGTGTGTGCACAGATGGGTAAAATAGAAATGGAGAGAGAATTTCGATGCATTGTCAGTTTCCTTAACTACCATTGCATTTCCCAGGCACATTTAAGTGGTTTGATTGCAAGCTATTTGGTGGGATAGCTAATCATTTTGTTTTGTTCCTAACAGTGGAGTTGTCCAAGCTCTCAAGAAAGAAGAGGTATTTTTATATGAAATTGGAGGAAATATTGGTAAGGATGATTTCTCAACAGATTCCCTTGCTGAAATGAGATTGCTTGGGCCTAACTTTGCCCTCAGTTACATCCACATGACCCCTATTGACTTCGCTGTGGGTGCATGTAGGTGTGAATGAGGCAAAAGTTTGGCTCATAAAGTTTAGAATTAATTATGGGCTTGATTCATTCATTCCATGGGTTCACCAGTAGCTCCCCAGACCCCAGTAGCTGCATGTTCATGCAGAGCCACCTGGCACAGCTTAAAAGGTGGGCAGTGCTGGAAGGAAAGGGAGTAGGGGCCAGAATATTCACATCCAGAGGTTTCGCTGATTCAACACAGGCACCCTCTGCTGGCTTGGGTTCTATGGAACCCGGTCTAGGCTCCCACATGCAAAAATGTCTGGGGAAAGTTCTTTTGTGCCTCAGGGTTGCATGGGCAAGGGTGCACATCGTATCACTGTCCTCCTTCGCAGATGAATCAAGCCCAAAGTGGATTGTAAGAGGTGGGTTAAAAGCATGTAATAATCTATATCATGGATATCTGCTAAGTCGGCATTCCTATTAGTATTTATTTGTGATTATTTGCATTTCTAAAGTGTCCATCATTCATTATATGAATGTTTTTACCCACAAGTTTATATACAAGGCATGCTCCAACCAGAAACTCTCTGTCCGTTCTTCCTTTTTCATAACTTCCTACTTGAAGGGCCCGACTCTCAGTTCCCCCCCCACATGCCACATATACACCTCTACCCCAGTATAACGCAACCCGATATAACACAAATTCGGATATAACGTGGTAAAGCAGTGCTCCGGGGGGGGCGGGGCTGCGCACTCCGGTGGATCAAAGCAAGTTCGATATAACGCGGTTTCACCTATAACGCGGTAAGATTTTTTGGCTCCCGAGGACAGCGTTATATCGGGGTAGAGGTGTATTAGCATTACAGACACGAAGAAGTGAAGTCTGTAACTCACCCTAACGATGACCTCTGTCCGAGCCACAGCAGAAGCAGATTCCATCATTTTATGCCATCTAAAAAGAACATTCTGTCCCAGCCCCTACAAGTTGTATCCTGGGCAGAAGACGGCAGCTTCCATGCCAGTGTGAGGTGAAAGTGGTGGTCACTGAAGTAATGTGCTCACATCATTCAGGCCTTTGTAGATGAGGGCCAGAACCTGGAATTGGACCCAGAGCAGCACAGGCAACCAGGGCAAAGTTGGTCTGTCCTGTTCAGCAGTTAGGCTGCTAAATACCATACAAACTGTAATAACTGGGCAGCCTTCCTGGTATTTACCAGGTGTACCTTATAAGGGTAGTCCAGTCTGAAGGTGATGAAAGCATGGTTCTCTTCTGGCAGGACAGCTTACTACCAATTCCTGCCCAGTCATAGAGAAGAAAAGGTGGTTTTGAACATTGTTGCTATCTGGGTGTCTAGCAACAGAGAAGAGTCCAAAAGCTTTGAGTGTGGAGAAGAGATGAGATCATGGTCACAGGCTTTCGCGTTTCTCTGAAGTGCTGTCTCCTGCCAACTGGCATCACTTCTGTTTTGCCTGGGATGAGCCTGAACCAGCTGCTTTTTAATCTATGGCCCTAGTTTATTCCGATAAGGCATCAGGGAGACCTTAGTGAGAAGGAAGCACAGAGCTGGTGTCATCAGCATGTAGGTGGCACCGTAGCCCATAGCATCTTATAATCTCCCCATAAGGAGAGCGACATTGTCATAGCTTCTCCTAATGAGTTATTTTTAAAAAGGAGAAATATTTAAGCGCACTGAACAATAAAACTGTCTTTATCTTCATGCTTACTGTTTGAGCTTCCCTTACAACCTCCACTCCTGTGTTCCACATCAAACACAGGGGAAGTCACTGTCAATGAGAGAGATTCCCTGGCCTTCCTGTGATGCAAGTTTCCCAGCTCTGAATAACAGGCTATTATAACAAGAGAGTGGCTTAGTATAATTAATGCCAGAACACCATTTTGAATGCAGTGCTAGAATTTTTCTTTAATGAATGAAAAAGTGTTTCTTTCTAAAGTCTACACTGAGAATCACTCCCTAACCACAAATTTTTAACAGGCTGAGCAAATTAAAAAATCATTCATGAACTAGACAACATGAACTAGATTTACTTTGTTTTTTCTATTAACTGTGGCCTGTTAAGTTTACCAAAATTTATATCTTTAAGCAAAAACTTAATGCTTTTGTACTCTCTGCAGATGCTAACCTATTTTTTCTCTACCATGTTACTGCTTTTAAAATAGTTTAAACATTTATATCAAAACCAAAAATCATTACAATATCAGCTTTTATTATAGGCACATATTACAATATGTTATAGAGATGCTTCAGTTTTTCTAATACAGCATTTTAAGGGCAACTAGTCACAAATGTTTTTATTCTGCGCCTAATGCCTGATAAAAAAAAATAGTATTCATTTATATCAAATGACTGCACAGGTTCTCCATGTCTGTCTGCACAGATTCTCTGTCAAGTAAGACTGTCTTCTCAGTTCCATAAGGCTGTTTTTAGGAGAGGAGCATTTGTTTACTTTACAGCAATATTAATATTATAGAAAAAGAGCTTGTAATTGACTTCAGTGGAAATGAGACCTATATGGAACTACATGTCAGGTATATTGTGATAGTATATAATGTATGTATATAAATAACACTGGGTTGCTTTGCATGTATGTGTGTAATGATATAATCTGAATACACATATTTTGTAATACTGGGAAGAGCTGTGGGAGTAGGGCTGTGTGTGTATGAGAGAGAAATTTTTACTGCTAATTTATATCTGGTTGCTTATTTTGTAATGAAGAAACTGGTTTATTGAGTAGTCTCTCTACTTGAAATGTAGTTACTCTATGTGCCTGTTAAAGGGAAGATGTGGCAAGCTGGAGATTTTCTGCAAGCTTGTTATGGCATATAGTGGAATGCTGGAAGCCTCCTGAGTAATCCTCCCCTTTACTAATAAACCTTTGTGATAATTGCGTTTTATCACTCCCTATGTTTTCTACTTCTAATTACTGTAGCAGTTACTATGGGGTTGGTGAAGAGAAGTTTCCTGACTTTAAGCTATTGGGCAGGCAGACAGGCTGACTCTCTTTTCATTTGTTGTGTCCTGGCTCTTCTTCTCTTGGCTGTCATTTTCTTCATGACATAGCAAACTCATGCAGAGATTGCACAAAAGAGGAAAGAACCAACAGCTCACTATAAAATGCAGCAACATGACCAATATATTTAATTATTCATTGTTGCTGCTGAGTCTTTCCTCCCTCATGTATATTCTATGCAGGGCTGGTAGCATCAGCAGGTTGCCTGACACTACCCATTACAAGACCCTGTTTTCAGTTGCTTATAACTTTGCAAAAATTTAAAAGTTCAGGCTGAAATGTTCCATGCTGTGTGTCTGCCTCAGGCTGATTTTTTGGGGGCGAGGGGGGATGGGGGGGAGGCAGAGAGAGGGAGGAGAAATTTCATCCTAAATGGATAGGCTATTTCTGATAACAAAGTTAGAGAAAACTGCCTACGTTAACCTTTTCTGTGAGAAGCTCTTGTGCCTTCATGTTTGAAGCGGGGATTTGAAGTTTGGCAAGAGGGCAGCCTTCGTGTTAGGTACGCAGTCATGAAATTAACGACTGTATCATAATGCATGTGCACAGGGGGGCTGAATTAAAGTTGCTCATGCAACCTTAATTCTGGCATTTCCTAACTTTTGAATGCTTGACTTTGCAACCTTAATAATAATATTTCAGCATAGTTTGCGTATGTAATACGTGTATATATATCAGATAATTCCTTGAAGAACTTGGGAACATAGAAGACTACAACCCAAACAAGGCGACATATTCATGGTTCTACCTTTACTAATATTGACTTTCTGCCTTTCTAATCATTGCAATACTCTTATGTTCATTTATGCTTAAATTATTATTTTCGTAACAGCTACTAGACACTAGACTAGGATAAAATATCAGCAGAAGTTAAACTGCTTTTCTTTCCATGATTTGACCTATCACAACACAGCTGTGCACATTGGATACAAAGGAACTGTTAACAACAAGATCAAGACTGGTAAGAGCTGGGAGTGGTAAGGTGCACCGCTTTCTTGGTCAGAGGCCCCACCTCTTGAACTCCCCTCCAAAGGAATTGAAAATGACCATAAATACAACAACCTTCAGATATAACAACCTTCAGACCTTTACATCCTCAGCTGGTGTAAATCAGCATAGATCCACTGAAGTCAATGGAATACCTCAATTTACATTATCTGAAGGATGTAACCTAATTATGGACAAGATAATTAAAGGTTTCAGAGTAGCAGCCGTGTTAGTCCGTATCCGCAAAAATAACAGGAGTACTTGTGGCACCTTAGAGACTAACAAATTTATTAGATTAATAAATTTGTTAGTCTCTAAGGTGCCACAAGTACTCCTGTTATTTTTGAAGATAATTAAAGAATCCCACTAAGTACAGCCCCCTCGAGTCAGGAGAGAAAAATAAGAGAGCAAATAACAAATTCTTGATATCACTTTTCCTCCGCTTTGTTAGATACCATGGTGATGGGCTCAGTATAAAAACCTAAATAGATTGGAATAGTTCTATGAATGTTGAAAGTAAATTCCCTTTTTTAGGTGTACTAAATCTAATCACACATCTTTTTTTATCAGGAGAACGCTGCCTTGATGATGATACCTACATGAAGGACCTGTACCAACTCAACCCAAATGCTGAGTGGGTTATAAAGTGCAAGCATAGTTAAACTCATAACAAATTACAAAAGAAAAATCTGTGGACTGGACTTCGTAATACTGTGTATTCTAAAAGGACAGAATGTTGTTTTATCATTCAAATGCATTGTACTATTAAAGGAATATTGTCAAGCTTATTAAAACACTTACAAGCGGTTTCCACTAACTTGGCAACATTTACCACAGTCACCACGCAGCAATATCTGAGATTCTAGCTTTCCCCGCCACGCATATTTAGACTCAGGAGTGATTTCATGGTATCTGAAGTTAAATGTTGACTTTTCAGTGACAACCATTGTACCTTGATAATGGTCCCATCTGGAAGGTCTTATGTTCATATCTATAATCTTTTTGCACTAGAGAGATCTATATTGTCTTTCTTTATATATGTATTTTTTATAGCGCCTAGCACGGTGGGGAACCCAATCCTGACTGGGGCTTCTGAGTGCTACAGTAATATAAATATTAAATAAAAAGTATGATTCCAGAGACATAAAGTTTCCTGTCACTGTGAGATTCAAAGGAGACAAACTGTAATGTAATATATCCTGTCTCTGTCTTAATAAGTGTGCCCCAACTTTTTTCTCCTGGGGTACATTTTGATGAAAATTGGCTGATAGCGACTTTTTTTGTGAAAACTTCTATTTCTGCCCAGCATTCCTGCTAGACAAACTAAGTTGCACACCCTTTTATATTATGGGTCTGGTGATTTGATTGTATTCTTGATGGTAAAGAATTTTTAAATGGGACCACATGTCAAGGTCCATTTGAAAGCCTACAACCCTTAGTAGTGTTCTTTCTAATATTGGAATGTTCGTATCCAATGTAGAGGCACTGAGTTGTTTTATGGTGCCATACAGGGACATTGTGTACCCTACTTGGATTTTCTTAGACCATCTGACAGATTTCAAAACATTTTGTGAACTGCCAAAAACTGCCAATTACTTATGAATTGCAGAACACAAACATTCAGGATAAATAAAGCAACTGTGGTGAGTAACTGTGGTCTGAAATTCACATTTAGCAAACTATCAAAACCCCCAGACAACATGTCTTCATTGCAGAGTTAACCGAGGCTCTTACTTGGTGTTGCCGCTAAACTGGCTCCTGACCACACACAAAAACCTCTTACCTAACTATAGTGGTGCTTTATACCTGGGCTAGCTGGCCCATCCTGGGGTATAGGCTAAAGCCCAAGTTCTGCTTTCACTTGGGCTGGTAACCTGCCCATTTTGCAATGAGGACGAAGGCTAAACCACTAGAGAGCTGATAGTCTATCAGTGCTTTCCCACAATTCCCCCCATGTCCCCAGAAGGACAAATTAGTCCCAAAAGTCACTGGGTGAAGAAACATGGGATATGCCCCTTAGCGCCACACATACACATGAGTGCAGCACCAATGGAGACCCAGTAACTCGAGTGTGGCTACTCACCTGAGCTAGATTAATGCCGGTGCCACTTGGTTGATCTAACTCTGCAGCGAAAACATACCCTTTGAACCAAATTTTCCCCTTGGACACACTTACATTGATCTCATTGAATCAAAGGGAGTCTTGCATACATGTCCAAGGGAAGAATCAGGCCTTTTGGACCTGATTCAAACCCAATGACATCAAAGGGAATCTTTTCAACGAGCTTTGGATCAGGCTCTCACACTGTATTATTCACAAGTGAACTTAAAATTACACTGTTAGAACTGTCTGTCGCATCAGCAACATAGAATATAACTGTAATAGGTTATAGAATGTGTTCTTTATAGAAAGAGTTTTGTGCACATCTGCTTGTTAGTTACTCCATTTAGGTAAGACACACAACATATGAACAATTTGTGTTTGTGTGTTTTTGGTATTTTTCTGTTTTTGTTTTTAATCAAAACAGCAGAGAATATTGCAATGGGGCAGGAAGAATTGTTCCCAGGGATTCTATAACACAAGTAGTCTTGTGGATAGAACAAAGACTATACTGTAAATACAAGGAAGGAAGGAAGGAAGAAACAAAAAAAAAAATGCTTGAGCAAATATTTATGAGTCTAGAATGTAATGAATCTAAGGCAATTTAGATGTGTAATACAACAAACTGTGTGTGTTCATAATATTTTATCTGTAGTTCTTTAAAAAACAGATTACATGTTACTGGAACTCTAGATGTTATTTTAATCAGGAACAAAGTGCTGATGAGAAGAACAGCTGTAAAATTTCACCCTGGTGGCTAGATAATTTAAATAACTTTGTTGCTGGTTTAGTGCCATTACCTTTTTTTTTATTTAAAAAGAATTTTTATAATTCAATGTTTTTTCTTAATTCTCTTATTTTAATTATTATGCCTATGAAATGTACACAAAAGCAATGCTGACTAGTTGTTGAACGAACTTTTTGTTTTGACTGCCTCACTTCATAATCCGTACGGGTAGTCTATAGCTTTATATATAAAAGAGATGTTTCAGATGAAAACTGGTTTACTTGGTATTTTTTCTTCTTATGAACACACTTAGTGTTTTACTATATTCCGTATTTCCTTATGTGTTACTTTTATGTGCCCTGTAATAGGCCACACAGCCTTGGAGGTTTGAATGCCCAATTGGACAACAGCCAGGGACCTCAGTTTAAACAGAAGATTATTTATTTATCAGGGTGCTCCATTTTAGTACTACATTGCAGTCTTGGTGTGGGTTTTGACCCACCAAACTACAATATATACTTACAGTGTATATATATAATGAAGCAGGCACCTTCAGCATTTCCTCTAAATACTATTCAAGACTTAATGGTAAAATACAGCCAGTGCATAAGTGAAGACCAAAGAGCATGGGAGTGAGCTCATAAAATCCCTTTGTAATGAAAAGACAGTATCGGCGTGATTGGTCAGCCAAAGTAATTTGGCAGTTGCCCTTCACTTGTCTGAATCTGGCGATGTACTGCAGTGCATCATCCAGATGATAGGTTACTTCATCTAACCCTGGCATAAAATAGGTGATATGAATGAAACTGAAAATCATGCAACCATCTTCCAGAAAGCACCACAGTGGGGGAGCGAGAGAACTGACCTACTTTTAGAAGATTTACCACACCAGAAGATATGAAGTTCATATTTGGCAATTGTAGCATTTATTTGCTGTAAACTAAATGGGTTGGAAAGAGGGAGAGGATGTTTGTTTTATGTTAGAGATGGGTCCAAACTGGAACTCCAAATCCAAACACCTCCACATTGTGTGGAGTTTTGAAATATGGTTCTGAATTTTGCAGGTTGAGCTCTTCTCTGCTTTAAATCCTTTGACGACGGAGAAATCTCATTTAGCCTCTTCAACCAAAGCTCATTCTGGTGCTTCCTAATGTAACCACACTCCAACAGTTTTTGAACAACGGTAAGAGATCTGGATATACTTTCCTTAACATTCACACCATTAGTGCAGAGCTAGTTGAACTGGTGTCAGGAGTAGGTTATAGACTAAAGCCTGGTGGAATTCATCAGGGCCTCATACTTCAAGGGTCCTCTTTGTATTCCAGAAGCCTATTGTTCAAACACTTCTGAATTGTTTTATCGAGCTACTTACCCCCTTCCCACAGATACACCACAATCTTTATGTTAAAAGTGTGTCTCAAAGAATGAGATATCTCTTTAAAACTCTCCAGAAACCTCAGGCCAGCTCAGCATATTAAAATTGCAGGTTTCAGCAGGAGAAAGGCTGGGGTCAGCTGCTGCTGAGAGAGAAGAGAAGTAGCCTGAGGGTGGGAGGGAGCTGTTGCTCTGCTGTGGGGGAGGGGGAGGGAGAGCTGGATGCTTTAGAAGAGACACTTCTTGCTGCCAAGCAGACCTCAGACATTAGCTACAACACCAGTTAGTCAGGGTGAGTTTTAAAAACCCGGGTGTGTCCCAGCTAAACCAGGACTGCTAGCCCCTATGGCTGTAGCCATCTCGCTATGGATCAATGTTTGCCTACTCAGCCAAATGACTAAATAACCACAAACAAGAGTGTGGGCTCCCAGGCGGAGAGGATAAAGCACACGACCAATGTGGTTGCAAGCTGAATCGAATCCTGTTTATTACAAGCTTTCTTTTATAGTCTTTCTCAACATTACATAACACAATTAGGCTATAATCACACATCTACGGATTGGATGAGAAGGAAAATCATGTGTTTATCACATGTATAGCCCCACACCGATTGGTTCAATCGTTCCTTACATAAGGCCATGATTTATTACCTTGTTTACCTTATCTTATATAATCCCTAGACCACCAGGGGGCCTTACATAAGGCCATGATTTATTACCTTGTTTACCTCATTTTATATAATCGCTAGACCACCAGGGGGCCTTACATAAGGCCATGATTTATTACCTTGTTTACCTCATTTTATATAATCCCTAGACCACCAGGGGGCGCCTTTGTCTTACAAGGCCATGAGCCATTGTCAGGCAAGTGTCCCATCGTGACCCTTACCTTCTTATGGAACTTTCCATTAGGTTGGCGTAAGGATGATACATCCCCACACAGGAGAAAGCCAGGTTCTCTAACCTCCTTCATACCCCCCACCCCAGCCCGCCTCAAACATCAGCCAGGATAGTCCAGCTCTCCTGCCCCATCCTCTAAACACACATACACACACCAGCCAGGGGAGACCTCTGCCAGGCAGGGGAGAGCCACCACCTCAAAACTCCATACCCCACTGATCTGCACCCCAGGGACAGAGGCTTCAGGCTGACCCACCTACCACAATGATAGCTGATGTGCAGAATAGATGGCAGGTAGGGCAACCATGTAGATGAGTTTCCATGAGGATGCTGGGAAACGTGGGTGGTGGGAGCGTGTGTGTGCAGGTGGAAGGGTTAATCACATAGCATGTGTGGAAAGCATGATATATTTTGGGAAGTTGGGAGAGGAGTGATAGAAACACCATGCAACTGATATAAGTATTTTACCCAGTGAATATCAAGTGTATTGGCTTCTGAGCTGGAAAATTTTAGGAAGCTGCTTGTTAAAATTTTGGCAGCATATAAATGGTTTTAAGATGACCATCTGATAAAGGAACAAAGCTGCTCGCAGAATACACCTCCAGCCTATCAAAAGTTAAAATGCAGTAGAAAACTATCCAGATAAAATAAAAGATGTGCTAAATGAATATATTTCCTTTGTGCCAAATCTAAATATATGTAAGCACCAGACCTCTATTATACCTCAATTTTTGGAATGAAGCAATCATTCAAAAGAATGGAGTTTGTATGCTTTTAATCTCCAGTAATATTTATAGTAAATATTTATACAGCATAGTGCTTAAATGATGCAAAACACTGGGCAAATTTGTACTCATAAAACCCCTCTAAAGCAGCTAAATTGGTATCATTCCCATTTTACAGCTGGGAAACTGTGTTTCAGTGACTTGCCCTAAGGCCAAAAGGGGAATTGCCATAGAAAGCAATTCAATAGGGCTCTCCAGCAATTGCTGTAAAAAAATCCAGTAGAATTTAATACGCTACTGCCAACCCCAAAAGTTCAAAACTCATGAGTCAGACACCCTCCTCCCCGCAAAATAATGAGATTTTGTTAAAGACTGTAGTGTGATTTTTGTGTGTGCCCTGTCTTCATTTTTGAACTCCTGCCCATCTGGCTGTGTGAGAGAGAGACAATTAGTGTTGCCAGCTCTCCTAAATTTATTGATTAAGGGGATTCCAGCCCGCACTGCAGGAACTCTTGCTGGCTACTTGATCACGTGGAGCTTCCAGCTGCTCACCAAACCCCAGAATTCTCATTAATTCTGTGTCCTTCCAACCCCATATCTGCCTGTCCCTCATCCCAGCTTTTAATTATGAACCTCACAGCCCCTCTCCCAACTCAGTTCTGTCCTTCCTAGCCCCACCTCTGCTCCCTGTGCAGCTCCTGAGGTCTTTTCATTGCCAGCATCTGAGGCTAGGGGGGATGGGCAGCTGCTGAAGCAGTCACTTCTCCCCCTTCCCAGGCTTGGGGCAGGCTGCAGCTCCAAATACTCTTCACACACCCTCCTGCTTCCCAGGTCTAGTTGTGGGGATGGGGAGAGATGCTAACCCTTTGTTAACATGAGAGCTGCCCTGCACTCTTTCTTCTCCCTTCCCTCCTGTGAGGGTGGCGGCGGCTTCTACCTCTGCCTCCTCTACCCCAAAAAATCTTCTCAGCTCCTGGAGGGGAGGAGGGGAGAGGTGAGGAGAGCTGTGCCTGCCTTCAGCTACAGCCCTGATTAGGGAAGGAAGCCAATCAGAGGGAATTTTCCCCCAGTCCAGACTGAAATTTAGAAAAGATGCATAGATTCCAGGGGCATTGGGGTTATCTAGGGTGAGCTCCTGTACCACACAGGCCAGAGAACTTCCCAAGAATAATTACTACAACGTATCTCTTAGAAAAACATTCACTCTTGTTTGAAAATGGTCAGTGATGGAGAATCTACCAAGACCCTTGGTAAATTGTGCCACTGGTTAATTACTCTCGCTGTCAAAAATGTACGCCTTATTTCCAATCTGAAGTTGTCTAGCTTCAACTTCCGGCCCTTGTATCAAGTTATACCTTTCTCTGCTAGATTGAAGAGCTCATTATTAAATATTTTTTAACCATTTATGTATTTACAGACTGTAATTGTTGCACCTTAATCTTCTCTTTGTTAAGCTAAATAGATTGAGCTCCTTGAGACTATGTCTATAAGGCTTTAATTCAGGATTGGGCAAACTTTTGGGCCCGAGGGCCACATCTCGGTATGGAAATTGTATGGCAGGCCATGAATGCTCACAAAATTGGGGCTTGGAGGGCAGGAGAGCTCCAGCTGGGGGTGCGGGCTCTGGAGTGGGGCTGGGGTTGAGGGGTTGGGGCTGCCAGAGGGTGCTGGGTCCGAGGGGTTCAGAAGGCGGGAGGGGGATCAGAGTGGGGCAGGGGGTTGGGTCACAGGAGAGGCTCGGGGGGCAGGCTCCAGGCGGTGGTTACCTCAAGCAGCTCTGCGTGCTGCCCTGTCCACACGTGCCGCCCCTGCAGCTCCCATTGGCTGCGGTTCCTGGCCAATGGGAGCTGTGGGGGGACAGGCAGCGCTTGGGGCAGGGGCAGCATGCGGAGCCCTCTGGCTGACCCTACGCATATGAGCCAGAGAGGGGACATACCCCTGCTTCTGGGAGCTGTGCGGAGTGGGACAAGTCCCCGGCTGGAGCGCCAGAGCGGGGCAAGCCCTGGACCCCACTGCTTGGTGGGAGCTCAAGGGCCGGATTAAAACGTCTGGAGGGCCGGTTGTGGCCACCGGGCCGTAGTTTGCCCACCACCACTTTAATCACTTTTGCGGCTCTTCTCTGAATCCTCTTAATTTATCAACATCCTTCTTGAATTGTGGGTGCCAGCAGCCGTTGCACAAGTGCCAAATAGAGAGGTAAAATAACTTCTCTACTCCTGCTTGAGATTCCCGTCTATGCATCCAAGGATCACATTAGCCCTTTTGACCACAGCATCACACTGGGAGCTCATGTTCTGCTGATTATCTACCACAACCCCATAAGCTTTTGCAGAGTCACTGCTTTCCAGTGATAGTGTCCCCCATCCTCTAAGTATGGTCAAGATTCTTTGTTTCTAGATGTATAGATTTACATTTAGCTATATTAAAACATATATTGTTTGCTTGAGCCCAATTTACCAAGTGATTCAGTTCGGTCTGAATCAGTGACCTGTCCTCTTCGTTTTTTACCACTTCCACAATTTTTGTGTCATCTGCAAACTTCATTAGTGACGATTTTTTTATTTTCTTCCAGGTCATTAATAAAATATTAAATGGCCTCAGGCCAAGAACCGAGGCGGACTCCACTAGAAACACATCTGTTCGATGATGATTCGCTGTATACAGTTACATTGTGAGACATATCCGTTAGTCAATTTTAAAATCTATTTAATGTGTGCCTTGTTAATTTTATACAATTCTAGTTTTTAAATGAAAATGTCATGTGGTACCAAATCAAATGCCCCACAGATGTCTACACATATTATATCAACACTGTTACCTTTATCAACCAAACTTGTAATTCATCAAAAAAAGGTACCACGTTAGTTTGACAGGATCTATTTTCCATAAAATCATGTTGATTGGCATTCATTATATTACTGTCATTTAATTCTTTATTAAGCAAGTTGTGTATCAGCTGCTCAATTATCTTGCCTAGGTTCAAGGTCAGACTGAGAGACCTATAATTACTTGGGTCATCCCATTTCCCCTTTTTAAATATTGGCACAACACTAGCCTTCTTCCAATCTTCCCTGGTGTTCCAAGACTTACTGGAAAAAAAGCAACATTAACAGTCCAGCAAGCACCTTAGCCAGTTCTTTTAAAACTATTGGATGCAAGTTATAACTTTAGTAGCAGCTAGCAACAGAGAGTCCTGTGGCACCTTTAAGACTAACAGATGTATTGGAGCATAAGCTTTCGTGGGTGAATGCCCACTTCATCGGATGCATGTAATGGAAATTTCCAGGGGCAGGTATAAATATGCTGGCAAGAATCAGTCTGGATTCTTTAGTAGCAGCTGTTTATCATCCTCCTAAAATACTAGTAGAATGGAAAGCGTGCTATCCTAAGATATGACTACATGATCTGTTTTTTCCTCCAAATACATCATAGAAATATTTATTGAACACTTCTGCCTATTTTGCATTATTATTGATAATTCTACCATTTCCAGCTAGTAATGGACCACTATGACCAATATGATTGGAGGGTATGGAACTTCTCCGGTAGGGCGAGCCTGACTCCAGCCCTGGCCAAAATCACATCACTGGCATAACTGGGAGAGTTGGCAACACTGTGAAAAGCAGCATGACAACCCTTCTATAAAGTTTTTAACTTATTCTGTAGAAAGCTATTGCAGGAATATAATTTTCTACTCCAAATTGCTGGCTCAAAAAAGCCATAGAAAGATTGTGATTACTTTCCATAATAGTGGTAAAGCACAGTGAGACACTGATCTTCTGGGTATTACTGTAATACAAATAAATAGTACTACTACTACTGAGAAGATCCCAGTTCAAGTCCTATATTCAGGCTACTAGATAAAAACTACCTCTCTGCCAGACCAAGCTAGGTCTACAAGGCCCCAATCCTGCAGAGGACTGTTGACTTCAACACAGCTCAGTGTAGGCACAATAGTCTGCTCGCATTGTAAATTTCAAGATCGGGGTCTTAGTTATTAAGTTAATTCTGTGTTTTTATCCCATGGGCTTTCTTGTGTCTAAAGAACAGTGAAACTACTATTGGGTTCTTACATCAGGATATGTTTGCTGTCTATTATAATTTATTGCCTCATTTGCGGAGATGGCATAGCAGATTAGTGTTATAATACACACATCTTTATTTCCCTGTCTGAATGATGTCGTGTTTCTATAAAATCCCTGTAAAACTACCCTAGGCAATAAAATGTTTTTTGTTTTTTTTTACTTGAGTGTGACTTTCCATAAATGCACTCTCCGATTTCTTCTTTTCTATATGCTTGCAGTTTCCCTTCTTTTTATGTAAGGTCTCTCCCTATCAACCCAATAGGTGGCAGTATTGCTCAGGTATTTTCTTCTTCAGTGTCTCAGTACATCATCAGTGGACTGGAATGGGAGAAGTTTGACATTCTTTTATTCATGGTATAAAATCTTGGCACATATGGCTAACGTGGTCATAGATATTGATTACATGCCAGAGAACACTTACTGAACACAAAGAGCATGAAACAGGCCAGCTGGCTGGGGAAACTTTGTCATCCTCAACACATAGATCAGGGAGAGTTGCAACTGAATTTTTGGAGAGGGTTGGAATTTACAGTTTTACTCATTGCTATAACTACGTACTGGGTCTGCGCTAGTAAGAGCGCCCACCCTTCCAATCTTAATCTCTTCCATGTCCCCAATCCTTTCATTCACAGTTCTTAAAAACGCTTCAAATTCTAGGTCAACTTGTACTGTTATATTGGACAACGTGGTATTGTCCTGTCATTTATTCCCATAAATTGTTGGCATTGAAAAGGGTAAAACTGAAACTTTCATTGGTATAAATCTTTGTATAGCAGAATCTCTCAAGTTCACACTGGGACACTCATTGCTGATTACCAGCTACTGCAAATGAATGTCCTGATCCAATGTGGCCCAGAGTAGGCATCACTAGCAGTGGAGGGCACATGCAGAACCTCTCAGGAGACTTTCTGCACCTCACACAATTTGTGCTTTATGTTTGCTAATGCTTTATAGTAAAGTACATTAGTAAATGTAGGCAGTATATTAATTATACAAGACATCACTGCCTCTGTCTGATTAACCTTTGCTGGTAAGTGGTGAAATCACAGAGTTGATGACGGTTTAGTTGAAGGGGAGTGGGGGGTGGCTGTTAATTTGAAATTATTGAGTTTGTAAACAAGCAGATGGGAAGCAAGTGGAGTTCTACTATACTTATTAAGGGACAGAGCAGTGTTTCCCAAACTTGGGATGCCGCTTGTGTAGGGAAAGCCCCTGGCGGGCCGGGCCGGTTTGTTTACCTGCCACGCCACAGGTCCGGCCAATCACGGCTCCCACTGGCCGCGGTTCGCTGCTCCAGGCCAAAAGGAGCTGCTGGAAGCGGCGCGGGCTGAGGGACGTACTGGCCGCCGCTTCCAGCAGCTCCCATTGGCCTGGAGCAGCGAACCACGCCACTGGGAGCCGCGATAGGCCAAACCTGCGGACGCGGCAGGTAAACAAACCGGCCCGGCCCACCAGGGGCTTTCCCTACACAAGCGGCATCCCAAGTTTGGGAAACACTGGGGTAGAGAGTTCTTTTAGACTGCCTACGAGCACAGAGGCTACATGTCTACTGCTACCATCATTTGTGGGACCCATTCCCAGTTCTGGTGAGTGGTGGATAGTGTATGCAGGATGTAGCAATGGATCTGCCTGCCTCCTCCTTGCCACTTGTAGGCACTGTGCCATCCCTGAGGGATAGGGAAGGAGAAGCCCTTGCACTCCCCAGAACATAGAGACTGCAATACTACCTGCCCATTGCAAGAGTGGGGGGGGCATGGATCACGTTGTACTCCCCGTCAGTACCCAGCCCAAGCCGGGGAAGCTAGTGATCTAACCAGAGGCCCACATTTGGTGATGAATCCTGGTCGCGTGCCACCTTAGGTGCCTTGCGCATACACTAAAAAGAATTGCAAGAGCTGCGCAATGGTGGCCCTTTAACGAGAATCTGTCATCGTGCTTTGCTGAAGAATATTTTTTTAGGTGAGGGCTCAGTTCAGACTACCTAAGCTTTTATAAAGTTACATAAGCATCTGCCTGTGGCAAACCAGAGCATTTCATTCAGTTCCAATAAACAAAGCCCAGCAAAATAAGGCAACTCGTTAAAAAAAAAAAAGAAGATACTTCTATAAAATTAATATTGCAGGATGCTTGTCTCAATAAGAACAAAAATAAAATAATTCTGTTAACTTGGGCCGAGATCTCCTCCTTTGCTTCTCTACCTACTGACCAGAAACTCACTCCCTGGTTCAGCTGCTGTGTACTGCTGAGGCAGAGCAAAGTAGCTGGAAAGCTGCCAAAGGACCTAATTCTTCTTCAGCATGTGCCCAATTTAAAGCACACGAGTAGTCTAATTTAAGTCTAGTGGCACTACGTGTGTTTAAAGTTATGACAGTACTTAAGTACCTGGCTGAATTAAGGCCCTAAATGGGCAGCTGAACATTCTTCTTGCATAGGAGAAATCCTCAAGGGGGGATAAACTGACAACAAAGTAAGAAAAAGCACAAGCTGAGCACTTCTAAGGGTGCAGCACTCAACTCACAGCCCAAGGGAAAGAGTGTGCTAAAGCAGCTTTAAGCCACCTCTGTGATCTCCTGATCCTGGACTGCTCTGAAGCTTAGAGAGGCCTCCCTGCATAATGTAGAGAACCCTGGGGGCTTGGCTATGTTCCAGCAGCCCCCGGGGATGCCCTAGAACCTGGGATGATGCCTACAGTCTCTTATGGCCCTGTCCCAACACAAACCCTATGCCAGGGCCTGTGAGGGGGATTCTCAGAGCCTGCACTGGGTAATTCCTCCTTCACCCAGAACTGGGTCTTCTAGGGCCCTTTACACCACCCCAGCCCTTTTACAAGTAGCGCTGGAGCAAGTGTTACTCAACAAAATATTCCCAATCTGGCCCCATTTCCTATCCTAGATACCCTCCCAGCACAGCAGGCCCCTTCTCTGGCTCTGTCAAACCTTTGGCCTTAGCCACGTGACATCCATGTGGGATTTAGCTGGTATCCAAAAGTTAAAGAATTAATATTGGAAAGTGAAAGTTTGTTTAAAATGCCATGACCTTGAAAAAGCAGCAGCTAGTTGGGCTCAATAAGGATGATTATGTCTTTCTCAAGCTGTAGTCCTGACAAAAATCTGTGCAGGTGTAGTCCTCGCTCCTCCCACCTCCCTCCTGTCCGCAGCAATCACCTGGCTTGCAACGTTCAAGGGGCAGGAGGGAGGTTGAAGGAGCGAGGACTCGGCCTACAGGCTCCCCCCTCCCTCTCCTGCCTCCTGCCCACTGCAGTCAGCTGGTTTGCGGTGTTCGGGCAGCAGGGGAGGGAGGGGGAGCCTGAGCGTCGAGTCCTCGCTCCTCCCCCCTGAACACCGCAGGCCAGCTGATTGCCGTGGGCAGGAGGCGGGGGGAAGAGGGGGAAGGCGCTGATCCGTGGGGTCTGCCGGTGGGCGGGAGGCGCTGTGTGTGGGGGCGTAGGGGAGCTGATAGGGGAGCTGCCAGCTGTGGACAAAGCAGGCAGCCAAACGACGTTATAGCGAAGCATTGCACAACTTTAAATGGAGCATGTTCTGTAACTGAGCAGGGTCGTAAGCAAGAGGATGTTAAGAGGGGAGTTACTGTACATAAAAACCACTGATTCATTTTCATAGCTCTTTCTTGTTGCGTGCATTACAGGGGACTTACATTTCTAGCATTGATTTGGCTGAAGCTTTTCCTGTCAGCTTAAGAAATACTGCTTTCAAGAGAGGCCTGGTGGGCTCAGGACCATGCCATCACACAAGCAGTTGAGGCATGGAATCCACCCCTGCCTGCTTCACCCAAGTGAAGTGACCCCATGACATAATGTCCTACTCCAACATTGACTTTCTGCATTATCATGTTTTACAAGTAACATAAGGTAGATTACTTTGTCCATAATACATGGATTACAATGCATTTAACACCCTGCAAGTCGTGTTTTAGAGTGCTGTACATTATGTTAATTGTAAAATACAACAATGCATAAAATTCTGCAGTAACATTGTCAGTGCAGCTTTCCATAAAACACATGCTGTTGAGATTTTCTATTCGCACATAACATTCTCTCTCTGGTAAGTGTGATGTCCCCAAACACACAGTCACAGCTCCCTGTCAGCTGTGTCTGTGAGGCTGAAAGATAACGGAAAACCATCTCCATTAGTTAGGCTCCTTGTTCAGTTAGATTCCAGTCCACCAAAGCCCTTAAGCACATGCATAACTTTAAGTACCCGAGTAGTCCAACTGACATCAGTTAACAAGGGATCCTTAGCTTGGCAGGTTAGTGCCACTGATGTTCCTGTATCAGATTACATTATGGTATATTTGGGTGAACCAGGGCAGTGGGTATGGCATTTTCTGTCCCTGCATGACAGAGCTACAAACCAGCTTTTTCAAATTTATGTGCTTAATTTTAGGCACCTAACTAAGGGTATGTCTACAGTGCAGCTGAGAGGTGTGATTCCCAGCCGGGATAGAGAGACTTGCGGATAGAGAAACTTGCACTTGCTATGCTGGAGCAAGCACACTAAACATAGTAGTGTGGCTGCAGAGGTGGTGTCTTGGGCTCACTGCCGGGACTCAGACCCAGGGGTTTGGGCAGGCTTGGATTTGTGCAGTTAGTCCAAGATGCTGCCCATGCCACAATGTCCACACTGCAGTGCAGACATACCCTCAGTGAGCTGATGTTCAGTGGTGCCAAACACCTGCAGCTTCCACTGAAGTACTTAGCCTGTTGCAGAACTGAGCTAAAAGGTCCCAGCGACAGCTTTGAAGCAAGGGCTACTCTTGTTTTTCTTCCACTGCTCATTTTGTAGTTTAACAATAACCCTGCTTTAGGGTTTTATTCACAGCTGAAGCCTCCTTAAATGCTACCCCATATCTCAAATCACATACACTCAACTCAGTACAGGATCAAAAAGCAAACCAACTAACCATCACCACCTCAAAAAACAAAAACAAACCAAACATCCCCACCCAAACCACTAATGTTTTTTATTTAATATGGTCTAACTGCATGTTTGGCCATTTGTTTTTAAGACAGAATGTCTGCAGCAGAACGGCAGCACCAACATTTCTGCTGAGCTCTTTTCTTTCACTGGGTACTTCAGGCCTTGGCACTCTCAGGACCAAGGCAGTTGCTTTGCTCTGATCTGTCTCCTCAAGACCTGTATCTCATGCATGTGCTCATCCCTCTGTCCAATGTCAATTTGATCATCATTTATAGGATTACCACCAAAAAAATTCTTGAGCTGCTGGAATGCATTTTTTCCTTCCTAATTGGATTATTATTATGTTGGTTATTTTGTTTTTTTCCTTGTCTGGCTTTCCTCATGCTCCCTCTTCATGTCTCCCCTCCTGCAGATCCCTTTCCTTTTCCCCTTTGGTTTCCTCTCAGTAAGTCAGTCTGACTTCAGTGCCACAGTAATGTGAAAGGCACTTATTTGATACTAAAGTACAGAGAGAGAGACACTAGAGCTGATGAGAGGCTGACGTCTGTAGTTTTTTTTGTAACTCAGGATTCTGAAGACACTGAACATATAAGCCTTCCACAATCTGCAGCCCTTTGGCAGCTCCATGCCTTTATACTTAGTCTTTTCTTTCTCTTAAATAGTAATCCAAGGACCTGCACAGAAAGTGTTGAGCAACAGCTATAATTATCCAGTCTTCCATGAGTCCTTTCTTGGTCCATGTTTTCACGTTGCTTTGCACAAACATTCTTCTTATGCCACTCAATGTTTCAAATGAAAAAAAACCCGGGCACAAATGATCTTTTCTTAGGCTGCTAATTTATTTTTCCTCCAACCGTCTATGGCACGTCTAAGTATTTACTCAGTGTCGAGAACATTTCATTGTAGCTTTTGCCTATTTTTGGATTCATCGCATTTAATTGGTCCCTGACAGTGCACCTGCTGTCTACACTAAGGTGGGGAGAAAAAGAATATATCAGAGGCAATAGCAACCTATAGAATCATGCACAGATATTAGTTTCACCATAGTTAAGGTGGCAGCCAGAGCATTATAATAAGCCCTATTTTTAGCCACTGAGACATGTAGGCTTAGAAAAATTGGGTTAGCCAGAATAAATGTAGCATTTTTCAGAAGACTACGGAGGTCAGAGAAAATTGGTTAAACGGTTTTTGAGTTACAGGTGATTGCAAATTTACCCTGATTTGAAATTTTAATACGTATCCCATGTTTGTGTCCTTCCAACTCAGAAATGCCGTGTTAGTATTCCCCTTCAGACTACCCACATCACGTAGCTAAATCTCCTTGAAAACCTATGTGCAGGTAAAGGAGAATATTCCAGTCCTGAAAGGACAATGTAAATTAAGCAAAATTATTAAACTTAATTGTAATGATTATAGTGGAGCAGTTGGCACTCTGATGGCTGGTTGAACCTTAAAGAGAACATTATGGGCCAGATTTTCAAAATAACTCAGTATGTTGTATGCTGTGTTCCTTTGACCTCAGGCCATAATTGTCACTCTGGGAACTGATGGGCACTGAGGTCTTTTGAAATTCTGATCCTGAGACTGTAAGAGAAGGTTTGTTTGGTTTTTGTTTGTTTGGTTTTGTTTTGCTCAAGTAGGAGAGGTCTATAATTTTGGAGCTTAAGGAACAGGGCTTGAATCCTTTCATTGGAAGTTTGAATGGTTTAGCTAACAACTGTTTGTGTTTGTATAAATAGATTTGTTCCCAAATGTGGGACCCAAATGTTTTTTTTCCCTGCAGAGTTTGAAGGAAATTCCAACTATGTTTGAATGACTGGTAATTAAAAAATTAGTCTGAATATGGAGCCACTCGGTAGCAACTCCATAAGCAAGGGTGTCATCCACTTTCTATGATAAGCTTTATATTCACTCCCCATATAACTTGAAAAAAGTGTTTTCCTAATTAATTTCATTGTACACTGGAGGGGTTTTTGGGTGGGGCTGAGGTGGGGGAAGTCTGAAGGCAACAGGTCAAACCATTTATAAAGATGTTTGCTTAAAAATTACCCATTAAAAGTTTTTTACTCTAAGTGCCTAACTGTTTTGGGTACTTGTGTCTAAAAACACAACTGCATCTTCAGAATGAATTTTTATTTTTATTTATTTTTGTAAAAAATACGTACACAAATCGTTTTTATCATTTGGTATAAAAATATGGACTTTATAAACTCTCTATGGCCCAATGTGTGGTGTATATACAGATCAATGAGAATCAGATGAACAATGGGATTGCGCCTAAACTCCATAGGGCAGCGTAGGACCTGGGGACCCAAGGAACCCACATTGTAAAATGTAATCCTGATGATTTAGACAAGGGAGATGAATGAGCTTCTGTTTCCCCTGTCTCACAAGAACAAGGAAAGACTCAATGAAATTGAAAGGTGTCAGATTTAAAACTGATAAAAGGAAACACTTTTTCACTCAATATGTAATTAGATTGTGGAACTCCTTGCCACAGGATGTCACTGAGACCAAGAATTTAGCAAGATTATATATGGATAACAAGAATGTCCACAGTTATACCAGTTAATGCTGTCACAGGATGAAATGGCCCTTTAAGGGGCTTGGGGCTAAGCCTCACCTATGCCAGGTTTAGCCCATCTCACCAGCTGGAGATGATGAGTATAAGGGTCATGTGACATAGAACCAGGACCTGCACTGTGAGACAATTAGGAAGGCTGTTTTAAGGACAAGTATTGCTTTGAACTTTATGTTTATAAATCATACTCCCAAAAGGGTGGATTACAGTGTAAAGTTTGATTAAATGAAGGGAGGAGGAAACAGCAGTGGTAAGGCCCTACTATACTATCAAAGAGTTTTAAAAGGGATTTAGAAGGGATGTAATCATGGAAAGGGAACTCTGATCCAGGTTGCAGACCTTGGAACTGTCAGCTTTCCTCTCCAAAGCAGCCCACGCGCCATAATCAGCTGACTCAACTATGCACTCAAAAGGGACAAGGAGCTACTAAGATGTAATACAGGGCTTAGAATTTCCCTCACAAATATTGTGTTTGCTCAGTGACATGTTAAGCATGGCTATCATGTTTGCTGATGTCTGCCAATTTTGAACCTTTATAGTAATTTCAACTGCTTGGCCGAAAAAGCAAATTTTATTCAAACATTTGCAATTCATTCACAAAGGGATTTGCCATTTCTTTGAAGAGATAAAAGCAGCCTTAGCCTTTGATTCTGCCTCTCAGATGCACCAAGCTGCAGTAGGGAACACAACAGATGTGCAGTTCTGCTCTGTGTTAATATGGAACTTCGCATCTGATTCCTCCGTGCACCCGACTGAACACTTACCATGAAAGGCCTCGTGGAAAGAGTGCTAGTAGGGCATTCTTGGGGTGACATTGAGCTAAATTCTTTAGGTTCAAAAATAAATTCCAAGCCAAAGCTGTTGAGAAGGTTACACAGTGCTTAAAGTGAGAACAATGTGCACGAAACTTAGGCAATGCTTTACTGCAGGTCTGCATGGGAGATTAGCACCCAGAGAATAGAGTAGATAGCTTATAATATTAATACAGTAATAGTATTTTATCCAAGGTACTACTATGGCCCCCACTTCTGCAGCATCTGATCAAATCACAATTTTTAATATATATTATGCTCACAAAACCCCTGTAAGGTAAGGAAGTGCTATTATCCCCATTTTACTGTTGGGAAACTGATGCACAGAAAGGCTAAGGCCCTGATCCACAAAGCTATTTAGGCACCCAAACCCCAGATGTAGGCACCAAAGTGTCTGGCTTAGGTGTCTAATTTATACTTTGAAGACTCTGCTGTGATTTACAAAACTGCTGCCGAACGCTACAGGCACCTAAACTCACTCAATGCTTACGTCTTCAGGGTAAAAGTTCCCTGGGCAGCTAATTTTTGCCTCTGGGCATGAGCACTGCTGCCTCCCTCTAGGAATCTGGATGCCTAAGATCCGGAGTGATTCAAGAATTGGGGGGAAATAGGCAGATGAATGCCTAACTCCTGTGCAGAGCCCCATCCCGTAGGTGTGCTCAGAGGTCACTACTAGATTGGGTCCCATTCAGACTCTTGCTTCAGCAGGAGGAGAAGGAGGAGCCCATCTTATAACTTGTAGCCCAGTAGTTAAAGCATTCACTCAGGATGTAGGAGATCCAGGTTCAATTCCTCCCCCTGCCAGAGGGCAAGAAAGGATTTGAACAGGCTTCTCTCACCGCTCAGGAGAGTGCTCTAACCACTGAGCTCTGGATATTCTGATACTCTGGATATTCCCTCAGTCTCTCCTGTTGAAGCTGTTCCATTGTGGATAAATAATGAAAGCACGACTGGAGAAGGGAAACAGGACCCAGGGTCTTCCACCTCCCAGGTGAATGTACTCACCACTGGACTACACAGTCATTCTCACTCTCTGGCTGGCCCAGTGACTGTTCTGCTGTGGATAAATACTTACATAATCATTGGGCCAGAGAAAGAGAGTGAGTGGATAGGTGGGAGAATGGGTATGACTCTGCAGCTTGGTGATTAGGGCACCCACCTGGGAGGTCAGAGACCTTTGGTCCAGGCTCCCTTCTCCACAGTGGAGCAGTGTCAAAAGGAGAGACTGAGGGAGCCCCATATCAGTATATCCCATAGCCCAGTAGTTAGAGCACTCTCCTGAGAGATATGGGAGACTGCAGTTCAGATCCTTGCTCCCCTCAGGTAGAAGGTGAATTGAACCTGGGTGTCCATCCCAGATGACTGGTCTAACCACTGGGCTGCTGGTCATTTTGTGAAAAGTGAGTCAAGCATATAACTCATTGCCACAAGAAACTGCTTAGGTGCCTAGGCTGCTTGACTCCAGGAGATGGGTTCCTGTTTGTGGATTACAAAGCAGAGATAAGCACCTCCCAATAGCCTGGACTTAAGCACCTATCCCTGTGAGAGGGGCAGGGCTTAGCACACACCCAGTCATCAGCATCTGCCATCGGCTAGCTTAGGCAGCTCCCCACCTAGTGTGCTGGCTTTTGTGGATCACATTCTGGGTACCTATCTCTCCCTATTCTTTGTATAAGAAGCCAAGATGCTGTGGTAATAATTGAGCCTACAGCTTTACCCTAAGTTCAACTGTGAAAAGTGAGCAAAAGTTTATAAAGTGTCACAATAGCCTATAACAACAAAAGTTGATGGGACAAGGTGTTAAAGGGAGACAGAGACTGAATTAATCCAAACAAAAAAGCCGACTGATATAACTCAAGATGTTAAAATCATTCTTGGTAAACAAAAATGGTGGGGGACCAAAATAACCAAATTGGTGTGTCAAAAACTAGGCCTATCTGATGAATGAAATAATGAAGGGATGGACTATTCCACCCATCACTCCCTTTGGAATCCTTAAAAGAATAGACTGTGGAGAAAAAAAAATCAAGAAGCAACAGCTGCCTGCCAACAACCACTGTGGTGATCTTTACCGTCATGGCTGCCACCCCCACTGTCTCCTGGGATCTTGGGATCTATCATAACACCATTGGGCCTTTGTTGTCCTCATTCTGATAGATGTCCTAACCAGACTGGGCCAGAGAGAGGGGCCCAGGTGGCATTGCCATCTCCAGCTGCTTGGCTAAATCCCACGCACCACCTGGGATGTGAAACTTTGTCACACACCCCCAACCCCCCTATGTGTCCTTTTCATTCCCCACCTTATTTCTTCTTTTTTCTATTTCTCTCCTTTTTCCTTCTCTCTAATAAGAGTCTGGCTTGGCCACCCAAGATTGCATATTTTACAACATTGCTGTAAAACTGTGACTAGAAAGGCAATTTAGGCTATGCCTACATTTAAGGCCATGTAAAGCAGTGGCTCTCAACCTTTCCAGACTACCTTTCAGGTATTTCATTTGTCTTCTGTACCCCCCGGTTTCACCTGACTTAAAAACTAATTGCTTACAAAATCAGACATAAAACGACAAAAGTATCACAGCATACCATTATTGAAAAATTGTTTACTTTCTCATTTTACCATATAATTATAAAATAAATCAATTGGAATATAAATATTGTATTTGCATTTTAGTGTTTAGTATATAGAGCAGTATAAACAAGTCATTGTCTGTTTACAGTGACTTTGCTAGTGTGTTTGTTTTTTTTTGTAGCCTGTTGTAAAACTAGGCAAATATCTAGATGAGTTGATATAACTACTGGAAGACCTCCATATACCCCCAGGAGTATGCATACCCCTGGCTGAGAACCACTGATGTAGAGTACAGGCATGACATGTATAGCTAAATGCTGCAGTGCAAGGTTTCAGTAGTGCGGAAAGGCTGTGGCAGGATACAAACAGCGGGAAACGGTTCCAGCAGCACCGAACCTGATCCTTTCCCCGCTGCCTTCCCTATCAGAACCTTTCTTTGCAGCAAGGAAAGGCTGTGGCAGCGCAGAGGCAGTGGGACACTACTCTGGTAAAAATAGCAGTGTAGACGGGGGAAGCACAGCTTGGGAAAGTAGACAGCTGTATAGGGTAAGGTGTGCCCTATGCCATTCTACTCTCTTCGCCTAAACCATGCCTGACTATCTACACTGCTAGTTATACCCATGCTAGGGGGACCGTGCAGTGTAGGTACTCTACAAGCTACCGTAAGTATAGATGTACTTTAAAAACAATGTGCTAAACAACCTGATGCTGGTACAAGTTTGCCAGCTCTCAGAGTGGCTGATAAGACCATATGCTATGGCTGTGTTTTTCCAGCAGTAAGGTTGCATGTGAAAATCAACAATTATTACCATCTTTAATGCCATCTAAAAGACTGTCAAATAGCAGGGTGGATTCCTTCTAAAAACTCTTTCCAGCTAAAGGGAAAGGGAACAACGGATGTTGTTAAAATGAAAGCCTTACTTAATACTTGGCATTTCAAATGCTTTAACTGTGTTTCTTTCTGTTAAATAAGTTTAATAAAAGGTTTAAAAAGGATGTTGAATGGTGTGTTTGGTACTAAGCAGGCTGAGGTCTCAGTCTGTCAACACCTGACCCTTGTTTAATGTTGGACCATGAGAGGGTCACATTAACACCTTTGACTCTGTGGGGCCATTTATTCCACCAGAATTAATACAACAGCACCTAACTCAGGCTTTCTGTGATTTTCTAGGTGTAACAACATGAGCATTGCAACACCCAAGTCCCTTTTGGGAGCCAGGCCTAAGTGACTTGCCCAAGGTCACACAGGAAGTCTGTGGTGGAGCAGGGACTGAAACCCAGGTCTCTCAAGTCCTAGGCTAGTGTCCTAACCACTGGACAATCCTCCTATTAATTTTTGGGGAGTATCATCATTTGTGTTCAAATTAAACAATAAGAAATGTTAAGTTTTTAAAAAAAAATTCAAGAGAAGTATCAGAGAGCTCAGCTGCTAACAGCTCTTTCTCGTTTACACTAGTTTTCACCAATGCTCATTCAAATGGCTTAATTCAAAGGCAACTCCAGAATCACCAGCACATCTTCTGATGGGACTTGGACATACCTCCATTGTCTAATGCTTGCATTCTGACTATAACTAATACTGAAAAGGAAAACAGAACAGAGACCAAGTGTGCAGAGAGGGCCTGATGCAAAGTCCTCTGAAGTCAATGGGAGCTTTTCCTTTGATATCAGTGAATGTTGGATCAGGCCCCTAAAGCACAGTATGCTGTGGAAGAGCATACAATTTGGAAAGTACATCTGCTTGAGAAAGAAACTGATGCAAAGATACAACATACAAGCAGAAGATGAGACAATTTTTAAGTGAAATGAATATAGGAAACTAGTTAATTTGAGTATGTTATTACAGCTGATCTGTCATTATCTACTCCAGGGGGAATTTATGTCTCCTGCAGATTTATTTGCTTCCACGCAGAAAAATGACTTTTTGATGGGGAAGCAAAGGAAAGCCACAAGAGCAGTCATGTGACCCTCCCCAGCAGTATGTTTTGGGTGGCCAGAGCAGCTAGCAGAGAGATAAATCAATGTGGGGCAGTGGGTGGGACTGGGCAAGACCCGGCTGGTGACTCCTACCCTGTGCCAGGCTCAGCTGCCAGTCCCGGCTAGGCTGGGGAGGATGGGATTTCCTCTTCCCCTGCACAGCATCCAGGGCCAGGTCAGAACCACCCCAAGAATTCTCCCCCAGCTGCAGAAAGCTCTGCAAACTGTGTGCAGAATTTTTAATTTTTAGTGCAGAATTTTTAATATTTTGGTGCAGAATGCCCTCAGGAGTAATTATCACGCCTGCTGAGCCATGGCCTCTCTGTGCTATATTACATCAGTTTCTTTGTACTCACTTTGAACACTGTGTCAGTTTAAGGTATAGCACTGTCATCCATTAGTCTTGCTGAAGCTGTAGGGCCCAATCCTGTCAGTGCAGTGCCCACAAAACTCCCATTGACATCAATGGGAGTTGTATCCTAAAGTGTTTGTATGATAAGGTCCATAAGGCAAAGAAGGAATAAAACAGAATGGGGTAAGACAGGGCCACTCACAGAGCCTGTGAAAGGTCTGAAGAATCTCTCTTTGGTTGCTATTTTTTGCTTATTTATGCTGCAGGCCTTCCACATATTTAATTATTAACATGATGAAAAGATTTTGGGGAGCTGTTAGAATTATGTTAATAGAACCAGAGAGATTAAAAAAAAGTCATCTAGTCCTTCCTATCACCATAGGCTTATTTTCAAATGTTTTGTCTAGTCCACTGCTAGAATAACAAACACTAAGAAGTAAGTCTGATCTTGTAGGGATCTGGGTTCGATTCCCTAATCCTGTGTAACCTAGGGCAAACCAGTCTTCTTCTCCCTCAATTTACCATCTGTAAAATGAGGACAATACTAAGTTTCTCAGCGCTTTGTATGTCTTGTCTATTTCAGCTGTAAGCTCTTTTAAGCCAGGGCTGTCTCTTACCATGTCTGTACAATGCCTAGAACAATGAGCTCCTGACCTTGACCGGAGCCTCCGAGGCCTACTTTATTAGTAATAAATTGTATTGTATATTAGCAATTATTATCTTTATATCTTCCATTTTTTAATGTATCTGTTTGAGACACAAAAGTGTTGTTAGAAACCTATTGGGATGACTGAGAAACTTGCTGTCAGCTAAACGTTACCATTTATTCGAGCTTTTCCTTCCCTAGCTTGTTCTACTTTTCGTTTTGTACCCATGAGACACACTGGTATGGGATGGAATCGAACATGTGAGAACTCTAGAATGTTTGCCTCCTCATATTATTATACACATTATAAGAGGCATTTACAATGCAACTGTTTTTTGACTAGGGCCCACACGTCCAAAGCGAGAAGGAAACAGAGCTGTAATTTGCATAACTTTGGGTTCCATTCAAACTAGATTTTCAATACATTGGAAAGGTAGAATAATTTACTTAGTAAATTCATTTGTGGAACATAAAAATGCTAAAGAAAAAATATACTAGAAACATGGATGTAATGATAGAGCAAATATTGCAGGGTGTCTCTTAGTTTTAATTTGCTTGTTATTTTTCTTCCATTAAATCATCCACACATCACAAATGCATCCTGTAGCAATAAAAAGCTATATTATCTGTTATGGAAGAAGCACTATTTTTCTTTTAGAAAATAATTAATTTTATTCTTTTTAAACTAAAGAAGCAGCAGATGGTTCACCCTGAGATGCTCCAAGCTCTTCCTTTTGCAAATCACTGAGCACATATATTTTTCCAGAAGATGACATGACATATCAGCCAATTCTCATTTATATATATTCCACTAGAACCTACATTTTGAGGCTCCCTAGGTGCAACACAAACATATAACAAAAAGACCGTCTGCAAACCCATTTGAATTAATAGTCATGAGAGCTAGGAGTACGTCACATGCTAGAAATCACCTAGACTCACTACCACAGGAGCCAAATGCAGGGCAATACACAATACAGGACTCATCTTATACATTAAGGCAGAACTTTGCAAAAAGTGGCTGCCGATTTTGGCTGGCTAATTTTGGGTTTTCAACTTGGAACGCCTGAAAGGGGGTTGATTTTCTGAAAATAGGTGATCAACAATGTCTTAAAATCAACCCCCATTCACGTGGCTCAAGCTGAGGAGTCTCAAAAAAGGCAACCAAAATCCGCACTCATTTTTTAAAATCTCAGCCTAATCATACTTGCGTCAATAAAACTGGCATAAAAAGGCATGTGTAAGCTAATTCAGTGGCAGAGCAGAATAAAAGTACAGTCACAATCAACAAGGTTTTCTCCTGAAAGGTTAGTGTTGTCCATATAACAACAAAGTAAAGTAAGGTAACATAACCAGAAAGTAAGCAGAAAAACTCTCCCACCTTGTGGTAGAGCCCACTCCTATATGCCATGGGTACAGAACCCTACCTTACCGACCAAGCACTCTTATAACCCAGCCCTGAGCATCTGTGTAAGCGAAGGGAGGAAGCTGAGGTGGACTTAACCCCTTGTTCACTAGGGCCTCTGCACACTGTCACAGCATCGTATTAGGCAGGTGCTATATTGTAGCAGTGCCAATATTCCCATCTCCCACTTGCCAGCTTCCAAGGTTTAAAAAGTTTGGAGAGTCCACATATCAGAGGCAAGATAACCTTCCCCCTCCGAAAGGGCTGTAGAGAGTTTGACTATGAAACAGAGAACGTTCTAGCAATAGCTGGGAGCTAGAGAAAGAAAATAGTCCACTTACTGTAGGTGAGCCAGAAGGTTGCCAGAATTGTGCCCTCCTACACACATCAGTGCTAACCTGGGTTCCTAATAAAGAAAGAGGCATTGTGACAAGCATAACATGTACCACAGATAAAATAATTACTTCTCACTGTCAGCCTGCATTACTTTGGACAAATCCTTAAAACAATACAGTGAGATTGAATAGAGTGCCTGATAGGGAACTGCGAGAAAGCAATTTAGAAATGCAATCATAAAATGGATGGTAGCAGCTGAAGTCTATTCACAGTGAATTACCTTAAATATATTTGCCATTTCTGATTTCTTTCTTCTAATTACATACTTGCCTCAAAGGGATAGTTGTTCCTCTATCAGCTCATTCAAATTAGGTTGGCGGACAACATGCCAAATTGTTATTTAGGTGAGTAAAGACTCCAGGTGCAATAAAATAAAACAAAAAAGGGAAGAAAGAAATAAGACGGCCTAAGCAGCAAAATGAAAAGAAGCACATCAGCACTGTAAGGCTGCCACCACTCCTTATAAACCTCCCCTTATAACCGCTGGTGCCTTAGACAGATTCCTCATGCAGTTGCTCACTAACGCATGAAGAGAGTAATAGCTGTTGCCAACTTGCTATTATAACATATGAAAAGATACTGGAGACTTGTAAGTAGCAGTAAACACTTTACTGAGCTTGTTGCTGAGAACTGTACAGATCAGCATTGCTAGCTTGCCTGCCTGGCTCCAAGTGTAAGCAATCTGCTTCTGCTGATAAAGCTCACTAGATAATTAGTCCCTCCTCCCCCATACAACACCATAGGTAACTTTGGGCCCTACTCCAACGTTCCTACTATCAGTATATCTCCCTCTTTTTTAAAAAAACCTAGATACATACAATTTAATTAAATTTCAATTTTTTTACTTAATTGTATGAACTTAATTTAGCATTCATAATTCTAATCTGAATCCTTAAAGAATCTTAAGCAATTAGTTTCTGTATCAAGCAAGGTGTTGGGTTTTTTTTAAACCAGTCTACCTTTAGCAATAGTAACAGGAGTATCAGTGTCCTATTGTTTTTTTCTTTTCAGTATTCAATCTGACTACTTGAGACTCAATAGACTCAGTAGACTGGGATGGTTTTGCTTATATTTCTGAGTTGGATCTTGAAACAGTTTGTGTTTTTTCCATATTTTCATTCTCCTCCCACACAATTCCTTTAGTGCTCATCAAATCCTTTCTGTTTCTGCTACAGACATCTCCTTCTTCTGACTCAAGATAAGATCTTGGAGCAGTGTGGTGGTCAAACACCCTTGCAGTTTTCCATGCTCCTTTTTGCCAAATACAAACAGTCTTTCCACTGTCCAGTGATAAAAGCTTTGCACTTTTGTCTGAGAAATATTTCTGTGTTGCTTGTCTTGATTTTAGGCTAGGTTGCATGTCTGCTTGTATCATCTTGGGTTGCAACAACTGTGATGAAGTCAGCAATCTGGTCCTTAGATATTTTCCCAAAACGAGTTCAGCAGGCGATCCTAAAACTCCCATAGGTGTATTCCGATAGTCCAGCAGGCCAACATAGGGATATGTGTTGTTATCCAGGCTAGATGTTTTAAGAATCCTTATTAGTTTGAACTTCTCTCTCAGCCATTCCATGTGATTGTGGGAACAACTGACTTGACGTTGAACAAAGACCCACTGCTTTGCAAAAGTTTTAATCTGTGGAGCAAAATTATGGCCCATTGTCATTAATGAGATTTTTCAGGTATGTCAGACCTTGCAAGTATAGACTTGCCTTGTCTGATGACAGATGCAGTTGTGGTGGTGCCCTGAAGCAAACAGACTTAAGTATTTTGAATCATAAGCGACGAGAATAAGATAATTGGCACCTTGAAACTCAAATAGGGTACATTTCAAGTATCTGCCAAGGTCTGCTTGGGACCTTATGTGCTAGCACTGGTTCCTGGTGATGTTTGTTTCTGAAGGTTTGACATGTGTCCCAAGACTGTACCATGTCCTCAATTTAACTGCACATGCATGTCCAATAGCAGCATCCCAGACTCTCCTTTCACCCAGCTCCCTCCCAGATGATTCTCAGGAATAAGCACAATCTCCTTTCCGAGGCTTTCTGGTATGATTCTGTCATTTTTGAAGACAAGTCATAGAATCATAGAATACTAGGGTTGGAAGGGACCTCAGGAGGTCATCTAGTCCAACCCCCTGCTCAAAGCAGGACCAATCCCCAGACAGATTTTTGCCCCAGATCCCTAAGTGGCACTGGGTGCTGTTGTAAGCAATACTTTCAAGTGTTCATATGCCACCTCATGCATTGGCATCCAGGTGAACTTGACATTTTTTCCCAGTTGTCTTAAAGAAGTTACTACTGTTGACATATGTGGGATATATTTCCCACAGTATGTAACCATCCCAAGAAATCTTTGTAATTCAGCTTTGCAGGTCGGTCATTTCAATTATTGCCACAAGTTTTGACTTGTCAGGGTTTAGACCTTTTTTTGTCCAGTTAAAGCCCCAATTATTTTATCTCGATCAGAGCCTCATTTGCTCTTGTTCAGCTACCGGTTCTTTTCATGACACCTGTCCAGCCATTAATCATGTTCTCGTCTGATATTTCCGCACATCAGTATGTCATCTATGTAATATTTAACAACTTCCACACCTTCAAATATCTGTTGGATCACTCTTTGGTATGCTTCAGGAGCTGAACCGATGCCAAAAGGAAGTCTGGTGAACCTATACCTGCCAATGGTGCGTTGAACGTACACAGTGTAGAACTTTTGTCTTCCAGCTGTGTTTCCCAAAACTACTGACATTGAAGGCAGTAAAAACTGTAGCTTTTGCCAACTTGTTGGTTACTTCTTCTACTGTAGGCAATTGAAAATGTTCCCTTAGTATTGTTTTATTCATATTTCTTGGATCCAAGCATATTCTTATTTAATCTCAACCTGCTTTATCTACAGCTACTATAGAACTGACCCACTTTGTAGTTTCTTTCACTTTTGTTATTACTTGCAACTCTTCCATATGGCACAATTATTTTTCTACTTTGTTCCTCAATCCACTGGAACTTTATGGAGGTGCATGAATTACAAGTGATACTTGTGAGTTCATCTTTATAGTGTGCTTTCCTGGCAAGCACACTAAACCTTCAAATACATCCCAGTTGCCTTCTGGTTCTTCCTTTACCATAATGATTCTTTTCACTAAGTTGAAACTTGTCACAGCCTGTAAGCCAGTATGGCTTGCAAGTCAAATTCTACCTCCTGAAATTCCAGCGATGCTTTCTTATCCTGATACTCACAGTACAAGTAGCATTTACCACATACAGTACTTGCAGATTTCCCCCGAGTAGGTTATCAGCTGGATATTTGAGCTGCAAATTGGTTCATTCCTTAAAGTAGTATGTAACTTTATGGATATCACCTTGGCCTCTGACCCCGAATGAATTTTAAAACTCACAGTTTTGTGATTTTTAATGAACCATTCCACTCGTCCTTGGGAGGCTCAGTACTCAGCAGACCGAGGAACAGATTTTATGAGTGCTCATCTGCTTCTGTGTGGGTAAACATCTATTTGCCTTGGGACTTTTGTTTTCCAGAGTTGCATATTTTGGCAAAATGATTCTGTTTGCCACATCTTCAGTGTTATTGCTCATATGTAGGACAGTTCCCTATAGCAGTTCCCTATAAGAGGCCACATTTATAACAATTGTTAATGGCCTCTGATTGCTTCCCCTCACCCCCACTTGATTGCAGGTTTTTATTAGAAGCAGGACACCCTGTAATCCATGATTGCATATTTGGGTGCTTACTAATGGTGGGGTTACCTTGCAGTAATGTGTGTAACCTTTGGTTTATGTGTTCCCATTTAGCAATTTAAAAATAAGGAATAAAACCAAACTGAATTCTTTAAGGTTTGAGCCTCCAGAGAGGTTACAGATCATTTATTTTAGTAGAGAACTCTGAAAGACACAATAAGTGATAAAATGTTTAACTGTATTTAATATAAAATAGATAGTTAAGCACTATAACCATACATTGCCTTGATACTCACATTCTAAGATGGAATGATGCAATCAGGGTGATCAATCCCTGCCTGAGAATGGATATAATTCTTTCTCCCATGGTACTTTGATGGATGCACCTACCTAAAATCGACATACTACCCTTTTCATAATCAATTAAAATAACACCTCTTAATTAATTTGCATTATATCTACCTTTTAACCGTAATTAAATATTTTTTACTTTCTCATTGGCTATTTAACATTAAGCATCACCTTAATTAACATCTGCATAACTGCCATACCAGTAACTATCAGTATAGATAGCATTTTCCAAAACATTCACATTTTATCTAAAACACTTGAAAAACCAGTTAGGACCAAAACGAGTTAGGGTTTGGTCCCTGACTTTTCTTCAACTTTCCTCTGAATTGTCTGATTTCCCTTTACTCATATTTTGGGAAACATAATCCCAATTAGCCATACAAAATGATGGGGTCTAAATTAGCTGTTTCCACTCAAGAAAGAGATCTTGCAGACATTGCGGCTTGTTCTCTGAAAACATCTGCTCAATGTGCCGTGGTAGTCAAAAAATTAACAGAATGTTAGGAACCATTAGGGAAGAGACAGATAATAAGACAGAAAATATCATAATGTCACTATATAAATCCATGATACTCCCACATCTTGAATACTGTGTTCAGTTCTGGTCACCTCAACTCAAAAAAGATATATTGGAATTGGAAAAAACACAGAGAAGGGCAACAAAAATGATTAGGTGTATGGAACAGCTTCCATATGAGGAGAGAGATAAAAGATTGGGACTGGTCAGCTTAGAAAAGAGACAATTAAGGAGGGGATATGATAGCGGTCTATAAAATCATTAATGGTGTAGAGAACGTGAATAAGGAAGTGTTATTTACCCCCTCATGTAACACAAGAACCAGGGGTCACCCAATGAAATTAATAGGCAGCAGGTTTAATACAAACGTAGGGAAGCACTTCTTCATACAACGTACAGTCAACTTGTGAAGGCCAAAACTATAACTGGGTTCAAAAAAGAGTTAGATAAGTTCGTGGAGGAGAGGTCCATCAATGGCTATTAGCTAAGATGGTCAGGGATGCAACCCCATACTTGGGGTATCCCTAAATCTCTTACTGCCAGAAGCTGGGTCTGGACAACAGGGAATGGCTCACTCAAACATTGCTCTCTTTTGTTCATTCTCTCTGAAGCCTCTGGCACCGGCCACTGTAGGAACACAGGATATTGGGCTAGATGGACCATTGGTCTGACCCAGTATGGCTTACTTGACTATTGTTAAGCCTATTTTTCAGAAATAGATTTTTTGTGCCTACTTACATATCAACACATTTTTATATAAACATAAGCAAGCCTAATCGCTATAGGCTACATGTGTGCTGATGTTTTTCTGGTTCACCCAACCCTTTCCATTGTTTTGCAGTCATTTCATCTGCACAACATATGCCTACAGTACATTCAAGGGTTAAATTGGGCTCTCTTGACAACCTGGCTCACACTGAGTCTGACACAATACCACACAGGATGGGGTCTTTAATGAGAGATTCACACAGTTCTCCAGATTTGCAAGTCATTGTATTGCCGGTTTATATCAGTCACATATTGGTCTATACCTTCCCAATCTTTCTGACTTCTAGTGAAAAACGTGTGCCTACCATAAGTGACTTTTCTTTGTGGTTTAAAGTATGCCTCAAACTTATTCTTTAAGACCTGTGTTTTTTTCTTTATCTGCTGCATCATCCAGTTGAAAAGTTTTAAATGTTTTCTGCTTTTTCACCTGTCACATGGAGAAATAACGCTGTTAATAGCTGTTCATTATCTCTGTCTGTGCCCCGCCCCTCCCCCACCCTGCCACAATGCTGTACAGCTCAAAATGGTTGCTTCCACATTTTCCAGTTTTCTGCTGCATTTCCTTCAAACACTCACTTTTCTGGAGGCTTTAGGTCCATTTTTTTTCAGGTTTGTTCTCTTACGTTTAGTTTTGTTCGGAGACCATGTAATAGCTGTTGCCAACCTTTACTATAACATAAGCAAAGACACTGGAGACTTGTTGCTGAACACTGTGATAGGCATTGCTGGCTTGCTTGCCTAGTTTCATGTGAAAGCAATGTGCTTCTGCTTATAAGGCTCACTACATAATCATTCCCCACAAACACGACTATGGATAACTTTGGTTCCTACTTCAGAGTTCCTACTATCATTATTAAGAGAACAATTGTGTCTAGATAACTGTTGTAGTTGACTTTTCCATGCTCTTGCTTCTTCCATGCCATTCAATAGGCTCCAAGACATGGCAAGGAAGTGAGTGATGAATAATTACTATGGAAAGGATCAGATTTTATAGTCTGAAATTTCACTAACAATAACCAGGTCAGGAAGAGATAGATGGACACCAGATGGCAGCATGACATGTGACTTGAAACTAGGCTGATCAAAATTTTTCAGTTGAAACTATTTTTTGATGAAAAATTGGGTTTTTGTTAAAACGATTTCGTCCTAAGTGGAGCAGAGGATCAAGTCCAAGAGGTGAATATAGCTGGACCGCTTGGTAATAGTGACCATAATATAATTAAATTTAATATCCCTGTGGTGGGGAAAACACCACAGTGGCCCAACACTGTAGCATTTAATTTTAGAAAGGGGAACTACACAAAAATGAGGAGGTTAGTTAAACAAAAATTAAAGGGTACAGCACCAAAAGTAAAATCCCTACAAGCTGTATGGAAACTTTAAAAAGCCACCATAATACCCCAAATTAAAAAAGCAGTAAGAGAACCAAAAAAGAGTCACTGTGGCTAAACAACAAAGTAAGACAAGCAGTGAGAGGCAAAAAGGCATCCTTTAAAAAGTGGAAGTAAAATCCTAGTGAGGAAAATAGAAAGGAGCATACACTCTGGCAAATGAAGTGTAAAAATATAATTAGGAAGGCCAAAAAAGAATTTGAAGAACAGCTGGCCAAAGACTCAAAAAGTAATAGCAAAAACATTTTTAAGTGCATCAGAAGCAGGAAGCCTGCTAAAGAACCAGTGGGGCCACTGGATGATCGAGATGCTAAAGGAGCACCCAAGGATGATAAGGCCATTGCGGAGAAACTAAATTAATTCTTTGCATTGGTCTTCATGGTTGAGGATGTGAAGGAGATTCCCAAACCTGAGCCATCCTTTTTAAGTGACAAATCTGAGGAACTGTCCCAGATTGAGGTGTGATTAGAGGAGGTTTTGGAACAAATTGATAAACTAAACAGTAATAAGTCACCAGGATCAGATGGTATTCACCCAAGAGTTCTGAAAGAACTCAAATGTGAAATTGCAGAACTACTAACTGTAGTCTGTAACCTATCATTTAAATCAGCTTCTGTACCAAATGACTGGAGAATAGCTAATATGGCACCAATATTTTAAAAGGGCTCCAGAGGTGACCCCGGCAATTACAGGCCAGTAAGCCTGACTTCAGTACTGAGCAAACTGGTTGAAACTATAGTAAAGAAAAAAATTGTCAGACACATAGATTAACATAATTTGTTGTGGAAGAGTCAACATGGTTTTTGTAAAGGGAAACCATGCCTCACCAATCTACTAGAATTCTTTGAGGGGGTCAACAAGCATGTGGACAAGGGGGATCTACTGGATATAGTGTATTTAGATTTTCAGAAAGCCTTTGACAAAGTCCCTCACCAAAGGCTCTTAAGCAAAGTAAGCTGTCATGGGATAAGAGGGAAGGCCCTCTCATGGATTGGTAACTGGTTAAAAGATAGGAAACAAAGGGTAGGAATAAATGGTCAGTTTTCAGAATGGAGAGAGGTAAATAGTGCTGTCGCCCAGGGGTCTGTACTGGGACCAGTCCTATTCAAGATATTCATAAATGAGTTGGAAAAAGGGGTAAATAGTGAGGTGGCAAAATTTTCAGATGATACAAAACTACTCAAGATAGTTAAGTCCCAGGCAGACTGCGAAGAGCTACAAAAGGATCTCTCAAAACTGGGCAACAAAATGGCAGATGAAATTCAATGTTGATAAATGCAAAGTAATGCACATTGGAAAACATAATCCCAACTATACATATAAAATGATGGGGTCTAAATTACCTGTTACCACTCAAGAAAGAGATCTTGGAGTTATTGTGGATAGTTCTCTGAAAACATCCACTCAATGTGCAGTGGCAGTCAAAAAAGCGAACAGAATGTTGGGAATCATTAGGGATAGATAATAAGACAGAAAATATCATATTGCCTCTATATAAATTCATAGTATGCCCAGATCTTGAATACTGTGTGCAGATGTGGTCGCCGCATCTCAAAAAAGATATATTGGAATTGGAAAAGGTTCAGAAAAGGGCAACAAAATGATTAGGGGTATAGAACGGCTGTCATATGAGGAGAGATTAATAAGACTGACTTTTCAGCTTGGAAAAAATACGACTAAGGGGGGATATGATAGAGGTCTATAAAATCATGACTGGTATGGAGAAAATAAATAAGTAAGTGTCATTTACCCCTCATAACACAAGAACTAGGGATCACCAAATGAAATTAATAGGCAGCAGGTTTAAAACAAACAAAAGAAAGCATTTTTTTACACAATGCACAGTCAACCTGTGGAACTCCTTGCCAGAAGATGTTGTGAAGGCCAAGACTATAACAGGGTTCAAAAAATAACTAGATAAGTTCATGGAGGATAGGTCCATCAATGGCTATTAGCCAGGATGGGCAGCGATGATGTCCTTAGCCTCTGTTTGCCAGATGCTGGGAATGGTTGACGGGGAATGGATCACTTGATGATTACCTGTTCTGCTCATTCCCTCTGGGATACCTGGCATTGGCCACTGTTGGAAGACAGGATACTGCGCTAGATGGACCTTTGGTCTGACCCACTATGGCCGTACTTATGTTCTTATGATTTTTTTTAAATGAAAAGGCTCTGCTTTAAATGAAACTTTATGAGGTTTTTGTAAAAAAAATAAAAATAAAAAAAAATGCTGCCATTGTGCCTTGGGGGAGTTTTTGATTGGCTGTCTCCTGCCCTCATTCTACTCTATAGGCCGGGTTCCCCAGCGGGACTATATCTCCAGTGATGTACCATGACCATGTACTCCCATGATGCACTGTGATGTCATGGGAAAGGGCAGACTGTGGTGCATCCTGGAGATGTAGTTCTGCCACGGAGCCCAACTCATAGAGGACAATGGGGACACATGGCAGCAGAATGAAAACTACCATAAGGCACTGTGGTGGCATTTCTGAATAGAAACTTTTGATTTTAGGCAAAAATCTTCAGTTTTTGACCAACCATTTTCAATTTTTTTGTTTTTTTTCTTTTTGCCAAAAAGTTGAAATTCTCAGTGGGAAATTCTAATGAAAATTAATTTTTTTTCACAGAAATTTCCATAGAAAACAACTAGGGCTGTCAAGTGATTAAAAAATTAATCGTGATTAATCACACTATTAAAGAATAATGGAATACTATTTATTTAAATATTTTTGGATGTTTTCTACATTTTCAAATATATTGATTTCAATGACCACACAGAATACAAAGTGTACAGTGCTCACTTTATATTATTATTTTTATTACAAATATTTGCATAGTAAAAAACAAAATAAATAGTATTTTTCAATTCACCTAATGCAAATAATGTAGTGCAATCTCTTTATCATGAAAGTTGAACATACAAATGTAGAATTATGTACAAAAACTAACTATACTCAAAAATAAAACAATGTAAAACTTTAGAGCCTAGAAGTCCACTCAGTCCTACTTCTTGTTCAGCCAATCGCTCAGACAAACAAGTT
Organism: Terrapene triunguis; assembly: GCF_002925995.2. NCBI lineage: Eukaryota > Metazoa > Chordata > Testudines > Emydidae > Terrapene > Terrapene triunguis. Next base: position 55,095,635 of record NW_020664436.1, read on the forward strand.
TGTTTACATTTGCAGGAGATAATGCTGCCCACTTCTTGTTTACAATGTCACCTGAAAGTGAGAACAGGTGTTTGCATAGCACTGTTGTAGTAGCTGGCGTCACAAGATATTAACGTGCCGGTTGCACTAAAGATTCATATGTCCCTTCATGCGTCAACCACCATTCCAGAGGACATGCGTCCATGCCGATGACGGGTTCTGCTCGATAATGATCCAAAGCAGTGTGGACTGACGCATATTCATTTTCATTGTCTGAGTCAGATGCCACCAGCAGAAGGTTGATTTTCTTTTTTGGTGTTTCGGTTCTGTAGTTTCCGCATTGGAGTGTTGCCTTTTAAAACTTCTGAAAGCATGTGCCACACCTCGTCCCACTCAGATTTTGGGAAGGCACTTCAGATTCTTAAACCTTGGATCGAGAGCTGTAGCTACCTTTAGAAATCTAACATCGGTACCTTCTTAGCATTTGACAAATCTGCAGTGAAAGTGTTCTTAAAACGAACAACATGTGCTGGGTCATCATCCGAGACTGCTATAACATGAAATATATGCAGAATGTGGGTAAAACAGAGCAGGAGGCATACAATTCTGCCCCCAAGGAGTTCAGTCACAAATTTAATTAACACATTATTTTTTTCACGAGCATCATCAGCATGGAAGCATGTCCTCTGGAATAGTGGCCAAAGCATGAAGGGGCATATGAATGTTTAGCATATCTGGCACATAAATACCTTGCAGTGCCGGCTACAAAAGTGCTATGAAAACACCTGTTCTCACTTTCAGGTGACATTGTAAATAAGAAGCAGGCAGCATTATGTCCCGTAAATGTAAACAAAATTGTTTGTCTTAGCGATTGGCTGAACAAGAAGTAGGACTGAGTGGACTTTTAGGCTCTAAAGTTTTACATTGTTTTGTTAGTGCAGTTATGTAACAAAAATACTACATTTGTAAGTTGCATTTTCACGATAAAGAGATTGCACTACAGCACTTGTATGAGTTGAACTGAAAAATACTATTTCTTTTGTTTATCATTTTTACAGTGCAAATATTTGTAATAAAAATAATAATATAAAGTGAGCACTGTGCACTTTGTATTCTGTGTTTTAATTGAAATCAATATATTTGAAAATTTAGAACAACTTCCAAAAATATTTAATACATTTCAATTGGTATTCTATTGTTTAACAGTGCAATTAAAAGTGTGATTAATTGCGATTAATTTTTTTAACCTGTCCCCTGACTTCCCAGACCCCATCCACCACCACCTTGACAGACCACCGGAACTCCCGCCTACCCAACCTCTCCCTTCTCCATCCCCTGACCGCCCCCTCAGAACCTCTGCCCAATCCAACCCCCCCACCCGTTCCCTGTCCCTGGGACTCCCTGCCCCTGCCTTATCCAACCCCCTCCCCCCCTGGCCCTGGTCTCTTACCATGCCGCTTACCCCCGCCGGGCCCGGGGCCCGGGCCGGAGCCAGAGCCGGGACCGGGTCTGCGCAGCCCGGCCGGGACCAGGGCTGGGGCCGTGCCACCCGGAGCCAGAGCCGCACTGCCTGGCGAGAGTCGGGGCCGGGCTGGAGCTGCGCCGTGGGGCCGGGGCCGCTTGGCTGGGGCCGGGCCGGAGGGAGCCGCTCAGCTGGGCCGGAGGGAGCCGCTTGGCTGTGGCTGGGGCCGGAGGAAGCTGCTAGGCTGGGGCCGGGGCCGGGGTTGGAGGGAGCCGCTCAGCCGGGGCCGGGCCGGGGTCAGGCCGCGCCTCTCTGGAGCCCTCCTCGCGCCCCCCCCCGCCCCAGCTTACCTGCCGCTGCTTGTTTCCAGGCTTCCCGCGTGAACATCTGATTCGTGGGAAGCAGGGGAGGGGGAGGAGAAGGGGGAGGTGAGCTGGGGCCGGGGGCGGGGCGGACAGCTGACGGAGCTTGGGAACCTCTTGGGCGCGGGGCCCGATTCAGGCCTAAAGCCGGCCCTGGGTACAGCCCTTGTTCCAGCTCAGGTGGTAGCTAGGGGATTTCTCAAGATGGCCGCCCCCTTTATTCTGTTCCACCCACTTATATAACTTTTGCATAAGGCAGGAATCCTTTGTCCCTCTGGGTTCCCACCCCTCCTTCTCAACGGAAAAGCACCAGGTTAAAGATGGATTCCAGTTCAGGTGACATGATCACATGTCACTGCAAGACCCCAAGCCTTCATTCCTCCCAGCCTGACTCACAGGAAGGCCGGCCTGCAAACAGAGCCATCCACAGTCAATTGTCCTGGTTGATGGGAGCCATCAAGATTCCAAACCACCATTAATGGCCCACACTTTGCATAATTACAATAGGCCCTCAGAGTTATATTTCATATTTCTAGTTTCAGATACAAGAGTGGTACATTTATACAAATAGGATGACCATACTCAGTAGATTATAAGCTTTGTAATGATACCTTACAAGAGACCTTTTGCATGAAGCATATTTTAGTTACATTATATTCACACTCATCAGCATACTTTCATAAAATCATATAGAGTGCAACATCACACATCCCTCCTTTCTCCTCATGATCATTCTGCAGTAAGCCATCTGTCTGTTTCTCAGCCACATTAACCTCCACCCTACAGACAAATTGTCTTTTTTCCACTGGACAAAACTGCACATCCACACTGGAACATAAGGAATCCCAAATGTTTCTTTCCATTTCTTGAATCCTGAATGTGAAATAACAAGAATGGATTGGGGGAGATGGAGAAAGATATATTTTTTTCCTACAAAACCATTTTCACTTCATCCAGAATGTTCAGCATGGGAAAAAGACCAGGTGGTCCTGTTGAGGTGACCTCTGTTCTCTGTCTCTAAACAGCTTTTGTTCTGAGTACATGAAGATGTGAGAAGGATGGGGAACATATTGTTTCTGTGGAACTGGTGTTATTTTTCTCTATCCAGTTACATCTGCATGCCTGAATTCATTACAGTGTTCAGTTTCATCTGTCTAAGCATTAATCTTAATCACACATATGGCCAATAGAACCTTTGCACAGCACCATCCAACATCAGGATTTATTGTTTCTTTATATATAAACAATGCATGTACACATATTACATGTGTAAAAGTCACTAAAATATTTGGAAATTCATTTCTCCTTTATTTACCAGCCAAGACCGATGCTCAGAGTCCTGAGCAAGTGTTTTCCATGCTGTAACTGAACTAACACATTTCATCAGTTGGCAAGGGCAACACAGGATTCTAAACTTAAGTCATGGAAGGTTAGCTAAGCAGGAAGTGATTTTCAAATCTATTAATGTAAATTGTAAATGTATATGGTAGGGAACAGTACATCCTGTTTGCAATTCCGGGGTTTTTATTAAACTAACAGAAGTTTTTTAAGTCACTTTAAAAATAATTATAACTGCTGAAATTAAAATTGGACATACAAATAGTGAATAGAGGAAATTTGGAATACCTCCCACTTCTGCTCAGTACAAGGGTTCCAGGAAATACCTGCTTCCCTGTGCTGATTGGCTGTTTGCTCCAGCACTTTCTCCCGGCTACCCCCAGTCTTGTCACCTGAACTTCACTCCGCTTGCCCTCCATGCTCCCTTCCCCCAGCTGCCCTATCCCTTCAGTGTTCTGTCCCCTCACATCCTTTATCTTTCTACTTAGCATATCCTCTCCTTACTAAATCCCTCCCAAAGGATTTTAATGACAAACACACACATATTATGGCACTGACATGAAATTTGCAGACCATCACGCTGCTAATTCGTGTATGTTCTGGCTTTTCCCCCTACCCTTTATCTATCTGGTCTATTTAGATTGTAAGCTCTTTGGGGCAGGGACTATCTGTTATTCTGTGTTTGTACTGTGCCTAGCACAAGTGGCCCATTCTGGGTTGGTCCCTAGGAACATACAAGGAGAATTAGCAGAGTGTCAGAAAAAATGTTGAATTGGATCAATCTAGACCTTCCTAATTGTTTCCTTCTGGCTTGCTGTCACATTCTGGGGTGCAATCCAAATCAGTGAGTGGTTGTGTCACCATCTGCCCCGTGATCTTGGGTGCCTCACAATGCTTTGCTGTTGTAGCTCCCAACCAGGGCCACTCAAAAACAGCCAAGCAGCATGCAGGTCACACGCTGAGTGTCTGTGTATAGCCACAGCCCTGGTCCAGTAACTCTGACATCAGCAGCCTGTCAGCATCACATCAGCCATACTCTGGCCTCTACCAGACTGTGTTACTATTCGCAGGATGACCCCAAAACACTCCCAGGCCTGAATTTTCCTAAAAACATGCTCCGCACTGTCTAGCCCTCTCCTGGACAGTTCTGATATTAAAGGTCCTTTGCCCCGTAAAGGGTCAATATTCAACTGTTTCCTACTTTAACTGGAGTTACCAAACAACTCAGTTTAAACACAACACTGGATTAGTTTAGAGTAAAAATAGAACAGATTTATTTAACTACAAAGAAAAAAGTTTTAAGTGAGTACAAGTGTAATGTACTAAAGTCAGTAATGGTTACAAGAGAAATAAAGAAAGCACACTTCCTAGGAGCTAAAACTTAACAAGCTAGACTTGGTCCAAGGTAAAAATCCTTGCCACATGTTCCCAGCAACAGGGCTGACCAAATTATCAGGTCAGCATCCCTCCCAAAGTCAAAGGGGTGGTTCCTTTGTCTTCTTGGATGAAAGAGAGAAAACTTGGGGTGTTTTTGCCCCTCACTCCTATAGCCCAGTCATCCTTTGAAATGCATTTTCCTGAGGGTTTCCCTAGATAAAGTTCATTCCAGGAAAGAGACATAGGACCTATTGGTGAAAGAGGTTGCATGTTGTTGCTTGCTAAAATGCAGATGGGATCTGTTCCTGCTCTGGCTTTGTTGCCAAAGAATAACCATTTGATAGATGATTACCTATCAACTGTGATGACACCTGGCTAGAGGCGTCAGTTGTCCTTTATCTTTGGGAAACCAATTTACCTCCTTCCCAGACTTGTCTTGTAAACACATTTTAGTCATAATTTCAGCTGTTGCATTTCATACAGTGGTGATTCCACAGTTAGGGTTGCATTCCAAAATGGACATAAACTAGGGCATACATTTCTGTTGCTCTTTAAAAGTAGGTTGCCAAACGCCGTGCAATTTCACACAATGCAATTTCTGGTTCTCCTCAGAATCTTTGAATAGAAAGTTTTTGAATTTGGCTCATTTTTTCCCTACTTTTCATTATTAATAAAATGATAATAATAATGCCTAACTCTTACATCATCTCAAAGCTCTTTATAAAGGAGATCAGTATCATTATCTCTGTTTTACAGATGGGGAAACTGAGGCACTGAGGCGCAATATGACTCACACAAGTTCACACAGCAGTTCAGTGGCAGAATTAGGAACAGAACCCAGATTTTCTGAGTCCCACTGTAGTGCTCTAGCCACTAAACCATATTATTTCCACAGATAACTCTTTAAAAACATGTCTTTCTATATGAAACTTGGCAGAAGTGGCTCCTGGATAGATCTGCTGCAAAGGGTCGTTTATAGCCAGCCACATTATAACAAAGTTTATGTGCTTTCAAACCTGACTAATGGGAGCTAGGGATGCACAAACCTGATTGATGGGAGGAGGGGGGAGTTGGGCACACAGACATTTGATTGGATGGCGGGGCTGTGTACTCATAACTCTTATTGGTTAGTGAGGGATGGAGATACACACAAAATCTTCTCTAGCAGGAGCTATACTTCTTGCTCAGATTTTATCCTATAACGAGAAGGATTCATGGGCAGCTGCTAATGGATAAAATAATCTTAGCGGCTATACTTCTACTTCCCCACAGTCCTTCCCACATTTAACAGCAGACCCAATCAAGCATTAATAAACCCTATGAAATTAGTACCCAAAAATCTATTGTTACTACACCACACAAACACATGCACCTGACTCAAACTCAGAAAAGCAAGAAAAAACGATGCCACCTAGCAGTAAGTACCAATTTCACATTCATCCGTAAGCTCACATCTTACTATTATCACAATGACCATTCACCACAGACCACGCACTGCAATCTGTATTTGAAGTTACACAGGCATGTTCTAGAGTGCTCAACTTTCCAACACCCCTTTTAACCACGCTCCGCACACAACCCATTAGCTAACTACCTTCTACCAAAACAACCAACTACTACTAGTGTTGGGGGAAAGTAACCTTTAAAAGGGGTGTGTGAAGAAGGATGAAAGAAGGGGGGAGTGAAGGTTGCAATGTGTGGCCTGTGGTGGCTGGTAGTTGAGGTATGGTAAGGAGCATTTGTAGGTGGAGATGTAGAGGATATATAATGTTAGGTGGCTTACGTCTTCATTTCCTTGCTTTTGTGGGTTTGTCAGGCATGTTGGTTGTAGCAACCCTAACTGCCTCACACCAAGGTTTTTTGTGTACTAATAGCATAATGAATGCTTTAATATTTGTAAAGCACTTTAAAGATTAAAAACTTCTTATAAATGCTAAGTTTTATTCATTTTCTTAGTCATATAATATCACTCCCCAGTTGTTTCACAAATTACAGTGTGCTGGGTTAAAACTTTAATGGTCCTAGCAATTTACTGAGTTTATTTCTCACACATGTTGTAGTAATTGTTGTTTTACTAACTATAGTCAATTTCTCATCATGGTAGCTAGGCACTTACAATCACCTACTTTCAAACTGAAACCAAGAATGAACTTAACCAGCTGTCAAGTATCAGAGGGGTAGCTGTGTTAGTCTGAATCTGTAAAAAGCAACAGAGGGTACTGTGGCACCTTTAAGACTAACAGAAGTATTGGGAGCATAAGCTTTCGTGGGTGAAGAAGTGAGGTTCTTACCCACGAAAGCTTATGCTCCCAATACTTCTGTTAGTCTTAAAGGTGCCACAGGACCCTCTGTTGCTTTTAACCGCTGCTAAACCAAACAAAAGCATCTTGCATCATGTCCTCAAGAAGTGAGTGTTAATCATGAGATTCCTTCATGTAGCAGCCCTGCTATACCACTGTTAAGTCCAATACAGCCAAACAGCTATGGTTTATAAGTTTCTTATTACCGTATTACCATTAACCATATGAATGGGTCTGTAGCTAGGAATACTTTTTGTTTGGTCCAACTGGTGAAAAGCACAAAACATTTATTCCATTTCTAGTGCTTTATCTTTCCTTTATCACTGTTTTCAAAATACAACCCAACTGATATAACATTAATAATACTATCAAAATGTTTGGGGCTAAATACTGGTCCCTCTGAAGTCGATAGCAAAACTTCCATTAATTTCAATGGGACCAGGATTTGGCCCTTAGTTATTAAGGGTAGAGTGAGAGCAGCTTTAATACATTCTTGACAGAGGCAGACCTATTTGTTTTAAAATGATCACTCTAACATTGCAAAGCAATGTCCTTTTTCAAGCATTGAGACAGAGATTAGTTAAATGTGCCTAAACCAAATTATACTTCCATAAAATGCTTGTAATGATATAAGTGCTCCCATCATTTTATTACCTTCCATATAAGTGGAAACAATCTAATAGATAGCTGAGATCTTTAAGAATGACTATGGCTGTGTTAACAGAGATTTTTAAAAGTATTTTTCTCCACTAGTTCCATACTATTAGACTGGAAAACAAGCTTTGGTTGCTCTACTTGATAAGGGTGTGTATCCTGCTGTGCTCCCTTTAGATACATTTATGGAGGCCTTGGCAGAGCAAATGATATTTAGTGAGCAACATGGGTGATTAGCTGGAGCCGTGCATGGGTCCTGAACCAACTATTCCACCGTCAGGAAGCATTTGATTCTTTAAATGACTTGTGCACTTCCAAGGGTAATGGGTCTGTTTATTGAGCGTGTGGAAATGCATTTGATTTAGTCAATTTGGGTCCCTGCATATAAGCAAATTACAGTTAGGGCTCAAGCAGTGTGAGGTAAATTGGTTCGCATGCACATTTAAAAAAAAAGGTTCTTGCTATGGGTACATTTGCACAGGCAAACTGTTATATGGAGATGATGTTGTACAGAGTACCTTGCATTTGGTAAAAGGTAAAAAGATTGTAAAATTCTCCTAGGGCCCTTTAGGGGTTTTTTAAGTGCATTTGCATTTGACCAGTTACAAAACCAAAATACTCTTATTTTTTTTTCTTGAACCTAGTTCACAACATATAGTTTGGAATGACTTAAATTAGAGAAACAGTGTTAGGAAGAATGTTACAATTCAGACATGTTTAAGAGAACAAACTTCTACAGCCCTTTCTCCCACTATGTTTCACTACAGTCTCTCCTACTGGAAGTAGAGTTTCTGGCAAGGTGGAGTGGACAAGGGGAGGAGGTAAGGGGTCAGTTTTAGGAAACGGCATAAGCAACAAGGGTTTTTCCCACAGAACTTGGGCTGTCCACATGTCCTCCCAGAACCAGGAACAAAGCTATTTTCCCTACTCTACTGTATTGTTACAGACATAGTTGCTGACAGGTATTTTGAAATAAATTACCAAACTAATTGAAACTGGCGTGATTATATTGTATTATTTTGACAAATAAAATATGCAGAAGTTTTCAGAATTTTAAACAGTTGTGCACAGAATTTTTATTTTTTGGCTCAGAATTCCCCCAGGAATATTACCTGCTATTTACAGAGTCAGAGTCAAAGAGGGTGAGTAACTACTGCTTAGAGCATGTCACATGACCAAAAATGTACTGGAAAACACAATATTGATTTTTAAAAAAATTTTCTGCAGAAATTTTAATCAACACTTTTGTTGTTTCAAAATCGATACTTTCAAGCTTTTGAAAAAAAATCTCACCCATATGACTACATTGGCCAATTGCAATCATCAATTGAAAACTACAAAAGAACAAACTAAAACACATGACAAACAAGATCCAACACTGAGGTCAGTGAACACCTAGCTAAAGTTTTCATCAAAGTTTCCTTAAAACACACCAACTAGCCAAAAACTGAAAATGATTTAATGAAAAGTTTCTTCTTCTGAAATAGGTCTCTTTTTTTAACTCAATGGAAAACTTTTTTATTCCAAACATTTCCACCCGTTTGACTGCTCCTTGGAGTAGCAGTTACTCCCACTGCCTTTTGTAGCATAAAATGCAATGGCTTTGAAGGGCAGCACGACCCCTGCCAACTAGGCTCTGTGAGCAAAATTAAAGCTCCCATCCAGCAAATGAGAGTACTCACAAGCGTAAAGTAAGACATGTGTTTTACTGGACCAGGGCTTTTATGTGCACATGGGCTTGAGTCTGCAATGTGCTGAGCCCTCTTGTCTTAATGCACACTTGGGGGCCTGTGCATAGGTGCTGGAACTAGGGGTGTTGGGGGTGCTGCCATACTTCCTGGCTTGAAGTAGTAATAACAACCCAAATACATGGCTTCCAGTGTCAGCACCCCCACTATAAAAATTGCTCCAGCACCACTAGGCCTGAGTGCTCAGCATCTTGCTGCATCCAGTCTTGGTGCTGTGGGCAGCATGAACGTTAAGAGGATCATGTATTCCGCCTTGCCCCCTGCTTCATTTCCAGTAATTTTTCTCCCATCGGTGCAGCATGTCTCAGGGCAATAGATTAGTCTCTTCCTCTGCAAAAACTACTAGTGGAATCCTTTCCTGTAGCAATGGGGCCTTCAAACCCCAGATTCTCTACAGAAAAACGCAAAGCAAGAACTTTCCTTGGATATCCATGCCTCTTTTTCGGGTGTAAAAGAAGGTCACAAATGGGGTTAAATCAAACTTGAGGAGACAAGTGCTGCATAGTTTAGAGAATCTCATATAGAGAGCGTCTGTGTCCTGGGCCCTTTGGAAAGGGATCAAGATGAAACATGCTATCCTTATGCATCTTCAAAAAGGACCATACTAAAATCTAGGTGAAATGCTTGTATTTCAGGATCTGATCCTGTGTGGTGCTGAGTATCCCACTGAAGAAGGTGCCACACACTCTCAATTGTCAGTTAAGTCACTAACATCAGTGAGAGCTGAAGTGCTCAGCATCTTCCAAGGTGGCAGGCCTGTGGCCTGTATTTGATTGTAAAATCAAATTAAAACCAGTAATGTACACCAATGTGATGCACACTGCCCTGTCTACAAATGTGCTTAAAAAACAGAAATTATTGCCTTAGCTAATCCACAAGATTTAAACAGGTCATCTCGCAAATGGTGTTTAAACAAGCAGTCCCTAAATTCATTATGTCCCTTGATTGTTTCTTTGCTTTATAGAGCTTGCAGATTTGCAACTAATGGCACAGTTTAAAAAACATTAACTTTGGGTGCAATCACAATATCTGAGAAACTACTAGATTGACATCCCCTGAGTCCAATCAGGAAGAAAGGTTTTATCAATGGCATGAGATGAAACACTGTGCAAGCTAGTGGCGATATCCATCTCTGACAGTACATAAGGCTTTGCTTCTTTTTAATCATTCACACACAGACCAGGGGAGCTGCTCAGGAATCTCAATGTGGGAACCAATTTGGTTCCTGGCTTCCTGAGCCAGTGGAGAGCAGGAGCCATGGAGCCAGTACTCACAGCTCCTGGAGAAGGAGTCCCTCACTTTACTCTCTGTGATTCCTCTGTCCCTTTGAAGAAAAAGCTCCTATCTGGTGGGTAAATGAATAAAAAAAGACTTTGATGGCATCATTTGTTTCAATGCACCAATGTGTTTCTTCACCTGAAGATTCCCATTTCCACGCCAGCTATAAGAGTCGGGTCTCTGCAAGGCAGGGCATTTGGTAAGTGAAACTAAGAGGAGAAATATGTGGAGGACCTCCCCTAAAGGGAAGAAAGGACATTAACCTAAACAAAAACAAACAAACAAAAAAGAGTGACATGAAGGGAAATCTCTGGAACAAGGGGGACAGAGGCAGTAGTAGTAATAAGGACTAGGACTATCAATTAATCGCAGCTAACCCAAGTGATTAACTCAAAACAAATGAACGTAATTAAAAAAATTAATCATAATTAATCACAGTTTAATCATGTTGTTAAACAATAATAGAATACCAATTTAAATTTAGTATACATATTTTGGGATGTTTTTTCTACATTTTCAAATATGTTGATTTCAATTTCAACACAGAATACAAAGTGTACAGTGCTCACTTTATATTATTATTTTTGGTTACAAATATTTGCACTCTAAAAAAGATAAATAAAAGAAATAGTATTTTTCAATTCACCTTATACAAGTACTGTAGTGCCATCTCTTTATCGTGAAGAACAACTTACAAATGTAGAATTTTTTTTTTTTTTTTTTACATAACTGCACTCAAAACCAAAATAATGTAAAACTTTAGATCCTACAAGACTGCGTGGTCTTCCTACTTCTTCTTCAGCCAATCGCTAAAACAAATAAGTTTGTTTAAATTTACGGGAGAGAATGCTGCCAGCTTCTTATTTAGAATATCACCTGAAAGTGAGAACAGGCGTTTTCATAGCACTTTTGTAGCCGGCATTGCAAGGTATTTATGTGCCACATATGTTAAACATTCATATGCCCCATCATGCTTTGATCTTTTGTTTATCTTTTTTACAGTACAAATATTTGTAATCAATAATAATAATAATATAAAGTGAGCAGTCTATACTTTGTATTCTGCATTGTAATTGAAATCAATATATTTGAAAGCAAAACATCCAAAAAGATTTATAATACATTTAAATTGGTATTCTATTATTTTTAACAATTTGATTAAAATTGTGATTAATCACGATTAATTTTTTTAAGTTTGATAGCCCTAGTAAGGTCCTGTTAGGGATGAGATAAATCCCCTGATCCTGCCACTGGATCCGTATGGGTGCACCTTTGCACCTGTGTGGAGTCCCAAGATGAGATGCTCCACTGGTGTAAATTGGCATAGTGCCATTGAAGTCAGTGCAGTTATATCAGCTTACACTGGTTAAGAATCAGGCTCCCAGAGTTTGCCTATTTAAGGGACTTATATGGCCTCCGGTACTGTAGTATCTGAGCACCTCACAATCTCTAATGTATTTATCCTCACAACACCTCTGTGAGGTAGGGCAGTGCTACAGGGAGGCCAAGGGCCAGGTTGACAAAGGCAGTTAGGTGCCTAAAGATGAACTTAGGCGCCTAGTGGGATTTCAGGAGTACCTAAGCAGGTTAGATCCCTAACGCTCATTGAAATCCCTGGAATTTAATCCACGTAGGCACTTCTGAAATCCCACTCGGCACCATCTGCACCTTCAGGTGCATTAAACTGTTGCTCCAAATGTCTTGTCTAAAGTCATTCAAGATGTCCACAGTGGAGCAAGGAATTGAACATGAGGTCTCCTGGGACCCAGGCTAGTGCCCAAACCACTAACCCATCATCCAGCTCTACATGGGTCTAATCTATCTATGTGGAGCTCATTGAAGGATTGAGGCCTTAGACTGTATGAGTCCTGTCCACTTCGTATTTTAACCCAGAATCATAATGAAGAGAACATTAGGAAATAAAACAACTGTAGAGTCTTAACATCCTGGAGTCAGCGTCTGAGTCTCTTCTCTGGAAACCATTGTCATTCTTCCTGCCAATGCCAGCTAGAGGTACAAGAGGTGCCAGAATAACTTCTGATGAAAAGGGAGATGTGAGACAATTTACTCCGCTTTATGGAATATTTTATACTACTGTACATCATACAAGTTAAAAACCTTGAAACCACAGGTATCTACTTTCATTATTATTACAGTGTTAATAAACACTGCAAACAAGTCTTAATAAAGACAGACAAGCAGAAAGGATCATTTTAATTTGCATCCAAACAAATATCCCCCTGGAAAAAGGCAAAAAAGAAAAGCGGAGGAATCAAATGCTAGAAAAGTTGTGCAATTTGCTCAAGAAAATAACTGTGCAGCTAAGGGAAAACTGTGAGGCTGTGTTATGTTGAGCTATGTGCAGTGTAACTGTAGCCATGTCAGTCCGAGGATATTAGAGAGACAAGGTGGGCGAGATAACAACTTTTATTGGACCAACTTCTGTTGGTGAGAGAGACAGGCTTTCAACCTTACACAGAATTCTTCAGGTCTGGGAAAGGTACTCCCAGAGTCGCAGCAACATGCAAAGTGGAACAGATTGTTTAGCATAAGTAGTTAGCACATATTCTGAGGGACCATTCAAGGTAGAGTCTTGAGCTGTAAGTTCTGCGGTTGGTTTCCTTGGAACATAAAAAGTACATATAGGGAAAACCGATGGTAGGAGGTTTTTTCCTAGGATTTTATTTCTTTGCTGAAAGTACACATTTTAGTTTCTGATACATCATTTAGTTTATACTGACTCCTGCACCAAATATGAAACAGAGGAGGTTTGCCTTTTGGCGTTTGAATAGAAATATCATATCATATCCCTCTGTGTCAAAAGGTGAAAGTGTGTCATATTTTGCAGCATTTCAGCCATTTGAAGAAATGCTTTGTATTCTCCAATATGAATTATAACAGGGCAGTAATATATAGGCTGAATAATTCTGTCTTGTTTCAACAGCTGCTACAACACAGGAATATAGCATGAAACGTTAGCAGCTACTTAAAGATTTTTTTTAAAAGGTCTGCACACTTGTGCTTACTTATGATTCATGAAGGACACAGAAGAGATTCTCCCCATATGTAGATAGATCTTTTCTACCCTGGGTGACTGGAGAATGGAATTATGACATCAGAGATACCATGCAAATGACATCTGATTAGTTGACAAGGGAATTGATTATTTATTCTGTTTAAAGCCCTCCTTTTT
>NW_020664436.1:55109425-55145326 GCF_002925995.2 Terrapene triunguis
TTTTTTTTTTTTTTTTTTTTTTAAAAACACCTCAAACTTTTCAGAAATGACTGGAAGAAAAACTATCTGAATGTTAAAATTTCAACACCACTGACTAGAGCTAGTAAGGAAAAGTACTTCATTTCCCATTACTTTTTTGTTAATGAAAATTTTTCATTTGCTGGATTTTTTAATTTTTGCAAAATATGTTTAAGTTTTAATCAAAACCCCAGACACCTGAAAACTGATTTTATTTTTGTTTCCAAAAAGAATTTATTTGTTTGTTTCAGATGTTTGATTTTTCAATGAAAACCTGATAATTTTTGTCAAAAATGAAAAATTTCTGTCTCATCAGGAAACACTTTTTGTCAAAAATAAAAACATTTTGGGGAAATATTGTCAACCAGCGCTATCCCTATCCCTCCATTTAAGATATGAGATATCTCATGATTGACATCTGACCCTTCCCAGGCACATGAAGGAAAACCAGTAAAATGAAGGAAAACCAGACTTGATGGCCCTGATATTTCTAAGCTAAAAAAAACAGGTAAAAAGAAAAAAAAAAGTTGTGTCTTTAAACATACTTTTTAGGTCTTCATTCAGTGTAATAAATAAACAGAAGTACAAAGCACAGCACAGACCTATTTTTCCCATTGTAGGCCATCTGTAAAGCGCTGAATGTATAATTTGGATCTTAGAAATTTGAAGGAACGTGAGTATGAAAATATATGAATACAAAGAGTTTCTTCAGATGTCTGAAGTGCTGCGATATATGAAAATATTTTTGAGTTTTATTGGATACAAAAAGAAAACAAGGCTATTTTTTTCACGGACAGCACTGGATTTGAAAATGAAGCTCAGCAGGTAGTGTTGGATTCAGAAGGGATGCAAAATTAGGGCCACCCTAAAAACATACTGCACAAGTTTCCAAAGCTATCACACTTCCATACTCTAGACTACAGCAAAGTTTTGCTTTGAAGAATAGCATTGAAGGGAGATTCTGTTGTGAACATTTGGCAAAAGTGAAGCTCAGCATGACTGTTTTGTGAACCTCCCGGGTATAACTTTGAAAATGCAGAGGTTAGCAATTTGGAACAATATACAAGAAAGGTACTATAGATTAGTCATCAGACCAATTAATCATTACACAAAATGCATCGAGCACTCATGATGATGGCCTTGCCTCCCACCAAACCTTAGCATTTTAGGGAGAACCTGTGAAACAACTTTTCACTCTGACCCCACTTACCTCTCCCTCTATATTCATACTACTATGCACAGAGTGCTCTTAGGATTTTATGGGAGATGTTTCTGTGCATCCCTCTCTTTCAGACTGCTGATAAAGGCAGCTACAATAAAAGACATTAGAGAAAAAAATCACCTCAATTTGGAAGCTCCTTGTAAATTAAGTGTTTGGTTAGTAGTTCAATAAAGAGAGGATGGTCAAGAAAAGAGACCAATACTGTGCAAATTCCCTCTGCTGGTCTACCAGTTCACCTCCATTTTGCTGCAGCACTGTTGTTATGACAGTTCTAGGCCTCTCTTGTAAAAAAAAAGTCTGAAAATTCTGCCACATATGGTGTGTATAGGATGTATACTAGAGATGGTCACTAAACATTCTCACTAGTGGCCTGTTTAAATCCAGGTCTCCAGGTGTGAAACACTAATACACTAATCCCCCATGTCAATTTGCTCCCATTTCTATATCTCCAAACAAAAAACACACATTACATTCCATAGCTGTTCAAATGATATATGAGAGGATTTAAGTCTAATATAGTCTTTGTAACAACAACGCACAAATTAAATAGGCACCCAGCATTGCCCCCAACCCAGCAATGATAAATGATCTTTGTTCCATGCCCCGAACTGATCCAAAGCAGAGTTTTCTGTTAAAAGCATTTTTAAAAAATTGGAAGTGGGACAAAACAAAATTGATTTTTGAAATGAGTTAATACACTTTTTTATATAAAGTACATTCACACACACACACATGCGTCTCTCCATATTATACAGTCCCACTCATGAAAAACTGTGGTGAATAATTCCATTTCAAACTACAGAAAACCAGCACAAAAGATTAGAGTAACTATTTCTTTATTCAGTTAAAGAAAGAAGAAATGAATGATTATGAATTTAATCTTCTTTTGGGAGCTACCTTGAAATAGAACCATTTAAATAGATCACAGACAGAACTCAAAATACTTGCACAAAGACATTTTATTATAAACGTACTGTATATAACATTTTTATATAACATTTTTTTAGGCACTTAGAACAATCAGATGCATGTCAAAGTTGAATGATCTCATGTTAGTTTGCAGGGCATGATAGAGGTTGAACGCCCTTCAGCTCCAAGGCTCTGCTGAAGCGAATCTCCTGAGGTTTACCAGTGCCTTTGGTGAGCTTCAGCGAGCGAATGCAGCCTTTAAAACGGATATTTGTAGTCAGGCCAAACTGGTTCAGACCATCTGAAAAAACAAAAAACAAAGTTGTTACCTCATTTTTCTTCTTCAAATCTCTTCTCCCACTTGCATTCCAAAATATATATAGTCTTCACAATTTACTTGCTGCACTCCATTCTTTAGAGCAGGAGAGCGGTTAAACCTCTAAGCACGTTTGATAAATGCTTGATTTGGTGGCAACTATCTAATCGGTCTCTTTCTTCATCCACAATGTGCTACTGGCAAAATCAGAACGCATTTAAATCTTCAATTTAAATCACACCACTCAGTTCAGGTGATGTTCATATCATTAAATAAAGCAGCCTTCAATCTTCCTGAGAGGTCCAAATGGCATTTTTTCTACAGTACTAACAAATGGCATGCAGCAGACAAATAATGGTTCTGTGCATCTGCAACTTGTGGTCTGTTTACATGTGGTATAAAGGATTTATCAGCATGAGTCTGGGATGGGTGCATTTACTCACAAGTAGCAAAGTTGTCAGGGCGACTTCTGCATCCCCAAAGGGCACATACTGTCTATTCTGTATGTGCTGCAGGCACCACAGAGAAGCTACCTTAGCAATGTTATGGAGAGACTATTTTTGGATTATATTTTGTATCTTTGTGTCTGTAAATGCAAGGGCTTTAGCTACACTGAGTCCAACTGTATTGGGCTCGGATAGAGCCATACAAACACTGAAAATGACCCCAAATAGCTTTTACATGCCTAAAAATGTCACAACTTTAAAGTCTGCCATCTTGACACCTAGAAGTGAGTGCTAGTCCCATTGGGAAGCTGGGAATCTCCCCTTCACAATTGTTTGAAGTTCCCAGCCTTGTTTCTCATCTGTATTCTGAGTGAAGTAGTGGCCACAGGGAGCCAGTTGTGCTTCCTGATTCAGGGCTGCTTAGCCTTAGTGCAAGACAGGGGCATTACAACATCAATGGAGGATTGGGCACAGCACAGGTCTGTTCCACTACAAGCCCTCCCCTACCCCAAAACTCTGACCCCTCCTTCTCCTTACACTGGGGATGTGTGTGTGGGGAGGGGAGGGCAGGGAGAGAGACATTTGTTGGTGCAGGAGGCAATGACAGTTGACCTCAACAACTTTCTGCTGGTGGAAAATTCCCCTGCCCAAGGGAATTCTCCACCAGCCAATTTCAGATGGTTTAATGAAGCATAAAGCAACCTCAGTGGACTGTTGAATCCGGATCCCATGATAATGGATGTTAAATTTGTGACATATGCACACATAGAAATGCTGCCACTGGTCTTGGATTGAATCTTGTCTGTTCTGTGCCTCAGGCGAGGATAAATTGGGAAAATTCCACATTTGGAGGAAGACAAAACATTTCTCTGGCAGGCTGATTAAAAAGAGGCAGGTGTGCAAGACTGTTGAGGTGTTTGGAATGTTAGAATAAACAAGGGGAAATGGATTAGTCAACATAAGGAGGAGAGATGGTCGAAGATGCATGATAAATTATTTATCACATGGATCCACAATTTAGTATGAAGCTTTAACTCAGTTCATGGGTATCATTCCAATGCAAGTGGTGTGGATTTGTTTTATATAGACTGTTGTGTTATACCTGATTGCCCTTCTTTTGGCTAAATGCAGCTCATAACTCATTATGCACATCACTGGAAACTTTTCTTTAGCACCAGTTCTTATATTAGAGTCTAAGGATTGCTGTAAAAACAGGCTCTGACTGCCAGAAGCTGGGAATGGGCGACAGAGGATGGATCACTTGATGATTACCTGTTCTATTCATTCCCTCTGGGGCACCTGGCATTGGCCACTGTCGGAAGACAAGATACTGGGCTAGATGGACCATTGGTATGATCCAAAATGGCCGTTCTTATTTAAAAATATCTGGCTTTCTCTTACATATCAAACAACACAGGAAACACATCAGATAACATCTGGAGGGACTGAAAGCTAAGTGTTACTGGATACATTGTATTATATCATTTAGAATGGAGGAAAAATGCAAAGAAAATAATTCAGAGCTCAGTGCAATGCTCACAGATGTCAATGGGAGGTCTTCTATTGACTTCAGTGGACACTGGAATAGGCACTCTTATCTGATATTTAGCTTCTCTGTTCACAAGCTAGTACAAAACAGCACTAGGAGTGCTACAAAATTAGTAAAAAAACCCCAATACTACGAGCATTTTACAAATTTCTGAAATTTGATTTTCAATATTAAATTATTCCTCAAATAATTCTTGGTCTATTGTTTGTTCGTGAACAGTTAGTTGTGAATATTCACTATCAGTAGAATAAGTATGAAGGCCTCTGGATCCTTTCACCCCTGTTAGAAATAACTTTGCCGGGGCTCATTGAAATACTTCTGAAGCGTAATGTTTATTTTGCCTTTAAAAATAAACCAGATTGCACCAAATGGGAAATATTTTCAAAAAATTCCTGAGGGAGGACAGCCTCATCTTCTACAGATTGTTCCCCACATTCCCTAAATCAGTTTTCACAGACTGAGCTCTGTGTTATATGATCAATATCCTCAGCCTACCTTTTTTTCCAGTAGCCACGTGTAAACATTTTTGGCAGTTCAAGTTTGTCAAATGCTGTTGCTGTTGCCTTGGCTATGAAAAAGTGTTTTTGTTTAAATGTGAAAAGAAAGGAATAGAGTCTTTTTGCTCCTCTCTGAAAGTGCATCACTCCCTTGGATAGAGGGTTTATTATAAGCTCAAGGGAAAAAGAACTACAGGCTTCCTTAGCTGAAATATTGGCAGCACATGACTGAAATTCAGTGCTGCAGAGCTCCTGTTATTCAAAGGCACAAGAATGAAATCTAGATAACTGACATTTATACTGTAGAGAAGTTTGGATATTCATAACCATGCTACCTCCATTGATATTAGTGTGTGAAACCGAATTATATTTAAGACATTGGCAACGCCTCATTACTAGAGAGCGTGAATAATGCCCTGTTTGTGTGTTGGACACCTACCAGGATATCCTCCAATGAAGACAGGATCATTAGTGTCCACAGAACTGGAGACTCCATTTGGGCTGCTCCCGTCCACCTGATTCCCATCCACAGTCAATTCTAGTCGGTGCTTGATCTTGTTTGCAGTAACCTTGTGCCACTGTCCATCACACAAGCTGCCTGGTTTGTCAGGCTCATAGATGGCAGAGAATCTGCCTGCGCCATTATCCACATGGAACATCAGCTGGAGAATGTAACATGAAAGAGAGGGGAAAGGATGAGTTATCAAAATACTAATTATACAGAACATGGTGATCTAGTTTTCATCAAATCTGACCTTCCCAAAAGCTACATATAGATTTAGAATAAATGTAGAGTTAAACATAAATTGTCTTATTACATTTCTAAATCAACACAAGCCAGCTCAGCTCCATTGTGTTTATTTCCATCACCAGAATTTAGTAACTATGTCTCTGATCCTGCACCCAGTTCTGTGTGGGTGGATCCTATTCACCCATACAGAATCCCACTAAAGCCAACAGAGCTCACATGTGTAGATCCATGTGTAGCTCTGGGGCCTAGGTTAGCAGGAATGTGCAAAGCTGTGGGCCTGGTTTGCCAACTTTCTGTTGAGAGACTATACAAGGACAAAAAATATTGGTTTTGTGTGGGTCTTATACAAAAGAGAGCTATTTACTTTTAAGCGCAACTGAGTGATTGATTAAACTATGTACCAACATTGAGTTACACACACAAGGGACTGATATTCATGACATGACAGACACAGTGCCCACAACTTTGCACATTCCTGCTAACATAGGCCCAATGCTGTAATGCAGGAAACACAGCAATGTTGCAGAATAACATGTTAGGATGACTTAGCAAAACTAGAAGTGAGAGACAAATTTGGAAGGGAAAGGACTGACTGGCATATATGAGGCTGTGATCTTGACTGAGATGTCTTGACATTAAATCAGAGTTTAAATTTGTTCATGCATTTTAAAACACACAAATGCACTACAGATATCCAGAAATGTATCAGATGATGCCCTCACTGCAAAATGCCTTCACTCACTTTTTCATCTACCAGCTCGATGCCGAGTCCATCCATTTTTTGGCTGCTGATTCCCAGCAGAACACCATTCATTCGAGTAGTACGGAATTCAAACTCCACTAGTAGGTCTGTTCCCACTTTATATGTTCCAACTGGGGAGTGGAAAATATACAGTAATATATTTAGAAAAACAGCTACAGTAACATTTAGTCCAACTGAAATTGAGTGTAAAATAGTGGTCATGGTACCAGTTCTTAATATGAGATCTTGCGAAATACACAAGATCAAACACCAGGCATAACGTTTAAACATGCTGAATGGGATTCTGAAAAGTGCTCAGAGTCAGAGCTGGCCTAACTCTGCTCCCACGGAAGTCGATGGGGGTTAGGCAATGCTGAATGCCTTTGAAAATCCCACATGCTATAACTGTTTCTCTTTTAGCACTAGAAAAATTGTAGTTTATTACCTGTTTTGGCAAAGCCTGTTCCATCAAAGAATGTTCCTTTCTCTGCATTGGTAAAGCATTTGCCAACATTGAAGCTGGAGGTTGGATTATCCAGGTCAACAGAAGCCTCTGTCATCTTAAAATTTCTGATGCAACCATCAATGCTGTAGGTGACCTGGGTGCAATTTTCAAACAGAGACTGCTGTTATGAAAAGCAAGCAGAAATGCTGGTATGGAAAGGCTGAATTATGGCATCAGAAAGTATCCCTTCTTTTGATTCTGTGTTTTGTTGCTGGATGTGTGGAGCTGAATGAGTCTTGAACTTTACACGGCTAATCCACAGTATCTGATTGTAATAAGAATCTAATCTCCATCACACTACACACTAATTATGTTGCTTTTCTGAAATTCTAGGGATCAGATCTCACAAAATGAAGTCACATCTCTTTGGCTTAATGGAAGGGGCATAAAATAATGCACTGCATAATGAAACATAGCAAATTGCACAGGCAATGCAGAAATGTAATAGCCCATACTTTACTTCTGTAATTGAATAGAGTACGTACTTTCTAGTTAAGACAGTAGAAAAAGGCATGGAGTATAGTAAGTGTTCTCAAGTAATGTAACATTACTACATTTTTTGTTTATCATTCCATTGAGGGGCTAACCTTACATATTAAAGCTGTGCTTATATTGGGCCACATCCTTCTAAATGTGCAACTCCTGCTTAAGTGAATGGAAGTTTTACATAAATACTGATGGCATCATAATGCTCTCCACATAACCTTATCTATGACTATTGTATGATCGTAGCTAAGATATTATATGCATGATTTTCTTGCATCTTTATCCGTGTTTTACAATTTAACAAGCCTTCACTATGAGAGCTAGGTATTTATTATTATTATGCTGCTCGTTGGATGACCTTTAAAGGAAGAAGCAGCAGGGATTGCAATGAGTCTGTGTAGCTGGTGTGACGTGCTAGCACTTTTTTCCCCTCCCATCTCAGATAATGTCTCTTTCCTTTGATGCGGGATGCTGTGCAGAGCAGCATTTCCTCTCTCCTCCCTGAAGAAGGGCCTGGGAGTCCGCCCACCTACTGGACAACTGGTGCTGGCAGAGGTTGGGGAGAGGAAGCTCAGGAGCATGGAGGGCCTACAGGCTCTAAAGAAAGCCCTTGGCCCAGTGGTGTTGAAACGAGAGGTGCTGGGGGTGCTGCTGCACCCCTTGACTTGAAGTAGTAATAACAAACCCCAAATACATGGTTTCGATCATCAGCACTATAAAAATTGTTCCAGCCCTGCCTTGGCTGAAGCTGGAGTGTGATAATATTGGGGAAGTGAAGGGGAAATGTCAAACACACATTTCAAAGGACAAAAGGTGTGCACACACTCATGCATTTGGTGTGAGGGGGGAAAGAGAGAATGAGAAAAAACACTAACACATAGAGATTGGGGGAAAAGGAGAAGGAGGCAGATATTGAGGAGGGAGGAGGGAAGAGAGGTACACACACACACTGGGACAAATCTTGCTCTCAGTAGCACCCATGTAAGTCTCTTAAGGCCACTGATTTCAATGGAATTTCTAAAACCTTTCCAGTTTTATTCATGTTTTCTTTGCACAATCTTTCATATAAGAAATCCTTATTCACTGGGTCTGTTTTGTGTCCTGTAGTATTTTGTACACAGTGTTGTTGTAGCCGCATTGGTACTAGAATGTTAGACAGACAAGTGGGGTGAGGTAATATCTTCTGTTGGTAAGAGAGACAAGCTTTCAAGCTTCCAATAAAATATATTACCTCACCCATCTTGTCGCTGTGGTATTTTGCAAGATACAGTTTGTAACTATTAATTAGAACTGTACAAAACTTTAATTAAAATTTGAAAAAAATCCTAGTGAATGTAGTTTTGGACTCACCAGTGAATTCAGCCCAGATCTGCATGAATAGATCTTTTGGCCATTTCTAGGAGAGCACTTAATGAAAATTTTTCCAAACCAATGAATTTTGTTACCAAAATGTCAAAACTTGCCTACTTCATGGTAAAATTGTCAAAACTTGTCAGTTTCAGATGAACCAGAGAAATGGACAAGTTTTATCTGAAGAAGGGGGGTTTTTACCCACGAAAGCTTATGCCCAAATAAATCTGTTAGTCTTTAAGGTGCCACCAGACTCCTTGTTGTTTTTGTGGATACAGACTAACACGGCTACCCCTCTGATACTAAGTTTTATCTGAGGTTCTCACTGAGCTTTTATGTTTGCAAAAGCCCTCTGTACCATGTTGGAGCCTTAAAATTCCAAGAATCCTGCTGAAAGGGAGACTTGTATTTTTAAACTTGAATTCCCCCTGCAGAACAGTGGAATTGTAAGGGTCCAGGACTGTAAAGCTTTTCCCTCTCCCCACAGTAATGACTATGGGCCAGTTTCAATTCTTTGTACTGACTGTATTCTAACCTAGGTCCTTCCAACTACTTAAAGAAGAATTGAATAGGCCCTTTTATCCATTTGCCTTTATATTTTGGAAAAGAAATGTAAATGGTGATACTGGACAACACATATTTAGAGACTGTGAAATGGCTTATTAAACTTCCTTCCTTACTGGACCGATTCTTCTTGTTGTATAGTTAATGGGCAATCCTCCGACATACAGCATTCCCACAACATCCAAGATATCGGCCTTCTTGGGGCTGGTGGTCCTGTTTGAAACACCATCTACTAAAAGGATTCCTTCTTGCTTGGTTCGAAATATTTTTACCTAGAAATAAGACATAAATATAGCATATTAGTGAGAGTTTTCTGGTATCAGAGAACCTTGGAGCAAAGGATGCTTTTCAAAGTGCAACTTCAAATTTCCACCTTAAGCCAAATAAAACTTCCTCTATGTAAAGAATAAGGCAGACAATATTACTACTATTTATTATTTGTATTGCTGTAGAGCCTAGCAGTCCTAGTCATGGACCAGGACTCCACAGTTCTATGTGTTGCACAACCACAGAACTAAACTTTTAATTCAAATATGACAGGAAGCATCATGAGTATTCGTATTAGAATTACTAAATGCATAGGGGATGCCATTTGAAAACTCAATGTTTGCCTCACTAAAGTGACAGCAGTTCTGCTGCATCTCTTCTTCTAGATCTAGGAAGATCCCGTGCTAACTGCAGGCATTTGGGATGGTAAATCTTGACTTTTTAATAGCATCCACTGTAAAGGATTATTACAGCACATAGAATCATAGAATCATAGACTATCAGGGTTGGAAGGGACCTCAGGAGGTCATCTAGTCCAACCCCCTGCTCAAAGCAAGACCAATCCCCAACTAAATCATCCCAACCAGGACTTTGTCAAGCCTGACCTTAAAAACCTCTAAGGAAGGCAATTCCACTACCTCCCTAGGTAACCCATTCTAGTGCCTCACCACCCTCCTAGTGAAAAAGTTTTTCCTAATATCCAACTTAAACCTCCCCCACTGCAGCTTGAGACCATTACTCCTTGTTCTGTCATCAGGTACCACTGAGAACAGTCTAGATCCCTCCTCTTTGGAACCCCCTTTCAGGTAGTTGAAAGCAGCTATCAAATCCCACCTCATTCTTCTCTTCTGCAGACTAAACAATCCCAGTTCTCTCAGCCTCTCCTCATAAGTCATGTGCTTCAGCCCCCAAATCATTTTTGTTGCCCTCTGCTGAACTCTTTCCAATTTTTCCAGATCCTTCTTGTAACGTGGGGCCCAGAACTGGACACAGTACTCCAGATGAGGCCTCACCAATGTCGAATAGAGGGGAACAATCACGTCCCTTGATCTGCTAGCAATGCCCCTACTTTTACAGCCCAAAATGCCATTAGCCTTCTTGGCAACAAGGGCACACTGTTGACTCATATCCAGCTTCTCGCCCACTGTAACCCCTATGTCCTTTTCTGCAGAACTGCTGCCTAGCCATTCGGTACCTAGTCTGTAGCAGTGCATGGGATTCTTCCATCCTAAGTGCAGGACTCTGCACTTATCCTTGTTGAACCTCATCAGGTTTCTTTTGGCCCAATCCTCTAATTTGTCTAGGTCCCTCTGTATGCTATCCCTACCCTCCAGCATATCTACCACTCCTCCCAGGTTAGTGTCATCTGCAAACTTGCTGAGGGTGCAGTCCACGCCATCCTCCAGATCATTAATGAAGATATTGAACAAAACCGGCCCCTTGGGGCACTCCGCTTGATACCAGCTGCCAACTAGACGTGGAGCCCTTGATCACTACCCGTTGAGCCCGATGATCTAGCCAGCTTTCTATCCACCTTATAGTCCATTCATCCAATCCATACTTCTTTAACTTGCTGGCAAGAATACGTCTCCTCCCTCCTAGAATAAACCTTGCCAGGAAAAAAAAAACCCTCAAGAAGGTATTTAAGAACTATATCCTATGACTGAGTTTCTTGTTCCTTTAGCTTATACTTGCTACAGATCATAGTTCAGGATGGAGTAAATGTAACACACCCAGGCTTAGTAAGATTCCTGTTCAGACAAATAGGACGCGACTCATATGGAGGAACAAAAATTGCTGAGGAGTTGTTCAAACTTTGCCCATTACTACTGCTAAACCACTCTCTCTCCAAAGATATGTATCAGACTCCCCAGTAACTTCTGCAGCAGTGCTTCTGTGTATTAAGAGGACTAAATGTCATGTATAGTATACATGGTAGCTAAACTAAGGTAACATTTTTAAAACGCCCTGGTGATGATAATGATGCTAGTGACTTCGATTTCAAGGACGACGTTGATAATCATAGTTTGTACTAATGGGCCTTCACGTGACTCCATAGACCAATTCGGGAAGAACATTTGCCACATTGGCCACAGAGCGATTTGCCTAGTTGTGGTGATTGAGTTGCACTTTGTTTGTGTGCTTCTAGCTGCTCAACTTGATTCTCAACTTGATTCTTCTCAAAGTCATGGATGCTCACCCTTATCGTGAGGTGCCATGCAATACGATCAACTGCCAGTTGCTCAAAGGTCAAGTCAGAAATGTTTGTTTTTCATACATTTTGTTTCAGGGTGTCTTTGAAGCATTTCATCTGCTGTCCATGTTTACGATTGCTGGAACTTAATTTGGAATATGACTTGTTTTGATAAATGGGTCTCAGGCATACAAATTTCATGGCCAGTCTACTTCAACTGGGTGCAGATCGAATGAGTCTTGAAGCTGACTGAACCAGATGTCAGGATCCCAACAAGGGCAGTAAGGACCAAGAGTCAGAGCAGGGGCAAACCTGAGGCTGGGAACAGCGGAGGAATTCAGAGTCAGGTTCCAGGCCAGGGTCAATATCAAAGAGTCTGAGTCAGGTTTCAGGGTCTAAGGAGATGAAGTCCAAGTCAAGCCAAGATCAAAGCCAGGAGTTCAGGATCAAGGAGCAGAAACAGTTGTGGCAGCTACAGAAGATCTGAGCTGTTGCCTAGACTCTTCCTGGAACATCCCTTGGGTCTATATAGGATGGGGAGCCAATCAGGAGCCATGAGGCTGCTGCCTGTCACACCCCTTGATGCAGGACTTGTACACAGCAAGTCATGGGGTCATGGAACACAAGTAGGTTACAGCTGCTACTGGGCGGCACCATAGCAATGTCCCCAGCCTCGCAGGCCTGGGCTCTACACCTAGAAGGTCTAACATCAGATTTTTCCAGGACTTCCATGTTGAAAACATGGTCCTGCTCTTTGATGCCAAGCAATTGTCATAGGTGTTGCAAGTGGAAACTGACAAGTTTTTATGCGCTTGATAACAGGTCCATGGTTTGGATCCATAGAGCAATGTCATGAGGCAACAGCATTATAGACTTTGGCTTTTGTTTGTAGACAGATTCCACATTGCTTCCAGATTTGGTGATGGAGGCGACCATATGCAGCACTGGCTTACTTGAGTCACACATCCACTTTACGGTCAATTGTCGCTTTGTTGTTCAACGTGCTACTGAGTTAAATAAGCTGTTTGAGAGCTTGGTGCATGGTTACTATTGATGGGTCTTGGTAAGGTTGTTGAGAAGCTGACTGGTATATAACCATTGGTTTTCATTTGGCTGGTGATGAGGTCAAAGTTACAAGCTGCTGTAGCAAAGCGATTTATAAGATCTTGTAGAGCTGCTTCAGAGTGCGTCATCAAGGTAATTCATGTGATGCATTGGTACAGTTAAGTAGTTAGTCTATTAAAATATTAAAAACTGGGACAACAGTGTTTCCTTGGTTCCTTTAACATGCCTTCTCCCTGTTCAGTTAAGCAGCACATCAGTCATGGAGGATTCTGTGGTGCACCTACAGTAGGAAGTACTGAAAACTGACAGGAGGGTGTCTGGGCAGAAAGAAACTGAATATTGGTGGTAGTGTTCTTTGGGGTAAATTTGAGATACAGCTCTAAACTGGGTCGGAGTGTGATCTGGCCAGTAGCAAAGGAATTGGGTATGGAGTAGCTGAAGTACCCAGAAATATTATTATAAGGAGGCTGAAAAACTGAAGGATGAGTTGGGTAGTAGCAGTATGGTGGGGTTGGGCCATAAGAATGAGATTTGGTGATCAACGGCAATGCTAATACAATATATTTTAATAATGAGTATCAAACCAGGGTAGAGCTAAGATAAGGATGGAGAATATGCTAGGTCAGCTTCTCAGACTTTTTCCATGTGGGATGCCAAAACAGTTGAAGTTTGCTGCAATGACCTCAGTCACTAAATCATTTGCATTCACATCCTAACACCCTTCGTGGGGCACAGCAAGAAGGGACGTCAGGCTTGGGTTGAGGTGGAGAGAGGGCATGTTCTACTGGGTGAGGGGCTGGTGTTGGAGATGTTGGTGGAGTGGCTGGGTGCTGCCATCTGGGGTTTACAACTGGATGTGGATGCTGCTGGTGGGGTGTTGAGTGCTGGGAGGTACAGTAAGGTGGAAGCAGCGGGGTGCTGCTAGAAGGGAAAGGGGGTGCTTCCTTTTTACCCCACCTCCACTCTGCTTTGCTCAAGTGAAGTGCTGCTTAAACCTGGTGAGGGGCTGACTGAGTGCTGTGAGCAGCAGGGCCATATGGGTCCTCACCACCTTTCACCCTCAGCCTCGCTAGAACAGAATGTGATGCAGGCAGCAGGAGAGAGAGGAGGGAAGGCAAAAGGGAGGAGTGCCCACAGGACAGGGCAGAAAGGCAGAACACTAGTAGGAGGGAGCCATATTTCTCCTTCCCTCCCCTTAGCTTGCTTCCTTTGGGTCCTAGCAGAGGTGGCAGAAGCACATCTTGAATTGGAAGCCAGGGAGATGGATGGATAGCAGGGGGAGTCATCACACCCTGGCTCCTACTTGCCCCCCAGCCAGATCCTGGGTGTTGTGGTGGCCGCTCCAGTCCCTCTGGGTCCCACTCTAGCCTTAGCCCCCTCTGCATGTGTGCACAATTACTGCCTCCCTACCAGTGAAAGTGTGCCCTGTCCCTGCCCTCTGCTGGGGAGGGAGGCACTGGCCAGAACTTGATTGGCTCTCTTGTTTAGTGACAGGTTTTAATTTACTTTAGTTTGTGTTGTGATTAGCAGAACAGATCTGTCAAATTTAGTAAATCCCCCTATGACAGTTCTCTGTGTACCTAGTAACTTATAATGTGTTTGTTACCTCTTTTCAGTAGATACCATATTGATGGTTGTGATATGATTTCCTACCCATTATCCAGAGGCCTAGTGCATTTTATATTCAGAAGTGTTTCCTTTCCTAAAGCTCACAAACACTGCAAACATGTCTGTGAATATCATATTTGCTCCCCAATGAGTTGAGGTAACAGTACAAACAAAATTGACTTCACTTGATTTTTTCCCCAAAGTTCTTTGGTCTTTTAACTGTGCCACATTTCAGCCACAGTGATACCCCAAAAGACTGTTAGCTGTAATGATGTGTCTCATCGAGCGTGAAACCCTCCAAACAAGTCACCTGGGCCCCATTACTTAGATAACTTAGACAGTTGAGGAGAACATTATAATCTTCTCTGGGTTTCCCAGCTACATATACTGTATATTCTAAATGTGACCCAAAATATGTCTTTACCTAAGGGACAAATGTTCAAATATCAGCACCGAGCAGAATATGAACCTGTGTGAACATAGTTACAATTATGTGTGTGCATCTGAAAGCAAAAATTCTCCAAGCATAACTTAGGTGCCAGTATCTAAAAATTCAGGTCATGTAGATTTCAGGCAGATCTCCTGAACAAGTCAAGGATCTCTTTAGAACTTCTAAGCATCCCACTGCATTGTATACCTTGTGCCACTGGCCATCGTTGATTTTGTTTGGAATCATTGTGCTGGTGTTCCCACTTCCCAGGTCATAGCTGAAGTAAGGCAGTCCATTCTTTATCTGAACAGTGGCAAAATCGGCATGGTTGATCCGGGCCATATAAAAAAGCAAGCCAGATTCAGCCTCTGTTCGGACTTCAAATTCAATTGTGAGCCTGAAAAGCAAAAACAGAACCAAAGACAATGCTTTCTCAAAATCAAACAGAGGAAAAATTAATTCGCTCTCTCTCCCCCTCCTCCCTTACTTCCTTTTAGAAAAACGAATTGTTAAGAGGCCAGATACTAGTGCTTCTGTTTGTCCATCAAAACTTAAACATCATTCAGACCTGAGAGCTGCATTATACTTGTTAGACCAATACCTATTGTGGAGATGTATATTGTCTAATACAGCAACCCTGCTGATGACCCATGTAGGTGTCCAAGTGATGCTATATAATGGAGTTTTTGTCTTTTCACTTTTTTTTTTAAACCAAGAAATTACACACACAAACACTATGTTAAAATAACATTAAATTTACTAAGTCAAGCACTCAAAATTAGGAAATGTCAGAATTAAGGTTGCCTGTGCAATCAAAGGAAGGTGAACAAAATTCACTAGTTTCACTTGAAGCAATTATTGTCACACTCTTTCACTGCAAAAGTGAGCAATGAACCAGGTATTGTTCCACAATCTCTGGTCCAATAGCTAGAACCAGCCAGTGCGTAGCTATAACTTTCAGAAGGAGTCATTCTATTAATTCTTCTGTGTGGGTGTGTAGCTTGGCAGTGTTCCTGATGTGCAACAGGTAACCTCGCTGGCTGATTTTAATCATGAGACGAGAAGAGAAAAGAGAAAACGGGACCTGCTCATTACAAGAAAAAAATAATTTGGTTTGTGATTCAGTGAACTTCACTTTCTACCCCATGTGCAATTTATTAATTCTGTTGTATGAACTGGCTACACCGGTTCTTGGCAATTGATATAATTCAACTGCACTATGCTCTTGTTTGAACAAAACAAACAAATATAACATTACTCTTAATTGTGTTATTTATAGTCCAAGATATCAAACTTTGAAAAGGGCCACACCTGGCCTCTAAAACTGAGAACACTTTTGTGCACATAACCTTTTTTCACAGGCCAGTTTTGTATGTCCTGAACTTTGATTTTCTCTCCCTCCTCCCCTGCCCCCAAAATTCATTTGGGCATACTACTCAGGCAGACTAATCATTACCCATTTTTCATGCCTAAATGCTATTTGTGTGCACTAACCAGTGTTTTTATATGTACAAAACTGGGCCACGGAAAATTGCACTCAAGAATGTGCCTAAAGTTTTTGAGAATACAATCCAGAGTATTTTGCTTGTCAGCCATCCACATAAGACCTCACTTTTATTACTTCATCACAAAAATCAGATGTTGTACCTGTTCTTCACTTTGGTATCATCAAATGCAGCTGCAATATGGCTGTTCCTTGAAAGACCAAATTGTTTGCCGCCCTCCAAAATAGCTGGCTCTGTATCAGCAGCACAAGAGTCCTGCAAAATATAAATCATGCCACTGATGGGGCATATTAATTTATTATGTGCTTTACAGCAGTATAAAGCATACATCAGGAAATAAAAAACCTCTTCTATAGTCTCCTAGGGATGCTAGTAATATTGTCAAGAAGAACTTCTCATTCTGAACCTCATCTGTCCAAGAGTTAAAGTTCCTTCATTTACCCTGGAGCACTTTAGAATATGGTACCTATTACAGGAATTGGCTCTGCAACTTCCCATGTCTTTTGTCTCTGTACGTAAAATAAAGTTAGCAGGCAATATAATGAAGATTTATTTTAAAAGCAGAGTTCTTTTAGCCTTGTGTACTTTTTCGTCATCAGGGTACGTGCACCAGACCCTTAAATGATTTCTGTGCAGCTCAGTGCATCCTTAAATGTAGCTCACTGGCACTTATACTTTACGGTGCTGTCTTATAGAGCCTAAGCAGGACTGAAATCTTAAAGGGACACTATCAACTTAAAAAAATTAGATAGAAGTAGTTGCAGGTGCTACCCCTGCCACTGAGTCCCCATGCCAATTTTTTGTTTGTTTTACAATCAGGTTTCTTTCTCTGTCTTTCAAAATGTTTTCTCTCCCCCCCGTTGCTGTTTGAAAGACCCACACAGATACCAGGGAAACTGACTAGCTGATACAGAGGAGAAACAGGTACTATACACTTTGTGCTATCAAATGCACAAACATGACAAACCGAAGAAATAAAGAAAAATGTTGTTTTTACCAATGGTCTCTTTCAGTTACATTACTCGTACGTGTTACTTGTAACAACAGAAGGTAGAACATTTTCAGGCAGAAGTGTGCTTTTTTTTTTTTGACTGTGTCCCTTTGAATCTTGATCATATAGCCACAGTCTAGCATTATTCAATGAAAGGGCCACAAGAATTATTATCTTCCCCGATACTCCACTTTGGGGTATACTGTGAAGAAGTTTCTCAGAGGATCTAAGACACCACGATCTCAGGACAGTAATACCACAGGAAAAAACAGACTTTGGTAGCTCTATTTTTAAGCACTGTGTTTAACAGTCCTGGATTGGCCACAGCCTCAGTCTGAGCCCTGACTCAGCAGAGGCCCTCAAAGTACAATGTGCCGTGTTTTCTTGCCAAAGTGTTCTTTCTGTGAAGCATTTTCAAGATGTCATGCGTGATTCCTCAGGAAACAGGAACTTTCTATTGCAAAGAGGAAATTCCCCTCTTCAGTAATGTGATATTTTGTCTTTCACAAGTCACAAAGAAATCCTCACAACAGTTGAGAACTTTTTTAAAAACATTTTCCACAACTACTCTGTTCTGATTATGACAGTCGTCCATGTACAATGGAAGAGCATGCACTGTGACAAGTACACACCAATGTGCAATTCAAAGAAAAACGGGAGAAAGATGTTACTCAACAGCACAAAACAAAAGAGTGATGAATGTGTGACGATAGTCTTTCAGTGATTAACAAATGGATAAAGGTGATGTAGTTGCAGGATAATATTCCTATAACGCTGACTAATGTCCAAAGCTGTTTTAACAGTTACAATCTTAGCCTGATAGTTTAACAACTGGTAATGGTACTGTATATATAATATAGCCATCATTGGTTGTTTAAACTTGGAGATAAATTAAAGTCTGGAATTGGCAGATGGATGAAGAATGAAAAAAAAAAAATGGACCTAAAATGGACATTTCAATGGCACACTGGTGCATGTTACAATGTTACGGGGGCAAAGTCTGCCCTTGGTTGTCTATTTCTGGCCTCCAATGATTTCAGTTAGGGAAAAATTTGGTTCTGTCAGATGTCAAATATTACTAAACTGTCTCAGTTACTTGCTACTTTCAGTAAGCACTGATGCTGGGGCACAGCAGGAGGACTGGGAGGATAAGGAATTAATGGTAGGTGCCACAAATGTTGCTGGGGGGTTGGTAATAGGTTAACACACCGATTAATTTATTTTGTCATTATATTGGTCTTTTATTCATATATCCCTTAAAAACAAAGCTTAAAAATAGTCAACTGTATGGAGGTGGAAGTGTCAGTGAAAAAAAATTGTACAAGGGAACTGTTGTAGAAAATTCAGGCTTTATTCACAAGCCTGTCTCCACCCTCATTTCAACAAAGGTCGGCCTGACTTTATCTTTGACAGTCTGACTTTACCTCTTTCACAAGTGTCTGAGTTAAAAGCATGGATTATCAGCCCAACTTGGAGTTTCCTGGCTCTGTATTTTTGTATCATAATCTTAAGGTGTCCCACTTTTAAGCCCAACCAGTTAATAAACCCTAACATCACCTGGGAGCCTCAAAATGGAACTATTTTATTAATTACTTTAACTTCACTATTCTCTATATGATAGGAAACATCAGCAGAAACCATGTATATCATAGAAAACTGATAACCTTAGAGGAGCTGTCTGAGCAAATAGGAACTTCACTGTCCAACTATCTCACACATTCCTCTACAAATGATGCTGCATTAGCACTCGCAAGAAAAGTTGTTTATTAGCAAAGGAAGAAGGCAGCACCACAATTCACCCAATAATGTTAAATAAAACAACTGGGGACCATTTGGGAAAATGTTGGAAGATACCGTGATGACGTCAAAGTCAGCTGTAATGCTGGCGCTCTTCACTTCAGTGGCAAACAAGTCCTGAGAAGCAGTAAATAATATGAGGCAGAAGCAGCAGTTACCAAGGCATTGTTGTCAAGCACGACACATTTTAGCAATCCTAGCAGAAGAAAGCAGCAAACAGGCAACCACAGTATTTCTAAACTACCTGACTATCCTGTGTCCTGTCTTTTTTTTTTTTTTTTTAATACAACTACTTCATTCAGGGTTCAACTCACTGCTGTGGAGATGGAGAGCACATGAGTACTTAAGTCTTAAGAATAGGGTGGGATTTAAGTATAGCGCAGTCTTGTTTGGGCCCCCTGCATGTGGGTGAATTTTTGTGCTGAATGGATTTGCACATAAGATTCTTCCAGAATGGCTTTGAGGTAATACATGACCGAATCATGAATGACGTATCAGCTGTTTCAATATAAACCGTGGTTTTGCTCTTTGCTGCAGGTGCAAATACTAAGCAATAGAGTGAAATTTTTCAATGCAAATTTTTGGCAAAAAATACAGATTCAGCAACACAAACATTTGGCAGAGTCATGTAAATTTCAGCAAATTGTGTTAGCCCCCCCAAAAAACAAAAATTAAAAAAACCCAACACTTAAAAAAATTCTGAAAACAATTCAAATGCTTTATTTCAACATTTTGATTTTTTGATTCAAAATTACTTTTCATTTAGAAAATTTCTTTAGCTTTATCTAAATGATTTTAAATGTTCAAAATCAAAAAAACACAATGTTTTCTGTGCAACCTAAAATTATTTTTTGATTTGCTGAAAATTTTTAATAAATTTGTGTGTCAGCCCAAAATGATTTTTTCCACCAATTTTTCAGAATTGCCAGCAAACTGAAAAATCCATTATTTGCCCACCTCTACTGAGCAGGATTTAGGCAAAAAACCCAACAACAAAAACCCCTCATTTAAGGTGCTTTTGAATATGCAAAATTTGAAAACACTTATTTTTCAAAAGAGAAACTGCAAGGGTGTTGGTACATGTGAATTTTTCACACTTTTTTTTTTCAGATTGTCACCTGGGCAATATATGTGGATTACATGATTCACCATGGCTCCAAGTACCTCATGCGTGAAACCCATCTTTCTTAAACAACTAAATTAAATAATAACAATTATTGTAAATAACATTAAACATTTAACTAATATTAACTACTATTTATTCCTCTTAATTTGCCCTTGAAAAATGGCTAGTATAAATACACATGTACTCAGACAGTGGAAAGAGTCTCTCAGGTTTATAGACAGAAGACAGCCAAGCAACGGAAGCAAAATAAAGTAATAAAGAAAGAAACAAACCCTTCTCTCAAACAATATGTTTATGACAGCCTGACTTTCTCTCTTTCACAAGAGTGGGAGAATGGGAAAATGGATTATCATCTTTATCTTGGAGTTCCTTTGCTCTGTATATTTGTGTCATAGACTCAGTGTTTTTGAACTGTATAATTTTTTTTATTGAAAATGGAAACGTATCAGTTTCATCATGTTACAATTTCGCCATCTTGTGGGTAGTAGTCAAAAGTGTTGCTTTAGTTCCTACATAAACAGGCTTGGCAGAATTCAATTTTAATTTTTTTATAATTTCAATGGGTAATATGTTTATTTTAAGCATTTTTAAATTTGTAACAATTTACATTTTCACCATTGCTCAAATTATGGGTATGAAGCATTTTTTAAAAATTTTATTGATTTAAATTTTCACAATTGTGGAAAATTATAAGGGTGGTCAGACAACTCAGACAACACAGCTACAGAGTTGCAACAAACTTCTGAGTTTGTACCAAAACAAACTCAAGACAGTGGATTTTTTCACAATACTTTCCAATTTACTATTTCAAGCACCTGAACTATTTGGCTAGGAAATGCTGTGCCAACTTTTAATATTGCTATATTGGAGCAGGAAAAACTCTCTTGATCAGTTTAATCATCTGAGCTCCTTTACTGAGATACACATTTTAAAAATTCTTGCCAATAAGCACTGCCAGGAGTTTGAAGCCTGAGATTCTATTCCGCACTGATTAGGCCTCAACTGGAATATTGTGTCCAGTTCTGGGTGCCACATTTCAGGAAGGATGTGGACAAACTGGAGAAAGTACAGAGAAGAGCAACAAAAACGGTTAAAGGTCTAGAAAACATGACCGATGAGGGAAGATTGAAAAAAAACTGAGTTTGGTTAGTCTGGAGAAGAGAAGACTGTGAGGGGATAAGATAACAGTTTTCAAATACAGTAACTCCTCACTTTACGTTGTAGTTATGTTCCTGAAAAATGCAACTTTAAGTGAAACAATGTTAAACGAATCCAATTTTCCCATAACATTTAATGTAAATGCAGGGGGTTAGGTTCCAAGGAAATTTTTTTGGGCAGACAAAAGGCATTACATACTGTACAGTACTATACTGTACTGTGGTTAGGAGGTGCCCCTGGCTTACCCCACACAGGCACAGTCCTAGTCCTCTGCAGACAATGAGGCAGGCAAGGACACTAGGAAGCACCTTGCACAGCAGCAGCTTCCCCCCAGAAGAACAGGCGCTGACTTTGCTGGGGAATGCTCCAGGCCAGCCTCTTCCCGTCCCCGTTCCACTCCAGGCCCACCTCTTCCCACTCCCACTCCTCCCCAGAACACGCCATGTCCCCGCTCCTCCCCCTTCCCTCCCAGAGCTTCCCTGCCGCCAAACAGCTGTTTGACGGTGCTTAGGACTTTCTGGGGAAAAGGGGGAGGAGCAGAGATGTGGTGCTTCCCTGTTCCCTCCCTTCCTCCCTCCCAGAAAGTCCTAAGTGCACTGGGAGGGCGGGGGAGGAGACGGAGAAGAGGAACTTGTGCAATGCTCCCTTGTAAAGTCGCTGCTCTTCCACAGAATCCTACAAGCAGTGAACAGAGCAGGCAGCCAAACGACGTTATAATGGAGCATTGCACAACTTTAAACAAGCATGTTCCCTAATGGAGCAGCGACGTAACTTGGAAACAACGTTAAGTGAGGAGTTACTGTACATAAAAGGTTGTTACAAGGAGGAGTGAGAAAATTGTTCTTGCTAACCTCTGAGGATAGGACAAGAAGCAATGGGTTTAAATTGCAGCAAGGGAGGTTTAGGCTGGACATTAGGAAAAATTTCCTGTCAGGGTGCTTAAGAACTGGAATAAATTGCCTAGGGAGGTTGTGGATTCTCCATCATTGGAGATTTTTAAGAGAAGGTCAGACAAACACCTGTCAGGGATAGTCTAGATCAGGGGTCGGCAACCTTTCAAAGTGGTGTGCCGAGTCTTCATTTAGTCACTCTGATTTAAGGTTTCACGGGCCGATAATACATTTGAACGTTTTTAGAAGGTCTCTTTCTATAAGTCTATAATATAGAACTAAACTATTGTTGTATGTAAAGTAAAGAAGGTTTTTAAAATGTTTAAGAAGCTTCATTTAAAATTAAATTAAAATGCAGAGCCCCCCGGACCGGTGGCCAGGACCCGGGCAGCGTGAGTGACACTGAAAATCAGCTTGCATGCCGCCTTCAGCGCGCGTGCCATAGGTTGCCTACCCCTGGTCTAGATAATACTTAGTCCTGCCTTGAGTGCGGAGGACTGGATTAGATAGCTTCTTGTCCTTCCAGTCCTATGATTCTATGATTCAGCAGTCTTTTGGCTAAGGTTATAAAATTCCACAGGAATCATCATATCATATCAGACCCGTGGTCCACCTTGATCAGTATCCCATCACTGAGAGTGGCTGATACCAGAGGAAGGTGCAAGAAACACCATCATGAGATACATTTCCCATAGGGGAAGCTTCTTGCTAATCCCAATCAGTTAGTTGTTGTCTTATATCCTGAAGCATGAGGAATCCCACTCTTAACTCTCAACCTGTGGCTATTTAATTTCTTTAACATACTCTTGTGATGGAATTCAACAAAGATTTTTGACAATCAAAGTAAATTTGGTCAGTCAGTTTTCCTTTGTCCATTATTTTACTGATATGTTCCCAGAAGATATCAGAGAGGCATGAATTTCTGATGATGTTCAATCAGCTGTTTTATTAATCTTTCTCTCTGGCTAGTTTTTCAAGAGAGCTGAGTTTCTACTTAGGCACTTCAGTGAAGTGACCAGGTTTTCAAAAGCAGTCACCAACCAGCAGCTCCCTTTGTTTTAATTTAGTTTGAAAAATCTGGCCCTTATTTATAATTTCAACTAATTTACTGGAAGCCAAAGTATGATTCACTGGTCTGTAATTACCTGTCACACCTTTTAAAAAACATCTGTTACTCTCCAGTCTTCTGATATAGATGCTGATTTTAATGAAATCACCTTTTTATATTTTCATTAGGGTTAATACAGCACGTGAGCACAGTCCACATATATACAGAGCATACACACACAAGTATGTGACACATGTGTGCAAAGCATTACATCCTAATATGGCGATAGCAATGCATGCATTTTTATAAAAGAGCTTTTAATCATTCAGTCTGATCCCATCCTCGACCATGGGGCGGAAAAAAGCACATAAATGACACAAAAAAGGCCTATCCAACCTTGCAATTCTCTTTGGAGTTGAGAAAGAAGGAAAAGTCAACAAAAACAAAATCTGTGATTGCCATGGTGGCTTTCTGGAGTTTTTAGGAGATTAGAGAGGGGAGAGGTAGAGAAAGGGGATATGTAAAGGAATCATATCACCTCAGTGTGACTCAGGATGCTATGATCATCCTATTCTAAGCTTTTGCTGAGGAAAAAAATAATATGATTCAGGATTCAAGCTTGTCCTGAGCTTTAGTTGGATAATCTGCTTCATTTACATGCTGAATGAAACATCCAGAACTCTATAATAATGTAGATACCCCAACTACTCAATATCCTCTAGCCATCTACACACCCATCATCATAATTTTAAGACATCATTACTGATTCCTCTCCTCTTCCCATGTAAAAGAGACTTCTCTTCTAAAACTGTTCTTCATAGACGCAATATACACTTACATGTGTAGGAGGTGACGGTGATGGTGGTGGAGGAGGAGAGAAAGAAAACCTGGGGGTGGCAGTTGTGCTCTCTTTCTCCTCTTTACCATCAAGTTCAGGTTGGATCAAGACAGAAGCAGGGGTAGCTTCATCTTCTTCTTCAGGAAGTCTGGTCTCGGGTTCTAGAGTGTGACACTGGCCTATATCTGCATTTTTGAAGGACACAGGCTGAGCAAAGTCCATGGGGCTATGGAGATACAATGAAATCAATAGCTTTCATCAATTCCTCTGCCTCTCTCTGTCACTGAAGAAGCTATGGTACTGCTCTGAGTTCACACTTGACCAAGCACTGAGTCTGTTGCTTTAAAGTGTTATCAAAGTGATTTGTTTTGCAGAAGTTCCATTTCATTCACCATTCCCTTTTTTCTGTCCATCTGTTCCCTTCAGATCATTAACCTAGTGGAGCAGAACATTTCCTATGGTTAAAGCTCCATGCTAAGCATACTAATTCCCATAATCTGACAGCCCAGGATCTCACCCTTATTTAAAAACAATGGCACAGAGTTCCATAAGAATGGCCTATAACACCAAAGCATTACTAGGGTAAGCTGTTGTGGTCTGGAATGAGGCTGTAGAACAGTGTGGTATTTTTTGTGGGCAGGCACTAGTTCTTGCACCCAGAAGAAGACTGACCTCAATAAATCAGACCTATGTCCTGTCAAGTGCATACTGTATATTGATATATCAAAAAGAACAACGGCATATAAAGCAGTTTTTAGGTACCCTTTTGTGTAAGTTTAGCTTTTGACAGCAACTTTTCTCTTGGAAGCTGAGGTGCTTATCGCTTCAGTAACCAAAACATTTGTGAGCACTAGTAAGACCTACTTACATGGCATTGATTACAAGATTCCATATGCAACCCTCAAAAGGGGGTATGTTCCTGATAGGCGCAGCATGAAAGTGAGGCGGGGTCCCTCCCACAAAGAGCTTTTTAACAGTTATAGACTGATCAGTAGGTAGCCTCTGAGTCTGGCTTCTGTCTTCATCTACTTGAACAGTAAACATCCTGTAAAAAGATTAAAAGCAAATGAATAAAAAAGGATCTACCATGGCTATTGCTTGCATTAAAATCATCATTTTGCAGGCACCATTTACTGCTGCACCCGCTATAAAACTGGGTGAACCCAAATTGCATGATTAGCAACACCACATTAAGCAAATATTAGCTACTAACAGGTTCACAGCCACTACTATGCTTCCTTCATTAATTCTCCAGCAGGGCTTGGCAACACCAGACAGTGGAGCTGCAGTAATAGTAGCTTCTGGTTGAATTGAAAATAGTAGTCTGAAGCATGACAGCACTGACATGGTAAAAGTCAAGCCTGCTGTACGTGACATTATGTATAATCATATAGGGCTCAGTGGGATATAACAGCATGGGGTCACATTTTGTTGGCTTTTTATTTTCTGGTTTGTACTAGTTATTATTTTCTTGCTAGGGGACAAACAATGCTCTGGAGTGCTCTGATTGCAGGAATCAACAGTAGATACATACTGTACATTTTAAAAATATATGGTTAGTATGTTTTGTGGGAAGGGGGTAAGGGAGAAAGCTATGTAGATTGTTCACTGTAATTATGCAAACGTATGGTCCAAATATAAGAGAAGAGGTCACACAAAGACAATGCTACAGAGCAGTGAGATAGAGGCATACACCCATGTATGTCAGTGTAAAATTATTGAAAGATTTTTATCACGTTTATAACAAGGCTAGAGAAATCTAGCTTGTTAGGAACCTGTATGTTGAAAAGAAGGAAACAGGTACTAATACAGAGAATGTAGATGTAGAGAGACAATGAGTTATTTTGATGGGTAACAAACATAACATAATAAGGCATAACAATAACAGGGTCAGCAATCTATCTGTTGCTGTCTTTGGGACAATCTGAAGATGAGTGATGAAATGAGCAAAGGCTATAGCGATTTAGGAAGTCTAATTCAATGTGAACTCAGTGCCAAAAGGTGAATCAGAACTTCAGTATGTTTGAAGCTGCAAGTGGAACTCTATTTGAAATAATTTCTTTACATTGCTATACTGGATTTAATAGACATTAGCCATGAGAGAGTAAGGACAACAAAAATAGACAGAAATCTGGAAGACTCTGGTGCAGGTTATCAAGTGTGCTGTTACTTTAGAGATGCTGAGTCAATTCTCTATTTCAGGATCACAAGAAGTTAAATATTAGGGCCTAAATATGTATACATTGGTGCCTAGAGTTAGGCAACTAAATCCATGTTTAGGTGCCTAAATAATCAGTCTCATTTGTTCAGAAGAAGTGAGCACCCACAGCACACTCAAAGAGTCGGTTTCTGGCAAGTTACTTCATTTTCTCAACTATAGATTCATATAACAAAGAAAATTCAATCCTCCCTCCTCACTCTCCCCTCACCAAATAATACAAATCTTGTAAATTACAGAATATAAATGAATTAAAAAATCATTCCCTGGGGAAGGCCAATTTTCAAAGTTAAGACACCCAAGTACATGTTATTTGGATGCTCATATGAAGAAATAGGCACTCAAATGTATGCACACAAATTAAAAATTAGGCTTACTGTGTGCAAAACATCCAACCCCTTCACAGTTACAGGTAGCATCATTTTGATCAAAAGACATAAGTTGTACAGTATGTCTTTCTTAGATTCCATTCTATTGCAGGAATTGCTTATACTGTATATTGTTGCTTATTGACACCTTCAGCCAAGTACTTTATCTCATCTTCAGATTACCATAGAAAACATTTATATGTTTTGCAACAGAATACTACCATACAGTGCATTGGTCCTGAACACTATCCTATAATTATCCTGGAATGGAAAGCAATTAGTTTATAATTATATGGACAATTAGCTACTTGAAGAGTTTTCAAATGATGTTCCCCATATTTAAGCCTCAGCTGATGACAAGCAGATAAAGGGGTTAGGTTTAATAATTTATATCTTTTCATTTCCAATCCAGCCTGTGTTACATAAAGTGCACAGTCTTCATTTAATTTGTTTTGTGACAGAGCTACAGAGAAAATTTTGAAGGCTTGATTCTAATATGCATCTCTCATCACTGGATGGCGTTGTAGAGCAGTTATGTATTGATTTAACATAACAGATTATTACCTTTGTTATAAGCAGTTTTATTTGGTTATTCAAGTTACCTGTATGTTTAAAAATTTGTATTATCATCATCACATAACATTAGTCTGTCAAGAGAGCATGATGGTTTTTTTTTTTAATAGAAGAAAAAATCTCTGTCCCAAGGAATTGACCATCTAACAAAAAACAAATGATAGGAAATGCTGGGACTGGGGAACAAAATTGCAGTAGGGGATTATTTACAATAAACAGGTGAAAGAGGCAGTGAATTTCTCCTAAGCAGAGATTATAGTGAAAGAAGGCAAAGCCAAGAGAAGTGAGTTTTAAGGTAGAGGAGAGGGAAAGCACCTGGTGACTAGATGGAAGAGGAGGTTCTTCTAGGCAGTTGGGAAAAAAGACACAAAGACATAAATGGAGTTTAGACTAGATGACCATAATAGTCTTAACTGTAGTTTTCACACATTAGCTAGTCTAGGTGAATCATAGTGAGGTGCCTACGGTTCACCTAGATCAGTTAACATGTTCAATTACAACCTGCCCTGGATACACTGAAGTTTATAACATGCTAGCTATCACATGTTACTTACAACGTTTTATAAAAACATCTTTTCTCCTAGATTGCACAAGTCCACTGAATATTTGTACAGTACATTCCACAATTGGGCCTAGATCCTGACTGAAGACTTTGGGCAGTAACAGAATATAAATAATAGTAACTGCATAAATCCCTACACATCAAGATGACAATATGTTTATTGTCTCTAATGCGGGCATCCTTAATAAATGGTAATGTGCATCTCCTTAATAGCCTTTTGGGTGCATGTGTCTGAAAAAGTGGTAAGGGAC
Organism: Terrapene triunguis; assembly: GCF_002925995.2. Lineage (NCBI taxonomy): Eukaryota > Metazoa > Chordata > Testudines > Emydidae > Terrapene > Terrapene triunguis. The sequence continues at coordinate 55,137,670 of NW_020664436.1, forward strand.
GCTGAGCTAGTGAAGGGGTGAATAGAGTTGAAATATCTGCAATGGCTTAATTGTGATAAAGAAACATTAGTGTTAATCCACTACTATGTATCTTCATTTTCTTAACTCACTCAATTGGACACCACTGTAACCATATATATAAAAATTAGCATGTGGTATTTGGGAAAGGTTATCTGCCGCTGTTGCTGTTTTGAAAGCTGTCTTTCTCCGCAACTCTTGCAAAGATGACTTACTGTTCTGAAGCTCTATTCCTCATTCACATAAATTAGATTAATAAAATACATTTGCCAAGTACCAAAAGGTTAAATACAGCAATTTTGATTAATGAAAATCTTAAGAAGAGCTGCCTGATAACCTCACTAAAGCATTTAACCTTAGCCTATACAGTAATAAAATTAGCAGTCAGAAACTGCCTTATTTTTTCTGGTAAGGAAACCAGTGCACATATTATACTCTTCTCCTTTCATAAAAAGGGATACTGATTTTAGTCATATGTTTATTATGGTGATTGAATTAACTATATTATGAGTTGTGTAGCACCCTAGAGTCCTTGTTTGTTACCCTTTGATTCTTTCTATCCGGATGGAGTGTGCTCTACCGTCATGAAAATCGCCAGATTCAGGCTTGATGGTGATCCTGCGTGGATCTCGTATTCCAGTGGAGATATGCACTTCTAATCGACCTTTATTCAGGAACACTGCATAATAGGCCTGTAATGTGGAACAGTTATTAAAAGCTAAGCCATGTTCAGAAGGGAACTGCTTCTCTTACTTTTGCATTTGCCCAAGCTCTCCCACAGTAAAGCATATCCCTTCTCCTTTGCTCCACCTATTGTTGCTGCTGGTAGGAAATAACCTCATTACAGGCACCTCAAGAACTGTGCCACTATCCTACTTTAAGGCATAAAGACATAGTAACCAGCTGAAGCTGCACTTAGAATTCCAGCCATCGAGGACAGTGGATCAAATTCTGCCATCGTACACTAGTATGAATCAGGAGTAACTTTTTTGAAGCCAAAGGTGTTACTTTACATTTACAGTGGTATAAAAGAGAGCCTAATTTAATCAGGAATATACTCAAACCCTGGCATCTGATGTTGATAGCTAGAATGGTTGTTACACTCCTGGAGGGAGTTAAGATATAGTCATTTCAGCTTCGCTGTTACATTCAGATGGACTAAGATACATAAGCAACATCTTTCATGACATTTCGCAACAAGGAATGTATAAAGTGCCATTAAAAATATTTTACCCTTTTTATACCTATCTCATAGAACTGGAAGGGACCCTGAAAGGTCATCAAGTCCAGCCCCCTGCCTTCACTAGCAGGACCAAGTACTGATTTTGCCCCAGATCCCTAAGTGGTCCCCTCAAGGATTGAACTCACAATACTGGGTTTAGCAGGCCAATGCTCAAACCACTGAGCTATCCCTCCCCTTCCATACATAGGGAGAAGAAAAGAGAATCTCAGCTCCAAAGCATCCCTGTTTTTTGTTATTACAAAGCCTGATCTTAAACCTTCCATGCACAGAATTACCATGGATCTCAATAGGAGTTCTGTGTATGGAGGGCTTGCAGGATGATGGCCATAGTTACTCCAGTGACCAGTATCACATTGTGGCAGATTTCCAGGATCCGTCCCACAGTCACTCGAGCAACCAATGTCATGTTCATGTCTGTGTCCTGAAGAGCTTGGAAGTTGTGGAAGTAGCTCCCACCCTACAATTAATATAATGTATGTTTCTTTATGGATCAGCCATTTAAATGTGTTGACTCTGGAGTATGTTCTTTCAAGCCACCAAGTGTTCTGTTCCAATACATCCTTGTAGGTATGGGGGAGAGCAGTGGAAAATCAATTACCAAATGTACTGTGCAAGGAAAATAGCAAAGCATTTTGTTTCACTATTTCAATAATCTCAAACAACTTCTGTAGTTTTGCTAATTAGTCACTAGGGTAATGTAGAAACTGTGCTTTCTTGGTGTTAATCCAAGGTCGCCAAGGTTTTTAAACTAGCCTGTATTTTGGGGAGGAAGGGGAAATTGGGGTGTCATTTAAGCTGCACCTTGTTTTAAAAACAAACAAACCCCAGTATTCTACAATAACAGCCCCAAACACTAGTAACATTCAAGAGGCATTTAAGTCAATGGGAGGTGTGGATTCACAAGGAAAGTAGAATAGGACCCACAGGAAGCTGGGGTTTTGGAAAATTACTGTAGAAACTGCAGTAATTATTTAATTAAATCCAGCATGTAAGCATTGTCTGAGTAGTCCTGATGAGAACCAAAGAACAATATTCTCTGTCACTCAGGTCTGATAAAAAAATGAAAGCAAATATAGGACACAAAAATAAATCTGGTTTTAGGCTAAAAAGTGGGTTCTATTGTAGCAGTCACTTAGAGAAATCCAGAACTGATCTGAAAATACTGTCAAATCATTATACCAAAGAAAAACAACTCTGTGCAATATTAGTGCTTTGTGTTACCCAACCCAAAAAATGAAAACACGAATTGACAGAATTCTGAGAACTTAAAACCCCTCAAATCCTCAATAAAGCCAATGTTCAATACAAAAGTAAATTGTGAACCCCCGTTTTATTTCTCCTTCAAACAAACAAAAGCTTTGGAAAGAAAACCTTATTCAGCAGCACTGGACTTCTACTTCATCATAAATATATCATGGCAATGCAGTGGTTAGGTACAACAAGCTGTGTGAAAACAGCTCAGCAGAAGTTATGAGTTTTCCATATCTTCTACTGTATTGTTCTTTACCTGCCCAGTCTGTCTGCGTTTTCTCCTCGGGGGTATAGGTGTCCCCGCTGTGCCAAATAAGATGACCCCAGACTCATTCTTGGTGCTAAAGGACAGGTTGATTTCTGTACCCATGTCAAATGAGACTGGCTGCAGTTCCATAAAACCTGGTTTGGGGAAGCTAACTGTGTAAAGGTTCTGTGGAAAGAGAGAGAGAAGGTGAATTGGTATGACACAAAACAAAGTACGAACCCCCCCATAAAGTTATGTTTACTAACGCATAGTATTGAGATAGACTATAATATTTGGCAATTTACATTTTCCAAGTGTTGCACAAGCATTAATCAATCTGTACCATCAATCATTATTAGAACATTTCTGGAATACTAAATTTCAGAGGGAATGAATGGTTTACGTAATTGCAGCCTTATTTCAGAATATCCAGTTGATTTAAAAGTAACCACTTACTGTTATTTTATCTGACTGTTTTTCCTTTTCCTGTTTTTCTTTCACTTTTAAATCGATCCAGTAAAGAACAATAACCAATATGAACATGCATTGGATTCTATTATTTGTAAAATTTGACCAGAATATACTTTCAATTAATTATTCATCATCGCTTCATCATCTGCTAAGCACTATTGCTTCACTGATGAGACAAACTCATAAATGAAGCACGTATTGCCCATGGCCCAACTGCTTTGCATGCTGTCAGATAGTAGCACAATTTAAAGACATGCAATATGTCATCAAATAATAAATCAATGCATTTTATATTAGGTTTTCTGTAACTGCTGCCAATTTGTGCGTCATTCCAACTGAGGAGGAGAGAATATTTCTTAGAAACACTGACTTTCTAAAATAACTTACCATTTTGTCAGTAGAGTGGAGTTGCTCTCAGACAGAGACGTAGTAGATTGTGCCAGATGAGAGAGGCAGACAGACATCTGCAATATTTTTCTTTGAAATTCCAGGGCATTTAACTAGCTGAGTGTTATTTCAAGCCTCATATTTTCCTTTCATTTATTATCCTATCCCATTCCTTTATTTAGTATCGTCCTTTTATTGTAAAATTTACAATAAAACCCCAAATTTGTGAGATTCAAAAGAGTTTGTGTAATTCTGTTTGATTTTATTTTAACTTTGTCACACACCTCTGCTCTTTCTAGATCTGGCTTGGAGCAGAATTGGAAGCAACAAAATACCAGAAGGCTGATTTTGTGGTATTTCTGGCCTGGTCAAAACTAGAATTACTGTTCTAGGGAGATTTCTAACTTGAGTTGGAGACCCAAGAGGTTTGGATGAAGTCGGACAAACTCTAAATTATTCAGAGTTATTGGATTCTTATCTGAACTGAATGTTCAGTACATCCATCAAGTAACAAAATTATCCTTAGCTATAGAAGAAGTGCAAGCTATTCATTAGGAGAAAAGAAATTTCTCTAAATATTGGATAAATTCTGTGTCATTCCTTCAAATCAGAAGGCTCTTCCTGTGTCTGGAGAATGAAGATATTATCCTACTCCCAATTCTGGGATCTGATTCTTTTTCTGCTTCATATAGATTAAAAGCCTTTTCATTTAATTAGAAGCAACAACAATTAAAAATAAATATCTATATTTAACGTGCTATTTCAAGTTAAAACAAATTACAAATTACATTATTAGAGAATTACACATAATATGCGTAATAGTTCAGTGGATGGCTATTAAAAATAAATGACTTTTTATGTAGCACTGACTGGTGTTTGCCTGCATGTCTGTCACATGTAATAATTAGAATATATTTGTATTCACATTTGAAATCTTGATGACTTTGTGGTCTATGTCTCAGTGGGAATAACCCTGCAAGACAAATTCTCCTCCAAACCTGAACCAACCTGAAACCATTGTGGTGGGTTCGTGTTTTAATGGAATCAGTGAACCTGAGACCTGGTCCACAAAAGCTGAACATCCTAAGGGGGTTCTATGGCCTTGTGAGGTTTCTATGATATTCAGTTTCCACAGAAACTGCCCCCACAAGTGAACCTAGCGGAGGGTGGGGAGGCATAGTAAGCTGGGTTTGTGGCCAGTCCCTGCAAACAGACTCTGCAAGGTTTGGTTCATGAGGCCCTCATCAGCTGACTTCTATAGGGTCCATTCATTCCTAGTTTCAAACCCCGGTACCACACAAGAGCAGGAGTGGGATTCAAGATATCTGAGTTTTATTCCTAGTTCTGCCACAGTCTTTTGAGTGACTGTGAGTAAGGGTATGTCTATGTGGCTATTAAAAACCGGCAGCTGGCTCATGTCAGCTGACTGGGTTTGCTGAGATGGGGCTAATGTGGGCTGTTGAACTGAGGTGTAGACATTTAGGCTCAGGCTGGGGTCTGGGACCCCATGAGGGGGACAGTCCCAGTGCTAGGGCTCCAGCTCGAGTCCAAAAGTCTATACCGCAATTAAACCGCCCCTCAGTCTGAGCCTGAGTCAACTGACACAGGCCAGCCACAGGGTTTTGAATTGCAGTGTAGACATACTCATAGTCTTTATAACCCTTCAATACCTCAGTCTCCTCATCTACAGTAAGGGGATAACAATACTTATCTTACAGTACTGTTACAATTCTAAATTAATGAATGCTTGTGAAGGACTTTGAGACACTCAAATAGAAAGTGCTTCAGAAGTGCTATGTAGTACTGGTATATTATTAAATCCTGGTAGGGTTACTCAACCCTTCTTTTTTCTGAAACAGAAACAATTATTTTTACGCAGCTTACTGTGTGAGAGTCCTTTGTGTGGGACTGTGCATTAATGGGTTGTCACCCAGAGGTAGCTGCATTTCAATTATCCTCAATCTATGGTACGTACTGTATATTGTAAAGTGCTTTAGGATCCTTTATAATGAAAGATGCTATAAACAGTAACTAATACCTAGTTGGCCTAACTCTATTCAATTCAATATTCTGTTAAATTCAATAGTAAAGCTCCCATTGTCTTCAGTAGGTTGGAGCAAAGGTAGGCCAACGCTGACTGGTTTTGAAAATCCCATCCTATGCATGCAGTATGCAATTGATATCTTGTGTTGTTTGCAAAAACAGAAAATATTTTCTTCATCCTTTTATCCAAAGTAAAAACGTGACAGACTAACCAACCTCCAGTGTGCATCCTTTGGTTATGCCAACAAAATCAGGGCTGCTCAGTATATTATATGGCGTTCGTGAAATTTCAATATCTTTGAGGCAGCCTGCATATTTCTTTAAGTTCACTTCAGGCCTGTAAAAAAATAAAATTAAAAACATAGCGCTCGTCACATGAGTTAACCTGCAACATGTTTTCTATGCCCACAACAGAGACTTTATCAATCAGACCCACACACTCATGCATTCATATGCACAAAGATACTTTACTGAATTCTTTTTTAAGCCCAGGCACACGTCTGAATGGGTGAGCATTGTGTGCGCACACACAAAGTACATCCTGCTTTCCATCGCCCATCAGCACACAGTACAGTCTGGCTACCATCATCCATCAGAGGTGTAAAAGGATGTTTTTCTCTTCCCCCAACAAGAACAGTCTTTGGCTTTACTCCTTTTTTTTTTTAAAGGAGTGCTGTCACTTTAAATGCAGTAAACTATGAAATAAGTAGGTAGCTGTCCTCCAGGCAAAGCCGAAAGATGCAGGCTGGAAATCATAACAGGGAAAGACCTTGACTGGAAGACAAATGTTTCTTTCATATATACACTAGATCTTGATGGAAGAGGGACTTTTGTAACTTGAAGAAGTTTAGGATGAAACATTTGCTAAAAACTGCAAGAATATTTCATTCTGAGTCTTGGATTTTTCTGACTAAAATAGCTTTCTTGTTTTGGGAAGCCATTATGCTCTCATGGGCTGATATTCTTTACTTACGTGTCCCTCATTTTTTCCAAATACCATTCTATAAAAGCCATAGTATTATTTCAGCCTTTCCCAGCCAGTTAACTCTCTCTTCCCCACAAAACACTTGGGTTTTGATCTGGATCCTCACTATACAGCCAAGTCATGAAAGGTATCCTAATGTAATTGAAAAACTCCTGTACTATGGTTTGCATAGTCTTTCAATGCCAGGAGAAATGACAAAAACGCTGAGCATTCCACCATAACTACCATGCTAGCATGGAAGTAATTCAGAGACCACAGTTCTAAGGGCACTAAATCAAGCCCCAGGACTCGTGGCCAAGTCTGTCCTTTATTATAGTCATTAGCCACCAATCTAGCAAGAATGAACTGCTCCATAATCCCCAGTTTGGCTGAAACTGCTCCCCAGCTATTCAAGCCATGGAGACTAAATCCAAAAGGAGCAGCAGTACCAGTAGCTAATTCACTAATACTGTAGTTAATTCACCTGGAGTGAAGAATTCACTAATAATTCATGTTATTATAGTCTTTGGAGATGACAACAAACATCTACTGGGACATGGGGACAACCTGACCAACCAAACAAAAGAAAAAATGTTTTTAGAAAATAAGGAACTAAAATGGGGGAATTAAAACTGAAAACCAGGGCATTAAATTCAGGGCATAAAAAACTATTTAGTATGATTTTCAAGGCCATTAATTACAAAATAACTTGATAAAAACAGATAATTTCAAATACATATTTTGGAATTGAAAGCCATTCTTTGCGTTATAGCCATCTCAGAAAGCACAGCACAGATTCTGACAATTTTGCATCCTTTATGTAAATTAGACTAACCCTCTGGTTTACTAAAATAATCCAAACTCTGCTTTATTCAGTTATAGTCAGTGCCTCTTTAGAAATTTAACTTTCCAGCAGCAGAACTGTTTTGCAATCTCATTGCCAGCAATTATTTGCAGTTGCCCAAACACCACCAGATTATACAAATACCCACATGCATGTCTCTGCCATCCAAACAGCAATTCCACATTCCCA